>NC_135615.1:51279019-51888519 GCF_053574225.1 Canis aureus
CAAAGCATTCTCCCAGAATTCCACCCCCAAAATAAATGTGGGGTAAGTGGAGAAACATATAGGACGGTTCCACAGACTCCAATAAGAAATAGGAATTCTGAAAGAAAGAGAAGTAGATAATCAAGAAAAATAGAAAAACTTCTCCCAAACCTAAAGGAAAGAAATACTTAAATTGAAAATGCCATAATATCTCAGTGAATCACTCCACAGAGTACTTAGTGATTATGAAAGGAGAAGCGTACATCTGTAATAGCAGATCCCTTTCTCCCATTGGAATGAAAGCTTTGGGCAGAAAGCAAGCAATCAGTAATACTAAACTAACAATAATGGGACAAAGTGACTCATGTGCTTTCTTATGCCCTATGCTAAGAAGGAATCAATATCCCTTCTAGAATATGCTTGCCAAAAAAGGTTTACTCTGAACCTAGACGTGCGGATACAAGAAGACAAATCCAAACTGAAAGACTATAAAACAACTAGCCTGAACTCTTCATTCAGAAATATTAATAACATAAAAGACAAAAAGGCAAGGGTGCTCTTCTAGATAAAAGGAGAATAAAGAAAAAGGATGGCCAAATGCAGTGCACAATCTTTAACTGGAGCCTTTGATTTAAGAAAAAGCTAGAAAAAAAAAAAAACATGGTTGGAACAACTAGGGAAATGTGAATATAGACTATATATTCAATAATAGTATTGTATCAAATAAATGATGGTATTATATCAAGTTGACTCATACTTAATCCAAGTTAAATATTTTTTTGGTGTGATTATTGTTCTGAGGTTATGTAGGAAAACATACTTGTTCTTTAGGAGATATATGCTGAAGTATTTAGAATAAAGTGCCATTAATGTCTGCAACTTACTCTTAAATGGGTCATAAAAATTATATTTATATATATAGTTTTATATAAAAATTACATATAAT
Source organism: Canis aureus (assembly GCF_053574225.1). Taxonomy (NCBI): domain Eukaryota; kingdom Metazoa; phylum Chordata; class Mammalia; order Carnivora; family Canidae; genus Canis; species Canis aureus. The sequence continues at coordinate 51,279,945 of NC_135615.1, forward strand.
CCATTTAATCTCTATATATGAAATTTATATACATACACATACATATAGAGAGCTACAGAGAGAGAAAGAAAAGAAAATATAGCTAAATGTTAACAGTTGGTAAAACCCAAATACCTGGGTATGCATTGTATTATTGCAGGTTTGCAGAAGGTTTGCAAATTCTCAAAATAATAAAGGGGAAATAATAGATTGTAGATGCCAGTCAAATGCCAGAAAAGATTAACACAAAGGGAAGCTATACCTACACATACTTAGGAGGCATCTCATAAATCAAAAATTTAAAGAAAATACCATAAATTTTTTTCACAGAGCCATAAACAGTCTACATGCAAATCACTCTGGATATGGGTACTAAGATAAGGACATAGTATCTCCCAAGTTCTGAAAGAAACTTACTTTGAAGATAGAGTTCTATATCCAGCCAATTAAAATTTAAGTATGAGCACAGAGAGAGAAAGAGAGAGAGAAGAAGAAAAAGTATTTTCGGTTACATAAAGAGTAAGAAATTCTACATTCCACAGATATTCCTGAAATAATTAGTTGCAGATATGCTGCAACACAATGAAAACTGAATCCAGAAAAGCTGAAGATGTGGAACCCAAGAGATGGCATGCAAAGAAATCGGGAGCCATGAGCACATAGCATTAGAGATATGAAAGAGTTACAAGGGAAAAAAGACTCAAATTTATATATTATTTAAAATGTATTTAGGTGACAAATGCATAAGCAAGATAATTTCTTCAAGAGATAAGTAAGTCCCAGGAAGGCAATAACCAGACACTGTCCTGGGAAGGGACGCCCTGCATAAAATCACTGCTCTCCGTACATGAAAGCAATTACCTACATGCAGGGTGAACTCGACCCTGCAAATACTCTGGAACTGAAAACCCCTTAAATTCATACTGATCCCTTCTGTCTTTTAAGATGTTTCAGCCAGAGAAGATACAATATGACCAAGATTCTGAGATTTTGTGAACTGACAACACCAAACTGCAAGCCCAACATCCAAGGCTTTTATTTATTTAATTTTTTTTTTTTTTTTTTGGTTCATGTACATGAGCCAAGTTAGAACTAGCCACTGAAAAATAAGGGAAAGGAGGCTATGCCTTGGCATTACAAGTTCACAGGTGTGTTTCAGGAATATAGGAACAGTGATTTTACCTAGAAAAAGTTATAGAATGATATTATAATATTTGTCTTATTAAGGAGAATTATTGCAGGGAGCAAGTTTAAACAAACTAATTGTGGATTGGATTCTATTTATGTCTTTTCGTGTAAAAAGTATGTGTGTGTGTGTGTGTATATGTGTGTAACATATGAGGGAGGTAGAGAGAGGACTCCAAGAAAGAGCATCACGCTCCCTTGTGTCCTCCCCTGTTCTCATTTGAATGACAGCTCTGACCCCAGGACAGGGGCTACGGTGGCTCCAAGCCAAGCAAAGCCCAAAGGCAGAGGATGGAGTCTGTTTCTGTATCTTCTTTCTCCCCCCTTTGCTGCCCAGAGCATACTGTGCTCCCGAATGCACTTCAACTCCCCAGTAGTACCGCGGGAGCATGTGTGCTTTCAGATGGCCCAATCCTTCAGAGTTTTGAGGAGCAGAGGGCTGTCTGGGGAGCCCCCCTTCTGCTTCTCTCGCAGACCTTGGCCCCCCTGCAGAACTGTATCCTAAGGCTGACCCGGCTCAGCGGGGGTGGAAGGTGGGGGGTGGTGGCAGATGGACTGTATTTGGTGCACTCTCCCAGGAAGCCAGTGCAAATGCTTTTAGGAGGTCAGTGCCCTCCGAGTGCGAAATGATAATATGCTAAATTACGTGCATAATTAAATTTCACCCCAACAGCATACCATAAAATTGGAAAAGCAATTCCATCACCCAGGATCAATGTGCATAAAGTACACACAAAAGGACCAAAAGTTCTCATCAGTAAACTTGTGTTTGTGCTTTGGCTGAATAGTCAGAGGTCCATTTCTACTATAGGTTGATGAATGGTGCACAGTTAATTACCACTTAATTATTTGTCTCTTTTTCCTTGTGTTGCTGCCATATAGGTTAGAAGTGACAGGGATGAGATTTTATTTTTTTTTATTTTTTTAGGGATGAGATTTTTGTTAATCTCCCCCAGTCGAGCATCCAAGGGATATTCTTCCTATTAGATTTTACCATCCTATTCACAAGTGTTTTTGTTTTATTTCTTGTTTATATATTTTTTATTTTTTTAAAAGATTTTATTTATTTACTTGAGAGCAGAGAGAGGGAGAACACGAGTAGGGGGGAGGAGGAGAGGGATAGGGAGAAGCAAACTTCTTGCTATTGTGGGGCTCGATCCTAGACCTTGAGATCATGACCTGAGCCAAAGGCAGATGCTTAATCGACTGAGCTACCCAGGTGCCCCTATGTTGTTTTTTTTAACCATGCAAAACACACATCAGGTTTAGAGAAACTGAGCTAAGAGGTAACCTGGTATAGCTGCTATCTCATGAATATTCAATGATATTGTGCTATAACAAATTCTTAACAACTAGTCTAGAGGTACATCAACGTACTACAAATAACACTGGGTAAAAAAGTAAAAGAAACAATCTAGCACCAAGCCCAAGATCTGATACTTAGCTGACAGTTGAGAAATATTTGTAAGTGAATAAATGAATGAGTCAGTGAATAAACAACTGATAAAACTCAGTTCTCCAGCTTCACAGGCCATTCCCATTGATATGAGGACACACCATTGCAGATGACAAACAGTCAGGGCAGAATGACAGATGTTAACAGTGGGTATCTGGGCCATAGACTACTCTCCCACTTAATTTTTTGTGAGTTCATTGCTGAACCAATCTGAAGCTTTGTTTCTAGGAAGTATTGATCTATTCCCTTGAGATTAGTAATGGTAAATACAAGTCTTAGTGGACTGGCAGTGCATTGCTTGTGGATGGCTACCTAGTAAGCACATGGCACTTTAGGTGATAGCACTTTATGGTCTCAGCAGAGCAAGTCTGGACCTTGAGGCTGAACTATTTCCTCATAAAAGCATAAACTGAAGGAGGTTGGAAAGCCAAGGAAATGGAAGGCAAGTCCACAATCTCTCCTGTTTGCTATATACCAAGATACTACTACTATCCACATACACGGTCCCAAAATTTATATTTGTTTAAGGGATATGAATCTAAGATAGCCAGTGTCAGAGTCAGAGAGAATGGCAGGAGCACCCTTTCTTCCTGCTGGTCGTCACTTGCTCCTGGTCCTCTTAGTTGCCTCTGAATCAAAGAACCAAAAAGCAGCCTGATTTTACAAGCTGAACCACCCCCCAAGCTAACCTGATCTACCTCACTAGGAATGGATAACAGAGCACCAAGTACTCCATCAAAGACTAAGCCCTTACTTTTAGCTTGATCTTAAGGTTCCATTGACCTCCAACTATCTTTCCCAGAATGTTGCAAAACATGCTACACACACACACACACACACACACACACACATATTTGTATAGCTAGAGATAGAGATATCTATATTCATGTTATTCAGAAACAACTGAATTAATATTGTATCTAATAGTCAGAAATTTATTAGGGTTAATGGAGCCTATAACTCAAAGCACGGACAATCCTTGCAATGATATCTTGGCTATAGAACTTGAATTTATGATTTCTTGTCCTTTTCTCTTTACCAACACCCCCTCTCACCGCCCCCAACTCAGGAAAGGAGCCTGGTGGGGGAACCAAGAGTTTGGATTGCAAAATTGAGGAGAGTACCGAAACACCTGCTCTAGAGGACTCCTCATCATCCCCTGTAGATATTCAGCAACATTCCTGGCAGGTTTCCACAGACATTGAGAACACTGAAAGGTAAGTGGGAAGTTACCCTAAATAGGCTGCCAGTATTCCTCCAGTTAATACTCTTAGGGACTGTGAAAGTTGAGATTTTTCTCTTTCAGATTCAGCTTTTGTCTTCAAGATTCAGATTTCAGAAATCTCAGAAAACTGAGGTAACAGAAGGTAGAGAGTCCGAATCCTACAGTAGAATGATAGCAGAATTTCCCGCAGTCACAGGCTCCCAGGCCTCTTTTTATCCTATACCACACTGTGTCTCCATGGAAATGAAAACAGTGTGCTTCCTTGGGAAGACCGTTGAATCTAGATACCATCACAGCTCACCCCCTGGGCCAGGTACCAAAATTTCCATTTATCTAAAGAAGAAGAATCCACGATCATGCAAAGATGCTGAAAGTAGATTCCTGGATTTCAGGTATAGGAAATGGCCTGCTGAACTGCTTGCTAGTCAGGAGCTAAGCATTCTGTCCATTTGACAGACAGCTGTTCCTAGAGCTCCCTTCTCAAAGTTTCCCAGAATGTAGCTGATGGCCGCTTAGTGGTCAAAGTGAGCTAATGCATTTGTCTTAACAAGCAGTAGAGGGAGTTTCCTTCTTAAGAAGAAAATATTCTACAGTGATTTAATTTCATTTGGGGAAAGGAAGCAATAATAATATAATAGTAAGTGCCATGGCTCATCTAGATGCTAAAAATGCCATTCTGTGAGACTGGAGGATGAGGCCCTTGTTTATTGGCCTCCACAGTGATATCATGTCCTTTGCTACTAATGTCCCCAGAGCTGACACAAAGCAGTTGAATGAATACTGGGCAATTCCACTGAGGGCTTTGTGTGGAGTTGAATCATTGACAAGATAATGAACATTTTATTTTTTTTATTTTTAGAAATGTAACACACAATGGCATTTATAGCCATTGTGGTTCTACTTTCATATTGTAATATAATTCTAAAGCTAATTACTGAATTTCTGTGTTTATAGAAAATTGAACCATGTGGTAATTATGTGCTATTAATAAAACTTGGATTTTGTGTAAGCTTGGAAATCTAACAATTCAAACAATAAAGCTGTTTGGCACGGTCTGATACAGCTATAGACAAATGGTGAGGGAATGATTTATCTTAATTTATGAAATAGAAAATGCTTTGCTCCATTCCCGGGAAGAAATATCTGCCAGAGTGCCATGATCAGGGCATAATCCATCAGAAAAGACATTTTCCCTTACAGAAACCTTGCACAGCAGCTATCTAAGCCTTCTGAGTTTATAAGAAAGCCAGCTATGGCTGGGAACAAAAATAAGAGAGAGTGCAGTTGGGTTCAAGATGGTGGCATAAAAAGATGTAAACTTACTCCGTCCTATGGATCCAACAAATACACAATTATAATTTCCTCTGAAAAAGACCAGAAAATTGGATGCATGGAGCCTCCACAACAAAGGACAAGAAATACAGCACTGAAATGGGTACAAGAGGCAAAGACGCTGCCTTGCCAAAAAAGACTACACTATAAGTGCTGTGACCCATAATCAGGAGGGACCTCAAAAAGTATATAACTTTTCCTAAGAAGTGGCGGGGCCTGTGCTCCACATCAGGCTTCTAACCTTTAGACCCTGCATGAGAGATACAAGTCCCCTAAATGCCAGGCTTTAAAAGCCAATGAAGAGTACATCCAGGATAACTATAAAACTCAAGAGACTAGAGAACCCACTCTTATGGACTCATGCACAGATTCACTTGCCCTGGGACCCAGCACAAAAACAGTAATTTGAAAAGTGCCTAGATCATAAATGAAGGAAACCAATTTACTAATCTTAAAGCACCTGACAGAGAGACAGGAAAATGTTGAGACTTTATCCAGAGACAGAGACATTGATGGCCACTATATATGTGACCTCTTCCTACCCTGCTAAGTTTAGTGTCAGTGGGCACCATTTTGGAACTATCTCTCTAACCTGTTAGAGCTGGCAGGCATGCCCAGGTGAAAATCCCACTCACCATCAGAGCAAAAGCACATGTCACAGCCAGGCCAAGGGCCAATCCCACCCACCCCCATACCACAGATATAACCCTGGTACAGCATATGGGTATGCGCAGCCCATCAGACGATAATCCTTGAGCACCTAGTTCTGGTGATCAGAGGGGATTGCATATCTGGGCTCCACATGACCTCTCCTGCCCAAAGACATTCTTCAAGGCTGGAAGAGGTAGTTGATTTGACTATTACATACAAACAAACACAGAGAATAAGACCAAATGTTTCAACAAAACATTATGTTTCAAACAAACAAACAACAACAACAACAACAACAAAAAGACAAAACAGCAGAAAAAAATATTGATGAAAAAGACATAAGCAGCCCACCTGATAAGGAGTTTAAAGTCATGGTCATAAAGATGCTCAAGGAACTCAGAAGAATGGATGAACATGGAGATCCTCAACAAAGAGATAGAAAATATAAGAAAGTTCCATAGAGTAGTTACAGAGCTGAAGAATACCATAACTGATCTAAAAAGTATAAATGTATACTAAAGGGGTTCAAGAGCAGACTGGATAAAGCCAAAAATCTCATCAACAAGCTAGAAGAGAAAGCAACAGAAGTCATCTGGGCAGGAGAACAAAAAGTAAAAAGAATTGTAAAAAATGAAGATAATTTAAGGGACCTCTGAGATATCAAGTGGAATAATGTTTATATAAGAGAGGCTCCAGAAAGAGAAGAGAGAAAAAAAAAGGCCAGAAAACTTATAGAAAGAAACCAGAAACTTGAAGAGATAATAGTTGAAAACCTTTCTAATCTGGGCAAGGAATCTAGATTTAAGAAATAGAGAGTCCTGAATAAAAAGAACTCAAAGAGATCCACAAGACATATTATAATTAAAATGGTAATTATAATTATAATTAAAATGGTAAATTATAATTAAAATGGTAAAAGTTAAAGATAAGAGAGAATCTTAAAAAAACAGCACAAGAAACCCCATAAGTATGCCAGCAGAGTTGTCAGCAGAAACCTTGCAAGCCAGGAGAGAGTAGCTGAAAGGAAAGTGCTGAAAGGAAAAAAACTCACCAAGAATTCTCAGCAAGTTGGGGCACCTGGGTGGCTCAGTCAGTTAAACCTTGGCCTTCGGCTCAGGTCATGATCCCAGCGTCCTGGGATCAAGCACCATATCAGGCTCCCTGCTCAGCCAGGAGCCTGCTTCTCCCTTTCCCTCTGCTGCTCCCTCTGCTTGTGGTCTCTGGGTCATTCTCTCTCTCTTTGTCAAATAAATAAATAAAGTCTTAAAAAAAAAAGAGAGAATTCTCAGCAAGTTATCAAAGTTATCATTCAAAGTTGAGGGAGAGGTCTCCTGAGTGGCTCAGTCTGTTGAGTGTCTGATGCTTGATCTCAGGTCAGGTGACCTTGGGGTCACAGGTTCAGACCTCACAGTGGGCTCTGTGCCCAGCATGGAGCCCACTTAAAAAAAAATTTGAAGGAGAGATTCAGAGTTTTCCAGACAAGCAAGGGGTGCCTGGGTGGCTCAGCTGGTGAAGCATCTGCCTTCAGCTCAGGTCATGATCTCAGGGTCCTAGGATTGAGCCCCCAATTGGGCTCCCTGTTCGGTGGGGAGCCTGCTTCTCTTTCACCTTCTGCCTCTCCCCCTGCTGGTGCTTTCTCTCTCAAATAAGTAAATTAAATATTTTTAATAAAATAGTTTTTAAAAAGGAGTTTTCCAGATAAGCAAGAGCTATAAGGAGCTCATCACCACTAACCCAGAATCACAGTAAGTGTTAAAGGAACTTTTCTAAACTGAAAAGAAATAACACTAATTAATAACAAGGAAATATATACAAAATCCTACCAGAAAAGGTAAATATTTAGTGAAAGTAGTGAATCAGTCACTTTCTAAGCAACTATGAAGGTTAAAAGACAAAAATAGTACAGCTAACTGAAGCTACAAGACTTAAAGTGTACATTAAATTAAAAGATGTAGCGGCAGCCCAGTGGCTCAGTGGTTTAGCACTGCTTTCATCCCAGGGCCTGATCTTGGAGACTGGGGATCAAGTCCCAGGTCAGGCTCCCTGCATGGAGCCTGCTTCTCTCTCTGCCTGTCTCTGTCTCTGTCTCTGTCTTTCTCTCTCTCCTCTCTGTGTGTCTCATGAATAAATAAATAAAATCTTTAAAAATTAATTAATGAATTAAAAGATGTAAAATGGGATATCAAAAATATAAAATGGCAGGAGGTAGAAGAAATATAAAGCTTTGGAATGTTGCTAGTAATTCAAAATAGGCCATTTTATACATAGGAACTTATTTGTGAACTTTATGGTAAGCCACAAAGCAAAAACTTACCATAAAAACACAAAGAAAATGAGAGAATCTAAACAAAACGCTAAAGAGAGCCATGAAACCACAGGGTAAGAGAGAAAGAAGAAAGGAATGGACAGGAAGTACAAAACCAGCCAGAATGGGGATCCCTGGGTGGCGCAGTGGTTTGGCGCCTGCCTTTGGCCCAGGGCGCGATCCTGGAGACCCGGGATCGAATCCCACGTCGGGCTCCCGGTGCATGGAGCCTGCTTCTCCCTCTGCCTGTGTCTCTGCCTCTCTCTCTCTCTCTCTCTCTGTGTGTGACTATCATAAATAAAGAAAAAAATATATTAAAAAAAAAAAAACAGCCAGAAAACAATTAACAAAATGGCAATAAGTACTTACCTATCAAAACCTACTTTAAATGTAAAGGAACAAAACTCTCCAATCAAAAGACATAGAGTGACTGAAGGGATAAATAAAAATAGGATCCATCTGCAGGCTACCAACAAGAGACTCACTTCAGGACACACAAAGACTGAAAGAGAAGGGAAGAAAGATATTTCATGCAAATGGAAATGAAAATAAATCTGCTGTAGGTATATCCATAGCAGACAAAATAGACTTTAAAGCAAAAACTGTGATAACAGGGGGGACATCTGGCTGAGTCAGTCGGTAGAGCATGTTACTGTTGAACTTGGAGTCATGAATCCAAGCCAAGCCCCATGTTGGGGGTAGAGTCTATGTAAAACATAGACTGTGGTAATGGACAAAGAAGGGCGTTACATAATGTAAAAGGGTTAATCCAACAAAAAGATATAACACTTTTAACTATATATATGCCTATCAAAGGAGCACCCAGATATATAAAACCAAGATTGACGAACCTAAAAGAAGAAACTGACAGCAGTGTACTGATGGTTACATCCCACTTACATCAACTAATAGATCATGCAAATCCAAAATTAATAAGGAAACATTGACCCTAAATGACACACTAGACCAGATGCACGTAATAAATATATACAGACACTCCATCCAAAAGTAACAGAATACACATTCTTTTCGAGTGTACATGGAACACTCTCTAAGACAGATCACATGTTAGGCCACAAAACAAGTCTCAGTAAATTCAGGAAGATTGAAATCATATCAAGTATCTTTCCTTACTATCATAGTATGAAACTAGAAATCAGTTACAATTTTAGTATATGTGCTGCCGAAGCGAGCACTAGAAATCAGTTACAAAAAGAAAGATGGGAAAACCACAAAAAGATGGGTGTGTGTGTGTGTGTGTGTGTGAGCGCACGCACACCCTAATGGAATACTGTTCAGTTGTGACTTGGAACAACATGGATGGATCATGAAGGTATTATGATAAGTGAAATAAGTGACACAGAGAAAGACAAATACCATGGGATCCCTCTCGTCTGTGGAATCTACAAAAACAAAGCAAACGAAACAACTCACAGATACAAGAGAACAGATTAGCGGTTATAGAGGGGAAGGGTGGGGGATAGAGGGAGGCGAAATGGTTGGAAGAGGTCAATTGTAGGGTGTTGGAGCCTAACTGCACCTGCAGAAGTAATCACTTTGTAGTACGTACAGATGGCAATTTGTAATGTTAGACACCTGAAACTTCAATAATGTTCGATACCAATTTTACCTCAATTAAAAGAAGAAACGGGAGAGTATAACCCATAGTTTCGAAGTTCAGCCCTAAAGTCCAGATTCAGGTTCAAAGGAGGTGGGAATGGCTGAAATAAGTAGGCTCAGGAGCCGAGGTCTGGTAAGGCTGCTTCCTGAGTTCTCCCTCTGCCCTGACACATCAGGGCGCCTAACACTGGGTGGGTCACCCAGGAGGGCTTCTTAAAAACATTGATTCCCAAGCCCCCATCCCCATAAACCAGCTGTATCAGGCTCTCAGGGGGTGGGGTCTTGGCACATGGTGATTCTCCTTGGAGCACCAGGACTGAGAATCGGTGCTGTCTGGGGAGACTCTGCCTCAGTCTCACATTCTGCACTCCCAGCTGGTTCCCATGGTCGGCCCGCCCACCTCCCATCCCATCTGCCCCTGAGGATTTTACAGGAAATCAGAATATGCCCCTTGAGCTTCTCGATGTGGGGCCCTGCCTTCCTGGTCCCCCCCCCCTTCACCTTCTCTCTCTAGAAATACCTTTTGGGCCTTATAGACATCTGTGCCCCACAGACGTATCCTCATACTTATGGGAAAGGATTCTGATTTTCTTATGTTTATTTCTACACCTGACCCACAAAGCTGCTTTCTTCTCCTTTTCCAGTTATTCCTTTTTTTTTTAAGATTTTTTAAAAGATTTTATTTATTTATTCACGAGAGACACAGAGAGAGGAGCAGAGACATAGGCAGAGGCAGAAGCAGGCTTCCTACAGGAAGCATGATGCAGGGCTCAATCCCAGGCCCCCAGGATCACAACCTGAGCCAAAGACGGATGTTCAACTACTGGGCCACCCAAGTGCCCCCTCCAATTAGCTATTCCTGAGAAAGAGTTCCTTGTTACATATTAGCCGGTGCTTAAGGAGAGATGCTGTGGGGTCCCCGGCCTCCCCTAGAACAAGTGTTCCTCAAACCATACTCAAGACAACAGTTGTATATCAAGAAACGGACTGGGGCAGGGGCGCCCGGCTGGCTCAGCTGGTCGAGCCTACAACTCTTAATCTTATGGTTGTGAATTCAAGCCCCACATTGGGTGTGGAGCCTATAAAAGAATTTTGTAAAGAAATACCGCAAGGAACTGAAGGATTTCATATGGAAAATTAAATGATGATTCTTGTTCTTCATAGAGCAAAAGAAAAATAAGTTAGTGATTAAAATTTCCTCAACTTTCAGATGATCCTCCCCCAAAAGGCTTTCTTAAATCTTCAGTACCTGCTGCTGTTGCGTCCCTATCCTAGAGCTAACTGAAAAAGACGTATCTGATTTTTGCTCTTGTAAATGAAATCTACCACAATGTCCCATGATTTCAAGAGCACTAACTCCAATGGATGAGTTACATGGAGAGAACTCAACATGGGGAGAACTACTGCCCCAAGGATTTGAAAAGTCCAACTGACCCCTACCCCAAACTAGAAGCCCTTGGAATGGCTTCCTGCTCCATGGTTTGGTGATTTGGGGGTCACACATACTCTTATGATGCGAGCGCGGCAATGTTGGAGGTACGCAGTGGCTTACCTACATGCGAGGTGCTAGGGGCAGGTCCTTCTGTCCCAGGTGCTTCTCTCTCCCTCTCTCTCTGTCTTCCACAATATCTCTCCTGCCACTGTGAAGAGCTCTTCTCTGAAGGTTTTAGAATTTCAGTCTCCCATCAGTCCAAGTCAATTTAATGAATGTTGAGCCTTGTGAATCCCTAACTCCTGTGGGACATTGAATTTCAGTCACGGGAATGGGACAGTAGCAAGTGAACCTGTACAACCACAGCAGCCATCTGACCTGAAAGTCTGAGAGCAACGTCGCCCAGCCTCAGCTTGGCCCCGAGGACCCCTGTTACTCTACTTGCATGTCCTTGACCTCCCTTTCATAAAGCTGCAATACTGTCCTTGTCACCAGAGACTCTTCTGACCCCAGCCAGGTCCAACTGAGGGCAGGGACGAGGGCTCCCACAGCAGAATGCCCCGTGGAAATGTTTGCCAGAGTCGCTCTCACTCCTTCCACAGCCATCAGTCTCAGATTTTTTTTTCTTGTAAAAGCAAAATAAATTCAATATTTGCCTACTGGAAACTAGAGCTAGTACAATTAAGCACAGACTCTCGTCTCCCGATTGTCTCATAGAACAGACTGTTTGGGATTGCATTTCAAAAACTTACAGCTGATTTTTTTTTCTTTTTATCACTTTTGCAGAGACATGCGAGAAATGAAAAACCTTTTAAGCAAACTCAGGGAAACTATGCCTTTACCATTGAAAAATCAAGGTAAGTCTTGTCATTTCTCTTTGAGGCACAAGATGTTTTTAACGTGATAGCCTTGGGACCTGTTTCTTGAGATATTACAAATTTGTTTTACACAAACGATGGAAGGCACTGAGCATACACTCTTCTCTGTTCAAGAAGATATGATGATGAAAATGGAGCCCCTCAGGTGAACACAGTTGTGCTCTGAGTAGAGCAGAGACACACTCTGACCCTCAAACAGAGGCCTTCCCCACTGGCCTCCCCCGTCAAGAGCAGGTGTCCTCAGGTGGGGCAAACAAAAGAACTGGAGACTTGGCTCTTGTCTTTAAGAAGTTTACAGCCTAGGGATCCCTTAGATCAGGCATCTGTTTGGCGCCTGCCTTTGGCCCAGGGTGCGATCCTGGAGATCCGGGATCGAATCCCACGTCGGGCTCCCGGTGCATGGAGCCTGCTTCTCCCTCTGCCTGTGTCTCTGCCTCTCTCTCTCTCTCTCTTTCTCTCTCTCTCTCTCTCTCTCTGTGACTATCATAAAATAAAAATTAAAAAAAATTAAAAAAAAAAAGAAGTTTACAGCCTAGAGGAGGACACTTGAGAAATATCCAAAGGGACGGGGGGCGCCTGGGTAACTCTGTCGGTCAAGTGTCTGACTCTTGGTTGCTGACCAGATCATGATTTCAGGGTCCTCAGATCAAGCCCTGCCTCAGGTTCAGTGCTCAGGATGGTGTCGGCTTGAAATTCTCTCTGCGGGTGCTCTCTCTCTTTCTCAATAAGTATATAAAATCTTTAGAAAAGAGGAAAGAAAGAAAGAAAGAAGAAAGAAAGAAAGAAAGAAAGAAAGAAAGAAAGAAAGAAAGAAAGAAAGAAAGAAAGAAAGAAAGAAAGAGAAAGAAAGAAAGAAAGAAAGAAAGAAAGAAAGAAAGAAAGAAAAAAAGAAGAAGAAGAAGAAGAAGGAAGGAAGGAAGGAAGGAGAAGAAGAAGAAGAAAAGAAAGAAAGAAAGAAAGAAAGAAAGAAAGAAAGAAAGAAAGAAAGAAAGAAAGAAAAAAGAAAAGAAAAGAAAGGGGAAAGGGGAAAGGAAAGGAAAGGAAAGAAAGGAAAGGAAAGGAAAGGAGGAAGGAAAAGATAGAGAAATTTCCATAGAAAGACCTCTGCCATCTAGATGTTTATTTAGTATTCTAAAAGAAGTAATAATAATTAATATATATTGAGGTCTTACGGCCTGCCACTGTGATGTCTGCACCCAATTCCAACGTGCAGGAGTGGTTTTCCACACCACCAATCTGTGGACACAGGCACTGAATTCTGAGATGACCTGGATGCAGCTGCAGATCCCCCAAGCTAAGGGCTACGAGACTGCCCTCTCCCACCACTTGAGATGTACGGGTTGGAAGTTCCAAGGACCCCCTCCACACACCAGGTTAATTTGCTAGAGCGACTCACAGAACTCAGAGCATGTTATGTGCTAGATCACCAGTTATTATAAAAGGAGGTAACTCAGCAATAGCCAGAAGTCAGATGCAAGGGGAGGGCGTGGGGAAGGACAAGGAGATGCCATCCCTCCCCCAGCGCACCACGCTGCTCAGGTCTCCACGCGTGCCCAACACAGCAGCTCTCCAGGCCTGTCCTTTGTTGGTTTTTATGGAGGCTTCGTTACACAGGCATGAGTGATCCCTGGTCATTGGTGATCGAACTCAATCTTCAGTTCCTCCTCTTCCCCAGCCCTTCGGGTGAGAATGAAAGTTCCAGCCCTCTAATCACACAGTCGGTTCTCCTAGCAACCAGCCCCCATCCTTAGGTGGGTTTTGAAAGTAACCTATTAACATAACAAAAGACACCTTTACTGCTGTCATCACTTAGGAAATTCCAGGGATTTTAGGAGCTTTGTGCCAGGAATGAGATGGAAGCCAAAAAAAAAAAAAAAAAAAAAAAAAAAAATATATATATATATATATATATATATATATATATATATATATATATCATATATGCCTATCATATATGCCAAATATATATATATATATCACATATGCCTTATCATAAATCACAATATCACTACCACTACCCTCAATACTTCATGTGTATTAACCTCTTTAATTCTAGTAACATCTCTGGGGGAAATGCTATTCATGTCTCCCAATTTACAAGAAACTGAGGCAAAGGGAGATGAGCTAACTTAGCCAAGGTCACACGGACTGTGGGATGTGATCCCAGAGCCTCTGGGAATATGCGCTGTGACACAGAAATGGGGAGATATTTTCCCTAGGATGTAACTTGCATGACAGAAGGGCCTCTACATGCTTCTGTCCCCAGAGCAATGCCTAGAACATAGCAGAATAACAGCCAGCATACATGATAAATGTGGGCCCCGGGAGCAGACTAACTGGCTTGAACCCTGGGTGTTAGCGCTGTGGGCACCTAGCAGGGGTTTCAGGAAGCAGATGCGGTGTGGTGATGAGAGAGGCCTCTGCCCACAGCATGGCAGATTGTTGCTAGAAACACGCCTGGTGGTGGGGACCGGGGACTTTGGATGAAGGCGACCCTCGGGTTCCAATGCTGGCTCTGCCACTTACCAACTTTGTGCCATGGAGCAAGCAGCTTCACTTCCAGCCACCTCAAATTCCTCATCCCTGAAAAGGAGAGAATAGCATCACTTACTCCAGGGGGCCATTGGGGGGGTTAAATGAAGCACCGCAGGTCTTGGGTCTTCTCCCAACCTCTCAGAGAGCAGACGCTGGACTGAGGCTCTACTGTGATTACTGCTGGTGGTACCCGTATTCTTTACCAGCAGGCCCGCCCGGCTTGGCTCAGGAAGATGCCCCGTCCTCACCAAACAGAACCACCCCTGCTACTGCTCATTGGCCTTGAGCCTGCAGAACAGAACATCGGTCCCTGGGACTTGGGGGTGGAGTTCAGGTCTGAAGCTATCCTCAGTTTCTTCATATGTTTGGCAAGTACCCCTGGTCAACAGCAGGGAGGCCCCACAATCCACTGCCCGGGAGGACAACTGCCAGGGCCCTCACACTGAACGGTATATGCCACATGTGCCATGTGGTCTCTGTTTTAAATCAAACCCTCCAGAACATTCCCTCTACATCTCATGGAAATACATCCGACAGTTCCCGAAACATGCAGTAATGGAAAAACAGAAATTTCATTTTATTTACTTAGGGCATTTTTATCATCCTGAAGACTAGACATATTTTGTATGACTTTGTATTACTTTTATCAACAGAAAAAAAAAGTAGAATTTTAAATATATTTTCAATATAATAATAGTAATAAATGATTGATACTGTGAGGAAAAGCATATATTATTCCCTTTTCACAAATAAATGGGAATAATACAAATAAATGACACTCGGGATTTATTTGCTGTTTTTTTTTTAAGGTTTTATTTATTTATTCATGAGAGACAAAGAGAAAGACAGAGACATAAGCAGAGGGAGAAGCAGGCTCCCTGCAGGGAGCCTGATGCGGGGCTCAATCCCCGGACCCCGGGATCATGACCTGAGCTGAAGACACTCAACCACCAAGCCACCCAGGTGCCCTGATACTCAGGATTTAAACCTTAAATCTGTTTAGAACCTGAAAAGGAACAAGCTAGGAGATTCAGGGACCTGTTCAAGAGATATTAAGGCAGTAGGATTTTGAAGAACAATTTAAAAAAAAAAAAAATTGAGGTGAAGACTTCAATTCACGTAAAGGCTTCTTCACCTAGGGGAAAAATGGGCCCCTTGGCATGTGATGCCACAGCTCTTGTTCTTGAAGTTTCCTGGGGACTCATAGCATGATGTCTCTATGAGCTGACCAGGAGAGAAAGGGAGATATAAGTCTGAACCGGAGGGTCTGAGAAGGCCCGAGGGAAGGAGAGCAGGCCCTCTTGGGTCCCTCTGGGAACATTCTTTAGCAGATGCATATGGCACCATTTTAATGAACGAATCGGCCAGATTCCTGTGTCTGACTCTGTGTACCAAGATAGAGCGCAGGAGCTTTCCCGTGACCTTCCTGGAATCCTTTAGCAGCTGCTCTGTTTATTATATGGGTGTAGGTGAACATATGCAAGAAACAGTGCACGGTGAAATGTGGAAAAATATATTCCAGGCCTTTTCTCCAGGACTTTATTGTCAAAACATCTTTGTAACTGGATGAAAACCATTATAGAAAGCCATCTGGTTTTCTTCTGGCTTCTTCTTTCCTTTCTCTTTTTATTCCATGTGTGTTTGAAGCAGAGAGACAAAAAGGGAAAAGATGCCACTCTTGGTTCCCTGTGTTCCTACCTCCAACCCTGACCATGTGAAAATCCCACCAGGCGGGCTCTGGGCATCCTACCCTGGAAGCGCCCAGATGCCAGTGTTCTCAGGGCCTCACTCTCCTCCTTGCCTCGGAAACTTCCATGTTTATTTTAGCACTTAAAGATTCAATCGTGTCTTCCCCCTTTCCCACCACAGTCACCCCTTGAGTTGACAACTCAAGTGTGTTTTAAATTGCTTTTCGGTGACAAATGAAGGGAGGCAGCCAAGAGCAGGAGTTTTAATGGTTCGTGATGATGCCCTCGTTTTAGGCAGGGTCTTTTCTTTCCCATCCTTCCCGTTTAAGGCTGGAGACAAAGGCATGAAAGAAAAGTGAGCTGCCCTCTTTCTAAGACAGCCCCACAGCAGGCTCCTGACCACGTCCAGGTCTCCTGGCTCTCAGCCCGCTCTTCTTTCCCCTGCTCCAGCGCCTCTCCTGTCCTACATTCTGGGTCACTGGCAGTGCTGTAGGGAGCTTCATTAATTATGATAGTCTTGCTGTGTCAAATGGATTACAAATGGAACCACCTGTGGGGAGCCCACAAGGTGACTGACAAAGGCTAAAAGGAGACCGAAAGTGAAGGACAAGCATCTTCTAGATGTTTGTTGTAATCAAACAAAATAAGTTGGCAGGAAAAAAAATTCAGCCTGAAAGGCAGTTTCACCTTTTCCAGAATTCTGACTTAATGAAGGCTAGGGGGTGTGTCTGTGCATTCATTCACTCTTGCCTAGAATCTGGTTGTCGATACCAGAATCTGTTGGTCAGAATCAGTCTGAAGCGGATCAGCTGGGAATTGAATCTGTTCTAGAATGGGTCCCCTCCTAGGGCCAGGCTTCTCCAGACTAAACTGGATCTAGAAACAGTTGCCCCAGGTTCATATTGGGTCCACTCCAGTCTGGACCTCCCGTATCCACTCTAGCCATGTCATGCAGAAGCGTTTGCTCTCTGGCTGAAGACCGTTAGGCAGTTATGCCACCCGGTTGCCTACAGATGACCTCTTAGGTCCTTTCACCAGGGACTCCCATAAAGACTTTGTGTGCTTCAATGTGGGGTCTGAATGTCACTCTGAGTAGTTTTTACGCTGGCAGCCCCATATCCTCGGTAATCTCAGCCACTTGCCATCCAGGATTCAGTATGCCATATGTACTTCCCCTCTCTCCTCCAATTAATTCACACGTCACCGATCTCATAGCACTTTCTCAATGCATTACTCTGGGTTCAGTCCCTACTCACAAATGTTACATGCCTACTCATTGCCTACTAGAGGAAGAACTCATTACCCTAGCATCTGGTGTACCCACCATCATCGAACATGTGATGGTAACCTATAATGTGCCAAGTTCTGTGTCCGGGGCTGGGGATATGTATCCCTCTAGAGGCTCTCTAGTGCAACAGAAGAGACTGGGTGAGAATCACCTGGAAAGCCTTCCCAAATGACGTGCTTCCCATCATAGAGATTGAGATAATGTTTTGGGGGTAGGGCATGTGATTTCTGGAAACACCTCACACCCACACATGCACTATTGGACAAAGAACTAGTGCGTAGAATATAACAGTGCCATAATAGCTAGACACAGGGCATTCCAAGGACATATGGGATTCTCACCTAGCTCGATGTGAGTTGTAAGGGGTCGGGGTGTGGGATGGGGAAGAGGGCTGTTGGTTATCGAGAATTGCTTTTTGGAAACAGAGGAGAGATGTCTGATGATGAATCAGAGTTAGCCAAAGAAAGAAATGGAAAAAAGGATAAAGAAAAAAGAGGTGGGGGGAAAAATCCAGAGCCTAGGTAGAAGATTCTGGATCTTGAAGGTAGATGAGGAAATGAAAGGGGAGGGCATTTTGATGAACTACAAGCACTTCATTAGTTGGGAAAGTGGCTAGAAAAGAGCCATGAAAGATTTAAAAAGTGGGTGGGCCTATATCGTGAAGGCCCCTATAATCCACGTTGAGGTTTGGACTTTATCCTGAAGCCATTGGAGGGATCCAGTTAGGAGGCAGGTGCAAAAATCCAGGTGAGGAACGCCTCGGGTGTGCCCAAGAAGCCAGGGGGTGGGGGGCGGGCAGAGAAGAGGACATGAACAGCTAATGGGTTGCATAAGACAAAAGACAGAGTCAAGGAAGAAGCCCAGGTTCGTAGTTGGACAGAAGGGTGGACGCTGGCGTCTGCTAAGTTGGAGAGAACAGAGGAGGAGCAGTAGAAACAGAGGACGGTGATGTTTTGGAGATGAAAGAACTCCAAGAGTGGGGCTTGGTGGTGAAGAGCGGGTGTACACGTCTTAGGCTGACGTGAGACGTGGGAGCTGGGAGGGTGGAAACACATATTTAAGCATCTCTGCATAAATGGTAGTTGAAACCTTAAGAACGATCGGCACCAGCCAAGGAGTGTGTGCATAGACACATGCCCTGAACGCCATAATTTAGGTTTTGAGAGGAAAGAACTGAGGTTTCTAAAGGGGACTGAGAAGAAAATCGGAAGTTGCAAGCTAAGCTTGAAGGAGGGATTGTCATTTGTTCAAGAAGGGAGGACTTTTCTGGAAAAAGAAACGGCACGTATAAAGGCAGAGGGCAAGAGAAGGCATCGCCACATTTAGGGAATTCTATCTCTGCTATTCCACCCTTCAGTCCACCCTTCATTCCTGACTGGACTGTTTACTTGAACCCACATTCAAGTTGCCTCTGACCTCCATGACTTTGTTCACACTCTTCTCTCCATCCAGAAAAATCTGTCTCCCCCTTCATCAGATGTCCAAGTTCTCCTCAACCCTGTGGCCCAGAGCCAATACCAAGACCTCCATGATTTTTCCATGATCATTTTCTTCCTTCTCTGCTTGGGAGACAATTCCTGTCTTAAGAGTTGTCACAGTGTTATGTATCCGTGTCGCTCTTATGGCATTTCTGATGATGCGTCATGGTTACTCAAGCAAACATCCTTGACACAAGAACCACCTTCATTTTAGGCCCCCTCGGGTGTGATCCCCAGCACCCAACATGGAGCCTGCACCTAGCAGGCCTTTGACTCATGCAGGGCTTCTCAGAGCGTGGCCTCAGGACCAGCAACATCAACTTTTCTGGGAACTTGTAAGAAAGATCTAAGTTGATCTTGCCCATTGATCCAGCAATTCTGGAGGGAGGGCCAGCAGTCTCTACCTCGGCACACCCTCAGATGATGCTTAATGCAGCTAATGTTTGAGAACCAGTGGGTGATGGTCTCCTTTTTTTTCCTGGAAGAGAAATTTGCAACTACCATTATATCATGAGCACTCCTCTTGGTTCTTTTTTTTTATATATATATTTTACTTATTCATGAAATACCTGAGAGAGAGGCAGAGACACAGGCAGAGGGAGAAGCAGGCTCCATGCAGGGAGCCTGATGTGGGACTCGATCCTGGGACTCCGGGATCACGCCCCGAGCCAAAGGCAGACACCCAACTGCTGAGCCACCCAGGCGTCCCACTTCTCTTGGTTCTATCTGAGAACATAGCATTAAACTCAAATGTTCAATTATTTGAAAACTTCATATTTTTATGTCCTTCTGTTTCTTAACATAGCATCTATACAAGAAATCTTGTATTAGCAAAGGAAATTTGAGCAAAAATTGAGAAATGGTATCATTGTGCCCTAGGGGGTTCCAATGTCCCTGGCTTTGGTAATACCCAGGAATTAAGCTTCGAATGACCAAGGTTTGAACTTGCCGATGGCTGAATTGCGTAGTCTCCTTTTCTTCCGCTTATCTCCTCTCCTTTCCTCCCTCCCTTTCCCTTTCTCCACTTTTCATTTTCAGATCTAAAACTGTCCTTGGTTACAGCTGTCTCAGAGCATGCCCTTTGGAGAAAAGATGCTATAAAAGTCTCAAACATGTACAATAAAAATCAAAGGTTTTCCAGCAAGGTCAGGTGGATTAGCCCAGAAAGCTGAGAACGAGCGGGGAAACGTTCCATTTTGTTCCCAGGCTTTTGGCAGCCTGTAATTTCAGAGACAGGATTTCAATCAATGTGGAAAGACATCTTTCCTTAGAGTTGAATCCACTCCAGACCATTCCAGGCTTATTGACTGCTGGTGGATTTCAGCATTTACTGTCCATGTCGGCTTCCTAGGGTGTAGAAAGCTGCTCTGAATTTCTGCCAAGGATTTTGGAGTTTTTGTGTCACCTCAGCCCTAGGTGATGTTCAGACAAGCTCCAGGCGAGGCAAAGGTGTCACAAATGCTCCACAAAGATGCCCCAAGCCAGCAGTTGTCCTACAGGCAGCCTGTCCTCTGCTGAGCATCTGAGCACTTTCTCATCAATTCTAACACTTCTATTCATGTGAGTGCTGTGTGTGCGTGCACGTGCGTGTATATATAGCACTCACAAGTGAATGTATCTATCTATCTATCTAACTATATATAGGCAGGTAGATATGAAAAGAAGCTGACTGAGGAGAATTTCAATAGCACAAAAGGGCTTTTGATTCACTGTAATGAATGCACAGATACAAAGGTCAGTCTTGATATGAATCTCATAATACCTGTGAATAATTCCTGTGTGCTTTGAATACAAAAAGAAGAGGACACGGGACCAAATGTGCCCCCGCAGCACGCACGCACACACACACACACACACACAGTTTCTCTGTAAATACAACATGCAGTTGACATTTCCACACATAGTGGGAACAATACACATCCATGTTGCATTTTATAATATGTAAATACCCATTAGGTCACTCCCCAGATCTCTTAAGGGTTTGCAGCAAGGGAAGGATATATGCGGGCATTTGGGAAATAGATCTTCCAAGTCTTAAATGGAAATAAGGAGACTTTTCCTCCCTATAAATATCTTCATAGTTTTGAGGATTCTGTTCGAGCAACCACTGAATTCCTGGTGAACCTGTGTTTCAGGAAGCATAGCCAGTATCCAAAGAGATACCAAAAAATGAAATTCTTTACTCTTCAGAGTTTGCTGCAGCTTTGCCATCTCCAAGTAGGTTAAGTTTGTTGATCGTTTGGTGGTCAAAGAAGTAAGAGTCCTAAAACTCATGAGAAAAGGGGGTTATCATTTCTTTCTGTTCTAAATAGACCATGAATCATCTCTGAGAGATTCTCCTGAGAAATGAGGCTCACATACAGTGTTTGACATTGCCTTCAGAGTCTTCACTATTTGGGGCAAGTTTAACTATACAAGGGAGAGGTCCTATTTTTAATTTTTATTTATTTATGATAGTCAGAGAGAGAGAGAGAGAGAGAGGCAGAGACACAGGCAGAGAGAGAAGCAGGCTCCATGCACCGGGAGCCCGACGTGGGATTCGATCCCAGGTCTCCAGGATCGCGCCCTGGCCAAAGGCAGGCGCCAAACTGCTGTGCCACCCAGGGATCCTGAGGTCCTATTTTTAGACTCAAAATGTTGACATCCAGAATACAGTGAAATGCTTTTCACCACGGAAAGGACAAGGAGCATCCGGTCTTTCTCCCCATTAGTGGAATATGAATCTTAAGAGAGAATATTCATCCATGGAGACTTTTGATTCACTGTAATGAATGCACAGATACAAAGGTCAGTCTTGATATGAATCTCCTCACGGAGAGTACACCGTGTTTGATTCATTTGGTGTCCTCAGCTGGGGCACCTGTTTTCTTCCTTGACTCTGACTCGCTACTTTGGTTCCATCTAAGTGTATAGCATAGGGCGCCATTCCAAGGAACCAGTGAGTGATGCTAATTTACAAATAAGTATGACACACAGCAGCCTTTGGGGAAGGGGAGGGAAAGCCCAGGCACTTGGATGACACACTGCACCGAAGAGGACTAGAAAGCCCAAACTTCTTGTGCTCTTGATAGTTTACTGAGCGTCCAGGCTCAGTAACCAAGAAAAACCAACCCTCATCTCCAAACTCATTTTTTTTTATGGAAGCGAGGCACATTTTTCACTTTATCCACCCCCTCATCCAGTTCCTGATTCTGAACTCTTTCCCAAGGTCCTATATCCTCAAGGTTCGGATGGGGAAAGGAAGGAACCCCCTTGGCTCTGCTCTGGGAAGATAATGCAACTGATCCTGGCCAAGCTTAGGTACATAACAGCTGCCAGAGCCAACCAACTATTAGGTGGCCCCTAGCTCCATTCCAATCATGTCATAGTGCTGCCCACACTGGCAGTTTCCAAGTCATGTCCTTGTGGTCCCTGTCCAGCCCCAGGGACCAGACTGCCTGTTCTGCTGCAAGAGGCTAGGCCCACCCACCCTCTCTTTTGGTTTGCACCATTTCTTCAAAACCAGCTCACTAAACTGAATTTGGTTTACCAGTTTCTTCCCTCCTCTACTTGTCATCGTGCTAAAACTTTCAACATCAAACCTTACCAATTTAACAGTGGGCCATCTTCCCGGGATGCCCTTGTGTACAGAAATCTATAGAAATCGCTAGCCAAAGACTCAACAAGGAAGAGTTGAGAAACTTCTTTCAGAGTTCGCATGAAGTAGGCACGTGGAACCACATTCTTTTACAATGGTAAAGAAAAATAGTTAACAATAGCTCTATTTGCTGAATGTTTCCTCTGTGCTAGGCACCTAGGATACCAGCCAAGCTTCATGTTTTTCACAGAGTATTTCATATAATCTTCATCTAAGGTAAGTATTAGTAAACCCTAGTTTACATTTGGGAAAACTGAAGCTTAGCAAGTTTCAATTTACACGTTCAAAGTCACAGAGCTAGGAGATAGCAGAGGTGGGTTTAGGAAAGAGGCCAACTTTACCCCAAAGCATGGGCTCTTTCTAAAATGCTATACTTCCCCCAACTCAGAAAGGGCCTCCCAGTAGCTTGCTTGCTTGATTCTAATTAGTGGTTCTCAACTGCAGTCTATGTGCCCCCACTACTACCACCACCACTAAACAAAGAACGTTCGTCCCCATGTGGGGACGTTTCTGGTTGTCACAACTGGTGGGGCAGCATTACCATCATCTAGAGAGTAAGTAGGGCCAGGGAATGCTGCTAAACCTGCTATGGTGCCCGGAACAGCCCTCACAGCAAAGAATTATCTGGTCCTAAATGGCAATAATGCTGAAGTCAAGAAAACTTGATCTTAAAAAGGTGGACTTTAAAAGCCAATTCATAAAACCCAGGTTACTGTGTCTGTAATTCGCTCATATGTACATTCTGTTCCATCACAGATGACAGCAGCCTTCTAAATCTAACTCCCTACCCCCTGGTTAGAAGACGGAAGAGAAGGTTCTTTGGGCTGTGTTGTCTGGTCTCAAGCTAGGCAGCTCCTTCTGGAAACCCACGATCGTGAAGACCTGAAAATATCACAGAACCTGAGGACCTCCAGACAGCTGAACCACAATTATTGGTTTTTGACTATGTTTTCTATGCTTCCTTATTACTTTTATTCGCCTCCCCCTACCCTTTTAAATGATTTTACATTTGAAAGCAGCTGCTGTCAAGGGGAAAAAAAAAAAGATTCGAAAAGCAGGCTGTTTTTAAAAGGATTTTTAAAGCTGACATTGTGCATGTCTGCTCCAAACCATACCATGACAGATGCAAGAATTATGGTTTTTAAATTATTTAAAGGTTTTTTTAAATGTACTATACAGAGAAAAATTATTTCATGTACAATAGTATATCTTTAGCTCTTGCTGATCTCATGTGAACAATTTATCATATATGAAAGTCTTTAAACATAGAAACCTATCTAAAACTGCAAAACTGTGTTCAAAACTCCAATCAATATTATTAGAAACAATATTATAATCAAACATACACCACCTCACCTATTGCTTTGTCTGCACTCATTTACATTTAGTCTTCCATTCTGTCAGAATCCAAGAGCTTCTACATAAAGATATCTTAATTTATAATGCAACAAAAACCATATATGAGAAGTATTTAAATTTTTGTAAATACACAATAATCCTAAGACCTTCGTACAATGCATATGGGCAACTAATTTCCTTTTGATCCAATGGTGTCTTTTTCAGCTTCTTGGAGAATGAAGTAATCCAGTTAGAAAATGGTGTAGTAACATATACAATTACCCTCAAATGTAAAATTGAATATTATCACATTTTGTTCTAATTGAAATCTGAAGCATGATGTCTGCACATCAGCATAGTGTTAAATCTTATAGGGCATGCTGGAATTAGCTCAGATCGTAAAAATATTTAACATTTTACGTTAATAAAATCTTTTTAGTTACGCTAAGCTTGTCTCATTTTAGATGACTATGCAGATATGACTTTTCCAATGTGTACTTGGTGTCTTGTCTTATGCTTAGAATCTTGAAAGCAGGACACATTAAGCAATACTATATTTTAGAAAGGAGGAAGCCACACGCTTTGTTTTTCTGCGCACAGCTTTGTTATGATCTTCCTCACTAAACTTGTAACATGGTACAAATTGTGTTATATTTTCCCCTGTTCTTCCTTGGCCCTTTACCCAAACAGAATTTCCCATGAGTTGAGAGATCAGGCCTTTGGACTTCTTTTCTTGCTTTCTAAAATCTGAGAAATCCTAAAGTCAGACAAGAGGTACCAGTGTCTAGTACAATAAAAGGATGAGCTAGATGCCTATAAGTGGTTTATCCAAGATGCATCATTAATCCCAACCCTATACTTTCTCAGTACTTATGTGCACAGGCATTTATATGTCCAATACTTGGGCCCAACAATAAATACATTAAAGCTGTTAGCTTTAGTGAAGATGGAGATTAGGTTTATTTGAGCTACCAGAATAATTCTTGTATTAGATTGACCTATACAAAATTGCTGGTATTTGACTGTTTTGACCCACAAAAATGGCAATTTCATATGGTTCAACCTAATATCTGATGTTGTGAAAATTATACTTGGAATTGTCTTCTAGCTTTTGTGATTGAAAGCAAAAGACTTAGAGGGTTGGAAGAGACCTCAAAAGGCTACGCAGTTCTCTAGATGATACCAGCTGGTTTTTGGCCTTATTCTTGGAGTCCAGAGTTGTGTTCCAATGAACTGGTAATTCATGCATGGTTATAGGAATGCCTGACTTCGTATAAAGAGTTATCCTTGAAAGTTTTATGAGAAAATAACAACTTTCTAAATCAAATATTGGTAAAACAGTTGTTGGAATATGCTATTTAAAGACTCTTAGAATGAATACCCCTTTGCAAAGCAGGTAACCACTCCTAGATTTATCTTGTCTGCAAACCCTGATTTCATAAATCAGGTTTGACTAAAGTTTAGTATCTTTTTGGAATATGGTTCATTTTCATCCCACGTGGTTAATTCACTTAGGGCCCGTTGTTTTAGAAATTACAAAATATCCCAATTGGGCACACTCTCAGCTCCCATCTTTGCCTTCACCCACCTTTCCACTCTATGGAACCCTTAGCTTCAATCTAGTTCCTTTTAATTCATGCAAAGTTATTAACTGATAAACCCAACCTTGATGTTCAGCACGTTCCTCTAAATGCTTGACCTAAATCACTTCTGCTTGGTTAATTTGTGCTCACTCTCGCCTTAGTCTCAGTATGAAAGGAACACTTACCTCCTGTGCCACTGTCCTTTGTACAACTGAAGACTGTTAATAAATTCAGGTCTCACCTCCAGGTCTAGGAGGGCTGTAGTAGCTATTCATGGAGATGGGAATTTGTCTAATTCCCCAGCTAGGCTTTCCATATCTAAGGTAAATAAATTCAGCCACCTTATCTTTTATTCATAGTGCCTGTTTCCCAGACTTTGATTGGTTTTGTAGTTCCTGTGGACACACTCCAAGATTTATAGATCTTCTTTCACTAGCCGGTCCTAAAATTAAATTCAGTGCTCCAAGTCATGATGACCTACACTGACTCATAATGGCAATAGATAGCTCACCATTTCCCATTAGATATGCCAATGCATCTCTTGGAGCTGACCCGACTCTCCTCTCACCTACCAAAGGACTTTCTCAGGTGTAGTCCATGAGATAGAGGTCTACTGTCTTGGCTTCCTTCTGGTAATTTGCTCTCAGATTAGCAATAACATTGAGCTGCTCTCTAGAGGTAAGGAGAGAACACTGAAACCATTCTGTTGCATGTGCTCACATGCTAAAAACAGAAAAGGATGTCAACTTTTCCTGGCATACCCTCACCATGTAACCATTATAATTTTAATATCCCATGTTGATGCATCGTTGTTGTTTTTTTTCCAGATTACAGAGGCAATATATGTTCTTTGTGGGAAATCGGAAATATACCACCAAGTATAAAGAAAATAAAAATCACCTGAATCCCACCACAATCATATTGTTTAAAACCACATTTCCTGGCTTTAAATCAGTCAGTGGCTGGGCTCAAAGACACTTGTGGATAAGGTATGTGCACGAATGCCCACAAAGCCAAGTAATCACTCTAAAATACTGATGTTTTGCACGCCTCTAGGAACAGAGTGACTGCAGACTTCTGGTTGTGCTATTGATCAAGGGTACAAAGAAGGCTTTAGAAGTAGCACAGCCCTGATGCCTCCTCTAACGAAAGCTCTTAGGGAAATTCTAAAATCCAGATCATTTTGTTCCTCGGTGCTCCTCCAATGGTTGGATATTTACTGTGTGGCAATACTGCCACCTACTGAATGCTGAGCTTTAGCATAAGAAGAGACCATAAATGCAGAGTATGAAAGCATCTTGTTTATTTTAGACAGGAAAAAAAAGGGGGGGACCAGGTAACAGTATCCCATATGGAATTCAGATTCTGGAAGTCTCAAAGTTGAAAGGATTAAGGATATCATCCATACTAACGTCCCATGCCACACGCATATACCTAATTAAGCACTATCTATCATTTCTTTGTGTTCCAAAACATCACAAATGCAAAATGCTCAGCTTTCAGATCACAATAGATAGGATGAGGAAAAACCAATGATGCTATTGGCCCATAATAAATCATGATAATTAGGTATAAAGATCAGAAATAAACCCAAGAACATAGAGGAATTAAGTGCATTATAAAGATGGCATTTCAAATCTGTGAGTAAAGTTGGATTACTAAATAATTTGGGATGATTGGTTTGGCCATATGTTGGGGGAAATACTAGATCTATACCTCATAATTTCCATCAAAATAAATTCTAGGTGAAGTACAGATTTAGATGTTAAAGCACATAAATATGTAAAAGGACTAGTAGGCAATACTGACAAATATTTATGTAATTTTACTATGGAAAAGAAGCCTTTCTAAGCATGACAACAAAGGAAGAAATAAAAAAGAAAAAGATGGATGGATTAGACCAATTAAAATGTGGAATGCCTATACAGTAAAAAATAACAAACCAAATTAAGAGAAAACAAAATTTGAAATATATGCAACAATGAGCATCGATCCCTAGTATATATCAAGAGCTTAAGCTCCATTACCCTTGGGAAGTTTTTAAGGTCTACAACCTTCCCAACCAAGTGTTTGCATTTCATTGCTTCCTCATTGTACTTATTAAATTATTACTTATTTGTCTGTTTATATCCACTAATTTGGAAGTTCAAGAAAGCAGAAACCATGTCTATTTCGCTTACTGTTATATTCTTGATACTTAACCCAGTGCTAGACACAAAGCAAATACTGAAAACATATTTATTGTGTGAGTGAATAATGAATGCATGAGTAAATAACATTTTATGATCAAAAAGAATCAAACTTTCCAGTAGAATATTGAGCCAAGGACATAAACTGGCAGTGTACTATAAATTAATGAACAAATAATAAATATGAAAATATTTAACTAGTAATCAAAAATGCAAATCATTACAATATACTCCTTTTTACGTATCAGAAAGACAAAGGGTATAAAGAATTATAGTTCCCAGGGACAACAAGGAAGTATGGAAATTAACATTCTCTTACAGAGTCAACAACAGTATAAATTGATTCTGGAAAAATATTTTGGCAGTATATTTTTTGTGTATGCCAAATACTTCCACGTTAGGGAAATTCTCCTCAAAAAAAAAGTCAAGAAAAATGAACTAAGATACATTCATTCATTATTCAAAAAATATATGCAAGAAAGGATGTTTCTAGGAGCATTATTTGGAGGAATGGAAAAAACATGAGCCTACAATATAGGGTTGGTTAAATATGGTATATCCTTTCAATGGAATACTGTGCACCAATTAAGAATAAGCACTAGATGTATATTTATTGAAGTAAACAGCTATATTGTTAAATAAAAAAAGGAAGTTACAGAAGAACATGATATGTTCCCATTTTAAAAATAGACATACACAGTGTGCATTACAGCATCTGAAAGGATATTTGCTGAAATGTTAACAGCATCTATCTCTGGGAGGTGAGATTTGGAGCATTTACATTTTCTTTTTTGCATATCTGTAATTTCTGATTTTTCCACAATGAGCATGTAGTATCTGTGTAATTTTTTCAGGGAATAAACAACAATGTTCACGACATATATTAAATGAAAAAACATGTTATAAAACCGTATGTATAGTATGACACAATATTTGTAAAAAAAGAAAATTATATATAAATATATCTACGTATGTATATATATGCATAAGAAGCTAGAAGGACATACACTAAAATGTTAATAGTAGTTATTTATGGGTAGTGGGATTATGGGTGATTATTTTTTCTTTTTGCTTTTCTGTGTTTTCTAATTTTTCTACAATGAATATGTATTCCTTGTGTAATAAAAACTAATAATAAAAGTTGAAAAAAAATGAAAAAGTGAGACATTGTGAAACCACTTGCTCTCATCCTTCCCACCAACCCCCTCGACTTACTCCTCGTCGTCAACGCGTGGGCAGTGGGGATCCAGAGAGGAAACACCAGAGCACCGTAACTTTGGAAGATAGAATAAAGATCCAGACAAAGGGGAGGGGCGGGGAGGAAAGAAGAGAAGAGAGAAAGTACAAATTAAGTGAAGATGAATCAACAGTGGAAGGATTAAAGCAGGCTTTGGAACATATTCTCTGACAATAGCAGTGAGTCTCTAAATTTAACTCAGTTTTCCTGATAGCTATAACAAGTGAAATAAAAACAAAAACCAAAAACATGGAGCTAAATAGGTTTGTTTTCTAATGAAAGGAATTCTATACATGTCTGGAGAGACATCTAGAAATTCAGTTCTGACAGGAAGGTATCCCAAGAAGTTTTTCAAGAGGTGAACTATTGAAATCCAGCTGGTTGTCCAGAGCTGTGCAGTAGAACCTGAAGGAACACAGACTTTTATCTGAATCTCAGACCTGCCACAACCAAGTATATAACCATGGCTAGCAGTTCCCACACCCATTCTCTCCTTCTTCCCCTTAGAAACAGAGACTTCAAATTTTGGCAAACGCTGGCCACCTAAAGTAAAGACTCCACTCTCTCCTAGCCTCTCTTGGTTTTGGATGTGGCTAGGTAAGTGAATTTTGGCTGATAGGATATGAGCAAAATTGTGTAATTTCCAAGTAAATGTATGTCCCTAAATTTTAGGCCCCTAAATTAGGGAGCATGCATTTCCATGCTCATCCTCTCATCCCACTAAGCTGCAATAAGAACATGTGAGTGGGAGCTGAAACATGAGTGTTGGACCCAGAGATGGACACCACATGAAGATAGCAAAGTGCCTTAGCAGGTCTGAATCACCTGTCTCCATATTGTTATCTGGTTAGTTAGTTAATTAATTAATAACTTCTATTTCATTTAAGGCATTAATAACGAGAATCTTAGTAAAGGAAAACCTGCTTACTAAATTAATTTACTTCTGTAAGCTTTAGTTTCCTTAGTAAAGTGGGGATAATAATGTTAATGTCACAAAATGGTCAACCAAATAATGCTCAGTGTTCAATTACTTGCTTAGAACTAAAGCTTCTTCATGAGAAAAATCCAACAAATGAAACACTACATGATACTGGGCCGCAGAACAGTGGACAAAGAGAAAACTTTTAAATAAACAGCCTTTTTAAATCAAATGGTCAACTGACTTCCACACGGAAAACAATTAAACTTCACCCCTACCTCATTCCAAGTTGATTATTGATCTAAAGGTAAAAGGAAAGCAATAAAGCTTCCAGAAGATAATATAGAAAAATATCTTCATGCCCACAGAGTCGTGAAATGGTTCCTAACAAGTCACAAACCACTTTGAAAACAGTTGGACGTTGTCTACTATTATAGGTCTTATGTGTACCCTGTGACCCCATACTTTCATTCCTAGGTAGAAGCACAACAGATAAGTACATGTACATTCAAAGACAGGTAAAATAATACCCATGGTGGCATTATTTGTAATAACCAAAACCCACTAACATTTCAAAGATCTCAACAGGAGAAAAGTAAATTGTGTTATATTGAGACCACTGAATACCAGTAAAAAAGAAATGAACAGTAAAAAAGAAATGAACTCCATTACAGCTACATATAACCAGATGAAAGAACAAAACCATTATGATGAACAAAAAGTAGGTGTAAAAAAAAAAAATTGTGTATTGCCATTAGCAACCAACATTTCCAACAGGTGATAGAGATGGATGCTGTGGCTCAGTCAAACACACGCGGGCAGGTACCACAGCACCTCCTACAGTTCACCCCTGTACTGCTCAGATCCACTTGCTTCTCACGTTGCTTCACTCCACCCAGATATAGTTCCTTCTGGATTCTGTTATCACAATTCGCTATACAAAAAGAGGGCCAGTGGGATGAACCACAGCTTCCTCTTATTCCATGCAAGATTCCCTTCATCCTAGTCAGGCACTTCTGAGCTGCCTGATAGAGTGATCCAGACCCTCATTCCCAAGGGGTCTGAGGCCCTGGTTACCCTGCCCTAAGTACGCTGCAATTACTATCCTTGCCCACTTACAGTTAAATCTGCCATAACAGGAGATGACCCGGTGGGTCATATGAGCACCAAACATACTCCTCTGGGCCCTCATCATGTTGCAATAACTCTCTCTGTTCATGATGATCAGAGGCGGTAACCTCTGTCAGTATGGTAACTCTTTTATTTGCCTACTAGTTTTCTGGCCTTAGGAACCTAAAGTCACCATTGTAGCAGTGGTACGCCAAAGCTTAGAGGGACTCTTATTTTCTCCACTCTACAACCCAGACCTCTAGACACACAGATTCTAGACCCCTACGTAGAAAGCACAAATTCCTCAGTGGATCGTGAGAGCCACTCCTACTCTCACCCCTTGACTTTTGGACTCATGACTTTAGAACCATGTAATGACCATTGATGGACGTAAGGAGTAGAGTGCATCCTGTAGGTTGTACCGTCCCGATGTTACAGGGCATCCTGTCCCTTAAGAGACCAGGTCACCACTCCATTAGGATGGCAGCTTCTGCTTGGTGGAGTATGTGTAGGAAAAAGCAGATCCCACAGTCTTCACTGATGCACCTGCTTTGCTAAAAAGTGGGGCCCTTGGTCTTAGGCAGTCTTATATAGGATCCCTGTCTTGGTAGATCAGACACTTTGTGAGTCTATGAATATTGGTGCTGGCTAAGACGCTGCAGACAATAATGACAAACTCCTATCCACAAAGCAGGTAAATCCCAGTCAGGGTGGATGTAGTCTCCACTTGTCACCAGCTGGCAATTTGTTCTCCCAAATGAGTGGTATATATCAAGGGCATTGTGTCAATCTCTGCTGTCCAGGGGCTTGACACTTAACAGCAGCTATAAACACATTTTGCTGAAAAAAAGCTCATGTTAGTTTCTCATTGTTGCTGTTATAACAAATTACCACAAAGTTAGTGGCTTAAAATAACACAAATCTATCACTTCCATTTCTAGAGGTCAAAAATCAGTTTCACCAGTTTAGAGTCAAGAGGTCAGCAAATCTGTGTTCCTTCTGGAGGCTGCAGGGGAAAATCTCTTTCCTTTTCTTTTCCCGCTTCTAGGGGCTTCCCTCATTTCTGGGTTCTTGGCCCCATTTCTCATCTTCAAATCATCAAAGCAGCAGCATAGCTTCAATGCTCTCTCTCGCTCGCTCTCTCGCTCTCTCTCGCTCTCACTCCTTCTCCCATCTTCACATATCCTTCATACTCTAACTCTCTGCCTCCCGCTTAGAGGGAACATGTTGTTTTGTTGGGCTCTCCTAGATAATCCAGGGTAATTTTCCCATATGAAGATTCTTAACCCAATCAGATCAGAAATTCCTTTTTGCCAAGTAACATATTTACAGGTTCCAAGGATTAGGATGTGAACATCTCTGGGGGACCATTATTCTGTTCAATACAAAGCCAGTGCTGTTGAACCCGTTTACAGCTTCCATCTCTGCCAAAGAGCTGCATTTTGAATGGTCTGTCTCTGCTGCAGATAACATGGACTTGCTGTAGAACTCCAAGGGTCTGGGCTGGGTTAGGACTCTTATTGGAGTTTTCCAGTGTCCATATCATCCTTTTATACCTAGATACCCCTAGTACTATGGCCTCTGCCAAATGATATGGCCCAAGTGACTACTTATGCTAAAGCCCAAACCTGCTGCAGAGGCCCCTCTTGCTCTGGGATTAACTTAAAATTAGTACTCCCAATACTGCCCAAAGGTAAGTCAGAGCTTTACCTCATGTGTGAAATATTCTGCATGCCAACCCTTAAGAGGCTGCCCAAACTTAATGTCTCTATCTTAGTGGTAGGAGATGCAAGGGACAAAAACTTGTTTTTGCTTTAGAGGACATGTCACAGCATTTCCCAGATCACTTGACTCCTAAAAAGTGCACAGATGTAGCAGGCCCCTTCATCTCTGTAAGGTTTATCTCCTGTCCCCCAGTGTTTGTGTTTCTTACCAAGGCATTCAGAGTACTCGCCATTTCATGCTTGCTATGTCCAGGTAACACGATGTCATCAACTCGGTGGGCAAATGTGATGTTCTCTAGAAAGAACACTCAGATCAATAGGATTGGACTCTGCTGTTGTGAACCTTGGTGAGGTCATCTAGCGGTATATAAGCCTACTTCCAAAAGGTCATCTAAGAACATGGAGTTATGCTAAGCTCTCCGTACCAAAATACTGAATGATGAAAACAAATATTATGCAATGAAGACATAGCGTGCTATAGACATGTGCGATCTACTAGTGGTGGTGAAGTCTGGTTCCAAAAGGTCATCTGAGAGTGTAGAGTGGGGCTATACCCATATACACAGCTGCTAAGTAATCATATTACACAATGAGTACATAGTGTTCCATTTTCTGTGTTCTCATTGTTAGATAAAAGCCCATAACAATTTGGCATAATTTCTAATAGCGTGTATGCATTTACTGGTTGAGAAAACTCAGCCGGGGCTTTTAGGGATCTCATCTCCACCTGCTTCCATAAAACCTCTGCTGGGAACACTTAAGGATAGTTAATGTGTTGCAGGGAAGATGAAAGTAGCAACTCTTGTGGGAGACCCACAACATCTCTAGAATCTTGATGCTCTTCAAACTTCTTATCTTGATCATCTTTCTTATAAATTTTCTGTCCATAAGGCACAGTCACTGGGGATCTTTGGAACCGTGTTAAAGTCTCATGACCTGTTCTTGAGGCTGCATTAATCTGTTCTAGTACAGGTAGATGTCACGATGAGCACAGCAGCTGTTATGGGGGCTTCCTGGATAAGCCTATGGTAGTGCCCTTAATCTGCCATTATCCATCCAGTGTTTGTAGAGGCCAAACCTGTAATTAAAATGGCAGATATGATAAGAACCACACAACCGCTGAATTTCTTTCATCATCTTTGATTTGTAATAACAATTTTGATTAAATACTTATAGTAGCCTTTCCTCTGTATGTCTGTATGTGATGGTATTGCCAACCACAAAGTATGTCCATAACATATGTTTAGGAACTAGAGAAAAGATTGCTGGATGGGTCCATGGGTATGGCTGACCCATTGTAAGGCAGATACAGGCCAGGACTCCATTTATGACCTTACCTCTATTCATCTTTCCTCTGACAGGTCTGGATCCCTGAATAGCTGTGTCAACTCAGACCCTCAAAAGACCTAGATATTTCCTTTTCCCATGGTTTGGTTATCTGGCTGAATGGCTACAGGACCCTTTGGGGAAGGACAATAAGAATCACTACTATATAAACTTGGCAAGTTTTGCAGGGTTTGTCTTAATACCTGTGCAGCTTCTCCTTCCATAGACAGGTTTGGGTTTGACTGTTTCAGGTCTGGAAACTGAGTAAGACATTGTCACTTTCCTTTGGGGAGGCTATGTCAGTCTTCTGCTTGTCTATTCTTGAACCCTTCAAATTATACATATATTTATAAACATATTTATATACATAAATATATATAAATTGTATATATAAATACACATTTTTATCTCTATTAATACCCTGCCCACTTGTCGTATGCTAGGATCCCATGATCATCATTATTAGCCATCTCCAAAGATCCCTGCGGACCCCGTTCTGATCTTGCTGCCCATGACAGCAATTACGCTCACCTTACTTCTGATGGTTATGTGCTCTCAGCTAGCCTTTTCCAATCCAGGATCCTATCGTGCCCATTGCTACTAGAAGCTCTGTTCAATAACAGTATCTAACTATAAGCCTGGCCTATAAAGGATGGACACCATTGAGCTCCTTATTAACATGGTTGTTCCCTTCATCAGCACTTTCCTTATTGCCTTGGAAATAAAGGGTCCATGGGTCCTCCCAAAGAACAGAGTCAGCTGGTGGATTTTCCAATCTACTAGGGAATCCGTATCAGCAAATCCCTTCCTCTATACTGTGCCATGAGAGCTTTGGTATCCCAACTTTATTTAATGAGTTCATCATTTTTCTCAAGCTTCCAAGTGCCTGAACAGCAGCACATTTAAACCTCCTTCCAGAGCCCTTACCAAAGTGTTAAATCCTATCTCATGAGTGTCTTCATAACCATCTTTTATATCTGTCATCCCTGATCTAGTACCCTTTGGGCCACTCCTGGGCATGCTTTCCTGGTTTCTGCTGGTACACGGAGTCAGCACCTTTGATGTATAATCCATTACCCCCCTTCCTAGGCCCAACACTTGCCTATTGTACATCTGATCCTTATAACTGATTTTTCAGCCAGAAAAGGAAATGAAAGCAGATCTTGAGAAAAACCAGCATTGTCTCATAAGGCCCTTGTCCCATTTGAAGGGTCTATATGGTCTTTAAAAAGATGGAACAAGGACTCTATCTTCTACAAGGTAGAGTGGGCTATGTCTTCAGGCCTAGAGGGTTCGGGAAAATCTAGGGATCTAAGATGCTCTCATGAAAATATCCAGAGCTTCCCTCTCCAGATCTCCATCTCTATCAGGGCCTTAACTCTGATACTGAGAATTTAGCCTGCTCTGAAATGCTGCCACTCTTAACAATTAAGTCTAGTATCTGGTTTTCAGTGATGTCTGCCCTCCAGCTACAGGAGATGACAGCCTCTTTAAATTCTTTCCCAACGGCCCGCCGACTCTCAAACTTTGCTTAAAATTGTTGACTGATTACCCTGAGCCCCTCGTTTTCTCTCATCAATGACTACCCATTTCCACAGCTCCCTAATTGTAGCTCTCCCATGTAGAGCCATCACATGTGAGCCAGAGCATCCCCTCCATTCTGTATCCCCTCCAAATTCACCAGAGGTGACTGTCCTAGCAATTACACTGCTAGAACATGCCAGGGCTCACTGTTCCACCTGCCATCATGGCTGGAGACCTCACCACCCTCTGTCTAGTGAAGAATACCATCCTCAGGGTCAGCTTCCTAAGACTGCTTTAGTATCTACCATCTTAGGGTTAGTTTCATAGATGCAGGTCCTAAGATAAGGATTTGTGTGCATTTGATTTTTTTTTTTTTTTGAAAGAATGCTTTTTGGGAGAGAAGGAAGCAGGATAGGAAAGAGGAAAGAGCTGAGCAAAGTTGTCTCAGGTAAAATCTAAGCTGTCAGGGGCAGGAGAGGAAGAGTCTGCAGCATGAACTGTATTGCCAGGTATGTCACACACGTGGCTATCTTTTTAATCAACAAAACAATCATATCTCTACCCTGGGCTTTCCTCAGCATATTTTACTTGCTAATTGGCAACTCCCATCTTCCCATCAACATCAAGGTTGAGACTACTTAAAAGATTTCACTATGTATTCCTCTAAGATCTTTGAGCTCTGTTCTCATCGATATCTATTAGGGGAAAATAATCCAAAAGCAATAAGTTAATATAGATATCAAAAGATGCCACTATGGAGTTAACAATTTTCCAGTGCTTGGGTCTCAGCTGTTACTTTTGACTCTGTACAAGAAACTTTTATATGAAGGATATCTTCCACAGAACTCCACAAGGTTACACCCTCCATTATATTACTCCATATAGGACACTGTAACCAGGAGAAGAGTGCTCTGCATTTTCTACCGGTTTTTATTCTAGTTCTTGTACGACTCCAGAAGCACACGTATTGCTCATTCTATGTGACCCTGGGTTACTTTGCTTCAGTTATTCCATCCAAAAGGTGGAATAATACACCTAAGGAAAAATCATCACAACTATCTACTGCACTACAGGAAAGAGAGAAAAAAGAAACTTAACATCATGCAGGAAAGTTTTGTCAGGCTGAATTTGTTCCAATCTAATTTCACTTTTTAAAATCTTCACTCTCCTACTAAAACTTTATCCTCTAAAACAGTGAATTGTATGTCTCTGAAGCTTTCATTTTTGTCCCTTATTCATATCAGAACTCATCATCCATATGGATAAACCCCAAGTTAGGGTAGAGTGGGGCCAGCATTCACATTACCCCAAATGCTCAGAACCCCAACTAAGGCACTTGATTCAGGCTTGCTCCTTCCACCTCCTTCAGCAGCCCACTGTACTTAAAGCTTCCCCTCCCTCAAATCAGAAGTCACTTCTGTGTTTCACTTTCTCATAGATTAGAAAAGGATTCATATGTACCCATGAGTTTCTAGAACACTGGTACAAGTGCATACTTTAAATTGTGATCAAGTAGAAATTTTACTTTTGCTATGGTGAGCCTGTCACTGAGCTGAGATCATGAGACTTTTTTTTTTAAGATTTTATTGATTTATTTATGAGAAACAGAGAGGGAGAGGCAGAGACACAGGCAGAGGGAAAAGCAGGCTCTCTGGGGGGGAGCCCAATGTGGGGCTCGATCCCAGAACCAGGGATCACGACCTGAGCCAAAGGCAGATGCCCAACCTCTGAGCTGCCCAGGTGCCCCAAGTGAACAGTTCTACCAAAAAGGGTTACATTGATGATTAAGGGCAACCTAGCAAATTGTTCAAAATGTATTCTGCAAAAAAAGTCTAATGCTAAGACCTGTGGTGTGCTCCTTATACACTTACCCTAAAATGAAGCCATTAGTCAACAAATACCACTCATAGTCAGTTTAACTATTAATTCTTTTTTTTTAAAGATTTTATTTATTAGAGACACAGAGAGAGAGAGAGAGAGGCAGAGACACAGGCAGAGGGAGAAGCAGGCTCCATGCAGGGAGCCCGATGCGGGACCCGATCCCCGGTCTCCAGGATCACACCCTGGGCTGAAGGCGGTGCTAAACCGCTGAGCCACCCGGGCTGCCCTAACTATTCATTCTTAACTACAAACAAGGTTCATTGGACATATAGAGAATAGTCTAACATGAAAGAGAAAGACTATCATCAAACAAATCAAAAATATTGATAATGGGGCACTTGGGTGGTTCAGTTCATTGAGCATCTGACTCTTGATTTTTGCCTCAGGATATGATCTTAGGGTCATGAAATCAAAGCCTGTGTTGGGTTTATGCTGGGCATGAACTCTGCTTAAGATTCTCTCTCTCTCCCTCTGTTCCTGCTCTCCCCCACTCCCATGTGTATGTGTGCTCTCTCTCTCAAATAAAGAAATAAATACATAAAAAATTTTAAAACAAAAACACAGATGTTCCTAATTATACTCAAATAAATTTGAAAATACATTCCAGCCCCATCAAACAAGCACAGGATATTTGGGAAAAGGAACAATGAAAACAGAGCTAATAAAAACTCCAATCTACTGCTGAAATAAAAATTCAAAAGAATTATTGAACAGAACACTAGCCAATCAAACACAACAAAATAGATAAGAGATAATACAGGCCAAGTGGGGACTTTCCCAGGAATACATGACTGGTTTGTTAAAAATCAATCAATGTTACTTCCCGTATCAAGAAACCAAAAAAGGAAAACCATGTGAAAATCTTAATAAATGGGGTGCAAGGCAAAGCACACGTGATAAAATCCAACGTCTACTTATGATTTTTTTAAAGGACTCTCAGCAAACTAGGAATTAAGCAACACCTCCACAAAAGGAACATACTGGACATCAACAAAAACCCACAGCTACCATTATTCACACATAAGACTAAATGCTTTCTCCTGAAGAAGAGAAACAGGTAAGGACACCTACTCTCACCATGCTTATTCATACATTATGAATAAGAACTTACAATACAAAATGGAAAATAACAAATGGTGACTAGAATGTGACCACGAAGATAGTGCTGATGGGCATGTAAAATGGTGCAAGCTGCTTTAGAAAGCGGCATGGCAGTTCATCAGAAGGCTAGATATAGAGTTACCATATGACCCAACAATTTCACTCCCAGGTATGTCCCCAATGAAATGAAGGCAACATCCACCCTAAATCTGTATGTACAAACATTCATAGCAGCGTTATTCTTAAGAGCCAACAAGTAGAAAAAAAAAAAACAAAACCCAGCATCAGTCATCTGATAAAGGGATAAATAAAATTTAGTATATCCATACAATGAAATACGATGTGTCAATCAAAAGGAAGGAAGTACTGATGTGAGCTACAACATCGATGAACCTTGAAAGTACTCGAAGGGAAAGAACCCAGTCACAACAGACCATATTTTGTATGGCTCCATGACAGAGACTAGATTTCTGGTTGCCTAGGATAAGGGGGTTGGAAGGGAAATGAGGAGTAACTGCTAATGGGTTTGGGGTTTCTTTTGGGGTGAGGTAGGCAATGGGGTTTCTTTTGAGAGATGCAGGCATCCCCTGTCCCCCCACTGCCCTGCCCAAGACAGACGTGGCTGGGCTCTGCTAACACTTGGCTTCTGCGACTCTTGTTTTCCTAAGCTTAGAAGAATGATTAACCTCACCGATGAGGAATACATCCTCTCTCATGGCTGGTCAGACCTTCGACGGAGTCATAACTGAGTCAGGCAGACCTGGGAACAATTCTGCTCTTTAAGGTGACATTTCGTTTCTGTGCTGTAATTTATTTGTGAGCCAATACTATTGTTTAATTCTTAGAGGGCAATTTTACTCCCAAAGTCCTTAGGGGAATTTTCCTTTTCATTTCCTTGTACCATTTACAAAGTGGCAACAGGGGGATATGCAATCATTCACTAAATTATTTTTTAATGAATATTGAAGATGAATTGTCATAAGCCACAAATATGACCCCCAAACGAGGCAGCCTGTTATAGCTGAGAGCACTGAACTCTAAGTCAGAGTTCCTGGGATTCAACTCCAATTCCACCAGCTGCATGGATTTGGCAACTCTCTATCCATCACCCATCAGCCCTGTAGAGACAATAAATACCTGTTCTGTCCTGGTCTGGAGACAGAACTATTATAAGAGGTCCGTAAGTTATA
The DNA here is from genome assembly GCF_053574225.1 of Canis aureus. Classification (NCBI taxonomy): domain Eukaryota; kingdom Metazoa; phylum Chordata; class Mammalia; order Carnivora; family Canidae; genus Canis; species Canis aureus. The sequence goes on from NC_135615.1 coordinate 51,319,756, forward strand.
AAATTCTGTACAAATTTAGCACCCAGTGGTAAGATAATTTTATCAAGCAGCTGGGGAAAGTATGACTATTCTATGGGATATTTTGATAACTTCACCACACATTCTGTGCATGCCACCCCTGAGCACTGCCTGCCTGCAAGCAGCTCACCATGCAAGAGGCAGACAAGCCCTGAGAAGGACAGTGTACTGTTAGCAGGAAGCAAGCACTCATATAATTAGAGTCAACCTGCCTTGTGGGGGAGAGGAGCTACTTTGCAGCTCTAAGCAGGAGCGTTCGATATTCTCCTTTTACCCCTCCAGATCTAACTCCATGTTTCCCCAACCCACTCTGTGCCCCAGGAGGACAACCCATGTGAATTCCATCAGTGGGATCCCTTGGCTTTTGGCTTCCAAATGTGTTGTGCCAAAGGGAAGCCCTGGCAGGAGGGGAGAAAAGAAAAAGAGAATAAAGTCAGAGTGTCACCCTGACTCTGTCCCTTCAGAATCCCAATGGACGGGCTAAATCCCTTGATTGAATGTCTCAAATCCTGACAGAGAGCCCTTCTCATACTGCTCTCTCTCCAGGTTCTGCTCCATAGGGGTGGTAATCGCATCCTCGTATCCTTATCGTTACTAGCCTGGGGGCCCCACACTATCTCTTGTGGTTTTCCTATACCCTGTCCACACTTTATAAGAACTTTCATTAAACTCTCCTCAAACCAACCATATGTTTCCCACAGCTACACAGTCACCTTGTATCTTATATCCTAGAGTTGATAAAGATACGCTGAGGCTCTCATACTCAAGGCAGCACAAAACATTCACTCTTTCCAACAAATATTCACTGAGAGACAACCTTGCCAGGCCTTAGGGAATAGAGCAGTGAATAACAAGAATAAATCCTCTCCCTCCAACCTTAGATGGTTGATTAGGGAAGGCTTCCTTGAAGAGATGACATTGAGATAGAATTCAGGACAACATGAAAAGCCAAACGTGCAAGGATTTTTAGGAAGAAATTTCCAGGCAGAGAGACAAAAAGGAATAATGATTCTTGGCCAGAAACAAGACTGATCTTTGGAGGGATGGATATAAATCCATGTGGGTATAAATTCATGGATATAAATCCATCAAGATCCATTGGCAAGAGCAAACTATATAGCAAGAGTGGCAGAGAGACAAATTACAAGAGTGTTTAAAATAGCTGAGGTAAGGGATAATGGTGGCCTAGACCAATTTGATGACAATGAGAGCTGGGGAGAAGTAGTAATACTCAGGAAATATCTCAATTTGCTTGTGAATTGGATGCAGAGGGAAAAAGAACAGAGGATGCTGTGAAAATTTTTGGTCTCAGTGACTTGGGTGCCATTTACTGAGTTGTAGAAAACTGGGTTTTTATAGGTTTTTGCAGCTTAGGATGGCCATGAAGAAATAAGAATCTGAGTGTCTACTCAAGGCCCAAATTGAGTTACTGAGAAGGCAGTTGAGTATGAGCCTGGCTGTTACAAAAGTGATGAGAATTCAACACCCATTTGCGTGAGTCACCCACACAGGGGACTAGGTAAGACTATCCTAGAGAACAGGGTGAGCCAAGAGCATTGGCTGGGGTGTAAAGCTCGGGAAAAAGAGGAAGAGCTAGCAAAGAAGAAAAGGCACCAGTAAAAAAGAAGGAAAATTATGACAGGTGATGGGTGTTCAGGACTCGTGTAAGACTGAGAGCTAGATCACCTAGTAAAAGTTAGTTCAAGAAAAATCAATTGTACTAGACGTTGCTGACAAGTGGAATGGGAGAAAGCCAAAAATTAAATCATGGAGTTTGCCAACATGGAGGATGTTGATGATTTCAACAGTGAATGGTAGAAACAGAAGTAGGTTAATGAGAAAATTGAAGGTTATAGAATGGAGACAGCCAGCACAAATAACTATTTGAAGGAATTTTGCTGAGGAGGAGCAGCTGGAGGTGAAGGTGGCGTCAAAGAGGGGCTGTTATTAAGACAGAAGATATTAGAGCATGTTTGTATGCTGACGGGACTTATCTAGCACAGAGAGAAAAGCTGATCATGTAGGAAAGAGGGGAGGTAAATGAAGGAAAAAGGCTTTGAGGAGATTCGACAATGACCCACTCTGTAAGCAGAGGAGTTGGCCACTCATAGGACCTCAGACATCCTAAATTCTTGGTTCTAAATTCCAGTGTATATTAGAATCCCTTGAGAATTTAAAAAAAGAATGTCCCACATCAGATTAAAGAATTCTGAATCTCTAGGAGTGGGATTTGGGCATCAGGATTTCAAACTTCTATGTAGAAGGATATTTGAGTGGCTCAGTCAGTCGAGCACCTGACTCTTGGCTTCAGCTCAGGGTCATGATCTCAGGGTCATAAGATAGAGCCCTCCATCGGGCTCCTCATTCACCATGGAGCCTGCTTGGGATTCTTTCCCTTTCTCTGTCCCTCTGCCCCTCCCTCCACTCGCACGTGCACTCTGTCTCTCTCTCAAATAAATAAAATCTTTTTTTAAAGAAATCTATATATAGCCCCTGTTGATAAATACCAAAGCACTGAACCAGCAGAGACAGATTGAGTACAAATGCGGGTAGTTGAATCAACTTGGTTGAAAGATGAAGCAATTCTCTGATAGCTTCTATTTTAACCCACAAAATATAAAACAAGATCTGAGCAGAGAGGGTGTCGTGGGATTGAAGAGAAGGTTAAAGTAGGAAATAATTTAAGGAAATAGGAAAGCAAGTCTACTAAAAAATATATATATATGTATATAATATATATACATAATATATACATACATAATATATATTATATGTATAATAGGTTTGCAAAGATTTGCAGAGAGCTCACTTGAGATCTGTGGTGATAAATATAATGTGAGACTAAGTTAGCACAGCTGTGTTTCTTCTCTAGCCACAGCCATCCGGATACAGGCAGGGAGTAGGTGGACATATTCTTTGGTGACATCAGAAGCAGTTGCCATCACTTGACTCCTGATTAAAGTTAAAAAGTAGGAGCGAGTTATCTTTGGAGATGTCCTACCTCCCTCCATCCTGATTCCCAACATTAAGATGCTCCAGGCTGACCTAACCCCTACCATCAGCCACCTGAGCGTTGTAAAAGAGGACCCAATAAGCCCAAATGGAATTCTGATTGGTGGAAAGGCTGAGGGCGAGGAAAGGAGATTTTAACAGTACCCCACTGAGGCAAAATTTACAGCAGGTCCAAACGGGTAAACCTTATGCGTACTGCTTGATAACTTTGCCTATTTTATACACCAATATGTGATCACTGCTAGATCAAGACATAACAGCATTCCCCTCCTGCCAACACTCATATTCCCAGGATGAGAGGCTCCAAGGATGATTCTCTGATTTCCACCCTCAACCCAGAAAGAGCCCAGGGTCAGAAAGGAAGAGGACCTGACATGTTCATTCATTTGCTCATCCCTTCTTCCACTCACCCACAGATAAACAGGTGATACATACACACGGTGGCACCTGGATGTCTGTTGTCTCTCCTTAATGCCAGAGACTGCCTATCTCCTCTTCCTGGGCACCTTCCGGAGCTGAAACGTACTCCTCTTCCTGTTGCTAAATCCTAAGTTGATCTCGGGGCGGCACACAGGAAGGCATCTGCAGGGACTGACTTCTAATGCTCCTTCCAGCTTTAACAGCTCATCATTCCAGGGGACCAGCCTCATCCATAAGGCACAGCTGTGTGACAGGTGTTTGTCATTGTTAACTCAATTCCTTAGGATTGATCTAATAGAAAAAAAAAAAAGCCTTCAAGCTCTATACCGGTGATCACAATCACTGTTGTTAACACATTTAAAACATAACTACAGGGGATCCCTGGGTGGCTCAGTGGTTTAGCACCTGCCTTTGGCCTGGGGCTGATTCTGGAGTCTTGGGATCGAGTCCCACATCGGGGTCCTGCATGGAACCTGCTTTTCCCTCTGCTTCTCTCCCTTTGTGTCTTTCATGAATAAATAAATAAAACCTTTTTAAAAATAAAAAAATAAAACATAACTATATTTCTTTTGAAAAATGTTTACCTCAACTACACAAATGTAGTTCAAAGCATGTCCCAAAGATGGCAGTACAATTATACTCTATGATCCACTGTAACTTCAAATATTTTTGGAGACGTGGGACTTTCAGTACTGAAACATGTTGAGGGGGGAAAAAATCATGAGCGATGGGAAAAACATGGAATTTTTGTGGTCTCTGATTCTGTGACTGCTACAGGAACAAGTCTGCGAATAAATGACACCACACTCTGCAAAGTACTTTGAAATATGCAAAACACCATCACACACCTGATTTCACTTAATACTCACCACAAACCCGAATGATTATTGTTTTAATACATATCATGAGAGTCAAAAATTAATGATGCCTAATTTAAGGTCACTCGGCTAGTGAAAGCAGTAGAACCAGTTTCCCAAAGACCAGAACTCTTTTCCACATGCCTCCACTTAGCAAAAAGCAAATATCGACAGGTCCGTCCTTTCCTTTAAATATTGGGGGTTATTATGATCCAGCAGAAACTTGGTGTTAAAATCATAGAATTTGGAGGTGAGGTTGTTTAATAAGCAGAGTGACCAACTCTGGTTGGCTTGGGGCTTTATCTGTTTCAGTACTGAAAGTCCCACATCTTGGGAGCATCCTCACCCACAAGCCAACGAGGATAGTTGGTGATGGGCACCCAGAGTCACCTTGTGCACCGGTTAACTGACAGGTGTCCAAGAGTTCTCCTAAAGCTCTGCCGAGTGGTACCCAGCACAGTGCCTTGTACTTTACACTAGTCAATTAATATTTATGAAATTTTAATTCAGTGTTGTGTTTTCTTTGGTAAAAAAAAAAATATGTATTTTCTTTTTCCTGCTGTTTCCTAGATAGGACATAATCTTTGGAGTTCCTCTTGTTGACTGTAGACTCATCAGCTCAGCCCATCAGGCATTATTTGCAACCCTGTTCCCATCTCATCTCAGCTTAGTCCAGACTTCCTTGAAGTCTTAATACTCTGTACTGAGGCAAGTTTTGAGGGGGCAGGAAAGTACAGGAGCTGAAAGTTAGCGTGCATGGAAGAGAGGGACTTTGCTCTACTAGACTCCACACTAACACAACATAAAGCAAAACCAATTTCTTTCACCTTTCAGATATGAAAGCAGTTCATCAATGTTGAATGCACGATACACGAATGGCCAGTCGTTTATTACCCGTGAAACTACGGATATGTGAAGACGAGCATGTCCCTGAGAACATCAAAACAGTCAGTCTCTCAGGACTTGAAGTTTTCTTTCTCCTCCCTAGTAAATGAAGTTCTCAGGCAGGAGGTTGGTCTGTCATTATAACCCCCCAAGAAGGGAGGAGGGGAGTGAGAAAGTCCCCTCAGGAAGAAGGATGTGATGGCCTGTCACAAGCCAGGGAGAAGTGGCGGTCTGGCCCCAGTCAGTGTCCAGGAGGTCATGGAGAAGGAGACAGAAGTAGAGAAAGCAAGGCTTGACCTCGGATTTCTGGGCTGATGTTACAGAGAAGGCAGGCTGAGAAGAAAGCTGCTGACCTCCCAGAGATACCTCAGGACCCCTGTGTCATACAAGGCCAGAGGCCACAATTAGGTGAGTGGCCCTTTAGCAACTTGAGGTAGCTGCTTTACAGTAAAGTTGGAAGGGCTATGGGATGACATGGTCTTGGGGGGTGCTATCCAATCTTTCTCAGCTCCTGGTGGAATAGAAATTTGCTAGCAGCTCCCATGTGGCCTGTAATGTTGCTCACAGGAGTTGGTGGAGCTGGCTGGTCAGCTTGCTGAGGTCATTCTACACTGACAATCACGTCTCCAGGACCATGACCCAGAGAGAGAACCAATCAAACAGGATTCACAGCCGGATCTTAGGGAGAATATGCAGGATCGCCAGCAGCCGAGGTGGGAGTCTGAGTCAACACGCTAGACTATATTTTTTTAAGATTTTATTTATTTATTAGAGAGAGAGAGAGGCAGAGACACAGGCAGAGGGAGAAGCAGGCTCCATGCAGGGAGCCCAACGTGGGACTCGATCCCGGGTCTCCAGGATCACACACTGGGCTGAAGACGGCTCTAAACTGCTGTGTTACCTGGGCTACCCAACATGCTAGACTATTCTAAGAGAAATTAGACAAGTTCTCCAGCAATTGCAGCAGACCCCAGCAACAGGAGCCAGCAGGGAGAGCAGAGACAAGATGAACAGGGAGCATTCCACCCACAGGAGCACAACGGTCCCTTCCGCTTCCCCTGTTCCCACAAGAACACAGTAAGGCCATGACCCAGAAGCCATCGTTCTCAGAGATAGGATGGGGCAAAATTATCTGTTGATCAATTGCTGTTCAGTGAATTGATATGAAAGGATGGGATGAGGAACTGTGGAAGAATAAAAATTTACTGCAAAGGAAGCCGATGAAATCAGAATATAAAGATAAATGCTTAATTTACATTTCCTTGGCTCATACTACCCAGTAGGGTAGGAGTAAAGGGGGAGAGTGCTTATGAGGAAGACTGGATTTGTTGTTGACGAGTAACATTTTCTTTGCATTTTTTAATAGAATGAGTAAATAAGCCATTCTGTTGTTGTAGTTAATACAGTGAAGTTTTCAGTGTATTGATAATTCAGCAAATAGCTCTTTTGATGGATTAGTCAATCAGCTAATTGCTAGTACAGAAATCACAATGTGGCAAACTGGTACACAGCAAGTTGGTTTTTTAAGCAAAATTATCTTTTTATAAATTGCTATTCAGTGAATTGATCTGTTTCAGCCCACTGGTAAGGAAATAAAGAGAATCCCCACTCTCATGATGTTTATTTTGACTCTATATTGTCTTAGCAACTCGGAGTTTGCACTAGTTGAAAACACTTGAAGACACTGAGATTGCTTCCATATCAGCACCTGCACCCTCACCATTTTGGCATCAACATGAAATCCAATGAACCAGGCATGAGCAGCCCAAGTCTGGTGTGAGAGGCTCTCCAAAATATGGGTGGAGCCTTTCCAGAATCATTTCAGACATAATCAAAATGCAAAAGAGGAAAGGAGGGAAAAGGAGGGGTGGGGGGAGGTGGTCTGCTCCGGATAACCCTGAAGCAAACTGCACTGTGCTGTGAACATCCACAGGAAGAGTACGGTGCTTTCTCGGGGCGGGGAGGGGGGAGGGGGGGCCTGCATGCCTGTGCTCACTTTGAGATAATCTTCTCCACCTCAAACCACTTTGTAGCTCCACACCACCCAGAATTCTTTCCCGTGGCTAAATGTTGTTAGTGCGTGTCATGCAACAATTTTTCTAAGGTCCCCTCTGTGTGAGTTGAAACTTAGATGTCCCTGAGGGCATCTGTAGTAAGACATCCTTGCAATCAAAAGCATCCCAACATCATATTCCACAGCGTGGAAGGCAAGCGCTACCTGCCTGATGGGCTCGATCTAGCTCTCTCCACACAACTCAACACAGGCATTGGTGAACTTGGGGTCTTCAGGGTCTCCCAGACACCATATAACACTTCAGCCCTGTGTCCTGTTCTCCACTGTCCCACATTGCCCATCTCCTGCTCAATGGCTCTTTTTTCAAGGCTCTCCGATTATAACAACTGCAAGACACCTTCCATCAGCTACCTCAAGCCACACTGGTCTCCCCAAAATGGGGAGCACTGCCTGCCTGCCTGTATCACTCATTTTGGCTCTCAAATTCCATACAGCTCATATTTTCCTTACTCCATGCATGTGTCATTCCAAACACTATAAGCCTCTTGAATGAAGGTGTTGTGTCTCAAATATCAGAACCTCACTGTGTGACGAGGACAACCACATACAGTCTAATAAGGGCTTATGGAAGTGAATGGAACTTTCAATTGCAACTTAAACACTATGCTCTGATTTAGAAATAATTTTGCTTGCTCATATGCTCAAAATAGACACCATACCGTCATCTAGTAGAAAGAATGCTTTCAGAAAGATTTTTGTAATGATGGGGAAAGATGGCATTCAAAAATGGAACTGAATTGGTTCTTTGCAAAACAACTTTGGAACATAATATCCTTACCAACGTGTTGAAAAAGGATACAGACCTAGTATATATAGATATTTCAGAGCCAGGCGGGGGGCACAAATGTAGGATCCAAGTGAGATAATAGAGACAGGGACTGAGTAATTCACTGTTATTAATAGAGAAAAAACTTACAGAATGCAAGACAAGGAAATAAAGCAATTATCTTCATGTCTCAACAGGTCATAATGGGAATATGACGTATTTTTAGAGTGACTGTAATACTGGGGTAGAATGAATAAGGCGTGCGTACTAATAAACAAAATGACTTTTAACAAAGGGCTCATACACTGGTCTCTAAGTATGAAGTCTATTAAAGTCTCCCTAAATAAATTTAAAATTATTTTGTTACTGTAGTTTATGCATACCTCGAGACTGTATCTAGTACTACAAATACCACATGACAGTTGCCAGAGGGGAGGGTGGTGAGGGGATGGGTAGATGAGAGAAGGGGAGAGGAAGATACAGGTCTCCAGTTATGGAAGTAACTGGAATAAGTCATGGGAATAAAAGGCAGAGCGTAAGAAATAGAGTCACTGATACTGTAATAGCGACGTGATGGGACAGACGGTGTGACACTTGTGGTGAACACGGCACAATGTACAAACCTGTCAAATCACTCAGTTGTATTCCTGAAACTAACGCAACACTGTGTGTCAACTGTACTCACGTAAAAAAATATATGTATCTGTTTGCTTCTGGGTGTTAATATATCTCCTTTATGTCCTAAGCAACTGGTAGATCTTTGAGATATTGAATTTTCATTTGGGAACATCATCCACATGTGTGGGGAAATTGCAGTTAAAAAGCAAATGAAGGGCAGCCCCCAGGGCTCAGCGGTTTAGCGCCGCCTTTGGCCCAGGGTGGGATCCTGGAGACCCGGGATCAAGTCCCACGTCTGCTTCTCCCTCTGCCTGTGTCTCTGCCTCTCTCTCTCTCTCTCTCAATAAAACCTTAAATAAATAAATAAATAAATAAATAAATAAATAAATAAATAAATAAATTTTTAAAAAGCAAATGAAATTAAGTCTCATGAATCATTTTCAAGATGTAAATAACCACTGACCATAGGAAATGTGCCATTTTCATATTTGTTTCTCTCCCTTCACTGAGTGAGGTGCTAGTCACATACCAGGGTAATCAATGGGTGTCGAATGAACGCACCTTGCAATGTGTCTGCTGCATAATTCTCCGTGTGCCCTTCCAGATTACTCTCCACCGTTATCCACGCTGTTGACTTCCAGTTGGCTCAGGCAGTGGGAGGCCCTACCAGGAGATCTGAGGGTGTGAAGAGAAAAGGGGTCACCAGGTATTTGCTCCATCAGCTCTTTCCCTCCTCCTCCTCTCTGCCGGGTCCCAGGTTGGCAGGGGCTGTGCTTCCGCCACCCAAGTCCACCGCTCTTGCTGGGCAGCCCCTTTCCCATAGCTCTTGCCAGATGCTAGCAGCCACTCCCTGTCCTTGTCCCTTCACACCTATGGGGAGGTGACAGCTTCCTGCTCTTCTTAGCCCCTGTACCATCACCACCTCCCCTTAACCCACACCTTTGCAAATAGTCCCTTTCAATTTCTCCCATTTCTCTTTTGATTCTTCTGCTTGGTTCCTCTCCTATCTCCAGCTCCACCTTGACAGGTGCAACGTGTTCCCAAAGTACTTAATCCATCCAATTCAATGCATCTTTGGCGTATGCGGCCTTGTACAAGGTAATGTGGGAGAAACAAAGATTCAGTCTTGCCCTTGAGGAACAGGCATGCAAGAAGACGTACAAATAGTCGTATATTCAACATATGAATCAATTTGATTCCTCATAGATGTAATATATTAAAATAGAATAATTGGCAACCTCGGAGAAAGCAAACAGCTTTTAAATTTTCCTTTTTTCCCACATTAGTCCTAAAGGGCTCTTCAAGAGAGAGTGGGTATATACATCGGCCTTATCCTTTGTCATAACTGAGCCTGATTACCTTAATAAACGTGTTTCTGGACCTAGGACTCATCCCAACACCTATCTGACACCAACACCTATGCACTTAAGACCCTGAAAGGTTGAAGTGGGGCCGGCCATGTGCTATATAGCAAAGACCCAGCTCCTTTACTATTTAGGAATGCATATATATTTTTTTTTTTGCTAAAAAGCAGAGAATATCCAAGAATTTATAAAATTAGAGACTCCCAGGACCAAGGGAAAGAAAATTCATTTTTCTGATCCTGTCCCATTTGGTCTACCCTCCTCAGCTTTAATATGTGAACCATAATGTTGCTTTGTTGGGACAAGAATTGAACTTGTTGATCAGAATTTTTAAAATTTACGATCGGCAGTAAGGCTTACCAGTGAAGGACAGCTGGGGCATCTGAGTGGCTCACTTGGTCAAGCATCCAACTCTTTATCTGGGGCTAAGTCATGATCTCATGGGTCATGAGATCAAGCCCCACATCCAGCCCCCAAGCTTAGTGGGGAGTCTACTTGAGATTCTCTCCCTCTGTCCCTCCCCCAACTCATGTATGCTCGCTCTCTCTCTCTTTCTCTCTAAAATAAATAAATAAATCTTAAAAAAATAAAGGCAGACTAGTTGGGTTGCCTGTTAGTTCTGCTGCTCCCTTAGACAAGCTATTTAGCATCTCTGTGCTTCAGTTCACTTATCTGGAAAATGAGGATAGGAATAGTACTTATAGGATCATAATGAAAATGAAATGAATGCCACGAGCAAAGAGCTTGTGTGTGGTTCATTCTATACAAGTATTAAATGTTGTTCTTGTATTTTTTGGAGCTTATGTCATTATGAAATCCTTTGTCTTAATTAGACATGGCCTGGTACATGGACTGATTTTCTTGATGTGAAGAATTCCATATGGCCAGTAAAACTCTCAAAATTTCGCCAGCTAAATGTCCCTGTCTTGAATTATTATTTCCCAAGATGAGTCCTGATTGCATATAACATTAAAAACAGAGCGAGATTTAACATTAACTTAAGAACTCTCCAAACTCTAAGATACAGAGGGCTCAAAGGAGGAAGAAATCATCACTGATTGGGAACAGGTCAATAGACACTCCATGAAGGTGGGTTTTTGAGATGGAACATGAAAAAAATCAGTAGCACTTGGAGGAGGAGGAAAGAAAGGTACATGGCTTTCCTCTTAGGAAACCATTTTTAGTTACCAGGTTCTATTTGTCTTTTGTTTATTCCAGGGTATGCTTTCTAAAAGCACTTAATCTTCCCAGGGACAGCACTAAGAGGCTCTGATATTGTCTACTCTGGGGAAAAAAAAAGAGGGAGAGATAGAGAGATAAAGAAAGAAAGAAAGAAAGACAGCCAAATACAGGTTATGTAACCATGTTACAAATGCTTTGTGTTCCTCTTTGCCAGAATGTCATTAAAGACTGAGTTCACAATACTTAGGTACCGATTAGGGTATGTGAGTGTGTGTGTGTGTGTGTGTGTGTGTGTGTGTGTGTGTGTAATCCAGATGCTAGCCCTTCTCTCCTTGCTTCCAAGCCATTTTCTTCTAATTTATTTGGGGGAAGGGAGGGTTTGTCTTGTACCTGTCCTGAGTCAAGGCCATTCCACAGCTGCTTCCCCCTGCCTGCTAGTGTCCCCACAGGTCATCACTCGCTCTGCTGCCAATTGCCACCAAGACATGTGAACAGATGTTGCTTCCCACTGTAGGTGTCAGCAAAGGGGACTAGATTTTACTGCCCTGACTTTTTATTTCCCTCTTCACCAACCTACAAGTTTTTTTTTTTTTTGTGGCAAATTAAATGTATTCTGAAGATTTAGAGTTCTAGGAAGCTAACTTCACAGCAGCACGACTTCAAACTGAGAATTTGATGTCCTTGGTCTTACATGTCTTGGCTACTCTGCTATTGGGAAGTTCCTTCCTTCTGTTTTACTGCCAAGTCTTTCTCCTTCTCCTCCCTGGATCCTCAACCCTCCCAGATTCATCCGACTATAAAATCTTTGTTGATTCTTACGCAGATCAATTTATCTTTTTGTTTCATCGTCCTCTTCCGAAGCATGCCCTCAGAGTCTCTCCTTTTACCCTCAAACAGCCCATGGAGGCATTTTCCTAAACAAAGCCATTAAGAGGACTTGGGCACCAAGTGCTAAGTGGTAAACATATATGATGTGTTGGAGAGGATTCTCATGGAAGGAAAGTATAACGGGTCATCCAGGATCATTATTCCTCCACTGCTGTGCCAGCAAATCTAGACAGCAGCACAATGGAATACCACCTTCACTTAGTCAGATTAAATCCTAGATGAGTGTCTAGCTGGGCTGCCTAGAAATAGAAATGAGATGGAGATTTCCATGCAAGTGCTTTGTGGAGAATGCCCTCAGGGAACACTAAGGAAGAATGGGGACAGCAGGATAGGGTTAGGGAAAAAGCCAAGATATGTAGGGGTTCAGTGCAAATCTAGCCCTAGCCTGATCCCTCAGGGGACTCTGGAGCCAGAGTAACACCACAGAGTTATCCTAATTTGAGATGAGGGTTCCAGGCTGTTATATCCATGTGTCAGCCAGACATTGTGAGCCACCCTTGAGGAGAGAGTGTAACCTCTCAAACATTTCCCGATGAGGTGGCCCTTCTTGGCAGAAGGCAGGTCTCAGAAGGGTGTCCCTGTGAGCTGTTGTTAGCTGCTAACATGTAAAGCAGCAGAGGGGTGGGTGAACCAGTCTGATGAAGGGGGTGAGGGAGACATCTATCACATAGATTACACAGTAACAGCATCTACTGCAGTGTCCAACCCCTCACAGCAGACATCTGGCCAGCTCTGGAGCTGACTGAAGCAGCCACTGGGGAGGGCCAGACCCAGGGGAAGATCAAACCCACCAAACTACACTCTGCTGGTCACCTTCTTTTGCATATTTTCCCTTCCCTAATCCAGCTCAGAATTTCCACCCTTCCATATACTTGGTATTTCATATCTTACTTTGACTATGACTCATCAACCATAAACATTCTTAAATTTTAGGACATGGCCTGTTTCCACAGTAGATCCTGCTACAGTTGAGCTACCAATTTCTGGTAGATAACATAGCTAGATGCATGTGTGAGGTTTACACGGGAGGAGGTACTGCTGGGTTCCCCTTGGTTGGATTGCCTGCAGACAGATCTAAATCTTAGTGAGAGAGGCACAGATCCACGAGAATTGTATCACTCTTGCAAAAGAAGTAGATGCTGTATTCATTTAATACGTTATATTGCAGTTTTTCTAAGCAAATATTTGGCAAAGTCTCATCGGTTTGATAACCACAGATAAAGTAACCCAAAACTCAGTTCTCTGTAACAAAAAAGAATAGAAAAAAAAATATGGGCACAAGTATATGATGTAGGACTAAAGCTGGGATTTGTCAGTTCCCAAGAACAAACTAAGTCTGCCAAAGAAAGAAGAGCATTTCAAGGACTCAGAGACGTCACAGACCCTAAGGACAGGCAATGGCACAGAGGGCTGCTGTATCAGAAGCTATTTCTTGGCGATGGTGACATCCCCTTCATCCCTCTTTCAGGACAGGGTGGCTCAATGGTTTAGCACCCAGGGCTTGATCCTGGAGACCCGGGATTGAGTCCGACGTCAGGCTTCCTGCATGGGGCCTGCTTCTCCCTCTGCCTGTGTCTCTGCTTCTCTCTCTCTCTCTCTCATGAATAAATAAATAAAATATTTAAAAAATGTAATTTCAAAATAATGAGAGGCACAGTAAACTAGAGTAAAGAAACATCTCCAAGAGACAGAGTATTTGCCCACCAGAAGAGGTGGGAATGCCACTGAAGTCTTTAAAAGGGCTATTGGTGATTGTTCAATTAGTAAAACTTTAAGAATATCTTCAGGAGTTACACTTTTTAGTCTTCATGTAAATTCCAGTTCGTTGACATACAGTGTGATATTAGTTGCAGGTGTACAGTATAGTGATTCAATAATTCCGAACATCATCCAATGCTCGTCAAAAGTGCTCTCCATGAGTTACTTTTTTATTTATCTTTGGGTTTTTTTGTTTTTATTGAAATTCAATCTGCCAACATATAGTATAACACCCAGTGCGTGAGTTACTTTTTAACTTCTAGAATAGAAAACATTCTATTCATGTCTCTTCACTTAAAATACAATCTATTTTTGTAAATATTCTGTGGGTTCTTAAAAAGGATGTGTATTCTCTGTAAGATGCAAGGTTTTCTACACATCTAATAGTTCTTGTGGCATTTTTTGGTATCAATCCTTAGTTTGTCTGCTTGGCCTTTCAGTTTCTAAGTATCTGTTAAAATTTGCGTTCGGTTGTTGATTTACCTATTCTTTTTCCTATAGTTCTGGCAGTTGTTGTTGTATTTTAAGGCTGTTGAAGGATGCATATAGTTTTAATGGTCATATTTTATGATCCTATATTTTATTTTCCAGGATATAATACTTTTTTGTCACTTATATATTCTTTTGCCCAAGTTCTGCTTTCTCAGTTATTACCATTGCCACATAAGTTGCAATGCCATATAAGTTCCACATCCTGTTGTTTAATACTTCTCTGATATATGTCTCTTTTTATCTTAAACATTTTATTTTTTTTAAAGATTTTATTTATTCATGAGAGACACAGAAAGACAGAGAGAGAGAGAGAGAGAGAGAGAGAGAGAGGCTGAGACACAGGTAGAGAGAGAAGCAGGCTCCATGCAGGGAGCCCAATGTGGGACTTGATCCTGGGTCTCCTGGACCAGGCCATGGGCCAAAGGCAGCACTAAACTGCTGAGCCACCCAGGCTGCCCTCTTAAACATTTTATTGACTTTTTGTCTTAAATAGGGCTCCTAATGGAGAAGATACTGTCAAATTTTGTTTAGGTCCAATCCAAATCTGTCCTTTAATTTATCTGTTGAACCGTTTGCATTTTCGTTTGATATATTAGGGCTTGTTTCTGTCTTCTTATTTTGTTCTATCATTAACCATCCTTCCTTTTTGTTCCTTTTTTCTCCTTTGCTGCTTCCATTAGGGAGTTCGAGTGATTTTTCTTCGTCTCATAGTTATATTTATTATATATTTTCTTGGTGGCTGTCCTTTAATACCCACACTCAAGTTTATTTATACTGTTGCTTTTTTATTTTATTAATATCTATAACTTAATGTTAATAGGAAAAGTAATGTAACACACTGCCATGTCCCTGTAGGGCTCCCCATTTAACCCCCCACTTATCATGTTGATAATACCTAGGATTTTTATTTTTGCCTATTACAGATAAAAGAGTTTTCATTTTCTTTAGTCCTTTTAAAAATAAAAATATTGACTTTAAAAAGATTTTCTACCACCCATACTTATCTCTTATTGTAGAGTCTAGACTTCTCTTTCTCCACAAGTGTTTTCAAAGCTTGTGGCGTATGTTTTCCGAGGTATGTATGCATGAATATATTTTTATTAAATTTTCAAATTTGGTTGAAAATTTGGCTGGGTATAAATTTCTGGTTTTGAGGGTTTTTTTTTTCTTTTAGTTCTTCAAATACTTTCCATTATTGCCTTTTTGCATCTCATGTTGCTGATGAGAAACCTGTGACTGTTATTTCTTTTTGATGATCTGTTCTTTCTCTGGGAAAGCTTTCATAGACTGATATTCTTTTAATCTGCTTAGTGGGTCTAGATTTTTCCTTATTTCTCTTTTTTCATCTGAAATGTTTTATCTTTTTTTCTTTAATTTTTGGAAATTTAGCCCTAATTATTTCTTTAAATATTTCCTCCTCTTTAATTTTTCCTTTCCTTTGGGGTCTCCCATTTCCTAAATGTAGGCCTTACTTCTAAATTTCTTAGTGTTTCCTTTCCTGCTTTATTTCTTCATCATTTCTTGCTTTCTGGGAGAGATCCAATTTTCCACTTCACTATTTTGTTCCTTAGCTCTGTATCTCTGTATCTATCCCATGCTAATTTTATATTCTCGGGGCTTCTATTCCAACATTTCTAACTCAGACAGTGAACATTGTCCAATTTTGGGTCACTGTTTTAGATAGTTGAATTCATCATCTGTTAGCCTTTTTGGCATTTGAGCTCGTGTTCTCCTGGGGTGTCGGCTAATCCCTCTAATAATGTGCACCAGTGAACCCCCCGAATCAGGCTGTCTGTCATCTGTGTCAGTCCAGGTATACTGAGGGAACAGAAGAAAAGGTGAGTCAAGGATGGAGAGTCACAGGCGCAATAGAACCGCTGACAGTCCCTTGCCCTGGCCCCCAAGCCGTGAAATTTAGGGAAGGGCAACACTGGGAATAGACTAGCTTCAAGTCATAGCCCTAAGGGTTTGGAAGAGCAACGGGGAAAGTGACACTGTCCTGTTTTCATTAACACCATACTTCACCTGCTGCCCTGATCTTGTTCCTAGCACACCAGAGTCAGAGGTGATTATTCCAAGCTAATAAATCAAAAGAGAGGAAAGAGTAGAACTTAAAAAGCTTTATTCAAATCCATGCCCCACCTTTTGTCACATGCAGCAGCCCAGACTGAGCCACCCAATTTCTCTTCCTCTTTTAGGACAGACTGCAGTCTTTCCAGGGAGGGAGGGGGTTTTCACTATTATTGTTGGAGGTGCTGCCCCAGGAATCCATACCTTCCTCTTCCACAATTACTGCAGAATTGCTTTTGAAGGGTAGCAGCCTGCAACACATGCTGGTCTACCCTCTTGGCAGAGAGCAGAAACGGAGACATTTTACTCGCTCTTGACCTATAGGGGACCCAGCATTTTGAACCCAATGTAGGGTTGCAAGATACTGAAGCAATTTGAACAGCCACTATTTTGATTCTTCACCAGCAATATGTTTAATCATTACACATTTTTCTAATTCATACATCTCACTGGTTGATGAGAATTTGTTTACTAATAAAGCTGAAAGTTTTTCCAATAGGTCTATTAAGTGCCTGGATTTCTTTTCATGAGAATTTGGCTATTTATGGCATTTACTGTTCTTTTTCAAGCTTAGTTTCTTATTTATTTAGTCTTCTGTGATTTATTTTGATTTATGACTTATTATTATTTATAGATTTATTTTGACACTCAGGATTTTTAAAAGTATATTATGAAAAGACCTTATAGGATGATAAGAGTGATAGCAGATCTGCTAATACCACAGGAATGGCATTCTTCAAGAGCTGTCTATAAAATAAATATTGTAACATTTCTGGTTTTCTATGTCCAAAGTTATTATTCGTATGCACTCAAATGTGTCATTATTTTCCTTTATTATTTTATCTATTGTTTCTAAACCTATAATTATAAGAATAACTCTTTGCAATCCTCATAAATTAATCCTCCATTAAATTATATTTCATTCTGATCTCTAAGCTTTAGTATTTTATTAGCCAATCCTTTAACCCATCTGAAATGGATTTGGGGCATCAGAAAAAAAGAGCTTAAAATGCAAACATTACAAATTGACTTTCTAAATGGACTCTCCTCTTCTTTTTATTCGGTTAAATTATTACTACTCTAGATGGCATAAGACCATGAATCCAGGCATTGCAAAGAAGATAAATATTCTGTTGTCAAAAAAAAAAAGATTGCTCAGCCAAAAGAGAATAATGACAGAGAGGAAACTCATAAAATGTTCTTATTGAGAGACTGTTTGGGTTTTATTTTGCTGTTCTGAGAGCTTGATGGTTGGGGGAAGGGCTGCAAAAGGAAATGGAGAGAGCTGGCTGATTTTAACTCTTTATCTTAGGCAAAATTGCCTGACTAACACAGGCCCAACTTTGAACAGCTCCAGCTGGCCACCGCCTAGCCTAGAACACAGTTTTAGGGAAAAACTGAATGATGACTCCACTTTGCTAAACTGATATCCTTTTATTTCCTAAATAAACACAGTACCTATATGATTCATGTCTTTTTTTTCTGTTTACCTCTGATTTCAATATTAATGAATTTATAATATGTACACTTATATTCTTTGATGACCATATCACTTACAGGTTATACTCAGCTCTTTTCACCTTATGGAGCCTGTCACACACCTTGCCCCCCACATGCTCATCTTTGGTTTCCAGGCCGTCTTTAAAGGAAACCAAAGAAAAGTCCTGTGTTCACTTTTTACTAATTGTCCGGAATAATAAGATATGCATGACAGAAATGTTCCCAGCACCGTTCCTGTGTGCTTTCTCCCTGAGGAAATAATTTGCTTTATTGAATTTATACAGTTCTTACCTTCAACCTAGTGGAAGGTGTTTATCAAGCGGCTTGCAGGATTCATGCCTGGATAATTATGCTGCTTGAGCACAATGATTGTCAAATTACTTGAACTAAGTCAGTTTCCTTCTTTGTGCCTTAATGTTTTCATTGACAATGGTTCGTAGCTCCTATCTGTTTGAGGATTCAGTTATTCAAAATAGATCTGTATGAATGCTTGAGGATCACAGATGAATGGGATTTCACAATTGCAAAGGAAAGGTTAGAAAAGGGACAAGAGAAAACCTACAGTTATTTTTAACTGATCCGCCCTAATGGCAACAGCGGCTGCTAATTCTTAAAGTGACATTATCTGGCTTGCTTTATGAGGAGTTTTTATTGATGTTGGTTTTTGTCGTTGTTGCCATAGTCATTGTTGTTGTTGTTGTTAATACCACGGTGTCTAACATATCTAAGTACCCCTTAAATAAATGAATTGATGAAATCCAGCAACTCAAATTCTATCCTCCAAAAATAACTAAAGGCTATATGGCAGCCTAAAATCAAGCATTTACAGTGACTAATTTGGAGAAAGTACATTAAATCGTTGGACAGATGGGAAAAATGTCTCATTGGAAAAAATGTAATACTATTTTACGACTTTAAAAGCTAATCCCATGAGAAAGTAATTAAGAACAGCTCTGTGGTACTTTATTTTGGCCTGTTTTCTTATTCTATTAGAAACAGCTGATTAATATTCCTATTAGACTAAAATAATAATATTCCTATTAGATGTGTGCAGTTCAGAGGCACCGGGGCGGCTCAGTTGGGTTAAGCTTCTGCCTTTTGGCTCAGGTTATGATCTCAGGGTCTTGGGATCGAGCCCCATGTTGGGCTCCCCACTGCTTCTCCCTCTCCCTCTGCTTCTCCCCCTGCTTGTGCTCCCTCATGCTCTCTCTCAAATAAATAAATAAAATTTTTACAAAAATAAAGATGTGTGTAATTCAGATTAAATTTTTAAAAACCCCACACTTTCCTATTTCAAGTTCCTTCTATTATGATGTGAGATCTGGTTCCTCCTGGTTTTTACTACTCAGCATTAGGATACTGCTCTTGGTTGGGTATGACCCATGAGAAGCGCCCATACTAGGAGGCTAGGTTATCATGGGAATTCTCTCATGAGATTAGCTGTCCTGTTCCTAACCCACGGCCACCCTGAGGAAAGAGGTTCACTGTGGGCAGATTGTCAAGCAGGTGAGGGGTGAAAGGAAGGTGGGAAAAGCGAGTGCAGCCTGAGGGTAGCAGGACACTGGGCATCTGTCAGGTGTTATGGGGAGGGAAGAAAGAATGAAAAATGAAACAGGAAGCCCAAAAGGTTAGGGACAAACTTAATTGCACTCTTCAGGTTCAAACAACCCATCAGGCAAGTCAACCAACATTTATGAAGTGCCTGCTGTATGTGGGCACTCTGCCTTTCTCCATGCAGTTTTGTCAGTGTCAAAGACACAGCTCCTTCCTGCCTTGAGGGAGTTTATAATACAGAAGAGGAGACAAGAGGAAGATCTAATGGTGACAACAGAAGGTAGAAGAAGATAAAGATCATGAGTTCAGTCATCCTTGAATTCCTCGGTTCCCAATTTCTCTTAATCTACTGTAAAAGGGCTCTTAGCCGTACGACTCCTCCAAAACTGCTTTCATAAAGTTGCCAGTGACCAAATGCTGAATCTAATAGCCAGTTCCTTGACTATACCGGACTTAGCAGCAGCATTTGTCAGAATTCATCATTCTTCCTGAAATATTGTCAGCCCTCGCCCCTCAGGACAACCTCTCTCGGGTTTCATCCTCTCTCTCTCTCTCTCTGGTCTCTGTTGCTATGCTTTGTTGGCTCATTGTCTTCCCTGAGATTTCTCTAGATTGGAGGGTCCCAGATTTGGTTGTCAATCTTCTCCTCAGTGTCTACACTCACCCCTTAAAGGATTGCATTTGGGCTCACGATTCTGCTACAGCTTCCTTGCCAAGTCCTAAGTATATATCTCCAACTTAGACCTCTTCTCTAAACTTGAGGTTCATATACCCAAAGGGTCCTCGAAACTCTCACCTGAATGCCTAATAAATGTCTTATATTCAACTTGTCCAAACCCGAACTCCTGATCTCCCCATGACCTCCAAAACCTACTTAACCCACAACTCTGTGCTTCTCAGGTAATGGCAACTCTATCCTCTCAACTGTTCAGGCTAAAACCTTGGAGTCATCCATGGTTCCCCTCCTTCTGTCATATCCTATTCACAATCTTTCGGGAAATCCTGTCAACTGTAGATTTAAAAAAGAAAATTCATAGGTCAGATCATGTTCAGAACCCTGCAATGACTTTCCTTTTCACTTAGCATGAAAGCCAAAGTTCTTGCAAAGGACTGAAGGACCCCCAGCAATTTTAGCTCCTTTACTACTCATTGCTCACTCTGCCCTAGACACGCTACCCCCTGCTCTTTCCCCTTCACACCAGGAATTCTCAGGGCCTTTGCATCAGCCATGCCTTGGCCTGGAACATTCTCTCCCCTAACTATCTGCATGACTAATGCTCTCATGTCACCACTGCAATGGGACCTAACCTGACCACCTTATTTAATACCACAAAATTATGCACCCCCTGTTTTTTTCATACTTTTTCATTATTAATGTTTTAAATTCTCATTTTCATTTTTCCATAGCAATTCTCACTTTCTAATGTACTGTAATATTTACATTTCATTATGTTGATTGTCTATCTCTCTCTGATAGAATCTGAGCTCATGATGGAAGGGATCTTCATCTTCTTTATTCACTGATATACCCCAAGCACCTAAGACATTGTCTGGCCTGTTGTATGTGCTGACAAAAATGTATTGAATTGAAATTGAATTCATCTAACATCCATTTGGCAAATATACAGAATCAACTATGTGCCAGGCACTGTGCTAGAGGCTTGATACTCAGCCATAAATAAGGTAGATTTGCCCTCATGTTCATGGAACTCACAGGACAGCAGGGATCATAGACTCTGAGCAAGTAATTGCAATGTGATGATTGATGTGACTGAGAAGCAGAGAGCATTACGAGAACACGTACTGGAAATCTCACTGAGGCTTAGGAAGCAGAAAAAGCCTCCCTAAGAAAAAGACTCAAGTTCAAACCTGAATAAAATATGAGTGGGAAATAGTTAGCTACTGGGAAGGCCGAGGAGTGAATTCTAGACTGAGAAAACAGATTGTGATAGTATCGACGAACACACATCCAGAAGGAACAGTTCGCTTGTGGCTGGGGTGATGGGGGAAGGCACCATGATGAAGAGGTCACATTTAAAAGTAAATTGAATTAACCAGGTAAGATGGTGAGGATTGATAAGAGAACGGAAGTAAGTGTGCACCAGATGGAGGGGACAGCTAAAGCTAAAAATGAAGAGACAGGATAATGAAACACTTGTATGATTCAAGCAGAGGGAGCAGAGGGTTTGGTTTTTGTTATTTTTTTAGTTATTTGTGAGAGACACAGACACAGGCAGGGGGAGAAGCAGGCTCCATGCAGGGAGCCCAATGTGGGACTCGATCCCAGAACCCCGGGATCACACCCTGAGCTGAAGGCAGATGCTCAACCAGGGAGCCACCCAGGCGCCCCAAGGGTTGGGTTCTTAAGGCAAAGGAGAAGATTGAGCAGGACCAGAAGGCAGTGGCGAAGTCCCAGAAGACTTTATAGCAGAATTAACAACCTGACAAAAACTGCACTTGAGTGAGATTGAAGTTAGCTGCAGGATGTGGACACGAGGAATGTGTGTATGTAGGGTCAGCAAGATCTTACCTCTGCTTAAAGGACCTCATTTGCACTAAGGGGCAAAGGCAAAAATTATGATACTGAAAACTCATAAGGGACCAGAATGAAAACAGGGATTTCAATTTATTTATTTACCATGAGAAATCTCTGACACAGATTGGGAATTCTAGTGTTAATAACCTGGAGGCGTTCTTTCCACGAATGGAATGGAAATCGTGACAAGAAGCTCTCTTTGAAGGTGCAAGAGAAACATCACAAGGACACAAAGTCTACTTTGCCCGATGAGCAGTGAGCTCTTTCATCATGGAACCCCAGGCAGTCACGGGCTTGCTTAGCCAGCACGGAATCTGGCTGAATTGTTAGCTGGCCGTGGTCAATGACAGACATGAACCTATGTCTCATCTGGGTCTCATCCACTATGTGTCATTGAGACCCATGTCTCAATCCTGGGTCAGAATCTCCTAATGAGAATTTAAAGGCTATCTCTGTCTCTCTGTCTCTCTCTATCTCTCTCTCTCTCACACACACACACACACACACACACACAAACAGGTAACCATGTAAAGGTAGTAGATTTGTTCATCATTCAATGGTGGTCATCTTTTCACAATATATATCAAAACATCAAGCTGTACATCTTCAGTATACACGCTTTTTACATGTCAAAGTCACCTAAAGCTTTAAAGAAAACACAAAGGCCAGGCACCACCCCAGGTGAATGGAATCAGAATTCCTGGGGGTGAAGCCAGGCATTGGTTGACGGAAGTTTCCTGCGGGCCTTGGAGCACCCCTGCTTTAACTCACTGTCTCTGCTCTTGCTCATGCATTGTTCACATGACTTTTCTTAGTGGACAACGTTTTCCTTATCCTCACATTTTTGGAGGGGGTACCTCACCTGGGGATTAGACGAACTGAAAGGGAACCAAGCCTGGAATAGGAAAGCTGGCTAGGGATCCACACCATGGTCTGGGCCCTAGCTGGTACTAGGCTGCTGACAGTAGGACAGACAGAGAATGGGAAGGACAGGGGTGGGGGTTGGGGAGGCAGGGCTCAAAGAAAAGAATGGGAAACTAACTCAATTATATTGGGGAAATTATTCCCCAATTCCAAAGAAAGGAATGAAAAATCAAATCAATTATATGTGATTCAAATCGTTCTCTTTGTACTAAAATTTTTCAAAGTTGCAGAGGAATAATTGAAGTCAGTAGGGGAGGGGGGATTCACTAAGCATCGCAACATAGAAGATTATGTGGAAATTGATCTCTGTTACATTGACTCATTGACAAGCTAACCACAAGTTTACCATTTGAGCAATATTTTTTCCTAATGTAACTTTGACTATTTTGCTCTTTTTTCTGTCCCTCAATTACATATTATACAGCAATTAGACTATTAGGTCAACAGAGCAGAAAGCTGAGCTATCAATAAGTGTATTTTGGAAATTCTAGCAATCACTCTAGACATGCAGGTTCAGACCACCTACGCATGTACGTGCACACGCCTGCGCGCGCACACACATACAATGTACCTGCATGACCTAAATGCTGTGTTCAAAATGATTTCTGATCCTGGTGGTATTAAATGATTTTGTCACCCTTGGCTTTCCTTTGAAAATGCAGGCAAGGGGTTAAAAAAAAAAAACAAATAAATGAGACAAAATTCTAAAAACCAAAACACCTCTATAATGAGTGTCTCCTACACAGTTCAACATTTGTTTCAGATAAAGGAGATGATTGTTCGACTTTCATCAGCATTGCCAAAGATATTTAGAGGCAACACGTTGTGTACCAAGCTCCTTTCCTGTTCTCGCCTCTCTGTTCAGGAAAATAGCACAATCACACAACTATCCAGACAGCTCTCTTACTGAATCAATAATTGTACACTCACTTCTCCGTTCTGGAAGTTTCCTCTTTGGCTGTTTGGATTCAGTGGCACCTATCTCGATTACAAAGTAAGCCAAACTGAAAAGTTTTTGTTGTTTTGTTTTGTTTTGTTTTGTTTTGTTTTGTTTTCAAACTGAAAAGTTTTTGACAGGAGAGTCTGATATCCAAAATTTTCAAAAACTGAACATTTGCCAAGTTTGAAACACAACGGCTTGAAGTCATTGGTTTAAAAAATACATATATCTACCCTTTTGTGCTCAAAACTTTACCGACGCCCCGAGAACTTTTCCACAGCGATGCAGCAGGCCTTGGGGACTGAATGCTCTTGGAACACGTCAGCCTTCAATGCAAATACCTATGGGGACCGGGCTTCAGTCAGTCTCGGGGCGATTTGGAAACAGAATACGGGCAGAAGCAGACACTCTGTAGGGTGTCCGTGCCATCCCCGGGGTCCCCATGTGCCTCAGTCAACCTGTGCTGTAGCAATAATAATACTCGCAACACCCTGGAGGCTTACAACAACACGCACCTACTCCTCACTCTTGGTTCTCATTCAGATTGACTGTGGCTCAGCTGGCTCAGGCCAGGCCCCAGTTGAGGTCTGTGTCATGTCCCTGGTTCCCTGGGTTCCATCCTGCCAGAGAGGAGGACAGAGGGATGTGGGAACACACACAGGCTAAGAACTGGCCCTGCGTTTCTTTCTCCCCTCACCCCAAGTCCTACCGGGTCAGAACCCAAAGTCAGGGAGGCGGTGACAGGTCTTCCTCCCATGGTAGAAACACCACCCACACTTCCATTTCTCGAACAGTCAACGTGCCATCTTGCCAGGGCTGGAGCTCTGGCAGAAATGTTGGTCAACGTGGTTGGAATACAAAACCCAACCTAAAACATCATTGCCACAACCCCAATGATGCGGTGCAGTCTCACTCACCATTTGAAAACATGGAGAGTAATGGTAACCTACGCTGTCATCCTTGGTAGGCAGCCTGGAGAAGGTCCTCCAACCACCCCTGCCTCCAGGCACCTTCCCCCATGGAATTCCTTCTCCTTGAAGGTGGTGTAGACTGCACACCTCTGTCTAGGAAAACCACTCCTGTGCTTCCCTTACTCACACCCCCGCAGCACTTCTGAGGGCCTCTGTGGGTGTGTGGGGTTTCCACTCGTCAAGTAATTCTCTGCAACACCAGCTGCGTGGCCCAGAGTCCAAGAAATTCTGACACAGTCTACTTGGACTTAGCACCAGACTTCACAAGTTTAGAGCTCAGTCCCGTAACTGCCCCACGTCAGATGCCACCCCCAAGTCCCAGGTTGGCGCCTTCACTTCTGACCAATGGGCTCTAAATTGGGGTTCCTACAACCCCTCCTTGGGTTCCATAATTTGCTACGATGGCTTATAGAACTCAGAACAATTACTTACACTGGTTTCTCATGCAGAACGTAACAAAAGACACAGATGAAGGAGCAGATGAAGAGATACACAGGGAGAGGTGTGTGGGAAGAAGCCCAGAGCTTCCATGCACCCCCTCAGCCACCTTCTCAGCACCTGTTCGCTAACCTGGAAGCTCTTTGACACCATGCTTTAGGGATTTTAACAGAAGCTTCATCCTCTAGACATAATTGATCATTAACTCAGGGCCATTTTCTCTCCCCTTCCCAAAGGACAGAAGATGAGGTAGAAAGTTCCAAGCTTCTAATCATGGGTTGAAGCCCTTCTGGTGACCAGCCCCATCCTGACTATCCATTAGTCCACCAAGAGTCAACTCATTAGAACAAAAGATACTCCTATCACTTAGGAAATTCCAGGGGATTTAGGAGCTCTGCACTGAGAACCGGAGGCAGACACCTAATATACATATAATTTTCTATTATTTCTCAGACTCCCTTCTAATAAATGAAAAAAGGCAAAAGTGATGGATTGACACTTCTGAGGTTAGGTTATAAAAAGACTGTTACTTTTCTCTCTGTCTCTTTGTCTCTCTCAGAGTCCTCATTCTGGGAAAGCCAGTCACCATGTGGTAAGAGGCTGATGTGACAAAAACAGACTAGTATGTTCATCTAACAGCCAATGAAGCCCGCCAGCTGTGCCATATGAGTGAGCTCGGAAGCCCCAGAGAGCCTTGAGATGACTGCAGCCCTGACGAAGACCTTGACTACGAAGGATCATGAGTCCAAGGCTGAGGCACTCCACTATACCACACCTGGATTCTGACCACAGAAACCAAGATAATAAACATTTGTTGCCTTGAGCTGCCAAGCGTTGAGGTAATTTGTTATGCAGTAATAGATCTCTAATACACCATATGAAAATAGGAATAATTAAATTGTCTGGACTTCTTGCTAATGCTTTGCCTTACTGAGATGAATGTTATTATTAAAAAATGATACTTGAATCTGAGAAAAAAAAGAAAACTAAGTATCTAAGTCAACGCACCTCAATTAAATTACTAAGAATGACAACATTCTGCCCCACAGTCCGACATACTTGTAATAAATTATGTTTTATAATAACATAATGAGTAACAGTAGCCATTTTGTAAAGGTAAGAGAACAAAGATTTTTTTTAAGATTTTTTTTTTGAGAGAGAGAGAGAGAAAGCAAGAAAGAGACCATACACAGCTTCAGATAAAAGTGTTTTCAAGAGTCAATGGATCCAAATCTATGGCAACAGGCTGCATGACAGATCCTACGGATGTTGCTCTAGTCAGGATGATCTCATACTAGAAATTTCTACAGCTTTAACCACACAGTTCAAGCACTGGCTCTAAAAAATATATCAGGGGGCACCTGGGTGGCTCTGTCAGATGAGTGTCCAAGTCTTGATTTCGGTTGCTCAGGTCGTGATCTTGGGTTGCTTGGATCAAGCCCCACATCAGGCCCTGTGCTAGGCTTGGAGTCTGCTTATCCCTCTCCCTCTGTTCCTACCCCTATGCATGCTCGTTCTCTCTCTCTCTCTCTCTCTCTCTCAAATAAATAATCTTTTAAAAATAATTAAATAAAAATAAAAATAAGGAAAGATCAAGCTCAATGCAAAGAAGACAACAGCCCAATCAGGCTAAAGACAGGATTTTCTATGGATCTCTATATTCAAGTCCAGTCATTTGCAAAACTGGAAAGCTAATAATCCTTTACACTTTCCTTTTTTTAACCCTTTGACTTTTCCCCCTTCCTCCCTTGGGCTCTAGGCTGTGCTGATATATTGTTAATGTGTGATAAATGCTTGTTGAATGAATAAATGAAGGGAGTAAGGAAGGAAATGAAGTTCAGACCCTGGCACCATAAATTGATGTACCACGCTACACAGTTATCATTTTTGCTCTTTAGAAACAGGGTCCACAGTTTCCCTGGGTCATGTAGATGGGAAAAAAATTGAACTATGACTATGAGACCTTTTTTGAAATAACATGCAACAATCCACTTGGTACCTGAGTGAGGTCTTAGCATGTTCACTGAAGCGCCCTCCTCGGGCCCTTCTCTCCCTGGTTCCTACTACTCTTGTTCTTTTCCCCACTGGCAATTTCTTGTAAAAGTCATTCTTGTAAGATGCCAAGTTCTTTAAAAGAAAAAGTAATTATGTTCTCAACAATCAGAAGGCCAGTAAAAGTAATGAAGGTTTATAAATTAAATATTCAACCATAGACTCTTAAATCATATCTAGTATTATCATCAACCAGCTGTTGTAAAAGCCAAAAAGGATGGGATGGGGGTGGGCTTGGAGGCTGCCGTGTTGGGTGATTTGTGAAGTCCTTTATTACCTGGTCCCTTTTGCAAAGTTACTTTCCATTTTCTGCACGTACCAGGATCTGTGAGACTCTATGCCAGGGAAAAAGTTCCTTTCTCTTACCCACATTTGCCCTGTAGACTCTTGCTCCTATTTCTAAGTCAGCAGACTCAGACTCCCTCACCCACCTTCCAACCCTCCCCAGGGAGAGCTGGAAAACTCAATGCCCAACCCCCAGTGTGCACATGTCTCTACTGGAGCATTGCCAGTGTTTGGCGGCTGTCTCCTCCCAAGATCAGGAACTTCTTCAGGAACTTCATCTTGTTCAACTTTGTGTTCGGTGAAGATGATAAATGAACGATCCAGTACCATTCTCAGTATTGTTAGGGGTTCAAATAATCTCATTGAGGGAGGATTGATCCTTATTGTATCAATAACCAAATAAGGGAGTAAAATGTCACCAGAAAAGTATTTTTTAAATGTTTGATGGCTAGTTGGTAACATATATGGTAACTACATTCATGGTAGTGAGCACAACGTAAGGTATGGAATTGTCACATCATTATGCTGTGCCCCTGAAACTGATGTAACATTGTACTTCAACTTTACTTAAATAATTTTTAAAAATTGTTTTTTAATGTTTGATGGCTGGGAAGCCCCTTTTAACCTAGCACATCATTCTGGTAAAAGCTAAAGCAAAGTATGTGGCTTGGTAAAGGAGGCCTAAGGGAAGCTTATCTGCCCCAATTCTCTCACCTTTGCTGTTTTATCCTCTCTCCTCACAAAGCCAGAGTTGGGATATCGCCACAAAAGCGAGCAGGAAAGTCTCTTCAAGGCCCTCCTCAACATGATCCCCTCCCCCAGCTACCTGGCCTGTGGGTGAGCCCTGAGGCTGGAGCCAGGATGCCAGTGGGAGGAGAGAACCCAGAAAGAACAGCCGGCCTCTATCCCCACTTCTCACAGGGGACAAAGGCCTTGACCCACTTAACTGCTGGTAGCATGCATCCAGAAAATAGGCCACAAAGATTATGTGTCACCCATCAGCAACGACCTTGCTACAAGGCAACCTTACCCACCAATAAAAAATGGCCCCAGTCAATGTCAAAGTTGGTCGATCAGGTTATCAACTTTCTCCCATGGGCAAGAGTCTGGGGAATAAGGGGGTAAAAAAAAAAAAAGAGGACTGCCAGTGTTTATTCCCAAATTCCCCCTGATGGCCTGTGCAGTCCTTCAGGAAGCACCCTAGGACACAGTGGGCAGGGTAGCAGGCAGGAGGACAAGTGGGTGGTGGAGGAACAGGGCAGTACCCAGGAGTGGGTGGTGGAGGAACAGGGCAGTACTCAGGAGAGATAAAGGAGAAGGAAGCAGGAGTGGGCAGGAAAAGGTCTGGGACCATGATTCTGACCTGACACCTGTGAAAAGCAAAGAGGAAGGAGTCAGGATTGTTTGGAATTCCCTCAGACTGCAATCAAGTTAGATCCAACAGACTCAAGCAACCCAGCAGGAGCTTTGAAGCAAAGATCACGGTGCCAGTTAATATTCAGTGTCAATTTAGTAGAGCACGGTACCCAGATGTTTGACTAAATATTATTCTGAATATTCTGGGAAGCTGTTTTTTTTTTTTTTTAAATGAGATTAGCTATCAAATCAGCAGACTTTGAGTAAAACAGATGATCTATCCTCTGTAATATGAGTGGGCCTCATCCCATCAGTTGAAGGCCTCAATAAGAAAAAAACTGACCTCCCCAGAAGAAGACATTCTTCAACAAGATGCCTTTAGACTTGAAATTTATTTTGGTGTGCATATGCAAAATGATAGAAAACGTGTATATATCGGTTTCTGCCTGCAATTCCTGGTACGGAGCTCCCAGCATCCTTGTGATTTCCTAAGTGATAAGAACACTAAGTGTATCCTTTGGTCTAATATTTGGTCTGCGGACACCTTGGATTCAGACTTCTAATCTGAAGAGACTACGTTTCTGTGTGTCACGATGTCCACTTCATGGTAATTTGTTACAGCAGCTACAAGAAACTGATATGGCTCTCCGTTATTTCCTCCAAACTAAGAGAGCAATGAGTATTTTGGTTGGGGAACCTGGTCTGCCTTG
This sequence comes from Canis aureus, assembly GCF_053574225.1. Taxonomy (NCBI): domain Eukaryota; kingdom Metazoa; phylum Chordata; class Mammalia; order Carnivora; family Canidae; genus Canis; species Canis aureus. Next base: position 51,349,426 of record NC_135615.1, read on the forward strand.
CATCAAGATGATATGCTTAAGGCATTGCAGAGGGAGAAAGAGCCATTATCTCCTAAAGAGCAAAGAAAATGAGAGATTTCCATCTGCCTATTTGTAAAATTGTAAGAGTAATCCTTTCTATCCTCAGAACCTATACTTAGTCTTTAACAGCAAGAAAGTCCTTTATGTATAATAGATGCACTGAGGTTATCATTCCACACACAACACCCTGTGGCTTGGTCCTTTAAACTGCGTAAGAGCTCCTCTTCTGTTAGTACCATTCTGCCATTTGTCTTTTCTGATCCTTCTGCTCTCCTGATTAATGGTTCAAGGATTTTTTTTTTAAGTTTTGTAGCTTTTCTGGTTTTATTCATAGGATGAGATAGAAGGCTTTTCTAAACTTGATTTAATCATATATTTATAAGAGGTGGATTTTTCTCAAACCACGTTTTGAAGCTTGCACTCAAGATTTCGTTTCTTATTACATTTTTATATGCATGGCTTCTCCTTACAATGTGTTTTCTAGAGTCACTTAAAGCCATAGTTTATGAGACTAAGAATTTAAGAGTAGCAGGCCCTTTTATTTACACCGTATGTTTACAACCAAGAGCATTCATTAGAGAAGTTGCTGTTCATGTTTTTCTGTTTGTTGGGTCTTTTCTTCATTTGTTTGCTTTGATCCTTAATTTCCTTGGGAATTATTCCTACAAGAGGAACTTCTAGCAAGTGGAACATTTATAGAGAATGATTTTCATTGCTGTGCATATTCATATTATTTCTCAGATTTTTATACATTTTACATATTAATTATGAAGTTCAAATTGGATAGTTTCTATTATCTACATTACTTTATTTATGGCTACCAAGTTGGCTGTTGTTTGTAACCTTTTGTTTTAATGATTTTCTTTATTCATTTGAGAGAGAGTGCGTGGGGTGGGGACAGGGAGGCGGATGGAGAGGGAGAGGGAGAAGCAGACTCCCAGCTGAAAAGGGAGCCTGACTTGAGGCTCAATCCCAAAACCCGGAGCTCACAACCTGAGCTGAAAGCAGATGCTTAACTGACCAAGCCACCCAGGCACCCTGTAACCTCTCCACGGTTTTACTTTTCATCTCCAATATAAAAAGGATATTAAAATTGTTTTATACACATATACAGATCTTCCAATTTATTTCATTAGAAAAGCAGCATTCTCTTTTTTCCAGTTTCTTTTTCTTTTTAATTTTTATTTATTTATGATAGTCACAGAGAGAGACAGAGAGGCAGAGACACAGGCAGAGGGAGAAGCAGGCTCCATGCACCGGGAGCCCGACGTGGGATTCGATCCCGGGTCTCCAGGATCGCGCCCTGGGCCAAAGGCAGGCGCCAAACCGCTGCGCCACCCAGGGATCCCCTCTTTTTCTTTTTAATTCGTAAGAGACACAGAGAGAGAGGCACAGACATAGGCAGCAGGACTCTATCCCAGGACCTCGGGATCACGACCTGAGCCAAAGGCAGATGTTCAACCACTGAGCCACCCGGGTGCCCCCACCACAGTTTCTTTTTTGATGGGAGGATTATTTTTTGCAGGTTTATTAAGATATAATCTATTGCCTCACAATTCACCCACTTAAGTGTAAAGGCTTTAAGTCAAAGGCTTTTCATGGTGTTTTTCTTTTTTTTCTTTTTTTTTTTTTAATTTTTATTTATTTTATGATAGTCACACAGGGAGAGAGAGAGAGAGAGACAGGCAGAGGGAGAAGCAGGCTCCATGCACCAGGAGCTCGACGTGGGATTTGACCCCAGGTCTCCAGGATCGCGCCCTGGGCCAAAGGCAGGCGCCAAACCGCTGCGCCACCCAGGGATCCCTGTTTTTCATTCGTGATTAACTCCTCATGACACATAGTAACTTCCATGGAAAGAGCATGGAGAAATGGAGAAGAAGCTGAAGAAGTCATAGCCTAGGGTCTGCACAGGGATGACCAGCCAGGAGAGAGGGAGAAAGTCTCCCTCGGGTCACAGGCACTGGCTGCAGTGCTGTGACCTGGGGGCCTGGCACAGGCTGAGGTGAGACCCCCACCTCCCCACCCCCATCCCAGCCCCTCCAGGGCTCAGAAGAGGGGTCTGGTCTGAATCAGGATTACTAAGCGACAGTTTGTGCACTGAATGGTGGGACAGGCAGCCTCCTTCACCAAATCCACTCCCCCAAATGCTAGCAGCCAAGATAACACACACACACACACACACACACACACACACACACGAAAAATTAGCAGATTCTTTTCTGGAAAAAATGAATGCCACAGAGAAAATAAAAAAAGATTTTCACAAATGACATTTAGTGGTTTTCCAATACAAGTCTGGCGAGCCCACACTTGGATTCAGATTGTTAGATCTTAACATTTCAATATGAACAGAGTCAAAGATCACCAGACATTTAAGGAATGCCCCGTGTGAAAGAGACCATCACACACACACATGCACACTCCTGACATTTGTAGAAAATGGAAGACACCCCTACAAAGAGGGACAAAGGAATGTAAAGGAGGACATAGCATTGCACAAGAAAAGAAGCACCATCATAATAGATGATTTGCCTCAGCAGTGAATAAGTATGATTATTTTTTTATTTTAACATAATTCTATATAATATTATCATAACAATGTAAAGACAGACTAACTAGAGTGATACAACTATATGGGGCAGGGCAGGGGGGAATGGAAGGATATATTTTTCGAAAGCTAAGTCATCTACACCGTAAAGTAAATCATAGGTGATGTCTAAAAAAGATATTCAATACATCGTGAATGTATTATTTTAAAATGTGGAGAAAAGCATCAAAAAGTATCAAACTTACCAGCTAAGCCAATTGTAAGGGACCGCCACGGGGAAGTGGAATTGCATCAGGACGGGGTGGGGGGCTGCAAGCAGATGGGAAGGAGTCGATTAAAAGACTACTGCTTTCACTGAAAACCTTTTTTCTTTTTTGAGAATCATTTGAATTTTTATTTTAACTATCCACACATATGACTTTAATAAAGAATAAAAACTAATTAAGAGGAAGGCATCCAGATTTTGTACCTTTGTGGGCAATGCTTGGTTTGTTTTCTGAATTTCAGTTGGCAAAGGGAGAGAAGTAAGGACTTTTTTGTACTGCAGGCTGTGTAAAACGACCGACCAACCCTTGTAATAATTTTAAGAAAACTGGTTACATCCTTAGATGATCCCTCAGGGGGAAAATTTGTAGTCATTTCTTGAGAAAATGAACTTTGAGGTTTAAAAAAGAAACCAGGCAATCTTTTCCACTGCAAAAAAAAAAAAAAATAAAATAAAGGAATAAAAACTTCAAGAGGTAGGTAATAATATTTCACTTTCTCAGACAGATGTCTATGGCCTTGACTGCCCAGAGGATGTGAGAGCCAACTCTGTCCCTTCTAGTCTGCTCTCCTGTCCCCTCTCCCCGCTCCAACTTTTACCAGCACTGGCCATAGCATGAAAGACTTTTCTTCTTAGGTTTACCCCATTGAATAAATAAGTGACAGGTGAAATGGCAAAAATGTCACTGTTGAAACAAAAATGATTTTTTAAGTCTTTGTTTATGTATTTGAAAGAGAGAGAGAGAGCATGAGCAGAGGGGAGAGGGAGAAGCAGGCTCCCCACCCCACCCCCCCACCACACTGAGAAGGGAGCCCGACGTGGGGCTCAATCCAGGACCAGGGGATGATGACCCACACCAAAGGCAGATGCTTAATCGACTGAGCCACCCAGGCACCCACAAAAATGGCTTTTAAAAAACCCACAAAGACCAAAAGAATGGTGTATATAGTTGTTTTATTATTTTTTTTAACTTGGTTGAGAATGTTGAGTTGGGTGGGAGTGTCAGCGATACCTAATAATAAAAGAAGACTCGACATCCCTGATTTAAAAGAAGAAAAATGAACAGGCGTGTTTTCCAACAGGCTATGGCTGATGACTACGTAGTTGAGGGGCGTCCTTGGGCAGAGACCTGCACCCCAAAGTCACTGTTCCCCTCCTAAGCACTGTGCGTCTGGATTCGAACTTGACCCCCGGCAGGTAGGATTTCTGCCCTCTGGTGATCCTTCTGGAAGGAGTAGAATCTTCAGGTTTCTGCCCTGCACCTGCCATAACTGTCGGTGGCATGATGCCATCTCATTTGTGACTCGGTCTTTGTTCCACCCCACCCAGAAAATGATTTCCCCACAATTTTAAATGTTAGTATTTCGTGACGGCAAATCTGGAGCATTATCTGTGACCGTTTAATCTGGGGTGTTTTAGGCTTTTCGAGCCTATGTGCTTTTCTTTGTGTTTGACAGGATTAAATAACTTCCATCCTAGGAAAAGAATGACTGACGGGGAAATGTTATGTTAATAAACATTTGAAACATATCTCCTTTTATTTAAGATATCTTCGGGGGATATTTTCCTTTGTTTTTCTCTCTCAGTCCCTCTTTGCACTTCTGATCATTCTGGGATCCACGGCATCATTAGAATTTCCTTCTTCCCTTACCCTCCTCTCTCCTGCTCCGTATTTGGGGTCAGCAATGAAATCGGTCTTGTTTCTGCCCCTATTCTGAGCTTGGACTGATGGTGCACTTGCTTCCACACTCGCAAGTGAGCTTGTATTTCATTGAACAAGCAGGACTTTGCCATCTTCTTCGCATCCCCCTGTACCCAGTTTCAGAGCAGATAGCTACAGGAAAACTATGACAACTCTGATAATCAAGGAGGTGCTGTCGCTAGGCAACGGAAGGCAGGCAGGATGCCTCGTGCTTGGGTCTTGGCAGTGTAGGTAGGGAGACCTGCCAGTCATTGCTTGTCCTCAGGAGACCGGTCTAAGGTGCAGGGGTGGGGTGGGCCCAAGATGTAGGGATCCAGTGCTAGCCCCTGGGCTCCTCTCTGGGGCCCTAGTTTGCAGCACATCCCCATTCCCTACCCTGATGCTTCATCCTGCTCATGGGATCTGTGGGACTCAGTAAGCATCTCTTTCCCCCAATATGTTCTCTTTCCCCTTCCTGATACATTATAGTTCTGAGGACCAGTTCTCATGTTATCAGTTGAAGATCCTGTACCATTCTCAAGAACTTGCATAGAGTTCCCAGTCTTAACCCCATCCCGGGACAGATACTCAATAATGACAACAGCACCTTCCAGCTCTATCACTGGCCCTCGCTTCACCACCTCTGAGCCCGCACCTGCCGGGGGCTTCCTACCTTCTCCCTGGCCTGTGACTGATGGTGAAAACCATCCAGCTCCTCCCTTCCTAGCCTTACCTGACTAGAAACGTCGAATACTAAGCCCCAGGCTTCACTCCTCCTTCCAAATGCAATCCTTTCCCCACATACACCCCCAAGTTCCAACGTCCATGCCTATAAATAAGAAAATAAATGTATCTTATTTCATGTTTATTTAAATTTATCTTATTATTAATTTATTATGATAAATCCTAAGGCATGATGTCACTATGTACTTACGCCTTGTTCCGATGCTCTTATTTTGAACCTCTGCTCTGAACATGAAGGCCCACACTGGCGCATTGGGCGTGCGCTAGAGCACCCGGTCCAGACTGCGAATGAAGTATCAGAGGGTCTCTAACTTACAAATGGGTTCTGTGCCCCCAGAAAAGTCTATTCCTAAGGCAATAACTGAGTCCCCGGGGAACAAAGACTTCAGAGTCGATGCTATAGCTCGTAGTTGGGCTCTTGGGTTAGCCTACGAGAAACCTGTTTGGTAGGAAATGCACCAGAGGTACCGTACTCGAGCATCACTCCAATTCTGGCAGAAACTGTTTCTGTGAAGCAACAGCCTGTGGGCTCTAACTAGCAGTTCCAGAGCAAGCCTGTGAGCCCAGGAGTTGGAAAGGGACCTTTCTTCCTTCCCTCATTCCTGACAAAGGCAGGTGGAGTCCAAAAGGCGTTGCCGGGATGCAAATAGTTAATGCAACACCTGGCTTGGGGGGAGGGGAAAAGCACACTGGCCTCAGTTATTGCTACAGACGCTGGGGTGTGGGGATCCTATGCAGCAGAGAAGGGGAGGTAGAGAGGACAGTGTCCGCTGAGAACCCTCATGCCTGAGCAAACAGGGCCACTGGTAGAGTGACAGCAAACTGACATGACCCAGGATAATCAAAAGGGGGGCGGGGGCTTCCTGTATGAAATCTGGGACAGGACACACTTGGGACAGGACCGAGATTATGAAGACGAGAGATTGAAGGAGGGGGGAAGAGAAAAAACCAATGGGACTTTTCTGTCCAGAATCTCCTTTGCAAAAACTGTTCCCCCACAACCCCACCAGTACCCCCATCCTGTCTTTGCAGCCGGGGGCCACCAGGGTAATTTAAGCACTATACCTGTTCCACCTAGATGAGACAATTGAAAGGCTTTTCACCTTCCCAAGCAGAATTGAGGCACCCGCAGGACACCTGGGGTATCCCATATAAAAATTTGGAGACTATATGTTGTCACCTTCTTCCATGAGGCAACGGAACAGAGAAAACTGGTTGCAGCAGAGAAGGAACGATTCCTTTGTTCATTCATTCGTTCATTCAGAAAAAGGGACCAAAGGACCGGCAGGGGGAGGGCACCAGTGTTTCAGGGGAGCTCAGATTACCGAGATGAGCTGCAGGGAAAGCCAACAACATCTCAGGAATGGGTGGGGTAGTTGGTAGGGGGAACACTCTGCTTGTGATGACCTATTAGGCACAACCTGGAGTCAGACGCTAAGGCCAGACCTGGGCTGCTGGGGCATCTGCCCAGGGCTCCCGGGCCTACCATTAAAGGGATTTTTTTTCCCCCTTCTCTAGTTGAGTGCCCCAAACCCAAGAGCATCTCCACGGATAACTTCTTAGGATCAGTAACTTGTTTTCTATCTACACGTAAGAGAAAAAGTAACCATCTGGCTTGAAGAGTCACGACTGTCGTGAAGGGAAACAGGCCGCAGAAGAGCACCTTCCAACGGACTCGCCGAACAATGTGTAGAGCGAGGTGAGCACCTCGCCTAAGAGGACGAACAACGGGGCCCTTCACGGTTTCATTGAGGAGTATTGTATTGTCTTACAAAAAAATGTGATTTTTTTTTTTTTTTTTTTTGTCATCTCGAGAGGAGCATCACCACCCACATAATAGAAAATAACACGTTATCCTGACAAGGCTACGGAACAATAACATAATCAGCGATGAACGTGGCTGCGTCCCACAAAAATGAAGCCAAGTGGTAATTAACGAACTTGGTGACTCAAGTGGAATATAGCGCTTGGGAGCTTGGGGGAGTCGAGGACTACAAGTGCGATCGTTTTTACTTCTCTGAGTTGATGGGGCTCGTGAGAATTCCTGCTTCACTACGATTCCAACCAAGGTGCTCTTGACTCCGGGCCCCGCAAGATAACCGAGCTTGAGAGATTAACTGTTGCGGGGCCAAAGCCATGAGGGGTACTGCTCCCCAACCCCTGTCCCTGTTCTCGCCGGTCACCTTCTCCGGATCCAGGAAGGTGCGGTGCTCAGGGCCGAGGGCAAGGGCAGCCCTGGCACGAGGGGAGCAGGGCACTTGCCGGGATGCCCGCTCTGCCCACCGCGAGGCCGCAAGGGGCTGGTGTGTGGCTGGGCCGAACCCCGGGCCCGGGAGCCGCAGACACTGTCCCAGTGACCGTGGTGGGCAGGCCTGCCACCTTCAAACAGACCCCAGAGCCAAGAACAGGGGCACCTACCCTGGAATGAACACCTGCCAGGGGCAGAGCTAGGAGCTCTCTCCTCTCCATAAGCCAAAATTTTTCAAGAGTTAATCACCTAATAATAACTATGTTCTTGATGACTCATTCCTCAGTTTCAAAACAAACAGTGAACGTAAAATAATACAAAAATTCAATTTGAGAGCCATTGTGCGCATTCCCTAGATAAAGCTGCCCTCCCCCAAGGAGAGCAGGATGCGATGCCGCTTGCACTCTGATTCACTGGCTTAAAGTGTAGACACACGAGTAAGACTCCAAGTTGTCACGTAGAATGGGAGACTGAACCCTGTTTCTTTGTGTAACCAGTGTGTCCCTCTTTGCCTCTTCTTTTTTTTTTTTTTTTTTTAAGATTTTATTCATTTTTAGAGAGAGATGCAGAGACACAGGCAGAGGGAGAAGCAGGCCCCATTCAGGAAGCCTGATGCGGGACTCGATCTCAGGTCTCCAGGATCAGGTCCTGGGCCGAAGGCAGCGCTAAACCGCTGAGCCCCCCCTCTTTGTCTCTTCTGAACTGAATCTGCGGGGTCGGAAATGTGGAGCCTCACAAGGATTTACTCGAAGGACTGCGAATCTTTAACAAATGCAGAGCTAAACAGATGTGCTCGACCCATGTAGCCACGGCAGGCGTGGGGGGTGAGGGAAGGGGAGCAGGGATGAGCTGAAGACCTGAAGATTCTTCTAACTGAAGTCCACATGGAATGAAACATTTATTAAAGGATAAGCCATCAAAGGTGCTAATTGATAAATACTCAACAGTATTCAAAGCACTTGTTTAGACTTTATGCCCACAGAGATTTGTTTCCTGAAGGAGTTCTATCTATTGCAGTTTAAAATTGCCAGTGCGTGGTGATAATAAAAAGCAGAGCAACTTTTTCATCAGCATTATTATTATTCTTAATTACCTACAAAAAAATGCCACCCTAATTGCTAGCAGCTGGTGCAGACTGTTCCCGCCAGCCCACTCGTCCTCCCAGTGGCACTCACAAATTGTCTGGAATTGCCTAATCTTGCCAGGACATTTGCAATTCCAGGGAAGAGGAAAAACTGAGATTGAGTAACACCCTCCCTCCCCTCCAGCCAGCCAGGAAGACTGGAGTTTGCATCCGATTTCATTCAGTTTTTAAGACACGATTCTTCACCTGAGTGTTATCAAGTAAATTTGTATCACTTGTAGTAACATCATATCATAAAACAACAGAGCCATGATAAATAACTAACATAAGTGCTCTATTACATGCTTAAGCATCTGTTTTTTCAAAAAAAAAAAAAAAAGAATCTGAGCATTTCTATTTTTTTTTCTTCTGCTACAGTATGGGAGGAGGTGGTCAAATTTTCAAAAATCCATAAAATAGATCTATCCTAAAACTTACCAACAATTTTTTTCCCTAGACAATTCTCCTACCAGAAAGCCTTGTGTAGGTATGATAAAAAAAAAAAAAAGTAAAAAATAAAATAAATAAAAAAGTCTCTTTTCCCTCGCCCACTCGGCAGTCACAGAAAACGTTTCAGGCTTGAAAATTACTCAGCCTGTGTTTGCTCAGGTCGTACCATTACACGATGCCATATAAATAGTAATTAAAAGCTTTCTTCACTTCAGCTCCGCTCACTATTGCAGAGATTCCAGTCATTTCCCATCCTTTCAATTATCTGCATTTATTTGTGGGTGAGCTCAGAGGGATGGCTAATTTCTGCAAATAAGCCCTCTGAGCCATTGTCAATTCACAGATTCCTCCTGCCCCCAAAAGCCTTGGGGCCACCTAAGGCCAACCCATGCTGCCACAATGGCCCCCGGCTTACACTGCCACACCAGGTCACCTCCACAGAGCTGCTGCTGTCACAGCTGTTGTCACAGCTAGTACTGGTCCAGTGGCCCAGCATTGACATGGCCTATGAGATGCCCATAGACAGTTGGATATTGGTAGCAGGTACTTGAGATTACAACCAAAAGTTAAGAACACAGACACTTTGCTCTAGGAAGAGAACAAGGAAAGAACATTCCCCAGGAAGCATGAAGAGTCTGAGAAGGCCAACAGGAGCCTCAGGGCTCATGGTCTAGAAAACACAATAATTTCTCCTGGTAGGAGCATCCCTCCCCGAGGCACCCAGACTTTCTGGCCAGCACAGCCCATCCCCAGTCCTCGACTCCCAGACCTGCAAAATCTAGGAGACAAAGAGGCAGGGTCCTTGGATAAATCCTGATTTCGACGAGTTTCTCCAGCCATACATGCCAGACCATGGTTTTTGTCCTGGGGTTCCATGCACTAGATCTGAAGATGCTGGTGGATTAGGCTACCTCACCCGCTCTGGACCACTCCCTCACCTGTACTAATAGCCTCCACCCGAACGGTGACCCCGCCGTCCTTATTCCAGACCCCAAGAGCACAGACGGCCAATCCCACCTTCATCTGGCAGGTGGGGGAAGGACAAGCTACTCTTTAGGACAACATCCGATTCATTGGAAATGTAGATGAGTGACTCTTTTCCTTTCTCTGGGTGGGGGGAGGAAGGCAGCTTAGAGAATAACTTTTTTTTTTAAGATTTTATGTATTTATTCATGAGAGACACAGGGAGACAGAGAGAGACCCAGGCAGAGGGAGATGCAGGCTCCCTGCGGGGAGCCGGATGCAGGACTCAATCCCAGGACCCCGGGATCCCACCCTGAGCCGAAGGCAGATGCTCAACTGCTGAGCCACCCAGGCGACCCTAAAAAGTGACTATTAAAAGTAGATTAATACTTGTTAAATGTAGAGCACTGTAGAAGAAAGCTTTAAAGTTACAAAATAACATCCTGACAAATGAAACTCTAACCAAACTGACTTCTCACCCAAGTAAGAGCCTCTTCTTCGTCTCCCTACATCTGGAGAGTTTGGGGAACGCAGAGGCTTAGAAATCAGTCCCCGAGCCGTTGTGATACAGTAGCCTTGCCTCGTTTTTGCCCACGTTGGGGACCAATGGAAGACCGGCCCGTAGGAGCTGGGAAGGAGTCTCCCCTCAGCTCAAGCCATGAGTGTTACCCGGCGGGACGGGCTTTCAGGGGCACATTTGTATCACTTGTTGGTGACAGTCACCTCTTCCTGAGCAAGGGCCGGAGTCTCTGGCTGGGTTCCCTACCTGTGCAGGGGCTCAGTCATATTCTTCACCTGAGGGCACAAACTCCTCACATGTTCTTACGTGGTGCTCATCACAGAGGACAAGGACGGAGAGGGGAGGAGGAGAGGGCCACTGGGCCGTGAGCCATGAGGGTTTTTAGCCTATTCACAGGCCAGAATGTTCACCCGGTATGTTCAGGTCTGAGATGAAACCTGACAGTTCTTTCTACACCAGACTGTGATTCTAAATTTGGCTTCTGCCTCTACCCAATGGGGTCTTCAGGAGGGGGGCCTACTTTTGGGCCAGGCCCCCTTCCGTTAGCAGGAGCTGGTGTTGAGAGTCCCAGCGTGGATCCCAGCCAGCCCGTCCTCTTAGGCAAGGAGGTACTCTGGGGATTGGTATTTTTTTACATCATGAACAATAATATAAGTATAAAAAGTAATGTGGAGGGCAGCCCGGGTGGCTCAGTGGTTTAGCGCCGCCTTCAGCCCAGGGCGTGATCCTGGAGACCCGGGATCGAGTCCCACGTCGGGCTCCCTGAGTGGAGCCTGCTTCTCCCTCTGCCTGTGTCTCTGCATCTCTCTGTCTCTCTGTCTGTCTGTCTCTCTCTCTCTGTCTCTCATGAATAAATAAGTAAAATATTTTTAAAAAAAGTAATACGGAATTTTATGCCTATACAACACACGTGGGCAGGCTACACACACACACACACACACACACACACACACACAAACATACCTCAAAGCATAAAAATGAATATCCATCCACAAATCACTGCAGGCATCCAAGAAGCAGGAAAGGGCATACAGCTCAGAAGTTAAGGCCCTAGTATGAGAAGGGTTCACTAACCAGAGCCACATGGCAGCAGTTAAATCCTGACTCCACCTCTTACTGGCCCCTGGACCCTCACCTCCCTGTGGCTCAGCATCCTCATCTCAGCAGAGGAGCAAGCCCTGAGGCTTCAGTGGCACGATCCACAGGAAGTGCTCATGACAGTGCCTGGCGCATGCAGCAGGGCCACCAAGCGGGGATGGTCAGCCTTCCTTTGGTCTGTCCGTGGTTGGGCTCCTCCAGGGGGAAGGAGGTCCTCAGTATCAGAAAACCCAGCTCACGGAGGTGTAGGCAATAAAGGCAATAAGTCGGCTCCTAAAGAGGGGCACCTGGGTGGCTCAGCAGTTGAGCGTCTGCCTTCAGCCCAGGGTGTGATCCTGGAGTCCTGGGATCGAGTCCTGAATTGGGCCTGCTTCTGTCTCTGTCTCTGTCTCTCTCTGTGTCTTATTGAATAAATAAATAAAATATATAAAAAAAAAAATAAGTGGCTCCTAAAGGACACCTCATGCCAGTGACTGAGTGTGGGAAGGACCCAGTTTCTCTCTCAGCCCTGCCACCTGCAGGTCCCTTTCATCCCAAGGCAGCTCCCCTCCTTGTGCTAGGACAGCGGACTGCCAGTTCCCCCGGGGCCCGTGCTCTCCTCCACGCACCGAGGGGACAGACAGCCTCTGCCTCACATGGCAAGCAAGACTTCGAAACGCACCCTGACGCAGCATGCCTAGGTCATAGGCAGAGCCTCGAACCAGTGATCGCAGCTGCATGGCCGGGGGCTGTCCCCAGTGTCAGGGCCCGGCCAGCCACCCCGGAGGCTCAGGCCTGCGCCCAGAAATGAATAGAAGGGAGAGGCAAATACACCTTAGAGTTGAGGGGTATGATCTGCAAGCTGGAGGGGGATGAGCATCTTAAGGTCTCTGTGCTCCTCGACGGCAAATCCTGGCTGTGAAATACGTTGACGGCGATTTCTGTCCCAACCACGGGGCACTCACACAACTCCGGGAATAGCCAGCTCTCATGGAGACGGGTCCCCCAGGGGCTCAGGGGCAGGGTTGGCATCACCCCAGGTGAGCAAGAGCACGTCAGCACCGCCCACCATCGGCCTTCCGCTCACTCAGCAACTCCCCTTCCACCTCTTTTTTTTTCTTCTTAAGATTATATTTATTCATGAGAGCCCCAGGGACAGAGACAGAGACACAGGCAGAGGGAGAAGCAGGGTCCCTTCAGGGAGCCCGATGACCCCAGGACCCCGGGGTCACAGGCAGATGCTCAACCATGAGCCCCCCAGCACCCCTCCCCTCCCACTTCTAACCTTCTTTTATCACTAGCTGGTAATTTTACTCCATTTGGTTTTCCGTGTGTGTACGTGTACGTTCTGCTGCCCGGGGCTTGGAAGCCGTGAGTTCACTTTCTCACGACCCCTGCTTCCTCGTGGCCTCATGGTGTGTGTCCTTTCCAATTCCATCCTACCTAGGAATTGCCCGAGTCTAGCAGCTTCAGGGAGCTGGATGGCGAGAGACTCGGCTAGCTGGGCTTTGGACAAAGATTTCAAGAGAGAGAAGCAAGTCAAAGCATCCCTTGGACAGAAAAATACATGAAGAGGTTGCTGTGGCAGGAGGGAGGCTGATTTGCCAGAGCCGGAGAGCAGGTTAGAGACGGCCTAGAGGGCAATGGAGTGCGGAGAGGAGAGTGGCACTGATTATGGCGGGTTTGAAAATAAGGATCTATGGAGGGCTTTTGAGCAAAGCACTCATCTGGCCTCTTCATTTTCCCTTTAACCCAGCAGCCACATGGCTGCTGTTTTCAATCTCTCTCCACGTGCTCTGGCCTGCCAGTCCTGGGTGAATCATGTTGCGCTGGAGATCAGAGATAAGGAGCAACCCTCACCTCTGAGACATGCCACATGCAGTTGTCCTACACAGAGAGCATAGCAGTAGTTCTCAGCCCTGTCAGACTCAGTGTCCCCCATTTAAGATGTGTCCCTGTAAGTCTCCCTTTGCTATTTTGAAATAAAAATGTTGGCATGCCCGGGTGGCTCAGTGATTGAGTGCCTGCCTTTGGCCCAGGACGTGATCCTGGAGACCCAGGATCGAGTCCCACATCAGGCTCCCCACATCGAGCCTGCTTCTCTCTCTGCCTGTGTCTCTGCCTCTCTCTCTCTGTCTCTCATGACTAAATAAATAAAATCTTAAAAAACAAAAAGAAAGAAAAATGCATATATGGTAGGATGTACCTACAAACCCAATTGTATGGGATGAATCATTTCCCCTCCCACCCCCCACCCCCACCCAAACGCATATGACCAAGTCCTAGCCCTCAGCACCTCAGTCTGGAGATAAGGTCTTTAAAGAGATAATTAAGTTAAAATGAGTTTATAAGAGTGGGCCCTTATTATGACTGGTGTCCTTATAAGAAGAGGAAATTCAGACAGAGACACAGAGAGAAGACAATGTGCACACCCAGGGAGAAGATGGCCAGCGATAAAGCCAAGGACAGAGGCCTGGAACAGATCCTTCCCTCACAGCCCTGGAAAAAAACAACCCTGCTAACACCTTGATCTCAGACTTCCAGCCTCCAGGACTCTAAGAAAATAAATCTCTGCTGTTAAAGCCACAGAGTCAGTGGTACTTTGTTACAACGGCCCTAGCAAACTAACACGACACGTGCAATGGCTTCCTTGTGGCATGATGAAGAAATAAAGGGAAGGGAATCTATATACAATATGTGTTTCCACGTGGAAGTGCTCAAGCACGACTGGACCGAGAGACACATTTACACCAATACCGTGCACGCAGCAGCTAGAAGTCACTACAGAGTGACAGCGCAGATGCCGGCCGGCACAGACAGTGCACGGTATTGGCAACTCAAATACCAAATCTCAAGCGACTTTACCCCTGGTGCATGATTTTCTCCAAGAGTGAAAAACTTGGTGAAGTTCCAAACAAAACAAAGAACAATTTCCCTCGAATTACGTTCCTGGAAAATTCAACAAATGCTTATTTGTATTTCATTTGTAACACAGGAACGGGTTTTAGATGTGCATAAATACAGTTTTCATCCATGTCATATCCCGTGGCACGTTTGAAAAGTCACAGACAGTTCTTCGTTTTTCTGTAGATGTTGCAGGATGTCAGGATGTCTAGCTCGCTGGCCTACATCCCTATCACCAGGTGGGCATTCGGGCATCATGACCACCCAAACTTGCATGCAAAATATTACCTAAAGGGTGGTACCATCTTTGCTGAGAACCAGCGAGATACGTGAAAATGAAGGGTATAATTTCTGGCAATTTTCTGAGGTTGGGCCAGCTGCACCCCACTGGCTGTCACTCCTGCCTGGCGGCTGAGAGCCGAGGACTCGGTCACAGGGGGGACCAGACAGCGGCCAAGTCAAGCAGGCTGCACATCTTCTCCACCGGCGTTGCTGAAAGCCTCAACCTTGACCCTGCTCTTAAACCTCTTGTGTTAAAAGGCTCTTGTGTTTACTTGAACTTCAGAGGCTCCGAGGTACTCCAGGCTTGGTGGAGTCGGGCAGCTGTGGGCGTGCCCTTCTCTGTGTGCGTGTTTCCCGTGCATATGGTGTGGCTCTGGGGCCAGGGCAGGGCCGAGGCACCGATGTGACTGCAGAGGCATCAGGGGCCGGAGCACAGCCCCAGAGAATCCTCCTGCCCAGTCCTACCGCTCATTTCCCTGCTCCTGTTTTCCCACCATCCACTGTTCGTTGTTGGAAAAAAAAAAAAAAAAAGTAAAAAAGAAAAATCACAGGAGCCAGCAAGTTGGTTCCACCAGAGAGCCAGGACTTCTAATCATACCCCGGGCCCTCGGCGAGGGGCCGGTCCTTGTACTCTGCTCCGCCTGTCGCCCGAGCACGTCTCCAGGCCTTTGCTCTCAGCTTCTTCCACCTTGATGTCTTCCGCTCCAGGCAGACTTTGATGCATTTTGTTGAGACAGTTGCCATCACCTCCCAAAAGAACTTTCATTCTTTTCATCTTCTTTTCCTCTTGCACAACGGGAAGAAAAGCCTAAAGCCCCTTCCCGACCCCCCTCCCAGCTTCATTGGCCCAGCAGCTCTTGGGTCTGCCTCTTACCTGCCTTCGCCCTGGCCTTCACCTGCAGCTGTGCTGCAGGGCTTAGAACCCTTTGGGTGCAAGCAGTAGATTCTGAGGGGAAGGCACCTCAGCCAGAAAGGGCATTTTACTCTAAGGGGTCAGGGCCGTCCCCAGAATTGCAGTAATAGGAGTAGGATGGGTCTCAGGAAAGGACTTGCACTGAATTGCAAAACCATTAGCACTCTCTCCACCCTTCTGTGTGTCTCCTCCCTGCCTCATTTTGTCTTTTCTGCAGACCAGCTCCCTGTGGATTCCTGTCGCCAGGGTAGAGAACAGACAGAGAACCCAACTGGCCCCTGGATCAGGCCCAGTCGCCTGGCCCACTTCAGCTAAAATGGCTTCACCGAGACAAGATTAGCCCTTCTGCCCCAAAACATTCAACCACAGTAATGAGAGAAACAACAGGTACTGAACATGGGTATCAGGTCCTGCAGGACAAGGGTCCCCAAAGGCAAGACATAGTACCGGTGAGTAGATGGAGAGACAGAGAGAGAGAACTGGAGAGAGAGAGGTCACTGGAAGATCTTGAGTCTTCAGCTGAGTACTGATGAGCACATGTCTGTCAAGAAACTACTAGAATCCAGGAAAAGACCCACATAAAAGGAGCAGAGGAAGCACACCTATGATCTACAGGATGCCTGCAATAGTTTGTTCCACCGGCCGGACTGGTGAGTCTCAGGATTCACGCGGCGTGGAGTAGAGGCCTCAAGAGCCTCCCGTCAGGGATGCGGAGCATGCAGTCCTCAGGCCGCTCTGGTTCTGCCTACCAAGGTTACAAGCAAACTCGGAGGGACCCACAACTGCGCCCGAGTGACTTAACCGGGTTCCACAAGGCTCGGGAGCATTTCTGGGAGTGTTCAGACTGTACAGAAGTACCCAGAGCCCAACAAGGTATCATCGCAACATCCAATCAACCCTGTGGCAGGAGGGAAAGACACAGAAAACGAAGGGCAAGGACCGCTCTTCTGTCTTGCAAATGCGACCAATGTCACAGTCCCCTCCTTTTCCAGCTTGGGGCTATTATCACTTTCTTCTTTGCACACCGACAGGGGTTTGCTCTATTACAACCGCATCCCTTCCCACCCTTATGAGCACCCGCGTCCCTAAGTGAGAACACCACACAGAGGGGGAACCAGGGAAATTTCTGCAGCGCTTCCCCACGGAGGCCGGTGTCTTTCTCCAGCTGTCCTTTGCCCCCCTGTCCTTCTCCCGGTCTCCGTCTCCGCAGCAGGTCCTCACCGCCCCCTGTCCTTCCCTCTGCTTCCCAGAATGCGGAACGCACGGCCAGCTTTGGGGTGAAAAAAAAAAAAAACCTTGCTTCTTTGATTTCTTTGAACTGGCAGCTGTTAGGGCGTCGCGCGTCCTTCTCAAAGTCGGGGTGCGCCTCACCCCCCCTCCCAGCTCCCGGGGCAGCGCAGTGGCTGTGGCTCTGCGGGGTGGGGGGTGAGGGTGGGGGGACCCGTCCTGCTCCGCGTGCCCGGAGGGCCCCCCCCGCCCATCCCGGGCAGGCGGCGCGGCAACTCGGGCTGCACCTGTGCAGACGGCAGGCACCTGCCACACCCGCACTTCTGCGGTGAGCTCGCTTCCTGGCGCGCCGCGGGGCCAGCCCAGCTCCCGGGTGCCGGTGCAGGGAGCGCGAGGAGCCGCCCAAGGCAGGCGGCGAGCAGGAGACCACGCGGTGGGAGAAGGGCCCAGGGTCGGACGGGGAGAGGAGAGGAGGGGAGGGGAGGGGAGGGGGCGCGCGGAGGCCGCCCCCCCGCAGGAGCGCAGCCTGGCCGCGATGAGCGAGGCGGGCCGGGTGTGCTCGGGCTACTACAGCCTCAACCGCACCTTCGTGGAGCCCTTCGAGTGCCCCCGGAGCGGCGAGGGCGCCGCCCTCCGCTACTGCTGCGGCTTCGCAGACCTCAAGTACTGCTGCGGGGAGCCGGGCAGCTACTTCCCCTACAAGCACGGCTACATGTGGAGCCTCAGGTGCGCAGGCGGCGGGCCCGGGATGGAGCGGGGGGATGCTCGGGGGGGGGGGGTGCAGGCTCGGCTCCCTGGGGGGGGGAGGCTGAGGGACCCGCCCGGTGCTGCACCCCCCGCCCCCCCCACCCCCGGCCCGGCCGAGGGACCCCCGAGGCTGTGCGCCCTGGGCGCCGGGGTGCGCGGTGCGGGGTGCGGGGGGGGGGGGGCAGGCGCGCACAGCTCTCGCTCTTTTGCATTAGTTTGGACATTTGGTGCACTTGAATACAAAGGGGGAGACAGACACTTGGTGGGGGGGGGGCGCCTTCTTAGGTATTCACCGAAGACCGGAGTGTTTAAAAGGTTTAAAGTCTCCTGGAGGGTGTGGAGGAATCAAAAAGAGGCGTGCGCGCGCGTAGAGCGACTGGACTCCCCAAATTTGCTCTTTTCAGATGACCCTGAACCTAATTTGATGGATCACAGGCAGAGGGAAAGTTTTACTTGCTGTGATACCCGCTCCTTAGAACCTTTACAGGACACCCCTTGATTAACACGTGGGCCACTTGGCCCCTGGAGCCAAGACAGGAGACTTTCTTTCTTTTTTTCTTTTTAAGATTTTGTTTATTTATTCATGAGAGACAGAGAGAGAGGCAGAGGGAGAAGCAGGCTCCATCCAGGGAGCCCGATGCAGGACTTGATCTGGGGTCCCCAGGATCACACCCTGGGCCCAAGGCAGGCGCTAAACCGCTGAGCCACCGAGGGACCCCAGACAGGAGACTTTCTAAGGTGGAGCCTTCCTTGCCTCTTTTTCCTATGATGGCAATTTTACTTAGTCCACCTACTATTGATGCAGGTATTTTCACTGTGAAATGCTCCCCCCACCCCCCGCCCCTGCCCCTTTCTACTCCAGAAGATTGCAACCTCTGAACTCCATCCTTTGGTTTTTGCCTGGAGAATGAACGGGAAAGAACTCCCAACCCACCTTCATTGGTTTCTCACAAACCAATGAGCTGATGATGCCCGACAAGAGAGAGACGCTGCTAGCAAGCAGAAGAGTGTTATTTCTCTAATCCTCTAGCATGATCCAGAATTTGTCACACTTGTCCAGTCTCCAACGGCTGACTGTAACTGTTACTTCTGGAGGCAATGAAATAATTTTTTTTTAAATACTGTGAGTTTCAAAAACTCCTCCAAAGGAGTGTCGCTAACCAGTCAGTTCAGGTGACAACGTCGTATTGTGGCCAGAGTGGGACAAAATCTCAGAAAATAGTGGTGGCTTATCCCTCTCATCTGGACAAGTAATCAGTATTGCATATCATTCGGCCTTTTGGAAAATAGCACTTTTGGAAGCCAGCTCTGAGTCTTTGGAGGTGTTAATAATGAGGGCAGCACCTCCAACAGAGACTGGCAACTCTTAAGTCAAACTCAGTCAGAAAAGTGCCTGGGATTCTCAGACCCTTGAATAGTTCCAAAGTGACAGGCAGCAGAGGATAGGTTTATGAGGGCACAGAGAACGACTAGCTAGCTGGGGTCTTCATTCAGCCTGGACAACACGGACAGGAGAGCTCAGCTCCTGGGAGGCATAAAAACCATCTCAACTGATGGCATCTGTTGGCCATGTTAAGCCTGGGGATCCTGTGAGTTACTGAGCGCTGGGAACGCACTGGGGAAGTAAAAATTCAGAGCTTCATTTCCCTCTTATTCTTTGCTCTCCACCCAAATTTAAAATAGTCCCCATGAGGGAAATATTCCTAAAGCCACTAGCATTGGTTCTGAGATTCTGCAGCTGCTGGAGAAAGGCGGGGCACAGCTACTACCAGGTAAGCAAAGTTGCTAAGGCGGGGAAAGGTAACGTGAACGTGGTTGCAGCTTCAAAGCCCAGGATGCTGCGAGGATGGGATCATCTGGCCTGTTCTGCATCCCCCAGCCCCCCACCATCCTCCCACAGCATCCTTTCATCTCTTACAAATAAGTCCCTGACCTCTCAGGGCTTCCTTTGGCAACCTGCTTTGAGGACCTAGGAAAATAATACCTATTGCACAGGGCAACACATGAGGTCAGTAAGTATTTCCCAAAATGAATATTTTAGGAGATGTATCTAGAGTTTTGTGCGCACGAAGCAGCATTTCCAACGTAGTGGAACTGTGACACTAACTGTCCAAGATTATGCAGGACCTTCTTTCCTTATAATAGAAAGCAGCAACAGCATGCTTTGCTTTTTCCTTCAAATCATGTGGCTGGTTTTTCAATTGTGCACATTGAAAGCTCACAATATGCATGTTGAATTTAATTAAGTTGACTTTTAAATTGACTAAATTACTTTTTTCACTTTCAAGATTTTTTTTTTTTTAATAACCTGTTCTCATTTCAGGAATCTTCCTAGATGTGCGGCAGCCTAGCTGTCTTAGGCAGCATTAACTTAATGTTAATTAAGTGGATTATGTTCCCCTGCGTCTGTGCATAGTCCTAACGTTCCCAGATGCATATACTCTACAAAAGTCAACTTTGGTGCAAACTAACATGAAAGCGGAGTTGCCAGAGCCAGGGAGTCTACCCTTTGGACTCAGAGTGCACAAGCGAGGGCGAAGTCCAATTTAGATATAAAACTACGTACTGACTCTAACCACAAAATTATCCAGTCTTCAGTAGGGGCCGACATGAATATAGCAGACACACGTGTCTTTGGATGTCTGACTCCAAGTCTGTGGCCAAGGAGGCCGTCTCTAAATGGCAGAAGGGCTTTATCTCCTAAAATCAAAATAAATGGAATAAGCTTAGCGGCTCACTTTTGATTTTGTTCTCCTTCTTCCCAGAGCCCTAACACACGTAGCATCCCTGGTCAGAGTCTCCCCTCCCTCCTTCCCTGGGTACATCTCAAACTTGTTGGGGGCACTGCACTATGGGCAAGTCAACAGAACTATGTGCTCTTGAACAGCTTAAAATCTCTCTCTACATGTTTACATACACTGGAAAGCAAAATAATAAGGAAAGCTTATTAGTCTTTCGAGATAATTTTTTTTCCAAGATCCTTTTCCTATTTAAAAGTATCAAGTTCACAGGCTTATGTAAACTGTGTTACCTCTCAAACGATTAGTGTTAGATAACTGCTCGGAAGGAATTATTACAAAGTTAATGCGGAGAAAAGAGTATCAGATATCCTCCCCCCCCCCCCTTTTTTTGGAGAAAAGCACAAGGGTTTCTTCCTTGGCACTAGAGGCCTTTGGTATTATGCTCTTTTAGAAAGGAAAAACCCAGCTAAACCTGGACTTTATATACATTTCATAAGTACTGCTTCCCTTTCATTAAACCTTCTCTTTTGGAAGAGCTGTGGCTTCATGTATTGGTAGGTGCCCTCTTCCATACACGTCTCCAAAAGAAAAGTTCTACATCTGCATTGCTACTTTTGTCCCAGAGAGTATTTTGCTAATTCCCCTTTTGTTGGTGAACACGATGTTTGCTTCTAACATACACTGACAGAGGTTCCTTTGCGGTATTTAGAGAATCATGTGGCCGTCCACCTGCCATCTGAGCTCGCATGATATTCTATTACTAACGTTACCATGTAAATGTATCGAGAAAATGTAAGAACCTGCGGAAGGCAGGAGGTGAGCTTTAGATTCCAATCAGAGGCCGTTTGTACTAACATATAATTTGGCTAGGAGTGCCTGGAGCAAGAATGAACAACATTCAAACCTGCCCTCTAGGGTGTGTGTGCAAACCATTTTGTGCGACACTGAGGATGTTCTTCTTGTCTCCTCCAGCATCGGTGCCCTGGTTGGACTGGGAACTGCTGCCCTTGTTCTACTTGCCTTTGTCATCAGCGTCTGTGTCCTGTGCTACTTATTTCTGTCTGCAAAGCCTCAAAGGTTAGACAGCGGCCTCCAGCTTCAGCACCTAGAGGCGTCTTCCACTCGAGAAGGTAATCCGTGTCTGTGATTCGTAGTCAACTCCCTGCATGCGATTCAAAACGATCACCCATCCCTGGGTGATACATCAGACCGTTGACAAGGAACGCTTTTCAAAAACTCGGTATGTTAGGCGCCTTTTAAAAGATTCACATGAAATCAGGCGTTAACGGTGAAAACCCTTCGAGAAATTGGACCAGAGGACAAAGAGTGGCAGGACGTAGATGTTCTCATGAAAACCAACACATGGATCCAGCAGATCCACTCTATTATGTTTAAGTCTCTTTCCGTTTTGAAGGTTTTTATCCTCTTAGAGTTAAAAAAAAATTAACTTTGTTTTTGATAGAGCCAAAGAAGTTGAATAGAGGAGCAAAATCTCTGGTGGTTAATTCTCAGGGTTGCATCGCTCAAGATGGGCCAGTCAGTGGTCAGTTGGGCTTTCCTCTGAGCGTTTGAGGGGTGCAGTATTCAGGGGAGGCCCATAAAATACTGCAGAGGCCCACAGAAGGAATAAAAGCAGAGGAAAAGTCAATAGAAGACAGTGTTTCAATGGATTACACACTAGTGAAGATACACACGTGCATGTGTGTTTGTGCGCTTGTGTGGAGAGTGCCTACAGAGTTAGAAAGAAATTTTTATGTACGGTTTGTGGAACTGGGTCTCATCATCTCAATTACAAAGTGTCACACAAATGCTAACCGTTAGCATGTGAAATTCAATCAGAAAGAATTGTTGTGACTTTTGTGAATATAAATTTCTCTTGGTGTATTTAAAAAGTAGTAATCAAACATTTCGAGATACATACTTAAAGTGTATTTTAATAGAAATTTAGGATGTAGGGACGCCTGGGTGGCTCAGTGGTTGAGTATCTGCCTTTGACTGAGGGCTTGATCCCGGAAGCCTGCTTCTGCCTCTGCCTCTTTCTCTGTGTCTCTCATGAATAAATAAAAATATTTTTAAAAATGTAGGATCTATATATTTAGAATAAGATACAAGTGCTCGCCAACTTCTACTTAAAAAGGAACTGAAAAGTTTACTTTAAAAAGTTTTGGAAAGTCACCTGCTCAGATGCCCTCCTTGGGCTGAATCCTGAAACTTCTATTTATGGAATACATGCTCTGTGACCTTATCAAATACACTGTGACTGAATGATTGCATTGGCTCTACTTTCCTTTTCTGCAGAGGAGATCTCTCCCAGAGGGTGTCCTGCATCACAGAGCAAGAGGCCAGGGTCCCTTGGCGGATCTTTTTCTGAAGCGCTGTTTGGAACTGTGCGGCTGAATGGACAGGTTGTTCGTTGAAGTGAGTCCAGTAGTTTAGATCCTGTTTCTCCGCTCGCAAAATGCAGCACTGGATTGGTGATCACCAAAGAATTAGATCATAAAATCAATTTTTGTCTCAAGATAATTTAAAGTAGAAGTTCTTGAATTTTGCTATGCCTAAGAATCACCTAGGGAACTCCAGACTCTGCATTTTATTTTTAAAGATTTTTATTTATTTATTCATGAGAGATACACAGAGAGAGGCAGAGACACAGGCAGAGGGAGAAGCAGGCTCCACGCAGGAGCAGGAGGACGTACTGAGCCACCCAGGCATCCCCAGACTCTGCATTTTAAAACAAATAGCTCCCCTTCCCAGCTAAGCCCTTGCTCCCCTGCTGTCTGCTGTTCACAAAGCAGGAAAAGTGAGGCTGCTAAAACCCAAGCCAGGTCTTGTCAGTTCTCTGCTAAAAATAAAAAACAAAAAACAAAAAAACAAAACAAAACCTTAATCACTTCCCATCTGTCTTGTTAGATACCGAAGCCTTACCTGGGACCTATCAGGGCTTCTGCGGTTTGCCCTCTCCACCCACATTCCTCTCATCTCCTGTGTGGAGGAGACACATTGGCCTCTTTGCTGTCCCTTGAAACTCCTCTGCTGCAGGGCCTTTGCATGTGCTGCCACCCTTGTCCAGAAGGCTTTTCCCTGAGATAGCCATGTGACTTGCACTGTCTTTCACATCTTTACTAAAAGGTCACCTTCCTAGGGAGTTCTTCCTGGTCACCCTGTCTGGCTTTTTAGCTCCCCTTCATTATTTCACACACCCTTCCCTTTCTATTTTTCTCCTAAGCGGTCAGCACTACTATACTATATATTTTAGTTATCTACTGTCTAACTTTTCTCCACTCCCACTGGAGAGTAAGTTCCAAGAAAGTAATAATTTCCATCTTGTTTCCTTACGACTGTATCGCTATTGCCTAGAACACTTAACGATGTTTGTTGAATGAAGTAAATGATCAATTTATAGTAGATGATCAAAGGGACATCTTTATTGTGACCTGTAGAGTCATCAAACAGTCATTGAATGTCTCCTCTGTGCAGTGCGTTGTGCTAAGTAGAAGTTGGCTGTTTTTCCTGATTTATCTCAGGGACTGCTCCAGAATGTTATTTCATGTTGTTATTTCATGTTATTTCATGTTGGCTCCGAGAACCCAGCGACAGAATTAGTTGGCTTGTTGATTCAAGTCTTGTCCTCTTATTGCTGTTTAGATAAGGAGATCCATTAATGCCCTTCTGAGGTAGTTAGAAGGAGTTGCTTCCTTCCTCTCAAAAACATTGTGTGCTGTTGACAAGGCAGGGTTTTATATGATCACCACCTTCCTGCTGCTTTCAAATGAAGTGATTTGGGTTCTTTGGGTTGGTTTTAACCAAATCAGACATGGTGGGGAGCCCAAAACAAAATAGGCAGTCCACATGTTACTGAGACAGGTAAAGAAGATGGTTTATATTTGCAAGTGATCCTTTAAAGTGCAAACATTGTGGTGCTGCTGTGAAATATGCATTCTCTGTTCCACTTAGGAATAGATTCCCGTGTTCTAGCTATTAAAACAAAAAGTCTTCATTCCACTTAAAGAATGCCTTCAAGGTCAAGGGCATAATAAAATGTTTGCAGAAGAGCAAGCAAGTGAATATTACATCAGAGGAAACTGGTATTGTCTGTTACGACTCTCTTCTTTCAAAGTGACCTATTCCTAAGAGTCGACCTCCCATTATTTTAGATTTTTATAAAATTTTTATAATTGAGACTGTTGTCATTACAGGCAATTTGAATGGCTTAGAGGGGAAAAAATGTTTTTGTGTGCATTCTAAAACTGACTTAGGGTGGGCAACCCTCTCGGGTCCCCTCTGTCTTCAGAAGCTTTGTACTATCACTTTACTATGTCTCAGTAAACCTTGCTTGGAGTGTCTGGGGGGCTCAGTCGATTAAGCATCTGCTTTAGGCTCTGGTCATGCTCTCAGGGTCTTGGGACTGAGCCCCACCTTGGGCTCAGCAGGGAGTCTGCTTCTCCTTCGGCCCCTCCCTCTACTCGTGCTCAAGTGGATGCTCTCTCTCTCTCCCTCTCTCTCTCTCAAATAAATAAATCTTTTTAAAAAAGAATAAAACCCAATAAAGATACACTTGGCAAAACTGTCTATTAAACTATTCTAGACTTAGACTTTTGTCACTTATAGAAACACCAAAGTGCAGTGCCCTAAGTCAGTTTTATTTTTTTAATTTTAAAAAAGATTTTTTTTTATTTGTTTGACAGAGAGCAAGAGAAGCAAAAGCAGGGGAGCGGCAGGGGGAGAGGGAGAAGCAGACTCCCTGCTGTGCAGGGAGCCCCTTACGAACACATGGGGCATTGGAAATGTGCATAACTCAAAACACGGAAAGAGGGAAGAAAATGATGATGGGACACAATTTAAAGGGTAATTAATTTCTTGGCGACAGTACCTGTCCACAAAGTGTACCCTGGAGGTAGCCCAATGAAACACTGCAGTCACTGCCAGTGATCTGATGTTTTCGGGATCAATTCAAAATGTATAAAAGCTTAAATTGTATACATCAGAAAGAAAGGGTGCCTGGGTGGCTCAGCCAGTTAAGTGTCTGCCTTCAGCTCAGGTCATGATCTCAGCTTTAAATTATTTGAAGTTCCCCTTTTATGTTTACCCTTTTCCCATCTTATTTATAAAATTTATGTCATTTTTTTTTCCATTTGGCTGAATGTGAAGGCTTGTCTTTAATAATAACATCTTTTCCTCCTCATATCTGAAGAAGATTGGAGCTCCAGGAAGCCTAAGCACATCCACCCTGTGGTTCTGACACGCTGGGGGAGTGTGTGTGTGTGGGGGGGAGTGGTGACGGCCTAAGGACAGGGCTTGTTGGAAGCAGAGTTTGGGATGGAAATTGAAAGGACAGATATTAGTAGAGCTGCTTGGCACAAATAGAACAATACAGCTGTAGAGAGGTAGTAGAAACTCCAAGCCTGTATCTACCCCGTGGTCTCTCTTGTAAAGGCAGGCGATCTAAATGAGAGAGAGCAAGCAAATCCTCAGTAAGGTGTGGCTGCCTAGGAGAAAAATAGAAATTACCTATAGAATCCTGAGAAAGCACATCTGAGGATCATGCCATTGTTTCTTCTGCCCGTGAGCACAACATGACTGGGCCTGGCTCAGAATGGTCTGCTCTGTTTCTTCTTCTTGGAAGAGTCACCTGGAAAGAAAGACCTTTCTTTCAATTCACTTTTGTTGGTGGAGAATGAGACAATATGGGGAAACAAAGAAACAGGGTCTTACGTGATTGCACCGTACAGAGATGGGGGTTATGAACACCATGTTGAATTCTTTCATGGATTTTTGGCATGCATCTATACACAAGTGGATCTAACAAAATGGGAGGAGGGATGAGTCTTACGCATTTTTTTTCCACTGGACAATATTGACATCTTTGTTTGCCAATAAGTAAATGCCTTTGTCATAGAATAATTCCACTTTACTGACAGAGTGCTGTAATTTTTTTTATTCTTTTATTTTGATATAATTTCACACTTTGAGAAAAATTGCAAGAATTGCATAGAGGTTGTATACCTCTTCTTAATGTTTTGCCTCATTTTCTTTATCATTGACTTCCATTCAATGTATATTTTCTGAACCATTTGAAAATAATTGTGCAGATATCGTGCCTTTTAACCATAAATATTTCAGTATTTCCCAAGAAGAGGATTTTTTTCTTACATAGTTACAGCATGTTCATCAAAGTCAGGAAATGTAACATGGATACAGTAATATCTAATCTTCAGTTCATATTCAGACTTTGCCAATATCCTTAATAGCGATGTTTTTCTCATCCTCATCTAGTCTAGTAATTAGTTGTCATATTTCTTTAGCCTCCTTTAATCGTCAGCCTTTCTTTGTCTTTCATGATCTCGACATTTTTGAAAAGCAAAAACCAGTTATTCTGTACAGTGTCTTTCAATTTGTCTGATATTTTCTCATGATTGGAGAGAGATAATACATTTTGACAGGAATACATGGAAATCATATTTTCAGGGCATCATAGAAGGAAGCACATAATATTGTTTTGTCCCATTAGAGGTGATGTTAACTTTGATTCGTTGGTTAAGGTTGTATTTGCTGGATTAGTATGTTGTAAAGTCACGATTGTTCCCTATTAATTACTAAGTACTTTGTGAGGAGGTACTTTGAGATGGAAAATATTCTGTTCCTTCTCAAATTTTCATCCATTCATTGATG
Organism: Canis aureus; assembly: GCF_053574225.1. Classification (NCBI taxonomy): domain Eukaryota; kingdom Metazoa; phylum Chordata; class Mammalia; order Carnivora; family Canidae; genus Canis; species Canis aureus. The sequence continues at coordinate 51,376,549 of NC_135615.1, forward strand.
GGTCTTGACTGAGTTTTTTCATTCAAAATTAATTTCTTTTCTTTCTTTCTTTCTTTCTTTCTTTCTTTCTTTCTTTCTTTCTTTCTTTCTTTCTTTCTTTTCTTTCTTGATTTTATTTATTTTTTCATGAGACAGAGAGAGAGGCAGAGACACAGGCAGAGGGAGAAGCAGGCTCCCTGCAGGGAGCCTGATGTGGGACTTGATCTCAGGACCCTGGGATCACAACCTGAGCCGAAGGCAGATGCTCAACCATTGAACCACCCAGGTGTCCCCATTCAAAATTTCAAAATAATTTTAGACCTATTATTACAATAGTTATAAAATAGTGACTTTCCAAGCCTCACATTCCTTTGATGTTGGTTGCTATTCTACTACAAGGAAGAGCTTTCCTTTCTCCCTTATTTATTTATTTATTTATTTATTTATTTATTTATTTATTTTTCTCCCCTATTTATTTACCTATTCATTTATTTATTAAGATCAGTATGGACTCAGATTCTTTGTTTTAAAATATTCTATTACTGTCATCATTTATTCTAATCCTTACATTGTCTCAGATTTGGCCTGTGGGAACCTCCTTTAAATTGGGTCCTTTGCCCTTTTGAAATGTGTCCAAAATTTTTTGAACACTATTTTGCTGTGTTAAATTTATCAATCCATTTATTCTTAAGCTAATAATATACTTTAAAAATTGTGGTAGTGATATGGTTTTAATATCTGACCAGGCAAGACTTTCTCCTTCCTCCCTTACCACTATTCTTCTTTATCAAAGTTTGTTGGCTACTCCTGTAATGTTCAGGCTTCCAAATAAATTTTTGAATCACGCCATATTTTTAAAAATCAAGTGGTATTTTGATGGGTTTTGCACTAAGTTTACAGATAACTTTGGGATCTATTTTTCTTAATAGCCTTAACACCTCTCCAACAAAACCCTGCTCAAAACTCTTATTCAGTAGGCTGCCAACTTATTTTGTAATACCATTCTTTGTTTCAGAAAGTCTTTAAGAACTCACTGAGATCTTAGTAGAAGATGGGGTAACTTGAACTCAATGGCAGAAAAGGTTAATAGGTCTCCTAAAGGGGTCTTTCTACTTAAAATCATATAATTATAATTATATAATTATAATATTATTATATATAATATAACATAATCATATTATAATTATAATCATATAATTTCCTATGACTGTTTTTGTTCCTAGAATGTAGAAGATCAAATTGCTCAGCAGAGCTACTGCCACATTTAGTATTTGTGGGTCCTCCTCAGGGCTCAGGGTTAGGCAATCTTGGCTGATGTTGGAACCAATAAACAAAACAGAAGCTGGTCTCTTGTGAAAATTCATTTAAAGGATTTTAAATATCCACTAAGTTATTTTTGAGTTATGTTATTCACCAGTGGTTGGGAAAATTTAATAATGCAGAAAAGAAAAAGAAAAAGAAAGCTCATTGTGGAAAAAAAGAGGATAGGAGGATAGGAAAAACATTTCTGGAGAGAACTGCCTTCACTCATCAGTGGATGGATAAAGCAAAAGGGCAAGTCAAAGATTGTAGCTTTTACAGTAAATTTTAAAGTGTATTTATCTGAGATATCTATATATTCTTAAGGCAGGAGAAGGAGACAGGGAAAACACAATAGATCAGTAGGTCACTAGGCAAGTTCTGCCCACTTGACCATTACCTTCAGATCCAGCCTATGGGCCATATTAAATTCGAAGGGAAAACATCCTCTTGCAAATCAATCACACTTAGGGTAGATTTAAGGTTGCCTGTTTTCCCTAGGAGGAACTGTGGGATGAGTCAGATGTGTAGATTTTCCACTCAGCAATAAAGTGAGCCAGCTAATTAGGAATTAGAAGCTGCTGTAGGATGGAGAATGTGACACAGAAGCTAGGGGGATGTGGGCAGATGAGAAAAGAAAAGCTTAATTACAGTTCCGGCCAGATAGTCAAAGAGAGGAAGACCTGCAGGGGTCTCCAGCACTCTTTTGGTATTTTGAAATGGCAAGCAAGGGCAGAGTTCACAGATGAGTTATAAGATAAATGGATTCCCGAGGAATGGTTCAGAAAATGAATGCAAAATTCAACTATTATCGGAAAAAAATTCTATTGGCGTACTTTGTGGAGGATACATGCAAAGATTGTCTGAGGAATTGGATTTGAATTTTGGCAAAGGCCAAAGCTTTAATTTAAATGCCAGTCTGAGAGGTATAATTCTATAACCTGGTATAGAATTAAAGGAAGGTTGAGATTTCCCTCTGATGACCAGACACCAAAAAAAAAAAAAAGAAAAAGAAAATGGGCCACGAGCTGTGGAAAGAACAACTAATGTCAAACCCAGTTAAGAACAGTAATGTTGGAGCCTCACAATCTGCATTCAGTAAGGAAAAGGAGGAATTAAAAAAGAAAAACCTTTTAGATGTAACAAATCCCTTGGGAGCTCCATGGAATGATAGATTTATTTAAAATCCAGTCCATGTTGTAATCCTGGGGCAGAAGAAGAGGCAGCTGGTTTTCTACCTTGTTGGCTAAAAAATTAGCATCTGTTTATCAAAGCAAAACGAGGAAAAGGTGAGGTTGCTCAGACTTTTCTTGCTTTCTCTTTTAAGAGGATTCCAAAGAGGTGCAGTTGGCTGGACTCTTGTTACCACGATAGCTACTCACTGCAGTGGTTTTTCTCTATGTCCAATTACTCTGACTTACCAGAAAGGATACACATTGAAAGCCCCTTTGGATTTTTTCTTCTTTTAATAAGTTGTGAGAAGGGAGTGAACACTAGGGGTGTTAACTTGCTAATCAAAATTCCTGCTTCCAGTGACATTGGAAGGGTGTTTCTGACAAATCTTTTCTGGTTTGTGAAGCAGATTGGTTCCGTGAGGGGAATTGCCTTGCTGTCAGAAGCCAGTCTAAAAAACAAATTTGTGCCTACACTGATTAGAAGGATCCAGTAGCCAAGGAGATAAGAAGGCAGGGCTGGAGAATGGGTGTCTTTACAAGTCCCTGATGAAGAGAAACCCGTTAACACTGGAGTATATTTTGCAAGCGTTGAAATCTCAGAGGGCAGTAGATAGGTTAGTTCAACTCTTTCGGTTGTTGCCAGAAAATACATAATGGAAACTGGGGCTGTCATAACTGAGATGACTAAGAGAGAACCCCAAGCTAAGGGGTTCTTAGAGAGAACCTCTAAGTTAGGAAATAACTTCCTGAATTTATTTTTTTAAAAATACAAAAACTATATGTGACAAGGTAGATAAAAACACCTTGAAAATCTTATTGAAATAACTTATGAATCTAAGTCTGTAAAAAAGCTTAGGAAACACAAAGGACTAGAATTAACCAACATTCAGTTCAGCATTTCAGAAACTCCAATAAAAATCTTAAGTTTTAGATGTGTCAAGAAATGCTTACGTAAGATGCAAAAGCCACCCAGATGATGTGAAACTAATTTACACCCTCTATCCTTGATCTTTTATCTTTACCTGCTGAATACTGAAGAGGACTAACCAAACATTGCTGTGCAAATGAAAAACAAACCTAGAAATATTTTCGCTTTTCAAATGTTCCCAGAGGAAAATAGTTTCAGTGGCCCCCATAGAGAATAAATTCCACCACTGAAGTGCTTGGTAGTTAAATTTCCATCTATTAGTTTCTAAAATTCCACTCTGCAAGTGACAGTCAAGTCAAATTTATCGGTTTATTAGATTTTTCATGCCAGCTTTCCCTACTCCATTTAACAGATAATGATTGCTGACTGGGCATAGAGCTACTTACCAGGCTAGAAAATGTTGTGCCTACAACAAATTAACTTCTAAAAAAAAAAAAAAAAAAAATCACATTATATGGTTGAAACATTATGATGGAATGTTGAGAAGTAGAACATGTACTTTACCACCACAGAAGTTCAGAAGTGATGAAATAAAGGCATCTTTTGAACGATTCCAGGCCCTATGCTTTAAACTTCGGATACTTTTAAGGTGAGCTCAGAGAACAGTGCCACCCATGTTTCAGTGCTGTGGGCAGGATCTGGGAGCTGGAGGGAGACATTGTTCTTCACCACTTGTAAATAATCTTGCCCTGCGAGTGTTGAGGTCCCAAATCAACCCACCGTGGGGGTATGCTGACGGGGTCTGGAAAGCAGTCTGTACAATTACTTATAACTGAGCAAAGCCAGGCAGTATGAACACATTGAAAGATGTAAGTGGCAAACAGTAGAGGAAGGAGCTGTTTCTAATAGGGGAACCTCTTGGCCAATGGATCCCACTTCCTCTAAGGGAGGTTCAGAGCAGATATTTTTTCTAATTGAGACTAACTGGGGAGGAAGATGGGGCTAGGAACCAACGCGCTGGGCCCTGAGGCACTCCTGACTCTAAGAGGCCTGAGAGAAGAAAAAGGGACCAACAAGGGACTGAGAAGGAGCAATGGAGAAAGAGGAGGGGAGTCAAGAAAGGGTGGTATCCTGGAGACCAAGGAAGGACAATGCTGCCAGTAGGTCAGACATGCGGACTGTGAACTGGGCTAGGGATTCAGCACCAGGAGGGCATTAGTGACAGCGGGGATTAATCTACTGCTTCTACATATTTATGTTGTTTAAATTTGGATATGTTGGTGAACTATATGATACAATAACTTTTCTTTAAGATTTTTTTTTGAGAGAGAGAAAGCCGAGGAGGGGGGTGCTGAGGAGGAAGGAGGGGGAGCCAAAGGGAGAGAATCTCAAGCAGACTCCATGCTGAGTGCTGAGCCAGGCATGGGGCTCCAGTCTCAAGATCCTGAGATCATGACCTGAGCTGAAATCAAGTCAGATGCTTAACCAACTCAGCCACCCAGGAGCGCCCTTAACTTTTCTAACAATCATTCTTGAAGAATAATCCATTTCTTTGCTATGAGGTTTGGTTTTGGTGATGAGCAAAGGTCCATATTCCTCTACCCTTATGCATTTTGGACTCATATTTACATGGAATGAGTGAATGAGATTGTGATTGTGGCACAAATGTTTTTTTTTTTTTTAAGATTTTATTTATTTATTCATGAGAGACAGAGAGAGAGAGAGAGAGAGAGAGAGGCAGAGACACAGGCGGAGGGAGAAGCAGGCTCCATGTAGGGAGCCTGACGTGGGACTCGATCCTTGGGATTCCAGGATCACGTCCTGAGCCGAAGGCAGGCGCTAAACTGCTGAGCCACCAGGGATTCCCCACAAATGTGTTTCTTTTTAAACATTACATCTAAACTGATTATGATGGCAAAGCCTTAAGAGTGTTGCAAATTATTACGATTAGCTTTAGTATAGTTTTGTTCGTTATGCACAGGGACAATCACACTTTTATTTAGCAACCCAGAAATTGTTGCCTTCTTCTCAATGAGTAATTTCCTCCATGGAAACATGGAGGCAAAAAAATAAAAAAAGGTAAGCACGGAAATGAAATTCTTACTTCTGTTATCATTTCCCTAATTTGACTTTCAGAAGGAAATGCTCAAAAACAACTTTAAAACGATTCAATTCTCACTCATCCATGGAGTGTTTTCAAGACATATTTTCAATACGGCTCCAAAGTGTATTTTTTAAGCACACATTTTAAAAAGCCAAATTTTATGTCATAACTTCAAATAACTATTTCATTTGGTTTGTGTTTTGCAGGCAACCTGAACAGGAAAACCAAAGCCCCCAATTCAAACGCAGCATCAAATTCAACAATTGAAACATCCTATGAAGCTGATGATGTAATTCAAGATCCAAAAATGGATACCACACAAATCAAAACTGTGTATTATTAAACAGCCTGTGTTGTAAAAGCTCACTGCAGAGATGGAGCCATACAAATAAAGAATGCATTCCAAATACAGTTCGTAATTATGCTTTTTAAAAATTCACAAAGCAAGACACAGCTGCATTTTCAGTTATTCAATTAATTTATTAAAAACCTACTAAGGAAAAAAAAACCTACTAAGGTTTCTGATCATGTGGAGTTTACTTTTATTTGCTAATTAAGATATTTTTGCATTACATGAAATTAGGCTAATACTTCATGAGAAATTAAAGAACTTATCAATAACACAGACAAGCAAGCCTATGCCAGTGCAGAACAATGAGAAATTTGTCACATCACCAACATTTCACAATTCTTTTGATACTTAGAGGCAGTTCTTTTTATGAGATGGTAGAGGATAGGGGAAATCTCAGGGGGAATGGTCTTACAAAATAGAGGTGGCAGGTTCTTAGGTCTCTTAGAGATCAACCCATGCCTTTTTTAGAGGGCTTGCTGGGCACAAAATGAATATATTGTCTTTATAAAAGCTAACATTCAGTAACATTCCCTCACAATGTGTAATCTGCATGACAAATATTTTCTACATACCAAAAGGGTAACCCTAACAAAAATCCTTCACTGATGAAGTTTCTATGGAACTTCTATAATGAAAGTTATATAAAAAAAAAAATAAAGTCTCTAGCTCCACCTAAGGCTATTGCAGTAATACCACTTAGACACCTAGAAATCAAACTATGCTTTCTGCAAATTATAATTGTCTTGAAAGATTTTTATTCCTAAGTGTGATTTCTATTACAAGAACACGGACCTTGTTTTCTAATGGAATTCACTAGGAAATAAGGATTAATTTTAAAAGCTGGCTCCGCCAACACATCTACTGTGTTGTATAAAATACCTGTAGTTGAAAGACTAGCCTTTCAAAATGTGTCAAATATGGCTTCTCTGGTAGAAGAGGAAAAAAAAAAAAAAAAAAGGAATGTCCTATTGCTTTTGGTCATGTTCAGGTTTTACAAACTTTTGACCATTTGGCTGTCAAAATTTTTACCAAGAGCTGGGTTATCTCCTGGACCAGCACTGTGCAGTAGAAGCTTCTGGGATGATGGAAATGTTTTCTTCATCTGCACTGTCCATGGTAGCCACTAGCCTCATGTGGCAACTGGGCACTTAAAATGGGGCTCATGCAACTGAAGAATACATTTATATTTAATTAATCTAAGTTTAAACAGCCACATGTGGCTATATTGAGAGCACAGCTCCAGATCATTATTGCAACATCTACTGCTTGTGCTGGATTTCACACTGGCTGTCTTGATACACAGATATTCATAATTATCTTAATAGTCAGATGTTGCATCAGGTAAAAACCTAGGTCGAGAAAGTTAAGGCACTGGTACAGTTCTACCTTTGTTGTTCAAGGGCAAGGGCAGATGCCATAAATGACAGTTGGCAGGCAAACTGGTCAAGGCCAGCAAAATGCTCATGGTCCCTCAAACTCCTCCTAACCTTTGAGAGATACTGGGGCTGGGCATGGCTGCGTGTGTCACAGGTTGTGTCCTAGGAGAGGAAGCCCAATTCTCTGGCATTCTGCATATTTTTTTTTTAAATTTGGGGGGGGAGACAAATGAGGTCAGAAGATGCTGGGCTTCACAAGTGGGATTACCAGCATGCTGGCTTAAGAAACATATTCTCCTTGGAGGCCAATGGCCCAAGGACAACTGAGTCCTAGTACTAGTACTAGCTATAGTCTCTGCCAACCCAGGTTACCTGAGGGGACAGCCACCAGGCTCAATCAGTGGGTCAACTGGCATGTGTCTCTGTAACTTTGAAGCAGTTGTGCTTCATAGATTGAGACAAAATATTAAGAAAGCAAGAAGACTTATCAAATTACAGCCAAGACTATACAATGAAAAATATTTTATATGATTTATTTGGGTGGAACAAATACTAGCCTAGTGACAGAATTTAAGTCAGTCAAAAATTATCTAAACATTTAAAACAAAACGCATTTCAAAGTATGCACGTATGTAGGTCATTCTGGGGACGGGTCTGATAAGGAATACAGTAGCTTTATGTGTTTTTAGAAGACAAGTCACTGGGATTTTTGGTAATAATCAAATCTCAGAAAGGCAAGTGGGTCTAGAAGAGGACATAATAGGAACATACAAATAATAGGATATAAAAGACTCAGGTTATTTTCTGTGTGACCTTCTCATATGAGTGATTTCTTCTTGTAAAAACTGCTTAATTGGATTCTGAACTGGATGAAACCAAACTCCAATAAGTCATTTCTTTCCATAAGACTCTCTCAAGGTGTCTCATCGCTCATAGATTCAAGTCCAAGCTTCCAAACATGGAACATAAGACTTTTCTTGTGTTCCTGAAAACCTAATGGTTGTCTTGATTCTTCCCACTTCCTGCCTCACATATTGCTTGCAATTCTTGATACACACACCCCTTAGTTCTTTTCTGTTGTGGACTTTGTTCACAGTACCAACTCATCAGTAACTGCCAGGACTTCCACCTTAATCCTCAAATCAAAATCCAAGTCAAGCAGTACTTTCTTTAGGCAGCCTCTTCTAACTCCTCCAGGCTAAGTATCCTTCTGTGTTTCTATAAAAGCATGCTCAGGTCAATCACTGCACTTCTTACACATCGATGTGTTCTGCTGTTTCTCCTACCAACCAAATATGAACCTCTTCAGGGAAGCAAATGAGTCTCACCAATCTCTGTATCCCCAATACTTATTAGCAGTGTTTGCCATGCCAGGCACTCAATCGATGTTTGCTGAAGAAAGGAATCAATGGCCTTTTTTATCAACATTATTAATAATTCTGCAACCTAGTTAATTGAAGGTGACACAAGGCCATATAATATTAGAGTGAATCGTAAATATAGACACATAAAATTGTTTTACTCCTTATTTATTGATGTTTTGGCCTCAGAGAATCAAATATGTAAACAGATATGTATTAAGGGTGAACAATTAGGGATACCTGGAGAGATTTTAGCCAACAGATGATATGGAGAAAAGAAAGGGAATGTGTGGGCAGTAGATCCATCAGCTAAAAGTGATAGCCTCAGAGTGTTCAGATTATCAGGTTACAGATACAAAGCTAAACATAAATTCTATATGCATCTAGTGAAAATGACATACATTGGTTGGTAAGAATGTAAACCAAATATCAATTATCTGCTTAAAGAAGCTGAATGTGTTTAACAGTTATATTAATAAATTCAATCTACCATTATAGAATGCTACCTGCTTACTTATAACAATTTCTAAAATGAATAATATTACTTGAATTGTACTAAAATATTGATGAGCATATACATTAAGGACTGGAAGGGCTCTCAGGGAAACTGGGTACACTATGCTATAGATGAAAGACACCAAGGCCCAGAGAAATTAAATGATTTAGTTGAAAGTCACACGTGGTTAGGAAGGCCAGGACTTTTTTGGAATTTTTACTGTTAAATTCACTTTTCCCTCTGCTTCATACTGCCTCAGAGAAAACTTCACTAATCTTCTAAAATTTATTAATGAGATTTGTATGCTATCCCCACAACAAGATTACTTTGGAAGAAAACTAGTAAAATGAATTTTATTCAGATGAGTGATTTTATGAACTATTCTCATACTATGGGGAATTTACTTAAGAATAATTCTAAGAATGAATCTAGTGGAAAAAATTACTGAGCATTAAAATTTTTTAATTTGCACACTGTATTAGTTAATGAGTGCTGAATTTTATATAACTTTTCTGGACCATTATTGTGTCCCCATTCAGAAAACAAATCTAATGAGCCATAATCTCTATAACAAACAGAAATAAAAAAAACAAAAAATAATAATAATAAAAAAAAAACAAACAGAAATAAAACTCACAAATACCTGAATTAACTTTGTTTCATTACAATTATTAGCATTTTTTAAACCATGTTACACACTAAATGGGATGGGGTCATCCTTGTGCATGTAGCATTTTCTAATCATTTTTAAAAGCTTTTTTATTTTTTTCATCATGATAAAGAACTGTATTTACATAAAATGCAGTTTAAAAAAATAGGTAAAATACAGCAAGGCCAAACAAACCCTTAAAAACCTATTCCAACAACTGACAGAACTATTTTTTAAAAGAGGATTTCTTTTTGAGGAGGTCATTTGCCTAAATTAGATTATGGAAAAGCTAGAAGTATGAAAGCTTCCTCAGCTACAGTGCTAGAATAGGGATGTGGGTGTAGCTTCCTAGATTTTGAATATGGTGTGCGCGTGTTAAGAGGAGTTAAGAAGCACCCCTAGTCTGACTTAGGTCATGCCAGTGAGAGGAGCTGGATGAAGAAAGAATCAGTACACCTTCCCAGCCTGTGAGGTCACGTGTACTTACCTGATTTCACAAAAATGAATTCACCTGTAGCCATGTCTCTTAAGTTAGCAACTTGAAAATTTATAACTGCACCACAGTGAGGTATACGCAGTCTTTGGTGCCGAGCCATGATAACTGGTTAATGTTTGTTGCTGCCACAACAGGAAGTGTCTAACTCATTGGGTGTAAGGACTATTTGAATACTAAGCAAAGTAACACTGATCATTGTGAAATTAAAAATGTAACAAACATTTATATCTACTAATATATGTTTGAAAATGCTTACCCATATAAAATTTCCATTGTTATATAAAGGCTTTCATGATGCAACTCCCTGGCTCTTATATTTTAAAAAGTACAGAATAAAATTCTTAATCCTAAATTTTTGTCACTGCGCTTAAGGTCTACGACTGAAGTAAAAGAGAGAAATGTCCCAAACTGGTCATTTTTTGAAACCATAAATTCAGTGTGAAACCTGCTTTAAAACTACAAATTATTTTAGACAAATAAATATTTATGTTCACATTTATAAAAGTTTTCCACATTACTCATAGAAACAAGCTTCATAAAATTTACATACAGAATACAATAAAAATCAGTTCTGATGATGATTTAGCTGTCATCCTCCTAATTAAAAAGTTCTGTGTTTGAGGTATCACTTTAAGAGATGCCAATATGGCACATTTGTAAAACAACCCAGGAGTCTATCCTAAAAATTCTATCCAACACAGCATCAACTCTATGAAGCTGAACTACACTTGCACTTGTCTTTTTAAACAAGGAAGAAAATTTTAATTGTTACAATAATAGAGGTGGCAGGTACTAGACACTTTGTGTTTTGTGTAATGGTAAAACTTCCTTAAGTCTTTTAATTATTGTCTTCCTGCCAACACCACTGATTTAAAATGTCCTTGTTAAGACCAATAAAGCAGCTTCCTCTCCTATGACATCCAGAAAGGCTTGAAATTTAAAAACAGCAGTGAAAAATTTCACTACCTTTATATATTACCATAGGATATAAAGCTATTAAATTTTTCAGAGTCAAGAGCAAAGCATTATCCCCTACCTCACTTTATCACTGGGAGGTGGACACTTGATGATTCAGCAAATACTCATTAAGTGCTAAGTCGATAACCTGTGTTGACTGCAATAAAGCCATTTACAATCAACTGATGAAGTAATAACACTAGAGTCAGACACAGAGTCATGAATAACAAAAATGATGTGTTTTGAAGGTACAAATATCCACACTTGGGGCATGACTATCAAGTAATAAGACTGATTCAATACTTCAGAGTCAGCACACTAAAAATGTATTGCCAGACAATGGTCCCATATATGAAAAAAATGTCTATATGGAAAAGCCTGTGATTTATTGCAAAGCATAATTGTATAGCAAATTCCAAGGAAGGTCAGATAATTTTCAAAACCAAATCTTAGAATTTAATGGCTTAGGCCGGAGATTCAGTTACTTTTTGGAGATCTCAGAAGGATTAGGAGTGGATGAATGCTTCTCCTTTTTTCTCTTCTTTTTTTCCTTTTTATGATGTTTCCCTCTTTTTGACTTATTCTTTTTTTCTTTCTTCTTTTCTTTCTTCTGGTATTTTTGTTTCTTTTGCTTGGAAGTGTCCTCTTCAGTGGAACTGGATGAATAAGACCTACGGGCAATAATACACATGGACTGGTAATTGCATTTATGGCTGGAGAGGTTCACTGTAAATGGGATTTTACCTGCCTTAAATCATTTTTGAAGCAAGGTGGGGTATAAGCAAACTCAAAATGTGCTTTATATATTTGTATTCTCTTAAAATACTGACTGGAATTTTTGCTCCTTGGCCACAGAAACTGACAAAACAAATAACTCTATTCTGTTCGACTCTAGTAGTAAGTTAAATTCAGTAAGGATGTAATGATTTTTTCTGTGATTTTCAGTTTTTCATCCTGTCATATCCTTCAAAATCTTATAAGGTAAACAAAGCAGCATTTACCAAGCCTTTATTATATATACAATTCATTCACATATGCAGTAACTTGTTAGCAGAGTCTCTTAAAAGAGCTAAAAAAAAAAAAAAAAGACGTAATTATATAAAAAGGACTATAACTGTACCTTGGTATATATGGGTGAAAGCTGGAAATCAGCAAAATAAAAGCACTTTTGTTAATTCTTTTGATTTTTCAAGTTAGAATACTTGAATCCTCTAGATGCAGAGTGATACAGATGAGCACTTGCATTCCAAAGTAATTCTGACTAGTTACAAAAAAGATATTTAAATAAATATAAATAAATGGGATGATTTATCATTATTCTTTATTTTTCTAATATTAATCTGATACAAAATTAGGGGGAAAAGTATAGAATTTCTTCCTTTAAAATGAAAAAAAAAAAAAGAAAAAGAAAAGTAACAAAAAAGTAGAGAAGCCATCTCTTAAGATCTTGTATGAACAGGTATACAACCATGTACCCACACCCAAACTATAAATGTGTGACAGGACAGATCCGTCTTAGATTTCAACATCTCAAGAGATAGTTGAGTGATCTGACCGTTAGGAGTGAAACCTCAAACTAAGAAAATTTGACAAAGACACACAGGAGGAAAAAAATAAACACGTGAGAGCACCAGGCTGTGTCTGCAGAGTGACTCGTATGAATTCCCTGACCTTCCTGTTTAGGAACTCACGAGTTTTCCCTTGTTTCCTGTAATGCTCTACTCCTTTTTCCATCTTGTCTATCTTACTTGGACTTTTACCTGTTTCAGGGGCTTATTTTCTCAAGGATTCTCTTGTTCCCTCTTCAATTCTGTTATTGTTAATTCTTGTCTGTTTTCCTGTTTTAAAGACTCTGCTTGACCTCTGCATTCTGACTAGAGCTTCTTTGCCTATACATTTTTCTTTGGCTTTTTGGTCCCAGATTCTCATTTTTAAGGTACCGTGTCAGACCTGCACACAACAACAATTCTATTAAGGTGGCAAAATCTCTGCTAAGTATGCCCAGAAAAGTTCATTTAATTTCAGGTCCTGTTGGAGGTCGTGATACCCCAGTCTTGAATAAATAATCTGTTATGATAAAACAAGTATATTAGACTTTGGAAGAAATTTTTTTCATTTTTCCTATAAGCCATCTATCTTGCTGTGCTAATGCAAATCATTCAACAATACATGAGTCAGACTACAAAATACACTGGGTTCTACCTCCCTATTGTTTTTTTTTTTTAAAGATTTTTAATTTATTTATTAGAGATACAGAGAGAGAGAGAGAGAGAGAGAGAGAGAAGCAGGCTCCATGCTGGGAGCCTGATGTGGGACTCGATCCCGGGTCTCCAGGATCACACCCTGGGCTGAAGGTGGTGCTAAACCGCTAAGCCACTGGGGCTGCCCCCTATTAGTTATTATGTTAAAGATTATTTAACTCCCAACATTTGAGAGAAAGAGAAAACTTTTCCAATTTATAAAGTAGCTGAGGGCTAAAATGTACATATTAAAAGCTTTATGAAGTATAGCTTTTTGAAGTAAAGGTTCTGATTTGCAGAACCTACTTTATTAGAGAACTAGGGTCCAAGTCAGACATTACTAGCGTCAAGGGCCTTAAAAATGTCTGTATGTACATGTTTATTCTAGTATAAATGAAATTGCACCCATTAACCAAAGAAGAAACTGCTTCTTAATTCTTTTGATCAATTTCTTTAACCAGTTAGTTATTAAAAGAGTTGATACTAAAAATTCATGGGTGGCTGATGAGGGTTCTGAGAGACCTAAAAGAATTTTTAGCATGATTAGTGAGCATGTAAATCCTATTAATAACTTAATTTTGTAGCCATGGCAATGATATTTTGAGAATACAAATTTTTTTTGAGAATACAAATATTTAAGCTCCAACTTCATATATATGAGGACAAAATATATATGTAAATAATTTAGACATCATCTAATTGAAAGCCTGGATGATGTTTTAAACTCAAAATTCTAGAACACATAAAAGAAGGGAGGGTGGCTATTATTTATTTATACCTTAATTTGCTACAAAAAAAAATTAAGTTGGCTGAATATCAACTTTATTTTTGATTCCTGACTTTAATATTTTAAACAACTGATTATCTAATTCCCATTAGGAAAAAAAACTAGTGCCAAATTAACTGGACAACACGCACAAAATAAAATTTTGTAATTCATCCTGGATTTACTGTCCTGCTTTTAAAAAGCAATGATGTTAAAAAATACCTTTTCCTTTTTTTTTTCAACTTGATTTTCTCCTTGCTTTTTGCTTTTTTCTTCTCCTCTTCTTCATTTACTCCTGTGTGTTGAGGGGAAAGAATCAGGACATGATGAATCCATATCTAATACGGTAGGTACACATTTTTTTATTTTGCTTGTTGATCAATTTCATTGGTTAGAATATTATGCTTTTCTTGTAACACTTTCTCCTTTCTTGATAGTTTTTTAAATTGAGGTATAATGACATATAACATTATATTACTTTCAAGCATAAAACATAATAGTTTGATACCTGCATACATCATAAAGTAATCACTGTAAGTCTAGTTAACATCTATCACAATGTTATACAGTTATATTTACTATAAGCCTAGCTAACATCTATCGCGTTATACAGTTACCAGAAATATTTTTTCTTATGATGAGAATTTTTAAGACCTACTCTCCTACCAATTTTCAAATATATGATACAGCACTATTTATTAACTACAGTCAACATGAACGTGACATCTCCATGACTTACTTATTTTATAACTGGAAGTTTGTACCTTTTGACCACCCTCATCAGCAGCCTAATAACCACAAATCTCTTCTCTGTATCTATGAGCTTGCTTTTTTTTTTCTTTTTTAAGATTTCACATTTGAATGAAATCATACAGTATTTGTTTTTCTCTGACTTATTCCACTTAGCTTAATACCCTTAAGGTCCATTAATTATTTTTATTTATTAAGAAGCTTATAAAAATATTATATGCTTTCAATAAACATTTCAAATACTACTAGGTACATTAAGGAAAAAGTTCATATACTCCACTGTTAATTCCTATAGCAAATCAATGTCAACAATTTGGTGTGTACCTTTTCAGATCTTAAAAAACAAAACATACAATCAGATACAGCTTCTTCTTTTTTTTTTTTTTTTAAGTATATGCCATGCGCAATATGGGACTTGAACTTACCACCCTGAGATCAAGACGGCTGATCCTACATGTTCTACTGACTGAGCCAGCCAGGTGCCCCTCAAATACAGTTTTAAAATTTTCTTTTTCAAGTAAACTTAGCATCATGGGACTCAAGGGTCATGAGGTTAGGTTAACAGGACAGTAACAACAGATCTAATATTTATGTTTTTGGTATCCCTGAAGGAAAGGATATATACTATTTTCTAACATGTTTCTAAAATGAACAATTTGGTGTATTTTCTTCTAAGCTTGCTAATAACCAAATATGTACATATAATCACTTATATAAAATAATTACATGTGACTCCCAAGTTTTTTCTTTTGAAAGACAGATATATGATATTTTATATGATATATACATACAGTGGTATATATAATATTTTGCAACTTATTTCACCTTTGTTAAAAATCAGTTGGACAGGGAAGAAAAATCAATTAGATTTCTGCTTCTGGGAAGATGAAGTAAGTATACTCTTCCTATTCCTCCAGTAAGTTCAACTAAAAATACCAGACATTATAAAAACAAACATTAAAAAAACCTGAAAAGTAGAAATAAGATAGACCGGTCAAGGATCTTGAAACCCAGAGAATGACAAAGTAGTGGATTCCCTGGAATTCTTCTCGCTTCCTATAGCCCAGAGTTGGAGCTGAAGAAGCTGGCAACTTGGCAATGTCAACAGGTACAGACAAAAATGCCCCAACAAAAGCCTGATTTCTTTAGCCAAAGGCTAGGGAGAGGTAGCTGTAGATATTAACTGCCCTTACTCAAGCCTAACACCACAGAAAATTCTGGCATCAACCCCAATCATGTAAGCAGCAGCTAGATGGGAAATTAGACATTCTCCCCTTGTAAAGCTATGATAGGGCACCTCAATTCCACAGTCTGAGGAGTCTAAGTAAGTGGCCAGAACTTTTATCTCTATTGGCCAGTAAAAAGATCTCCACTAAGAGAGTCAATGGAGACCACATAGGAATGTAATGATGAGGTACTCCTCCCATCTACAATGAAGTGCTGTCAGAGGAGATCTAATGAAAGTCAGGGCCTTCATCATCAAGACCACTCCCACCATGGGATACCCTAATAGTGGTAACAGGATCACTCCCACCTCACACAAGAAGCCATGACCACTTTGAGTGCTGGTGGAACCTGAGTGGAAAAACAGAACTTATGTCTCCACCTGGCAGTCACAAGGTGGCATCCTCATTTTCCCTTCTGGGGTGGTACCAGAGAAAATCAGAAAAGAAAAGGTTTAAGAAAAGTCAGAGTTTCTTTTTTTCTTTTTTTAAAGATTTTATTTATTTTTTCATAATAGACATAGAGAGAGAGAGAGGCAGAGACACAGGCAGAGGGAGAAGCAGGCTCCATTCCAGGAGCCCGACGCGGGACTCAATCCCAGGATTCCAGGATCGCGCCCTGGGCCAAAGGCAGGCGCCAAACCACTGAGCCACCCAGGGATCTCTGGAGTTTCATAATATAACAATGCCCAAATTTCAGTTGAAAAGAACTCATCAAGTCAAGAACCAGGAAGATCTCAAACTGAATGAAAAATGAAACAATCAATATGACAACACCATAATGAGAGATTATAATCTGAAAGAGATGTTAAAGCAGCCATTACAAAAATGTTTCTATGAACCAAATAATGAGGTATTTGAAATAAATGAAAAAAAATATGAAAGCCCCAAAGAAATTAAAAATCCAAAGAAGAACAAAATAAAAATTTTAGAAGTAAAAACACATTACATGGAAATACAATAGTCAGCAGATGGGCTCAGTAGCAGAATGCAAAGCATGTAAGAAAAATATCACTGAACAGGAAAACAATAAAAATCACCCAATCTGAGCAATGGAGAGGAAACAGATTTAAAAAAGAGACTCGGGGTCTGTGGGACAATAACAAAAGATACAATATTTATGTTACTAGAGTTCTAGAAGGAGAGTATAAAGAAGGAGGGGCTTAAAAAGTACTTGTAGCTGAGTGAATCCCAAACAAGATAAATCCAAAGAAATCCATATCAAGACATAAAACAATTAAACCTTTGAAAACTAATGAAAAAAATCTTAAAAGTAGCCAGAGGGAAAAAACCACATTATTTATGTGAATGAAACAATTAGAATGGAAGCAGATTTCTTATTAGAAAGCGTGGAAGCCAGAAATACGTGGCACAACATTTTATAAGTGCTGAAAGAAAAGAAAGGTCAACCTGGAATCCTCTACCCAGTAAAAATATTCTTCAGGAATGAGGGAGAAATTAAGACATTCTCAGATAAGAAAAAGTAAGAATATGTCACCAGCAGAAAGACCCTAAAAGAATGGCTAAAGGAAGTTCTCTAAATGGAAAGGAAGTGATAAAAAAAGGAACGCTGGAACATTGAGAAGAACGAACATAGGAAGCAAAAACATGAATACGATAGGCTTCTCTTCTCTTGAGTTCCTAAATTATGTTTGGTGATGGAAACAAAAGCTATATAATCATCTCATGTAGTTCTAAATGTATGTAGAGAACACATTCAAGACAAATGTACAGTAAAGGGGAGAGGGTAAAGGGGAATAAAGGGAGGCAGGTTTTCTACTGTTCAATTAGTATAATGACAATACCAGTAGACTGTGATTAATTATGTATATATGATACCTACAGCAAGCCCTAAATTATGTATATATTATACCTACAGCAATCCCTATAAATTGCTATACAAAACATCACAGAAAAATTTACAAACACTACGGACAGAGTCGAAGACACTACAGGCAAACCAAAATGCAATTCCATAAGTGTTTCAGTGATGCTATAACTAAATCAAAGCACTAGAGATAATCTTAAAAGATGTTCAAGTACCCAGAGGAAGGCAGGAAAAAAAAAACAAGAATGAAAAAAACAAGAATGAAAAACAGAGGGAACAGAAAACAAGTAATAAAATGGCAGGATTAGCCCTAACATGTAAATAATTAATGTAAAAAAAAAAAAAGAAAGCAATTAAAAGAAATGTGCAGAGTGGACTGAAAAATACGATCCATCCCTCACACTGTCATAAGACTCCCACCTCAAATAAAATTATATAGACAAATTGAGCAAAAGGATAGAAATGTCAAACAAACATCATCCAAAGGAAGCTAGAGTGGCTATATTAATAGCAGATAAAACAGACTTCAGAATGAAGAAAATTACCAGTGAGAGAAAGAGATTTAATACAATGATAAAAGTTTCAACTCAATGCAGAAAATGCCTTTAGTAAAACTGACAATGATTTCATAATAAATACTTTCAGAGAAGATAAGAATAGAGAGAATCTTTCTCTTTCCTTTTTATTTTTATTTATTTATTTATTTATTTATTTATTTATTTATTTATTTATTTATTTATTTTTAAAGATTTTATTTATTTTTTCATGAGAGACACAGAGAGACAAAAAGGCAGAGACATAGGCAGAGGAGAAGCAGACCCATGCAGGGAGCCCGACGTTGTACTTGATCTCGGGACTCCAGAATTACGTGCTGGGCCAAAGGCAGGCGCTAAATAGCTAAGCCACCCAGGGATCCCCTCTCTTTCCTTTTTAAAGATTTTATTTATTTGAGAGAGAGAAAGAGAGAAAGAGAGAAAGAGCACAAGCTAGTGGCAAGAGGGAGAAGGAGAAGCAGGCTCCCCAGTGAGCAGGGAGCCTGATGCAGGACTCGGTCCTAGGACTCTGGGATCATGACCTAGGCTGGGCCAAAGGCAGACGCTTAACTGACTGTACCACCCAGCAGCCCCCAAGAGAATCTTTTTCAACTTATATAAAACTTATGGCTAACATTATACTTAATGGTGAAAGTATAAATGCTTTTTTCCTCCAGGATTAGACTCCAGGTAAGAACATAGTCTCTCACCACTCTTTCTCAACACAGTGCTGCAAGTTCTAGGCATGGCAATAAAGCAAGAAACAAGAAGTAAGAGACTTACAAATCGAAAAGAAATAAATGAAACCATTCCTGTTTGTAGATGGTATGTTGGCTTACATAGAAAATCCCAAGGAACCTATAAAAATCTCTTAGAAATAGGTGAGCTGAGCAAGTATAAACATACACAAAAGAATCACATTTCTATATACTAGTAATAAACAGAGACAACAACATTCAGAATACTTCATTTATAGTTATTTTTAATAAAATAAATGGTTGTAGGTATAAAGCTAATAAAACATGTACAAGACTTTATACCGAAAACTACACAATGCTGAATAAAGAAATCAAAGACCTAAATAAATGGAGAGACAGATCATGTTCATAGATTGGAAGATTCAAGAAGGTAAGGATGTCCCAATTCTCCCTAAACTGATATACATGTATAATGCAATTTCTATCAAAATCCCAACAAGATTTCTTTGTAGATATAGTTAGTATTATAAAATTTATGTGGAAAGAACAGAGAATAATTAAAACAATTCTGGATAAGAATAAAATGGGAAGAATCAGTCTAGTCACTTTTAAGACTTAACTATGTTAATCAAGACTGTGTGGCAGTGGTGGAAGGAAAGACATAGATCAGTGGAATAGAAGATAGAACTTAGACCAACTGATTTTTAGCAAAAATGCAAGAGCAGTTTAATGGAGAAAGATAGCTTTCCAACAGAGTGCTGGAACAACTGGTTGTCTTTAAGCAAAAGACTAAGACTTGGCTTAAGACTTTCACACAAAAACCAACTCAAAAAAAAAAATCATGGACTTAAATACTATTCAACAAGAAATACAAACAAACTATTGAAAATACGCAGCAACTTGAGTGAATCTCCAGAGAATTATACCTAGTGGAAGATGCCAATCTAAAAAGATCATATACTATATTAATCCATTCATAAAACATTTTTGAAAGCATAAAACATTTTGAAATTCCAGCAAATTTTTGATTGCCAGAAATTAAGAAGGTAGTAAGGACCAGAGGGAGGTGGGCGTGGCTTTTAAAAGGCAGTATGAGTGGCCCTTGGTGTGACAGAAATATACTATATCTTGATTTTATCAATGTCAGAATCCAAATGTGGAAGATATCGCCATTGAGGGAAACTGGGTAAAGGGCACAAAGTCCTCTCTACACTATCGCTTATAGCTGCACATGAATCTACAATTCTCTGAACATAAAAAGTTCAAAAAAATCAATTGGCCATAAATGTATTGGTCTTTTTTGTTCTATGCTATCCTTTTATCAATATCACACCGCCTTAATTACTTGTAGCTTTATTCTAAGTTCTGGAATCAGGCTGTGCTAGTCCTCCAATTTTATTACTCTTTTCCAAAGTATTTTGGCTATTCTAGGTTCTTTACATTTCCACAAGACCTTTAAGATTCATTTGTCAATTTCTAATACAGCCTGCTAGAATTTTGATTGTGGGTAGTTTGAATCCATACATCATGTTGGGGAGAATTGATATCTTGAAAAGATTGAATCTTCTCTTCCATGAATATGATCTTTTGATTCATTCATTTCTTTAAATTCCCTCAGCCATGTTTTGTATGTTTCAAGCTTGCACACCTTCTGTCAGTTTATCCCTAAGTATTTCACATTCTTCATGGTGTCATAAAAGGTATTTTTAAAATTTCAGTTTTTGATGGTTCATTGTCACAATACAGAAATATAATTGATTTTGTGCCCATTGATCAATCACGGGCAGAGGGAGAGGCAGGCTCCTTGCAGGGAACCCGATGTGGGACTGGATCCCAGGACTCCAGGATCACGCCCTGGGCCAAAGGCTGACGCTCAACGGTTGAGCCACCCAGAGATCCCTGGTCTTATAAATTGAGTTGAAAAGTACTCCCTCCTCTTCAAGTTTTAAGATTTTTATGTAGAAATGGTATTATTTCTTCTGTAACATCTGGTAAAATTGAGAAGCCATTCAGCTATGGAGTGAGTCTTCTTTGTTCAAAGTTTTTAACCTAAACATTTAACTTCTTTAATAGATGCACACCATTCAGTCTACTTCTTCTTGAAAGAGTTTTGGTAGTTTGTATGTTTCAAGTAACTGACCATTTTATCTAAGTTGTCCAATTTATTAGCATAAAGTTTTTCACAATACTCCCTTATTTTAATATCTGTAGTAGTAGTGTTGTCAGTTCTTTCATTTCTGATACTGGTTTTTGTTGGCTTGTTTTGATTTTTACCTGATCAGTTCAGAGTGCAATCTTTCAATTTTACAGATCTTCCCAAAGGACTAGCTTTTGGTTTTACTACTTTTTTTCTATTGTTTTCTTATTTTCCATTCCAGTGACTTCATCTCTGATCTTTTAAAAAAAATTTTTTTTTATTTTTTATTTATTTATGATAGGCACACAGTGAGAGAGAGAGGCAGAGACACAGGCAGAGGGGGAAGCAGGCTCCATGCACCGGGAGCCCGACGTGGGATTCGATCCTGGGTCTCCAGGATCGCGCCCTGGGCCAAAGGCAGGCGCTAAACCACTGCGCCACCCAGGGATCCCTGTGATCTTTTTTATTTTCTTTCTTCTGCTCACTTTGAGTTTCATTACTCTTCTTCTAGTGTTAAAGGCAGAGGTTAAGTTATAAATTTGAGACATTTATTCCTTTCTAATATAGGAATTTAGTGCTGTCAATTTGCCTTAATACTACTTTAGAAGCATCTCATAATATTATGTTGTGTTTTTTGTTTATTCAGTTCAAAATACTTTCTAATTTCCTTTTGTTTTTTTCTTAGACCCAATCAGTTTGTCTCAAATAGTTTGAATTTGTTATTAGGTGCATGACCACTTAGTATTCATAAACACTTATTATTCATATGTCCTCTTCACTAACATTTTTATCATTATAAAGAAACCCTCTTTATCCCTAGTCATATTCTGTATTGAAACTGACTTGATCTGATATTAAAATAGTTACTTTGGGCAGCCCAGGTGGCTCAGCGGTTTAGCGCTGCCTTCAGCCCAGGGCGTGATCCTGGAGACCTGGGATAGAGTCCCATGTTGGGCTCCCTGCATGGAGCTTCCTTCTCCCTCGGCCTGTGTCTCTGCCTCTCTGCCTCTCTCTCTCTCTCTCTTTCTCTCTCTCTCTGTGTCTCTCATGAATAAATAAAATCTTAAAAAAAATAGTCACTTTAACTTTCTCTCATGCAGGTTTTTTTTTTTTTTTTGTATCTGTAAGTTCAGAATGACTAGTATAAACATGCCCCTCCTCCCAAGTTATAACAAACCACGCAAATAAGTAGCTATGGGAAAAATAACCACTTCCATTTAGGAATGATGGACAAGGAGTCCAAGGACTAGGTTATACAGAGAAATTAATTCTAATAAAGGCAAAATAATTCTAGAATTTAAGAACTATTTTTTCCTGGCTACTACTTAGGAACTAGCATTATTAACAATAATTGTACATGTGAATTCACACACTGTAAACAGAAGTTCCACTTAGTTCAGTGTTTCTACGCTACCACTCTTAAAACGATTCCACCTCTATTTATTGAAGTTCCTTCTGAGACAGAATGTTGAAATGTACATAAACATAGGGAAAAGAATCTAAATTTTTACAAAACCGTATTTTCTTAGAAAATGATACAATCAACCCTTGGAATATAAAATTAAAGGCAAAAACCCCGTGTGTACTTTTGCACTTAGGTTTTGTAATGATCAGCAAGAATGGTAGTCTCTAGTGTAAAAAAACAGGAGTCAGAGTGTATGATCCAGTGCTTAGAGACAACTTTGGGATAACGTGAAAGAACCATCCTAGTAGTATCAGCAGAGTTAGCTACTTGATCTTTGTTTGCATATGTCACCAGGTTTGTAGCTACTCCAGTTGCTTTTAAATACCTAACAAAAGGGATCCCTGGGTGGCGCAGCGGTTTAGCGCCTGCCTTTGGCCCAGGGCGCGATCCTGGAGACCGGGGATCGAATCCCACATCGAATCCCACATCGAATCCCACATCGAATCCCACATCGAATCCCACATCGAATCCCACATCGAATCCCACATCGAATCCCACATCGAATCCCACATCGGACTCCCGGTGCACGGAGCCTTGCTTCTCCCTCTGCCTGTGTCTCTGCCTCTCTCTCTCTCTGTGACTATCATAAAAAAATAAAAATTAAAAAAAAAAAGATAAAAAAAAAAAAAACCTAACAAAATAGTTCCAAACCTAGATCCATTAATCTAAATTTCCCATTCACTTTTGTTACTTCTAATCAACTACTTAGCAAATATCTTTCATGGCTTTCTTATAAAAAGTACGTTTTGAGCCAAATACAGGTTTTATTCTAATCATGTTACAGATTCATTTAAGCTCTATCTTTATGAAGCTTGAAACCACCACTTAAGTCGTTCACTTGAATCTAATTCCAGCAGTTACTAAAGAGAACAAGCGACACAATTATTGGTAACGTGCAAATACCTGATTTGGGCATTTTCTCCTGAGCAGCATTCAGTATCAACCATCTTTAAATACTATCAAGTATGAATTTAACATAAAACTTTCTTTAACAGGGTGGGTGGCTCGGCGGTTTAGCACTGCCTTCAGCCCAGGGCCTGATCCTGGAGACCCGGGATCGAGTCCCATGTCAGGCTCCCTGCATGGAGCCTGCTTCTCCCTCTGCCTGTGTCTCTGCCTCTCTCTCTCTCTCTCTCTCTGTGTCTCTCATGAATAAATAAATAAAATCTTAAAAAAAAAAAAAAACAACTTTCTTAAACAAACCAAACCAAAATATCAAACTAAGCCCAAACTCCCAAATTTGCCAAAACACAACACTTCTTTTCTGGACAGAACTAAAAGAATATCATAAAATATTAAGGGATGAGATATGAGAAGAGGACTATTTCCTGATGACAGGTGAATAGTTAATAGTTAATTAATATTAAATAACTCCAGGTACAATAGAAGGGGAAAAAAATCCATATTCTTGAATTTCTTGGGACCTCGGTAAACAGTAAAATCCTTTTACCTTGACTTTCTACATACTATAACATAAATAGGACTTCAGATATTTGCTACTACCACGTGCGATTCCAAAGGCAAGTTTCTGCAGCAAGTTCAAAACATACTCTAACACCTCTAATACCTTCACAAGCTTCCTAAAGCATTGTAGTGTCACTAAACAGTAAGCATGCTCATACACAAACACACACAGTGAGTCCATAACATCATATAATCCTCATTATACATGGATTATTCAACCTTTCCCTGTTCACAGCACTTGTAATACAACTGTATAAGGCTTCACAGGTTCCAGGTTGTCATACTATAAGACAACAATGTTTGCTCCTATCCATGTCATGTCCTGCTCTCATGTTTTCCAATTTGTGTCAAAAATTGATGTATTTGTCATTTAGACATTTGTTTTAAATGAAATAAATTACTTTCTATTAATTCCTTAAATACATTAAATACATTGAAAAACATACAACATGATAGAAATAAACGAAAGCAGAAGCAAAAAAGAATATAACTTATACAAAAGTAAGTTTTGAGTTTTATTTGGTGATGTTTCCCTCTCTTCCCCTTTATGTTTCTATTTCATAAAAGCAGGAAAACTAATTAACATAAGCACACTAAAAATTCTTCACTTTCTTCTGGCTTGCTATTCTTACTGTGATTATAAAAAATTCCCCAAACCATAACTTACTCAAGACTGCTGATATTAGAGCTCTCTCTAAGAACCAAGGAAGGATTCAAGGAGCCCTCAGAACCACTAAAGGCTGTGGCATGAGAACTGAACAAGTCAGCATTGTATCCTCACCCCATCAGACATCCTGAGCAGTAGCAGATAAGTTACCCATGGAACTAACCACCCCTCTATACTCCCTTCCTCCCTGTATTGAAGAACCAATTTATTGTTTATGTGAGTAGGGGGACACTGGGCTTCCATTAGATGACCATGAAATAAATAATTCTTTATTATTAAAATATGCATGATGAGCTGAAATAAGCACTCTCCTGAGAGGGAGCCACGAGACTTGGAAACAAGTTCTGAGCTTAACTTTAAGTGGCCATAGGCAAGTGTATCTTTTTAAGGAAAAAAAAAAAAGTTTATATTGAGTCAGTTATTCTCAATATGAGGTTAAGGGAAAGCTGCTTCTAACAAGGAAGTTTTACCCACTACTTCCTATCCTGGTGGTTATAGTAATATTAACTCCCTCCCTTTCCTGCCAAGGTGAGATTTGTCCCAGATTTTCTGATTAAAAAATCACCTCTAGACTAAATCACTATTCAGGTTGAGAGTGTACTTTATCCTTCAGATCAATGTGGTGATGGAAAAAAGGTGAAGAACCAATAGATTGGATAATCTCTAAGGTAGGAGAGCAGCACACTGTACTGTAAGCAGTATGGGACTACTGGGCAAGAAACATGATCACAGTGCTGGCTTTGCTGTGACAAGTCAGTGACCTACGGAGTCATCTGTCCTTAGTTCCTTTTTCTGTAAAACTAGGTTTAAATTATGGGTTCTCTAAAAGCCTTACTAATTCTAAAACTTTTGGTTTGGTCTGATTCTGGGTTTTCTCGGTTTTGTTTTTGCTTGTTTTTTTTTTTTGTTGTTGTTTTGTTTTGTTTTAAGATAGGGCAGTGTAGATGGATGGGCTAGAAACTGTCCCTATGGAGCTGACAATCTTAGGCTTTTTCTCCTAGAATCTTTAGCTTTGCTCTTTTCAGCCTGGTCTCTGTGACTGGTGTGGCTGTCTTCAGGAGATCTCCTCTACAAGTGCTCTAGAAACACCCTTCTTATCTCTACTTCCTATAGTTTTCCTTCTTAGGGTCTACTCCCTTACTTTGGAAGAAACCTCTGGAATCAGTGCTCTAACAAAGAGTATGTAAGAGGAAATTTTTTTTTTTTTAACTTTGAATGACTGCCAAAGCCTTTATTCTATTTCACACTTGGTTGATAATTTGATTGGGTATAATTTGATATAATTTTCCTTCAAAAATCTGAAAGCATTACCACGTCTACTAAGTTTCTAGTATTTCTTTAGAGAAGAACAGAGTTATTCTGACTCTTGATCTTTCACCTGTAACCTGTTTTATCTTTGACTCTGGGAGTTTGAATTATATTCTCCTTATTTCCTATTGTATGAAGTTTTTTAAAAGTGTGGTTTTGTGTGGATCTATTTCTGACACTGTGCTTAGTTCTTGTTGAATCCTTTCATCTGGAAACTAATGTTCTTCAGTTCTTGGAAACTCCATCTTTCTCTTTCTAGAGTTCATCTGAATGAAGTATTCCCCTGATTGAGTCTTCAATTGCCTAATCTTTTTTTTTTTCTCTTGTTTTGCTTGTTAGATTTATCTTCCATCTCTTTCAAGTTTTTTTTATGTCTGCTTCTTTTTTAATTTTCAAAAGTTCTTTTGTTGTTTTGTTCTTTTTATAGAATCTTATCCTTCTTTCATGGGTGCTATAGCTTATTTTTCTACAAAATTGGATATTAATGACTTTTGTTTTCTTCTCCCTGCACAGACTCTATCCTTCAGGTTGATCTGTCTGCTGGTTGGTTTTGGTATCTACATTTCACATGAGAGTCTTTCCTCAGAAATTTAGTGCTCCCTGATTGTGTAAAAATCTCACACAGTTTTGAGCAAGTGAAATTTAGAAATCTTAACTTTGCTGGTAATTTGGCTGTCACATCCTTTAAGTTCCTGAGGTCAGTATCTTTATTTCTTTCTTCTGAGACCAGTCAGACCTCCTAGAGATTAATCTTTAAATCTTCTACCTGAGTGATTCTACCCAGAGTCTGGGAACCAAAGAGGTGAAGATGGCTGGAAGGTTCTCATCATTTTCTACCTGTACTTTAACTTATTGTTTTCATCTGTGTTTGGTATGTCCTAGTTTTAAGACCCTTTGTTTTACCCTGTCTAGAAAACAGAACTGTAGTAGCCACTGAGGTGATAGAGGGAAGCCATCTGGCTTCACAGAGTAGGGAAAGCAAATTGAGGAGGATTACTTCAGATTTTTAACCAATCCTCTGTTTTTAGCTTTACAAATGTCATCACAGAGGTACCTGAGGATACTCATTATCAAGTCTTTAGGGAGTTTTGAAGTGTATACTATCAGGTTACTCCTTAGACCTCCTACTATTAAAGGATTGAACTTTCTCAAGTGTGCAGTGCATTATCACTAAACTCCTCTGCTTTTTAAAATTTTGTTATTATTGCTATCTCATTTTCTTTCTCTTTGTGGGTTTATGTTTTTTAAAAAAAAGTCTTCCACTATCATTTCGTGGTGTTTCAGTATGTGATAAAATCAAAGGTGTACACTCAAGCAGCTATCTTTACCTGAAGCTGTATATACTCATATGTAGTGTAAGTCTTGTCTGCCGTTTTTAGGATTCTCTCCTTCTTCTGCCTTCCCAGCTTGTCCTAGTATGCTGGCATTTGACTTCATTTACCTTCACTAGATGTAATATGGAAAACTTAAAAAGTTTTAAAGTGTTTATGGTTTATTTTTGACTTGTGATCTAAAATGAGACTTTAACCTTTTTGTATCTCTCTCATTCCAAGCATTTTTATTCTGTGTGACATCTACCATATGGCATTTTGAAGTTTACAAAGTATTTTCACATACATACAGCATTATTTTATTCCTAAAAACCCCTTGCAAGGATAGGCCATTTTATATACAAGATGGGAAAAGAAATGGTTAAACAGGTATGCAATCTACTCTCTCTTTGAGGAGAAAGGAGGATGCCACCAAGAAAGAAAACAGATAATTTATCAAATTTCTTTGTAAACATGCTAATGAGAGACCTCCTGGAAACAAATTAATGGTATTTGCTAGCTTGAGAATACTTTGAAGGGGGGAGCAGAAACAGGATTGTGCTTAAATAACAGAAATTTATTTTCTTATAATTCTGAAAGCTACAAGCCTATGATCAAGTTGTTGGCAAGAGAATCCTTATTTATAGATTTCTTATAGCAGGATGTATCTATTTTGTCCAAGATTGCATATGGTAAATAATCCCAGCATCTATGGATTTATGAGGCATGTCACCCTGGAAAATGCAACTATATGGACATAAAATTAAGATGCTTCATGACTAAATGACTTTTTTGTGTGTGTAAGTAATAAAGAAACCTCATGTTAATCTCAGCCAGAGGGGGTTCTGACATAGAAAGAAAATACCTGGGGAGCTGTACTAATGGTCTTAGAACTCTTGCAGCTTTCCCTCTGCCTCATGATCATTTATATATTTGAAACCATTAGTAAAGCTGGATAATGGCTAAGGTCACTGATTTGAAGGAATATGATTTAACAAACTAATACTTTGTGTTATCCCGCAAGGAAATCAAGGTTCACAGTGGTTAAATGACTTGCTGAAAGTCACATGCTACAAATGGCCAAACAAGTGTAGAAACGAAGTCTTAAATCAGACTCTTTGTACCATGTGACATATGATAATGTGATGGAAACAACAATGACAAAACCTGTGTTGCGGAATCAGAAGTAGACTTGCCTCCTGGTTCTAACACTGATCAGCTGTTTGATTTTGGGCAAAGTACTTGCAACATTCAAAGTCTATTTCCTTACCTATGCACTATCTCTTATATAAAATACACAAGATATCTAAATGATAAATACAACAGAAAAATAGATAAACATGACATAATACAACAGAATGTTTAGGAACATTTTTAAAGGATGGAGGGAAAGAAAAGCATTACTTACTTTTTTCTTGTAATGCCTGCAATTTATTCAGTTCTTCATTCTCTTCATCGCTCTCTTCACTGCTTGTACTGCTCACATCCAAAACTATGTCCCTTTTGGGATCTACTCGGAGAAAGTTGCGGCATTCAAATGTCAGGTGACCAGCTAAGTAAAATAAACAAACAAAAATGTGAATGACAAAATAACACATACACTATATATTTTTATTTTGTTGCCTCATGGTTAAGAAACCAGTTATACTTTTATTTTTATTTTATTTTTTTCCCAGTTACACTTTTAATGATTTAATGTTTAGTTCCAACTTCTATTATTCAGTGGGTAGTACTTTGCTTTTCCTGAATGAACCATGCAGAGAGAGAACTTTTTCCTTTATTCATCAGGGCTTCTAATTTAATAAGCACTTTTTGGCTACATCATACTTCATGTATTTTCCCTTTCTATGTACTTACTTACAGAGTGAGTATATAGCTTTCATCTAATTAAAAGTGCCATGATAATATAACTGTGCTTTGAAAAAAAAAAAAAGATTTATTCATTCATTTTAGAGATAGAATGAGCATGGGAGGGGGAAAAAGAAAGAGAAACTTCAGCAGACTCTTTGCTGAGCACGGAGTCTGATACAAGGCTTGATCTCAGGACCCTGAGATCATGACCTGAGCCAAAACCAAGAGTCAGAAGCTTAACTGACCGCACCACCCAGGGGCTCCTGATGGCGTTCTTTTTATTTATTTATTTTTTATTTTAAGATTTTATTTATTTATTCATGAGAGAGAGAGAGAGAGAGAGAGAGAGAGGCAGAGGCACAGGCAGAGGGAGAAGCAGGCTCCGTGCAGGGAGCCTGACGCGGGACTCGATCCCGGGACTCCAGGACAACGCCCTGAGCCAAAGGCAGGCGCTAAACCGCTGAGCCACCCAGGGACCCCTGATGGTGCTCTTCTAAAGAACACTTAAATAAAAATTTCATTCTGAAAAAAAAATTCATTCTGGCATCATTTGCCTCCTAAAGACTCTCCCAATAATAAAGCTATAATATTTACTTATTTATCACATGATACCATGTATTCAAAAATCAAATAGGACAAATACCAGAAAAGTACAGGAAATTATTATTACTATTTTTAAATGATGTTATTTTTTTTAAGATTTTTATTTATTCATGAGAGGCACAAGGAGAGGAGGCAGGCAGAGGGGGAAGCAGGCTTCCTGCAGGGACTTGATCCCAGGACCCTAGGATCACGACCTGAGCCAAAGGCAGAAGCTCAACCAGTGAGCCACCCAGGTGCCCCCAGTACAGGAAATAATATAACCAATATCCAAGTGCCTATCACCCACATGTTAACATTTTGTCATATTCACTTACAGTGTTTAAGGTAAATGTTTGCATGCCTGTGCGTGCGTGTGCATACACACATACATACACACAGGTGGGACTTTGCACAATTCCTTGGAATCCTGTCTTAATCTCATTCTACTCCCTCTGTCTTCAGAAGTTGGTACACTGCAGTTGGTATTCATCCTTCCAAAACAGCATATTGGATTATTTTATAACATAAACTCAGTGATATTTACCTATCATTCTGCAACTAGTTTTTGCCTCCCAATATTGTTTTGTATTCGTATATGCATTCAAATATAAATTCACACTAACACACTCACAATGAAACAAAAAGTTACCTGAAGCATTACTACGCTTGATACTCAGAAACAAAAATAAAAAACAACAACAAACAGTGCTGATGGTAACTACATAATTGATTTCACAACCCACTAATGATTCACTAACTTTGTGCTAGGGTTTATTTCTAGTTCTCTCTTTGAGTGTGAAATCCTTTGGAAGTTCTAAATTTATACAGTAACAACTCTAGTTAGAGTCCCAATCTTAACCTGGACCCCAAGCCTTGCTTTTATCCCCTGTACTCTGTCAACCCATATAAATACAAGTTCATGAACACAGGGTTCAGGAATACCCTCAATTATTACCTCTTTAAATTTCTGCTTTCCTTCGATTGTTGCCCTCTAATTCTTTCTTTCTAGAACACTATTGTATCTAAAATAATGTACTGTGCATTTTATACAAGTTTCTTAGTTGTTTACAAGAGGATCCAGTCTGCCATACTGCTGGAAACAAGTTTCCTCTGTTGTGATTTCTTTCCAAATGAATCATTCAGAAGTATGCAAACATATGCAGTTTTCAGATCATGCTTTCTGATCAGAAAGTAGGGTCTGAAGTTGGAAAAATCTCAAATACACAAATTAAGCTTATACCTAAAGGAACTGGAAAAAGAACAGCAAATAAAGTCTAAAACAAGCAGAAGAGAAATAATAAAGATTACAGCAGAACTCAATGAAATACAGACCAGAAAGACTGTAGTACAGATCAATGAAACCAGGAGCTGGTTCTTTGAAAGAATTATTAAGATAGACCCCTAGCCAGACTTATTTAAAAGAAAAAAAGACTCAAAGTAATAAAATCATGAATGAAAGAGGAGAGATCACAACCAATACCAAGGAAATACAAATGATTTTAAAAACATGTTATGAGCAACCACATGCCAACATATTAGGCAGTCTGAAAGAAATGGATACATTCCTGGAAACCTACAAATTACCAAAACTGAAACAGGAAGAAATAGAAAACCTGAATAGGCCAATAACCAGCAAGGAAATTGAAGCAGTCATCAAAAACTTCCCTAGGCCAGATGGCTTCCCAGGGGAATTGTACCAGACATTTAAAGAAGAAATAATACCAATTCTACTAAAGCTTTTTCAAAGGATAGAAATAGAAGGAATACTTCCAAACTCATTCTATGAGGCCAGCATTACCTTGATCCCAAAACCAGACAAAGACCCCACCGAAAAGGAGAATTACAGACCAATAATCCCTGATGAACACGGATGCAAAAAGATACTAGCCATCCAATAGGATCCAATGTACATTAAGAGGATTATTCACCAAGACCAAGTGGGGTTTAT
Organism: Canis aureus; assembly: GCF_053574225.1. Lineage (NCBI taxonomy): Eukaryota > Metazoa > Chordata > Mammalia > Carnivora > Canidae > Canis > Canis aureus. The sequence goes on from NC_135615.1 coordinate 51,408,431, forward strand.
CCCTGGGATGCAAGTGTGGTTCAACATTCATAAAACAATCAACATGATAGGTCACATCAATAAAAGACAAGAACCATATGATCCTCTCAAAAGATGCAGAGAAAGCATTTGACAATATACAGCATCCATTCCTGATTAAAACTCTTTAGAGTGTAGGGATAAAGGGAACATCTATCAATATCATAAAAATCATCTATGAAAAGCCATAGTAAACATCATTCTCAATGGGGAAAAACTGAGAGCCTTTCCCCTAAGATCAGGAACACGACAGGGATGTCTACTCTCACCACTGCTATTCAACATAGTACTAGACGTCCTAGCCCCAACAATCAGACAACAAAAAGTTCATTTTTAAAAAATGAACTTCTGGAGAAAAAAAAAGTGGGATCTGTATGAGATCAGTTATTTGGTATTTGCTGAGATTTCTTCTGTGGATTATCATGTAATAAATTTATGAAATGACTTGGTATGTATTTTAAAAACATATATATCACTCTGTTGAATAGAGTGCTATGTCTATTTTGTTGCTCAAATCTTCATTTTTTTGTCTAATAACTTCTGATAGTATAATTTTCAAGTACTTCTATCGTTAAAAATTTGTCAATTTCTCCTTATAATACAGTTTTTGCTATAAATATTTGAAGATTATATTAGTAAGCACAATCAAGATCATTATCATTTTACCTTTTTCATTGATCTTGAATCTCTATTATTATTATTTTTTAAGATTTTATTTATTTATTGAGAGAGAGAGCACAAGCATGGGGAGAGGTGGAGGGAGGGAAAAGCAGACTCTCTGCTGAGCAGGGAGCCAGACATGGGGCTCAATCTCAGGACCCCGGGATCACGACCTCAGGCAGACGCTCAACCAACTGAGCTACTCAGGCGCCCCCGAATCTCTATTCCTACACTGCTCTTACCTCAAAAGTCTGATACTGAAATTACTCTACTACGCTTTCTGTTATTAATCATATTAAGTTGCCATTTTTGTGAGAAAACTTCTGAATATCAATATTTAACCTATCTCCTCCCCTGTCCCTTTATTTTGAAAATTTCTATGTAGCCTTTATGTTGTTTTATTAATAATGACATATAACTGCACTTAAGCCTATCTAATTTGATAGACCATTTTTTTCCCAATTATTGAAATTCCAGTTAGTTAACATACATTGTGATATGTTTCAGGTGTAGAAGTTAATGATTCATCACTTACATACTACACCCAGTGCTCATCACAACAGGAGCCCTCTTTAATCCCCTATTCCCCTTCCCACCTCCCTCATCAATCTTCAGTTTGTTCTCTATTGTTAAGAGTCTGTTTTGTGGTTTGCCTATTTTCTACCCTGTGTTAATTTGTTTTGTTTCTTAAATTCCACATATGAGTAAAATCATATGCAGACCCATTTTTTAAAGTATGTTCTCATGTCCAGTATGGGGTTTGAATTCACAACCCCGAGATCAAGAGTTGCACATTCTACTAACTGAGCCAGCTAGGTGCCCCAATACCAGATCTATTTTCAATGTTAATTTCTCAACTTGGAAAAATAGATCCTGCTTCATTGGTGGCAGTGTAAATTCACTCCTCATACATGCTATAAGCTTGGGTTGCCAATTCTTGATTGTTCCTTTTCTTCTAATTATTATCTTGTAGGAAATCATACAGTAAAGTTTCTGGCCATTTTCTCTAGATAGTGAGTGGGATTTTTCTAATCTCAGCTTCACAGCCTTTCAAACAGGGCTTTATGCAAGAGTCCCCACTCCAGCCAAGCTGCCATCCCATAGTAGTCTAAGGCGTCATTCTCTAGTCCATAAAAGTCTACCCAGTAGGCCTGTGGACCTCAATGTTTTCAGCTATCATTCCCTGTCTGGCTTTGAGCAGCTTTTCATTTCCACCACTAGGGATTTCCTATTCATTCATTTGAGCTGGGTTATTTTTATTGTTGTTACTCTGTTTTTCTCAGCATTTCTGTGTTCAAAGCACAAAAGAGGACTTTCTATCTTGGTTCAGCTTGCCATTTTGATCAGAACTCCTGATGATATAATTTTTCCTTTAACTTAAGCTAGCTTTGCACTCAAACACTTCATATTGCAATGAATATTTAAAGTAAATACTGAAATAATAACCACACTGGCAGCAAGCTCCATCTCACATGCATTTTAGCTTTATTTCAATGAAATTGACCCTAAACTAATACTAAGACAAGTTAGTCATAAAGCTACAAATAGTCTCCTGTTTTTTCTACTGGGGGAATAAGTGAACAAACTTAGGAAATAATTGTATTCCAAATTACAGTTCTTGTGATGTCTTTTCTAAATAGACTCTAAGAAGACAATGACCAGAAAACTCTTAGGTGACCAGACACAAATCCTGACCACAGATACAGAGACATTTCAAATTACAACATTTTAGTAGTTGGTTATAAAAAATGAAGGGGCCTTTTCAGAAATAGTAAATAGTAACTAATTCCCAAATTCAAGGTGCTCTGACTAGCCTAAACAATCTTGAAAAAGAACAGAAGTGAATGACTCACACTTCCTGATTTCAAAACTTTCCACAAAGCTAATCAAAACAGGATGGTACTGTCACAAGGATAGACATATAGGCCAAGAGAACAGAATTAAGAACCCAGAAATAAATACGTGTATGTGTATCTCCAAATGATTTTTGACAACAGTGTAAAGTCTACTTATTGGGGAAAGAATAGTGTCTTCAATAGATGGTGCAGAAACAAATCGATTTCCACATGCAAACTAATGAGGTTGAACATCTTTTTTTTTTTTTTTTTTTTTTTATGATAGTCACAGAGAGAGAGAGAGAGAGAGAGAGAGAGAGGCAGAGACATAGGCAGAGGGGGAAGCAGTCTCCATGCACTGGGAGCCCGACGTGGGATTCGATCCCGGGTCTCCAGGATCGCGCCCTGGGCCAAAGGCAGGCACCAAACCACTGCGCCACCCAGGGATCCCGAGGTTGAACATCTTATTCCCATCATATGCAAACACTGACTCAAAATGGATCAAAGACTTATTATAAGAATTAGGACCATGAAACTCTTAGGAGACAGGAAAGGATAAGTTTTTTCAGGACTTCGAATTTGGCAAAGGATTCTAGGTAAACACCAAAAGCACCAGGGGTGTCTAGGTGGTGCAGTCAGTTAAGCATCTGACTCTTGGTCTCAGCTCAGGTCTTGATCTTGGGGTCATGGGCTCAGGTCGTGATCTCAGCGTCATGGGATCAGAGCCTATGTCGGGCTCTGCACCCAATGTGGAGTGTGCTTGAGATTCTCTCTCTTTCTCCTTCTGTCCCTCCTGCTTGGTCCCTCTACCTCTTTCTAAATAATAATAAATAGATCCACAAACTAAATACCAACAACACCAGCAACAAAGGAAAAAACTGATAAACTAGACTTCATCAAAATTTAAAAATTTTTTGCAAAGAAATTAGTATAAAAGTGAAAAGATAGCCTACAGAATTGGAGAAAATATTTGCAAATCACATTGATAGGGTTTAACATCCAGTGTATATACAAGTTGTACAATTCAAGAACAAAAAACAACTCAATTAAAAAATGGGCAAAAGATTTGAATAGACATTAATCCAAAGAAGATATACAAATGGCCAATAAGACTATAAAAAGATGCTCACATGGGCAGCCCAGGAGGCTCAGTGGTTTAGCACCGCCTTCAGCCCAGGGCTTGATATTGGAAACCCAGGATCGAGTTCCACGTCAGGCTCCTTGCATGGAGCCTGCTTCTCCCTCTGCCTGTGTCTCTGCCTCTCTCTCTTTCATGAACAAATAAAATCTTAAAAAAAAAAAAAAAAAAAAAAAGATGCTCACCATCATTAATCATGAGGGAAATTCAAATCAAAAACCATAATGAGATATCAATTCCTACTATCTACTAGGATGGCTACACATTAAAAAAAAAAAAAAAAGGAAAAGAATAATGTTGGCAAGAATGCAGAGAAGTTGGAATTCTTACACATTTCTAGTGGGAATGTAAAACGAAATGTTCCATTTTAGTGGAAAACAGTTTGGCAGGCCCCCTAAAAGCTGAACAAGGTGACCCAGCATTCCACTCCTAGGCATATACCCAAAAGAACTGAAAAAAGGGATTCCGACACATAATTTCATGGCTCCATTAGTCACCATACCAATAAAGTGGAAACAACCCAAGTGCCTGCCAACAGATGAATGGATAAATACAATGTATCATATCAACCACAAAACAAAGAAACAAAAACAGAGATGAATTTTGAAATGTTATACTAAGGGAAATAAGCTAGACACAAAGTACAAATACCATATGATTATGCTTACATGATACAGTCAGAATGGCCAAATTCATAGAACAGAAAGTAAATTGGAGGATGGGGCCTGGGGGAAGGGAGGGCTGGAGAAATAATGGTTATGGCATTTCTGTTTAGGGTAATGAAAAGTGTCAGAATAAATAGTGGAGTTGGTTGTACAACACTGTGAATGTAATAAATGCACCTGAATTATATACTTAAAAATGCTTAAGATGGCAAATTTTATGTTATATATATATTTTGCCACAATTTTTAAAAATAGTGGGAAAAAGACGATGGCATAGTGTAAAGTCTTACAGATTACCAGATTTCAATTTCCAGTCTCCCCACTTAATAATAAAGTAATCCTCCTGAGCCTATTTTCTGATTTGTAACAGTAACAATCTAGGCAATCTAGGCATCTGGTGCCGGAATCCATCTTTTTTTTTGATTGTTCATGAAAATGGGCACCAGGAAACCTACTTCATAAGGTTGTTTTAAGAATGAAATGCAGTGAGTTGTATCTTTAAAGTGCTTAGCAGAGTCTATAGCACCAAGTAGGTATTTAATACATGGTGTCAGATTATGACCATTTATTGTATCATTAAAAGCAAAAGTACGTTCTCCATCATTTGCATTCAAGGAGTGGTTGGATGGGCAACTCAAAGTGCCACATAACAATAAACACTTAGTTTCATTTAGAACGTGCTGACAAAGATTTACCAAATGAATGATAAATTATGTTTTTATTATTATTATTATTATTTTAAAAGATTTTATTTATTCATGAGACACACACACAGAGAGAGAGGCAGACACACAGGCAGAGGGAGAAGCAGGATCCATGCAGGGAGCCCCATGCAGGACTCGATCCCGGGACTCCAGGATCACACCCTGGGCCGAAGGCAGTCGTTAAACTGCTGAGCCACCCAGGCGTCCCGATAAATTATGTTTTATAATCAGGATGCTCATGTACCTATCGCTTGGCCCAAGGAGTATGCAGACCATGTGAACTAGAGCTAAGTAAACCAGGTTTGGGGGTTCCCTAAGGTCCTCAGCTCTGAGAGCATGAGGCTACATTACAAACTTCTGAATCATTAAACACAATTAATTCCACCAAGCTTCATGTCCCTATCATTGTGATTCCTACCCAAAAATGCAGGCTTCTGTATCCATATATCTTCCTGGAAGTCTCATCTTCATATTGCTTCTGTGCTCCTGACCTAACGGATCATTACCCCCTTCTCTCCCAATCTTCTCATGACTGCTTCTGAAACACACAATCCCTAGTGGACAAATTGTCCTCAGTTTGCTTCCTCTACCGCTTGTTTTAAAGGATATTTGGCTCTTCCCCGAGAACACTTTTCTACAGCTTATTTCAGTATTATTAGCATCCTCCAGGCTTCTTAATACTGTTTCCCAATATAGCAGTCCTCTACTCTCCCACGCAGCCCTGTTGCCTATCTACTGAAGTCTTTGGAATCTGGCTCATACGCTAGTGCTTCACCCTAAGCCCTTCTACAGGCCTAAATGGACAGTCTAGGGTGCTGTACGGCTTTTCTCAGTTCCTTGATATTCTAGATGCCATGGCCACACTATGCTCCCTGTCATCACCTGAAATGTTCCAGTTTGGAAATTTTAAACTCCAAAATCATACTCTCAGTATAAGCACTTATCCTTCTAGCTTTCTCACTCCCTCACACCCATACACAGATCTGTTTGGGAATCTTATTAAGATCTTAACTCACTCAATCCCTTCATTTTCCCCTAGCCTATCAAATTCCTCATTCCTGACTCCCTGAACACTCTTTTATAAGTCTCTATGACTCATTCATATTCTTGATCATCTATCATATCTCACCGTAAAACAAATATTCTGGCTCAAAGCTAAACTTTCTTTGGATAGTGCCTATCCTTGAGTCACCAAGCAATGCTTGAGTGCAATCACACATTCATGAACATTAGCACAAATACAAAACATTTCATTTTTTGTGCCTGTGCTATTTTCCTCAGTGACTTTTCCAAACTTATGACTGACTTAAATTATGGTCCAAACACTTTCCTGTCTCACTCAATGCCCCCTCCCCAAACAGATAATTCAGCCTCCTAAGATTACCAGACAGTGTCTCATTCTACTGTCTCCACACCTGAAAATAGCCATACTTATTCTCACCTAGCTTCCTCCAAAATTAAGAAATATCCTTGTTATAACTCTTAGAGGAAATTGCTTAATCTTCTCCGGTCTCCAGGATCTGCAACATTTCCTATAATATCCCTTCAGTCTATATAAACATATTATATCTTAAATATAAAACCCTCCCTTTATGCCAAATTCCCTTCCAGGAATTATAGTGGACTCCTGAACAACATAGGGGGTAGGATAGGGGCACTCAAAAATCCACATATAACTTCTGGCTCCCTCAAAACTGAACTACTGTATTTTTTGTGATAGAAAAGTAAGATAGAAGTAACCAAATGATGAAAAACAAAGCAAAGGTGGAGGCAAGTTGCAGTAAAGGCCGGAACATCAGGGTTCTTCCCTGCTCCTGGTACTCTATCCTACTACCCGTGGGGAACTCTCTTCACTGAGGTCTTGAACTGGGAGGTGCAAGAAACAGGCTCTGGGGAAGGGTTGTTGCCAAAGAAGCCAAGGACCACATAATAACCCACCCAAGGGGTTACTGACTCTCCACCAAGGAGTGCAGAACCCTCGGGGGACAGGACCGCACCAGACAAAAGCCTTGGACTCAGTATGGGGGTGCTGTCCAAGGTGCTGAATGTCTTCTAAGGAGGGTTGCTAATATTGTCGGGGAACTTACCCCTTGACAGCATTTCCCCCACAAGCAGAAACTGCATTAGAATCACATAAAGGGGACCAGGTGGAACAAGCGACCTAGAGAGAAGGGTAAAGGTGCTTTAACTTCCCTGGTTATCTACCTTCCCTAGACTCCACTTGGAAGGTTTTCCACATTCCCAAGAGAGAAGCAAGATACAGGTATCACTCTAGTATCTAGTTTGGCTAAGTGGAGGTTTGGAGGAAGAGAAGGAGACATGATGGTTCCTGTTCTACTGTTGTACAGTATTTATTAAAACAAAAACAAAGACAAAAAAAATCCTACTCACAACTAAACCTGTGCAGTTCAAACTCATCTTGTTCAAGGGTCAAGTATATTCAATATGTTCCTGTTATGACCTAATGTCTGTGTCCCCTCAAAATTCATATAGTGAAATTCTAACCCCCAAAGAGGATGGTATTAGTTGGTGGAAGCTTTGGGAGGTGATTAGGTTCTGAGGGTGGTAATCTCATGAATGGGATTACTGCCTTATAAAAGAGGGGGCAGCCTGGGTGGCTCAGCTGTTTAGTGCCGCCTTCGGCCCAGGGCACAATCAGGGGACCTGGGATCAAGTCCCACGTTGGGCTCCCTGTGTGGAGCCTGCTTCTCCCTCTGCCTGTGTCTCTGTCTCTCTCTCTCTCTGTCTCTGTCTCTCATGAGTAAATAAAATCTTTAAAGATTTTAAAAAATAAAATCTTAAAAAAAAATATATATATATATATATACACACACACACACACACACACACACTCACATGGTGGAAAGGACTAGAGATGTCCCTGGAGTCCCTTTTATTTTATTTTTTTAAAGATTCTATTTATTTTTGTTATAGAAGCCCATAAGGACTAAGACAGTTCCTTACTTTTCCCATGCAAATTTCATGAAACTAGAGACTATATAGCCACTCCATTTTTTTATCCCTCCCCATACAGGCTTAAATCTGCCCAGTTTGCTTCATGACCTACCACTCCACTTAAACTGAACTTCCTAAGGTCAAAAAAGCATCCTACCTGGTAAATCCAATGACAATTTCCAAACCATCTTTTACAAATCCTATCAGTAGCACATGACAATTTTCCCTCACTTTTGAATATCTATTCTTCTTCTCCTAGCATTGTACCGTCTTGGTCTTTCCTCAGCTCATACCTAAATATTTTACTTTACCTGTTGATATTTTATTCCACTAAGAGTCTGTTATTGTTATATATAAGTTTGCTTATGTACAATTATGTAAGGCCAAAAATATGAATCCAGGACAAAAAAAGTGGTTGTTTCTATAAACAAAGCTGTATTATGGGAAACACCTGATTTAAATGAATTATTTTTAAAAAGCAGTTTTCAAATTAGGTACTGGTGCAAGACTGTACAAGACAGAGAAAAAAAATCTAAAACAATAAAAAGTACCTGTTTGTCAAAGTGGGAGCCATTGTCATTTTGAGGTAGATAATTCTCCACTGCCTAGTACTGCCCTACACACTGTAGGATGTTTATAATCCCTAAACCCTACATACTAAATGTCCTATTGTTGCTCTTAACCCCAAATGGACAACTTAAGAAGAAAAAAAAAAGTCCATGGATTTCCAAGGGGGCAGTATTACCCCTAGCTGAGAAATAATGATAAAATGATTTTGCATTTAGACTTATTATTTTCACTGCTTGCTTATCTTTGGAGAAACAAACTAAGAAGTAGGAAATGCATTTCAGGTATTCGCACTTAAAAGACTATGAGAAACAATAATGAGCCGACCCATGGGCAAAGAAAAGGTCATGAATGTCTATCAATAGATTAGTATTTTAAGTTAAATAAAATATTAAAGGTATTTAGGTATGTTCTTATTTCCTGCTGCTATAATCAAATGCTCCACTATTGAGTATACTCAGTATACTGAACTTTTTAAAGGTATGTTTTCTGAGAACTATGATAATTATCTGAGACATTTATTCCATGGACAAAGGCTTAGTGACTTTGTAGCTTTTAAATATTCAGAAGTTGCCAACTCCAAAAAAAATTCAGAAACTCATCATACAAATAATAATTCTTCTAATATTGTTGAGGAATGTCATGAAAAAGTGACATTCATGTTATTTAGTAATACATCTTAACTTTTGTAATACAGCCCCCTTAACTTCAAGCTTTTGAAAACAATATAACCATATTTGAAACATACTGACAATAAAATCTTCTTCAAGTATTAAAATTTTTAAATTGTACAACCTAAATCATTTGTTTCACATTAGAGAGATAATACTCTTTTGTAACTGATTGATGAATATGCACATTTTTAGGCATTAAAAACATTTCAAAGATTTTTGTGGACTTTTCTCTTAGATACCCCATCAATACTAAGATTCTGGCCTCCAAATAACAGGTAATTTTTTAAATGTAGTTTCCATTAGAAAGACACATAAATTGAGAAGATCTTCCTTTTTAATAGGTATAAGGTGTTAAGTTTAAGCCAGAAGGGAAGTATTACTTAATTTTTCCACAGGAGACAAATGAGTTATTTAATAATCATTAAAATCATAGATTAAAATAATAAAGCAGAAGGAACTAAACTTAGAAAGATTGACAAACCTATTTGTTTACTTGGCTTCTATAAGAAAATTCTAATTACTACAGATACTTCAATTATAGTGTAAAATAAAATAGCAATAAGGAGACTAAATCAACAAATATTTCCAACAAATTATTTTCACTATTTTCCTACAAATCTTAGAAGAGGTCCAAGTAGATAAACCAGTATTCGTAGATAGATTGGAAAATCCATTCCGGATTTTGAAGTAAATAAAACAGCATATATAGAAGAGAGAGCGAGCGAGTGCACACATGCACAAGAACATGCACATGAGCAAGCAGGTTCATAAGTCCTAAATCAAGAAATGAAACATAGAAATTAGCAAAGATTTAAAGAAAAAAAACAAAGCAAAAATAAGCAAGTTTAAAACACAGATTTTTATTGTACTCATTTCTTGCATGCAAGTATATTCTTCAGGAGTTTTTATTTATACGAAGGTTATGTATGCTTATGCTAAATGAGCAAGATTCCCTTGAGACAGATTTCAGCCTCGGCTTGGAGGAATGTGACTTGGTACTCTCAGTATGCTTTCATTATGAGCCCTTTTAATGGAGATTTATGTCCCTGAGTGCTCTCAATTCACATGCTCTTGAATGGCCTTTTTTTTTTTTTACATCACATTTATCTTTTTAAAAATAACTTTTCTGTACAGCATAGGGAATACAGTTGATGGTATTGTAATAGCACTATGTAGTGACCAGTGGTAACTATACTTGTGGTGAGCATAGCCTAAAGTAAAAACTTATCAAATCATTATGTTGTACATCTGAGGCTCATGTAACATTCTGCTTCAAATATAACTACACTTTTATGTAAATTAATTAGTTAACTAATTTTATACAGAGTATTAACCATAATCCAGGCTCATTTGCATGGTCGCCAAACAACTTAAAAAACAACAAATGCTACTGTTATAGCTGTTATCAAAGCTTTAGGAAATGTTACTTTAAAGAAGTGGTATTTGTGATACATAATTACAAATTTAAGCTATAAAATTGCACATGTTAAAGTTTACTTTTCTATTCCATTTCATTGATCCATTTCTATGGTCCATTTCACTGATCATAACAGAGATTAATGATTGTTTACATCAACTTTTTGCCTGTGAGCAGAAATTCTGGGACTAATTTCATTCTTAAAGACTAAAGTCAATCTACAGGAAAACCCTTCATAAAAAATTTTCATTGCTTTCCCCTCTTCATCCAATATCTAGAAGGACAAGGAGTAAAAGATTAAATACATTTATACTTTTTTTTGGAATATACTTTCTTCAGTCTCCAAAATCTACTACTCCACTTGTACTTGACATATTTGCTAGTCACTAGATACACAGTTATCTGTTATTGAGTCTGTAGCAGGGAAGAAAGTAACTATTTAGGGTTGACAGAGCAATTTCTGAATCATCTGCAAACCCGGCTAAATAACAAGGCTATAGAACTATGCTGAAATCAGGGCACTGAAATCAGGATGCTAAATTACACTGCCCAAAGAGGCAATGATTCACTCTTTGAAGCATTATTTTTTAATGTACTTACGATAGCCACATTTTTTACAGCCGGCTCGGACACTATCCTTGTTGCAACCTGAAATACAATTGGATAACATTTTAGGAGACATATAAGAAGTAGAAAAATAAGAATTTCATCACATGAATAAACTAAGAAACCTCTTACTGTAGAATTTCTTTCTTTAAAAAAAAAAAAAAGTCATTCCTGACTCAAATTAGTAACACTATTCATTCAATTGTTTTGAATATTAGAAGTAACTGGAAAAGCCAATTTACTCACACTATTTTCTTTGACACTATTTTAAGAATAATTCCAGAATATATTTATTTTTCTTTAACAGAAATGCCGTGTTATGGTCAAGAGCTTAAATATTCCCAGAATTCTAGAACACTGAGGAAGAAATTCCAGAGAACTTCAGCTTGTCCCTCAAATGTAAATAATTAGCTATGTATGTATATGCATACATATATTCACTATATATACTAGTTACTATATATACATATATATATAAACATTCAAGATAACAAATGTTTTCCTGTTCTCCCTTAGAAGAAAAACAAACTGACTTTTTAAAAAGAATTGATGAGAATCCAAAGAAATACTTTAATTGCTAGGTATTATAAGAAACATCTGAATTCAGCAATCAGATCTGACAAAAGAAAACGAACTTCTAGTCACAAATTCAAAGTTTAGAAACATTTATAGTTATCTCTGTATAATTAGTGGTACATGAGAACAATGTTGGAAGAGGAAATAACAGATGAAATAGATTTTTGTAAAAAAAAAAACATAAAATTTATCACCTGAAGCAGTTTTAAGTGTATAATTCCATGGTATTAAGTACATTCACAATGTTACTAAAACCATCACTACAATTTCCAAAATCCATCATCCCAAACACTAATTGTACCCATTAAATAGCTTCCCATTCTCCCCTCTAGCCCATGGTAATCTCTATTCTATTTTCTGCCTCTATACATTTACCTATTCTAGGAATCTCATATAAGTTGAATCCTACAACTTTTATCCTTTTGTATCTGAATTATTTTACTTAGTGTAATGTTTTCAAGATCATCCATATTGTAGCATATATCAGAATATCATTTTTATGACTGCATTATATATATATGTGTGTGTGTGTGTATATATATATATATATATATATATATATATATGACTAATTTTAACCTCTAATAAGGACTTCCACCAACCAGAAGGTCAGGAAAGAACTGCTCCATTCCCTTAATGAAAGGCATCTAATTCCTAAACCCTTCATATGAAGCTATAATCCAAATTCACTAATAAAATACATATAGCACAAATATAAAATACTGTTAATTTTATTTTTTTTTAATACTGTTAATTTTAAAAGGAAGATCATTTTCAAAGTATCTCCTTACAGTTATGAAGACAATACAATAGTCATTTTCCCTAATCCCAAAGTTACTTTAAAATATATACTGTTGGGCAGCCCAGATGGCTCAGTGCTTTAGCGCGCCTTCAGCTCAGGGCCTGATCCTGGAGACCCAGGATCTAGTCCCACGTTGGGCTCACAGCATGGAGTCTGCTTCTCTTTCTGCCTGTGTCTCTGCCTCTCTCTCTCTCTCTGTCTCTCATGAATAAATAAATAAATAAATAAATAAATAAATAAATAAATAAATAAAATCTCTCTGTGTCTCTCTCATGAATAAATAAATAAAATCTTTAAAAAATATATATAGTTGAGTTATTCTAGTAAAAGTACAGTCAGGTATGCTATAATGCTTGTTTTAAAAACATGAATTTGTTTCTGTGCAACTGATATAAAAGAGAACAATTTTAATATAATGTGACTTTTGTCCAAGAAAAACACTAAGTGAATGCAGAAAGTAGTATCCAGTTACTCAGAGGCTTATAAGAATACACAAAACGCACCCAAAATATTTCTAGTGACCTCAGTTCAGCATGTGTGCCATGAGCAGCGTCCAACTGCATAAGATGTAATAACTCTAATCTGATTTCATGTCATCCTCTTCCTACCATTACTTTGGAACAATTCACAAGCTCTAATTCTTATGAAGTCCACTTCCACAGCAAACTTCAGTTCTTCTACAAGGTACAATACCCTATTTATTGTATTGTTTATGTGCCTTTTAACCAATTAATATGTGCAAAACTAGGCTGTTATTAGGTTATTATCAATATTTATGTATCATTGATGAAGTTTTTAAGTGTTGTGCCTCCATCTCACTTTTTCTCATAAACCTTGTGGTAATACATATGCTGCACTGTTGTAGAACTGTGGTATAAAACCGGATTGATAATAAAATCTCAGGCTCTTTCATTATGAAATAATTGCTCATTGGGGGAAAAAAAAACAAAATGCAGAGAATCCAGGTCAATGTTAAGTCTGTTTCCATAGAAACCATAGACGCTGAATAAGACAGAACAAAACTGTTCTAAATGCACCATTATCATTCCTACAATGAACTAAAACTGTTGTAATGGACAGAACTGGAATGACCTCATCTCAGCATTTATGAGAAATTAACTTACTTATGACGAACTCTACCTCAGAATTCATAATGAATGAAATATCAAACTTTTTCAGAGTAGGTTTCTTTAACAAAGTTGTAACTTCTTTATGCAACAAGAACTCTAAATAAAAAACTCCATATCAACCATGTTTCTCATCAGTTTTTGGTTACATTAAAATTTCAGGCTTCATCTGTCCTAATTTTCTTGAGTGTTGGGCCAACTGAATGCTTCTGCCTGGGACATTTAATCTGATGCTTCTGATACAATAACTCTGAGATAAGTGACACAATGAAGTGAGGACATTTCATTCATTCTCCTGTCAAGATGCAGCTTCTAGTGGGAGTGACACCAGAGAGCGGCACTCCTAACCATGTCTGGGGCTGTGCAGGATCTTGGCTATGGATGTCCTTGGTCTTTTCTGTTTTCCAAGTCTTGTTATCTAGCCTTTGCTTATGTTCTGTGAGCTCCCTGATATCTTTCATTTTCTTCTTCAATTAACTAAGTCAGTTTCTGTTGTTTGGAACAAGAATTCTGCTGATACAATAGTACTCAAAATCTATGTCAAGCTGAATAGCAAGGCCATATTGAGAGGCCCTTATTACTTCAATTAGAAGTTACCCAGTTCCCCATCTGAGGTTCTCATGCTGTTCTTCCTACCATTCCTATTTAAAGTTTGCTAGTCCTGTTCAGAGTAATACAACCTGTCTCCCTTGAAATGTTCCTTTGTAATCATGACCTACAATCCTAAAATCATTGAATAAAAACTTATAAAATTGCCTACATTTTTAAAAAATGGCAAAGACCACCTAAAACAAACTCAAAAGACACAGGAAAATGTAGGAACAAATATATGCAACTCATAGCACCAATAAAGGGCAATTATCCCTACCATACAGAACCCAGAAAATCATTACGAAAAAAAACCAACAAGAAAAAAAATTGACAAAGGAGCTAAGCAAAAAGCTCGCAGGAACAGAAACAAGTCTGAAACATGGAGATGCTCATCCTTACTCATAATAAGTGAAATGTACATTAAAATCTATAGTGAGATTCTATTTTCACTTATCAGAATAGCAAAGAAAGGGTTGAGAAAAGTACGGGGCAGATACATTCTCATACAGTGCTTAATAGCAGTATAAATCAATACCACCTCTAATGGAAAGCAAGCTGACAAAATCTATCAGAACTATAAATGTACATACTACTTTGACCTAGCACTTCTCCCTCTCAATCTGCTTGCACAAATGCATATTGACTTATATTGACTTATATACAAAGTTATTCACTACAGCATCATTTGTAATAGTAGAAGAGTAGAAATAATTTAGATCTAAATAAATTATGGTTAGTCTTAATGATAGCTGATCATCTCTAAGATAAAGAAAAAAAGCAAGGTATAGAACAGTGCTTATGGTATATTGCCATTTATATGAAAGGACATTGGATATAGATAAAGCAAATTAAACACAGATTTTATTCATAGATGGAAATATACAAAAAAGATCTCTAAAAACATCAACTAGTTACCTAAAAAAGAAGTGCCTCTGGGGTAGAAAGGGTGTATGTCATTATATACCTTTCGGTACATTTAAAATCTGAAATATGTGGATGAATTTCCTTCTCAAAAACCAAACTAAAAACGCCCCTCAAACAACTCAAAATGAAGAAGACTTGCTCTTGTGCAAGATTCTATAACAAAGGCAGTAATTGCTCTTGTAAATTCTTCAGAGAAGCTACGTTACAGATTTACAATAAAATTTTATTAACTGATGGCTTTAGGAATAAATTGCAGACGTCTTTATCTATGCTAAATACTAGCAAGGGCTTGCTGTGGATCTAGAACTCTGTTAAACAACCTGAGTGGCAGGGAAGAGTACAGTTAACTGGAAGGCTTTTCATCTTCCAAGAACTTAAAGGAGTAGAGAAAGCCAGAACATCTTCTCTAGGTTCCAGAACATGCCAGACAATCCTGTATACAACTCACTGCTGAGCATGGTGTAGACTTGCCAGATGTCCTTAACAAACGCTTGTTGCTTTGAGGCGAGAAACTTAATACCTCAGCACTTGGGAATCCGTGACTTATGCAGCTCTCAGTTGCTAGCTATGAAACTAGTGTCTACAGTGTCATTGGCCCATGTCATTGGTCACTGAGGAGTGATAGGCTCCTGAAGAACAGGTGCAGAAGAAGGACAACTGAAATAAAAATAATGGCTATTTAGGCAAGGGAAGGGGGAAAGAGAGAGGCATAAGGGACCTTCCTACAGTGATAGAAATATTTAAAATCTTGATCTGGGTGATAGGTGTACATATAGTGTGTGTATATATATATATATATATATATACACACACACACACATATATATACACATACACACACACACAATTTGTGATGTACATTTTAACATATGTAAATTATGCCTTAAAATAGTTAGCATAAAAGGAAAAAAAGAAACAGTATGAAAAGAAGGAAAAAAGAGTAGAGAAGACCAAAGAGCAGGGACAAAGATAAGAGGGAGAAAATACAAGCATGTGAGCACTAGGGATGCAGTGGTAGCATCCCCCTGGCAGATGCTTCTGATTATTTAGTGGCCCCCAGAGATATGGTAAAACATCATATTGACCTAAATTTATTTTTTTGAAAATTTCACATCACCTAGGTTTCCAAATCAACAATTTAGTCACTGGGAACTATAACAGTAATGCTTGGAATTTAATAGTACATTTCTCTATTTTAGATGTGGGAAGCCTGTCAAAGTCTTCTTTACGTTAAAATATGTTCTATAATCATTTAAATTTAAAAGTAAACAGCTCAAGGCTCTAAGTTTTCTTTACATTACTTAGAAACTGCAATCACCCTTCCATTCTTTTCATTTTTAATTTACTTAGATTCAATTAGATTAGATTCTTTTTCTGCTTTGTAATATTTTAAGTTTTACATTTGGTTACTCCATTATAGTTTTATCATAATTTGGGAACCCTTAAAGGTAACCTCCATTTATTCCACTTTTAAAATTCAAAATGTGGCCAGATTTTATGCCAAAGAGGTACAAATAGCTATGTAATAGCTAAAACTGAGTGCAAAGTAAAACTCCAAGTATTTAAATTTTCTACTGCTTTATATTAAGAATTTATAGATATAATCCTTACTTTAGGATCATCAAGTATTTTATTTTAATTACCTGTGAATTTCAAAAATGAGTTAAAGGAGATCCTTGATGTAAACATTTTGAAAAGAATAGATGTCCTTGCTTTTAGTTAAAAATGCCAGCACAAACATTTGATCCTCCTAAGGAGAGATATTAAAGAGCTGCTTATTTCAAACTACTGACATGAAAGAAGTAGCATTTAAGTAAATGTATACAGTGCTTTCATCCACTTGCCTCAAGGTACAAAAAAAAACCTAGGAAGAAAAAGGTATTACCAGCTTAAGAAGAGGCCTAGAAATCTGAATTTGTCAACTAACGAAACAGAATCACAATCACTGTCTAGTTTAGCCTGTCAACTTTAGTACTAGATTCTGCTTTGCAACAGTTCTAATGATCAACCCTCTAAATTATTATTTAATCATTAATTATTATTATTTACCTATTACGGGCAAATCTCTCAAATGGAGGTTCCAGAAGCCATAAAGATTAATCAAGTCCCTACCCTAAATGAAACTACAATGTACTAGGACGATGCACCTGCACAGCTATCATACACGCTAGAATGTGCCAGAGTAAAAACCACAAAGCTTTACTACTAAGGAGGAAGAACTGGCATGCCAGACTTTCAGCTGAGAGATGAGGAAAGCTTCCCAGAGGTACCTATGGACGGCAGAGGAGGGGCGGTGACAACAAAAGCATGGAAGCAAGAGTTCACGAGGGGTTCTGGGAATAGCTGGTCAAGTCCGAAGACTGTACGATGCTAGAGAGGAAGGGTGGGAGGAAAGAGTGGCAAGAGAGATCTGGCCATGCTTAGGAGGGTGAACTTCACTCCTGCCAAGATGGGGAGCTTTGGCACTAGAACAGTTTAGAAGGAAGACAAAGTGCAGTCATCAACTCCTTCATTAGAGAGATAAGGACAAGGAGCCTCACAAAGGTTAAGTTACTTAAAAAGAAATATGTGATTCACAGATAGGTGCCAAGAACTAATTTCTTGCCACACGTCCTCCCTCCCCCAGGAATGACAGGATCAGACACATAGTTTAGGAAAATTATTTCAGTAGCAACGCGCAGCACAGATTAGAGAGAAAAGAAATTGTGGACAGTTTAGGAGTGAAAAGAAATTGGGTGCCCTGTAATTTAGAATTCTTCTATTACTAAGATGTTTTATGTGTTAAAATTTTGACTTACTTTGATATGCCAGGTAGAATGTTAATTTGGCTAGAGGAAATTGACTATCTTGACAAGACAGAGTTTTCTGAATGAGAGAGAAAGAGTTTTCATGCTAACACACATCAGTAACATACATTGCCACGTAGGGCAGGTCGACTCTTTGCGGGGAATGATGGTGAATCGTTAACGTGAACGTCAGAACTAATTTCAACACCTGTGAATGGGCAAAGCAGTTTCTAAAAGAAAGTAAACTTCACTGAAACCTGTACGTGTCATTTTTAAAATCACAACGAAGAGTCTATGATTTCCCTAAGAAAGTACACATTTCATTGTGTTGCCTACATAATGGTAAATGCTGACACATAACACTGTGGATAAATGGCTGAAATAGGTGACCATAAAACAGGAGAGGCAGGTTTTTGTTTGTGGAAGGCAGCCTCACCACTTTATAGTCGCATCCTACAGTAATCACTTGCGAGACCGCCCTAGAAATACCATGCTGAATCCATACGAACATTATGCCTAAAAATAAAAGAGCCTAACATAATAGTCGGCCTTCTCAATAATTATCTCAAAAGATTTCTGATGGAGCCCTGTTTTTCTCTAATACACTATCTGGATCGATCACCCAAGAAATTATCTCAACATTTTCTGTATCTCTATTTGTACATCATTGTACTCTGACAGTGATGTCATGTCTATTATCTCAATTTTTGCCCAGTTTAAACAGGCTGTCCATGTCTGGCCGTCTAGCTTAATGGCGCAATTTAAGATTATTACACTCCGCTGCATTATTTTGAATTGGAAGAAGGTTAAGATATCGATAATGCTGGTCTAAGTTTAAGGCATTTCCAATAAGGACTTTTTAAAAAATCACTTTCCCCCTCTTTCTTAAGCACCCCATGTTCATTACTAGACTTAAGTTTCATGAGGACACAAGCTATGATATTGTGTCCCCTAGAAAGTCGATACCATGTAGGTCCTCAAAACGCTTGCTCAAGTAATAAACCCACCAGTGACAGCAACTCAACTCTAGCTGCAGCCGTGCAATACAAAGATCCCCGGGGCTGATGTGACAGCTCAGGACGCCTAGGCAATCGGCTCTGCAGACGGGCCTTCCCCTGCTAGCTCCTTCCACGTTGATAAGCTCCAGGTTTCAGCCACAGACCCTTCTCTCACACTCTGCACATCCCACCTGAGCACAGGGAGCCACTCGGTTACATCTGTGGAGGAACTCAAATGGTTGTCTCTGGCTCTGGCTTCTTTCCTAAGTTACAAATTTTCTCTCTTACTGCCTGTTAGAGGTTTCCATTCGTAGGTCTCACTATACCTCAACACGAACCCCAAACGGAAGTTCCCATCATATCCCCCTAAAACCTGCTCTTTCCCAGGTATTGCCTACATTAGTAAACCGCCCCACTGTGTTACAATACCCCACCTTCCTGTCTTAACCTCTGCACTGATTCCTAGTGAATTTACCATCAAAAATGTGTCTCCATGGGGCAGCCCGGGTGGCTTAGCGGTTTAGGGCCTGCCTTTGGCCCAGGGCGTGATCCTGGAGACCGGGGATTGAGTCCCACGTCGGGCTCCCTGCATGGAGCCTGCTTCTCCCTGTGCCTGTGTCTCTGCCTCTCTTGCTCTCTGTCTCTCATGAATAAATAAATAAAATCTTTGAAAAAAAATGTATCTCCAATTCTATGTGCTTCCTTCCTTTCCTGATACCGTCCTTGAGGCATCATCATAACTTACCAGAAATTACTCTTAATGACTGTCTCCTAGCTAGCTCCCTTCCAATTTACTGTGCAGCTAGAGTGGTCTTCCCAAAATAAGAATCTCTTAAAACTCCTAAATGGCTTCCTACAGTCCTTGGGAAAATATCCAAATATCTGTCATGGCTTACAAGGTCCTTAAAGGGGTGGAAGCTACCTTGTAAATTAAACTGTAACACGGCAAGATGAATAAGCCCATTAGGGCTAGAAGAGCCCCACTGACCTGTCACATCACTAGCTATCCCTTAATTAGCAAGTGACTTGTTTGTCCCTCAGTATCCCCATATAAAATTGAAATACTATTTTTTTAAATTCTATTTATTTATGAGAGACAGAGAGAGAGAGAGAGAGGCAGAGACATAGGCAGAGGGAGAAGCAGGCTCCTTGCAGGGGTCCCAATGTGGGACTCAATCCCGGATCCCAGGACCACACCCTGGGCCTAAGACAGATGCTCAACCGCTAAGCCACCCAGGTGCCCCCTAAAATTGAAATACTAATGCTCATCTTCCAGTGTGGACCTGGATGGTAAAAGGAGATAAAACCCAATGCTTGACACAGTATGCCACACATCTGATACATAGTACACGCTATTTACACACCTGATACATTAGGAAATATTGGCTACTGTTATTAACTCTCTACTTAGTGTCCCACCTCTCTCCCATGACTATTCTGAGTTCCGCCTATAGGGAGCATCCTTTATTTCCCCTTCTTACACGTTGCCTCTTGCTTGACCCATCCAGCCTATCAGGTGAGTCTTGCTTTACCTGTCAGTCCTATCCATTACCTGGCTGCAATATCCTCTCCTACCACTCCAACCCTCCTGGAATTCTTCAGGACTCATCCTAAATGCCACGTCTTCCAAGAAGCCCATCCGGCCTCTCCCGTTTTCCGTGAGGTGTCCTTCCTATGCGCTCTTGAAGGCTTCCAATGTTCCCCTGCCACACATACACCTGACTTCCTGGTCCTTCCTCTCCACTCCTAAATTCCCAGCTCCGTGTGAAGAGCAACTGTCCTGTTCCCCCATTGCCTCCCCCCTGCCTCACACATTGCCCAGCATGCAGTCAGTAGGCACTTTATTTTTTTTTATTTTTATTTTTTAGTAGGCACTTTAAATAAAGATTGCTCTGTGTGTGCGGGAGGGTATCTCTCCTCTCTCACAAGCCCCTCCCCCCCAACCTCCTCCCAAAATTGTAGTGGTTTGAAAAGCCCAATAGTCCTATAACAGTGATCTGCAAAATATAGGTCAGAAAAGGCTGCAACTGGCACACCTGCGGGTGGGGGGGGAGGGGGCTCTGCGCGTGAGCCGCTGCCTTGGGCTCAGGTCGTGATCCCGGGGTGGGGGCGGGGGGGTCGTGGGTTCGAGTCCCGCATGGGGCTCCCCGGAGGGAACCTGCATCTCCCTGTGTCTCTCATGGACACATGCAGTCTTTTCAAAAAGAGACAGGAAGAGGCTGCCACAGTGCAAACTCGGCTCAATAATACCGCGAAGGGCAGGTTGAAACAAAGGGAGGGCGGGCTTCTGAACCGCAGCACCTGAGTCGCTCCTACACTAAAGTGCATCGTGAAGTCTCCAAGCTGTGCGGGGTGCGGGTTGGGATATAATTCTGCAACTAACTCCTGCAACCGGGGTTCCTCGGAAGACAGGGAGCAAACCTGGTTTAAGGAGACGCCCTCCCGACGCTCGTCCTTGCAGACGGGAGAGCTCCGGGGCGCTTACTTGGTAGGTAGGGCTCCCTTACGGTGAACCCCCCCCGCCCCCCGCCCCCACCCACAGAACCGAGAGCTTGGAAGGACCCACAGGCGTCAAGGAGCGAGGCTGCTTTTGCAGATGCACGAAAAGCGGCGGGTGCAGGGCCACCCGGGAGCTCGGGGCACCAGGGAGCCCCAGGGGCCGGGCCTGCGGCTGCCGCTGCACCAATGCCTCCGGCTGCTCGGCTCCGTCGAGGGGCGCCGCCGGGATCCGGTCTTCAAGCCACGGCCGAGGTAAGCCAGCTGCCCCGGACCCCTGCACCCCCGCCCGCCGCCCGGCCTACGGTTACAGCCCCCCCCCCCCCCCGCCCTCCATCCAGCGCAGCTGGAGCTCCGCGGCGCTGCAGGGACGCCGTTTCCGCCGCCCCTCCTTCCCTTCGCTGATTGTTTTTGGAGGAGAAACTTTTTCCTGCAGACCAGACGAACCTGTTCAGGCTACGCCCCCCCCGCCCCGCCCCGCCCGGCGCTCCCCCGCGACCCGAGCGCACCCCAACCTCCCCTGGCCCCGCTGCCTTGCTCGCCGCGACCTCGGGGCCCCGGCGCCGGGCTTCACCTGGGACGGCCATAGCGCTGGAAGACGGCAAGGAGGCGGGGGGAGGCGTCGCAGGAGCCCTGGGCTTCCGACAGGACCCGCCGCCCGCCTGCAGCGAGGCCCGCAAACGGCGAGGGCGGCCTCTTCCTCCCGCCGGCGCCGCGGGACCGCCGTGACAGTCCGGGAAGGCCGCTGGCGACAGCGGAACCCAAGTCCCGTCGAAGCCGTTTCCGCGGGGGGAGGCCTATTGCAGAGCACACACGGTCCGAACCATTGCCGCCCGCTCCCGGGGGGGGGAGCGGAGGGGAGGAGTGAATAAGACCCGAGCCCGTTTACTGAGGTTAAACACCAAGGCTTAGAGATTGCTTTTTTTCAAAAGGAGTACCACAGATTCAATTAATGTGTCGGTTCTTAGCGGTCTTTTCTCTCCCCCCCTCCGAGGCTATTGGAATCCCCCCTCCTCGGGATTAGCGGTGCTCAGGTCCAGAAGCGACATGGCGGCGCCCGTGAGGGACTAGTTTGGGGGGTAAAGGTAGTGGCTGGTGTTGCCGTCTTGGGGGCACTGACGCCCTGGAGCGCTCCGCGACCCCCCGAGAGAGGGAGCTGCGCTGGTAGGGGCGGCGGGAGGGGTCGGCCCTCCGGCCTCATTCGCAACCCGGAGCGGAGCCCCGCGGACCGGGCGGCATGAGCAACATCTACATCCAGGAGCCTCCCACCAACGGGAAGGTGAGGGCCTCGCCTGGGGCCGCGGGCTCCTCCGGGACCGCTCGGCCGCCGGGCGTCCCGTCCTCCGCGTCCCCGGGCGCGGCCTCCCACACCGTCTGCGCGCTCCGCCCCGCGGGTACGCGCCAGTCCTCGAGGCCACGTTCCCGCACCTCCCGGCCCGCGGCCCCACTTCTTGCTTCAGCCTGGCTCAGGCAGGGGGGTCCTCTAGGGCCCAGGGGGAAACAAAGTACACTGAAAACCGGCTTGTTTGTTTATATTTATATTTATATTTATATTTATATTTATATTTATATTTACTTGTTTATATTTTTATTTGTTTTATTTGTATTTTACTTATATTTTTATTAATTTATACTTTGTTTATATTTTTATATTTGTTTCTATTTATTTATATCTATATTTATATTTATGTTTATTTATATCTATATGTTTTATTTTTATATTTTTATTATTTTTAACATTTATTTATTTTATTTATTTTTAACATTTATTTTTAATTTTTTATTTTATTTACTTATTTTTAATTTTTATTGATTTAGGTTTTACTAATTTTTAATTTTTATCGATTTTTAATTTTAATTTTATTTTTTATTTTTGCGTTTTTTATTTTTATTTATTTTTAGTTTTTAATTTTTATTTCCTATATTTATTTTCTATTTTTATAATTTTAAATTTTTTATTAATTTTTTTTATTTATTTTTTATTTTAATTTTTATTCATTCACTTTATTTTCTAATTTTTATTTTTATTATTACTTATTTTTAATTTTTATTCTATTTTTATTTTTGATTTTTAACTTTTTATTTTTTATTTATTTTCTATTTTTTGGTTTTTTAATTTTTATTTATTTTCTGTATTTTTCTATTTTTATTTATAATTTTTGGTTTTTTATTAATTTTTGATTTTTATTTATTTTTAATTTTTATTCGTTTTTTATTTTTTAATTTTAATTTTTTTTACTTATTTTTAATTTTTATTTTTCTATTTTTATTTTTTATTTTTAAATTTTTATTTTTATTTATTTTTATTTTTTATTTTCTATTTTCATTTTTGGCTTTTAGATTTTTACTTATTTTTTATATTTATTTACTATGTTTATTTTTTATATTAGTTTAGCTATCTATTTATTTATTTTTGGTTTACTTGGGAACTACTCTTTCTCTATTCCTTCTACAACCTTTTATTGAACGCCTGGTGGTAGCCTTGGGCCCTGTACTAGGTTCTAGGGCTGCAGTGAAGGATGAAGGTGGTAGTGGTCGCCCTGGAGGAGCTCAGGGTTTTGTTTGAGAGGCAGGCATGTAAAGAAAAAGCTTTGTGATGCATCTGGTAGGCGCTTGTGGTGAGAGGAGGCTAGTGGTATGGGAGCACTAAAGAGGGAGCAACTGCGGGAGGCGGGAAAGTTTCATGGATGAGGGATTTTTTTAGAGCTGGCCTTAAAACACGAGATGACTGTCAGAGAAAGCAGAGAATGGGAAATGTGCCCACATTAGAATGGGAGCGTGATTTCCTGACTTTTTTTTTTTTTTTAAGATTTTATTTATTCATGAGAGACCCAGAGAGAGAGGCAGAGACACAGGCAGAGGGAGAAACCGGCTTCATGCAGGGAGCCAGACGTGGGACTCGATCCTAGGACCCTGGGGTCCCTGACCTGAGCCGAAGGCAGATGCTCAACCGCTGAGCCACCCAGGTGTCCCTGCAATTAAAACTTCACTTAAATATATGTACATATATAGGAACATTCAGGATAACAAATATTTTCCTGTTCTCCCTTAGAAGAAAAACAAACTGACTTTTAAAAAAGAATTGATGAGAATCCAGAGAAATACTTCATTTATTTTTTTTTTAAAGATTTTATTTATTAAAAAAAAAAAAAAAGATTTTATTTATTTATTCATGAGAGACACACAGAGAGAGGCAGAGACTCAGGCAGAGGGAGAAGCAGGCTCCTTGCAGGCAGCCCAATGCAGGACTCCATCCCGGGACTCCAGGATCACGCCCTGGGCCAAAGGTAGATGCTCAACCGCTGAGCCACCCAGATGTCCCCTGATATCTTGATTGATTTAATGGACATGGTATGTCAATTCCCATGGAAGATTTTTATATGCAGTGTGAGTCAGAGGAGTCGGTCACAGGCAGAGGGAGAAGCAGTATCACCTGAATTCTTAAACTGAGGGCTAGTCTGTATCACGTAGGCAACACCATGAAGCAGCATACTGGAGAAAATAGTGGAGCTGAAAGTACATAGTTGAGGAAGGATAGACTAAATTCACATCAGATACAATTCTGTCGCATGATTGCATCATAGTTCATGCAATTTTCTGTTGGTCGACATTTTGTAATATAGGGAAGGCATTTTGAAAACAAAACCAATAATGTCATTGATAGACCCAGCACAAACTTCACTGGGTATTTTGAGCAATTCTTCTAATTCTTTGTTGTCTAAACTTCACCTGCCTCCTCACCCCTACCTCGCATCATTGTGAAAACTCAGAACACCTCCTTCATATTTCTAAGTGTTCTTTTTTTTTTTTTTTTTAAGATTTTATTTATTTACTCATGAGAGACATAGAGAGGCAGAGACACAGGCAGAGGGAGAAGCAGGCTCCATGCAGGGAGCCTGAGGTGGGACTCGATCCCAGGTCTCCAGGATCACACCCCGGGCTGAAGGCGACACTAAACTGCTGAGCCACCGGGGCTGCCCAATACTATATTTCTCTTAAAGTATTAAGCATCAGTGAGTTTGAGGTTATAGTGTTGCTGGTCAAGGGAAGATTTAGTGCTTTACCCTGGAGGATGATTTGATATGGTCATAAAGAGGAAAAGCTTTAACAGAGATACATGCCTGAACAGGAGAACTTTTATTGAGCAACTAGCACGGACCAATCTCTATGCTAGGTTTTAGGGATATGAGAAAAAGAAAATCCAGCATTGTTCCTATTATCATGGAATCAGTGGGGTGAAATATACATTCACCAAGTAATCGTGCAATAAGTACACGCAAACTGTGATATACGCTGTTCTTCTGAAACAGAATTGGGCTTACAGAGACTATCAGGCATAGCCAAAGTTTTCCTTCAAAATCAACTGGGGACTTTTTTTTCCAGCATAAGACCAATTAAAGATGTTGAAGTTCTGTACCATGGAGAGCACCTGGAAAGAATTTAAAGAGATATAATAACAAATTTGCTCAGTGAATTCTTAGTGCCTATGCTGTCTAATGATACATTAGGTATTAAAAGAATAAGGAGACATTCAGAATATATGGGACAAATTCCTCCCTTCAAAGAGCTTAGTATCAACTGGGAAGTAACTGACACACTGTATCAGTGGCAGACTCTTGGCCATTGTCTATAAATGTGCTGTGTTTTAGAGTTACTGTGGCCCCTCTGAAGATGAAGCACAGAAATACACCACCTGACAGAAATGTCATTATACAGTCAGCATGAAATTTCCATACTATGATCACTCAATTTATATCACATTAATATATTTATTCTTAAGAAACATTTTATTATCAAAGTATTGTCTTATTTAGGAGCTTTGGGAAAAGGAGCCACTTATACCTGACAAAGTAGTGTTGGCCAATAGAAGTGCATAGAGGAGGGATATGCCTTTTTTTTAAAATTCTTTATTTAAATTGAATTTAGTTAACATATACTGTGTTATTAGTTTCAGCAGTAGAATTTAATGATCCATCAGTCTTACGTAACATCCAGTGGTCATTACATCACATGCTCTCCTTAATGTCCATCACCCAATTATCCCTTCACCCACTCACCTCCCCTCCAGCGGCTCTCAATTTGTTTCCTTAGAGGTCAGCATCTCAGGGTTGGCTTTCCTCTCTATTTTCATCTAATTTTGTTTTTCTTCCCTTCCCCTATGTTCATCTGGTTTGTTTCTTAAATTACCACAAATGAGTGAAATCATCTGGTGTTTGTCTTTCTCTGACTTATTTCACTAATTCCATCCACGGTGTTGCAGATGGCAAGATTTCACTTTTTGATGGCTGAGTAATATTCCATTGTATAAATATGCCACATCTTTTTTTATCCATTCATCTGTCGATGGAATCTGGACTTTTTCCACATTATGGCTTTCATGGACTTTGCTGCTAAACATAGGGGTGCATGTGCCCCTTTGAACCACCATGTAGGTATTCTTTGGATAAATACCTAGTAGTGCAATTGCTGGGTTGTAGGATAGCTCGATTTTTAACTTTTTGAGGAACCTCCATACTGTTCCCAAGTGGCTGCACCAGTTTGCATTCCCACCAACAGTGCAGGAGGGTTTCCCTTTCGCCGCATCCTCTGCAGCATCAGTTGTTTCCTGTCTTGTTAATTTTAGCCACTCTGACCAGTGTGAGGTGGTATCTCATTGTGGTTTTGATTTGTGTTTCCTTGATAACCAGTGATGTTGAGCTTTTTTTCAAGTGTAACCATTTGTATCTCATCTTTGGAGAAATGTCTGTTCATGTCTTCTGCCCATTTTATGACTGGATTGTTTGTCTTTTGGGTGTTGAGTTTGTTAAGTTCCTTAAAGATATTGGATACTAGCTCTTAATCTAATAAGACATTTACAAATATCTTCTCCAATACCATTGCCTTAGAGTTTTGTTTTCTGTTTCCTTTGCTGTGCGAATGCTTTTTATCTTGATAAAGTCCTAATAGTTCAATTTTGCTCTTGTTTCTCTTGCCTTTGGAGATGTGTCTAGCAAAAAGTTGCTGCGGCCGAGGTCAAAGAGGTTGCCACCTGTGTTCTCCTCTAGGATTTTGATGGATTCTGTCCCACATTTAAGCTTTTCATTCATTTTGAGTTTATTTTTGTATATGGTGTAAGAGAGTGGTCCAGTTTCATTCTTCTGCAGGTAGCTATCCAATTTTCCCAACACCATTTGTTGAAGAGACTTTTTTCCATTAGATACTCTTTCCTGTTTTGTCAAAGATTAGTTCCCCGCATGTGCCTTCTTTTTTAATTCAATATCTCATCAGTGGAAAGATTAAGAAAGTCTGGTAAGCAAGGTAGCCCAACCAATTATGCATTCCTTTTACTAGATGTAAGTTTACTGTGGCCAAAAAAATTATATAAGAATAATAACTAAAATAGTAATAACTACCATTTTTTGAGCATTTACTACTTGTCAAGTACTGTTCAAAAGCTATGTATAGTAAATCATTTTGTCCTCACAACAAACCCATAAAGATATTTTGTCCCTGTTTTTAGATAAGAAAGTTGAGTCACAGGTATGTTAAATATCATGTCCGAAGTAAGAAAAGCTCCCTTACCCTTTGTAAGTGAAAGGGTCAGTATTGGCATTTGAGCAACATGATTCCATAGTCTGTAAAGGAAGGGATGATGTACATTAGTTTGTTCCTTAGAGCAGTGGCTTCTAAACAGTGAATGCACACTTCAGGGACTGAGCAAAACCATCCATGAAATGCAGGAAGAAAAATTATGTATTATATATTCTTCCGGTTGTATTTTTTTTTCCTTATTTGTTTAAATGTAATGTTTTATATATATAAAGGAACATATAGGGCAGCCCGGGTGGCTTAGCAGCTTAGTGCCGCCTTCTGGTGTGATCCTGGAGACCTGGGATCGAGTCCCACGTCGGGCTCCCTGCATGGAGCCTGCTTCTCCCTCTGCCTGTGTCTCTGCCTCTCTCTCTCTGAATTATACTAAAAACCGCCTTTAAAAGGGTGAATTGTTTGGTATGTAAATTCTATCTCAGTATATATTATATATCTCAGAGTATTTTTTTTAGTTTCATTATACTACTGGTAAAGAAGATTCAGAATTGTTTAAAAATACTGTTTTTATGTAATCCTTTGAAATATTTATCTTCTGCTCCCAATTCTTACGTCCCCTCCTGCCCACTTCCCTTTTCTTCTTTGCTGATAGGAATGCATGCTTTGAAAAAGCTGGAATTACTGTATTAGAGTTGCAAGGAAGAGAAGACATGTCTAGGTTCCCTTTAACAGTGACATTTTATTTCAGGTCTACAAGGTGATAATAGGTAGGACAGGATATTATCTTTTTAAATATACTGTACTTTTAGGATTGAGATATATAACTGGTTTTCATGCAGAATAAGGAGGTGTTACCCAGGGTTCTAGATACAATCTAGGGAGTTACTCAGCCACTCGGTTAACATCCCAGACATATACCTCTCAAGAAAATGAGAAACCAGGTGGGTTGGTTTGTCACAATAGAGTATTTCTTTTTCTTTTCTTTTAAGATTTTATTTATTTACTTGAGAGAGAGAGAGAGAGAGAGAGAGACACCACCCACATGAGCCAGGAGAGGGAGAGGTGGAAGGAAAGGGAGAGGAAGAAGCAGACTCCCCGCTGAGTGGGTAGTGGGTAGCCCGGATGAAGGGCTCAATCCCAGGACCTTGAGATGATGGCCTGAGCTGAAGGCAGCCACCCAGGCACCCCCATGATAGAGTATTTCTTTGGGGCACTGTTTTCATGCCAAGCCAAGTTAGAAGTCCTTACCTTCATGGGCTGGTAAAACAGAGGCTATCAACGGATTCCAATGTAGATGGTGATTTTTGCGACATACCATTTTAGTAATGTGCAACCTAAAATTAGATTAAGAAGTTTCATTGTAAATTAGGAATGGCATGATTTGTTGTGGGGTTGTTTTTTGTTTTTGTTTTTGTTTTTTTGAGATAGACTGCACGAGGGCTGGGGTTGGGAAGAGAGAGAGAGAGAGAGAGAGAGAGAGAGAGACAATCTTAAGCTGACTCCCCACTTAGCACGGAGCCCAACAAGGGTCTCCATCACATGACCATGAGATCATGATCTGAGCCAAAATTAGGAGTCAGGCACTTAACTGACTAAGCTATCCAGGTGCTCCAGGAATGGCATGGTTTTGGATGAGAAAGTAGAGTGTTTTGTATATAAAAAAATAATTGTAAAATTGTCTTATAGTGTCAAAATTTCATGGGTTTGTTCTTTAACTTCTTAATTTGCTATGTCAATTTTATTGGAAGAAAAGTTGCAAAAAACTTAAAGCAAGTTTAAATGATTGATTTTTTAAGTAAGTTTTTCTGATTGAAACAAAAGTATATGCTATTTTTTTCTTAAATCCTAAATTGGGTTGTGTAAGTTCTTTATATATTTTAGATATTAACCCCTTATCAGATACATTATTTGCAGATCTTCTTCCATTCATTAGGTTGCCTTTTCTTTTTGCTGGTGGTTACCTTTTCTGTCCAGAGCTTTTTATTTTGGTGTAGTCCCAATAGTTCTTTTTGCTTTTGTTGCCCTTGCTGGAAGAGATATATCTATAAAAATGTCACTAAGACCAGTGTCAAATTACTGTCTTTTCTTCTAGGAGTTTTATGGTTTCGGGTCTCACATTTAAGTTTTTAATCCATCTTGAGTTTATTTTTATGTACGGTGTAAGAAAAGTGGTCCAGTTTCATTCTTTTGCATGTAACTATCCAGTTTTCCCAACACCATCTGTTGAAGAGACTGTCTTTTTTCCTGTTGTACTTTGAGTGTAAATTTTTTGAGTATAACAAAAGCCCAGCAAAGTTTTTAATTTTAACTCTAAAATTGAAAACTCATTAATGGGGCAGCCTGGGTGGCTCAGCGGTTTAGCACCGCCTTCAGCCCAGGGCCTGATCCTGGAGACCCGGGATCGGGATCGAGTCCCATGTCAGGCTCCCTGCATGGAGCCTGCTTCTCCCTCTGCCTGTGTCTCTGCCTCTCTCTCTCTCTCTCTCATGAATATATAAATAAATAAAATCTTTTTTTTTTAATAAAATCTTAAAAAAAAAAAAAACTCCTCAATGAATCTTTCAAATTGAGTAGTCTTTCAACTAATTTTTAAGCCAAAATTATAATTTAATGTAACGATGTTATATTCTTCCTACAGGTTTTATTGAAAACTACAGCTGGAGATATTGACATAGAGTTGTGGTCAAAAGAAGCTCCTAAAGCTTGCAGGAATTTCATTCAGCTTTGTTTGGAAGGTAATTATAACTTTTGAGTTTTATTCTGTAGGAGAAATTTTGTTAAAAATAAACTGAATTTTCCCACAACATTGAAGCTTGCTGTTAAGTGGTGACGAATGATAGGAGTTGATACGAGTGATATGGTGTTGAGCTCTTGTGTCAGGAAATAAAGGATATAAAAGATTGTCTTTCAAATAAATCTATGTATCTTTAGCAGGGAAATTTATCTCACCAATAAAACTTTGTTCCTTTTTGATCTTTTTGTTTATTCCCCACTTCTTTCTTTCATCCTCTAAGTAAGGATACTCCTTAAGATTGCCTTGAGTTCTCCATTGTCTTTACTCTTTAGTTGTTACTTCTATCCAAATAACTATGAAATTTAGAATTCCACCCATTTCCTCTCTACTTACTCTAATTTACATATCAAAGTGCCTAGTGGACTTTTTTTTACTCCAATCTTCCTCTGTCAACTGTAACTAAACCAGACTGCCTTGACTTTGACCTACATGTGGGGTTGTCTTTTACCTGGTCTTTCTCTGTCACCTTTAATCTATTTATCCTCTTATATATTCATCTGGTAGCTGAATCCTCAGATGGCTTGGCTTCCTAGCTTTCCAGCTTTGTTTTTCATTACACTAAATAAAAGTTTCAGTTGACTGTTTTCATTTCCTAAGCAGTTCCTTCCCATTTCCACTTTCACACCTAGCCTCTTATCTTCCTTCATATCCTCAGTCTCCTTTTTGAAATACTTGTTCTTTCTTTCTTTACTGTTTAAGTCTATCCACTTTTTAGTCTCTATCCAGAATTCCACCTTCTCCACGAAGCTTTCCATCCAGAATTCACTGATTCATTATCAATGTCTTAAGTATGATTTTAGACTGAGTCATGAAGTGACTATTTTTCTTTCAATAAACTTTACAGAATTATACATCCACCTGAGTGTTTTCTCCTTCAGGATATTCTCTTATATAACTAAACATTCTAAACATTTTTGTAACTTGTTAGCTTTTAGAATACATGGCATATGGTTTTGAATATACCCAATGGTGGCAAATCATTATCTTTCTAAGTTCTATCTGATTTGTAGAGACAGACAAGGTTAATCAGGTATCAGAAAGCAGTGTTTTGAGTCAAAAGCAAGGTATGAAAGAGAATCCAGTATAATCAATAGGAGGGTACAGCAAGAGCTCTCCAAATAGGTAATAATTACATTAGTAATTACCAGGGGAAGGTTTAAAATATAAAAATACATAGCCCCCCCCCCCCCCGAAAAAAATGCCAAAAGAGAGAGAGAGAGAGAGAGACATCTGCGAAGACCATTATTGATAATTGCTATGGCAGGCAGGAAGGAAATTGAGTCAGACAGGTAGTACAGTCAGAAAAGCCTCAAATAACTATCAACAGAACCAAGAAACACAGTAGACATAGAAAAGTCAGACTTGTTTCTGGAAAGAAGTTTTGAAGACTCAAAGCTCAAATTTTACAGGGGAAGAGTGAAAGTACAAAAACATTAGAAAGAATGAATAGTAATTAATAATCCATGACCAGGTGAATGGAAGAAACAGAAAACATCTGGATATAATATGATAGTGAAGAAGAAATAAAGTCCTTAAGTTAGGTCATGGTAGAACTTATTTGGAACAACAAAAAATTATTCCCCTATTTATAAGAATACAAGGAGAAAGAAAAAACAGTAGTAAAATCATTAGAAAAATAACTAGAACAATTCTTTTAATTGATCAGGTGAAAGATAGAATTATTACTGCAAAGTCTAACAAACCCGAGAAAGACTAATTTAAATGAAGATACGCCCAAATAAAGTCAGTTTTAAAAATGTAACAGAGAACCCCATTTTAATTCACTAATTCTATGATTTAAACAAGTCATGATATTTCTAGATCTTGTAACATCATATCAGTATTTTCTTCAAAAAGGGATGATTTCCAGAATTAAAAAGGAAAGGAGTAAAAACCAGGAAGTTGGAGCATGACATAAATATGCCAATTAAAGGGAAGTTTTTAGTCTTTATTTTTTTTAGCTTTATTGAGGTATTATAGACAAATAAAAATTGTATATATTTAGGTTGTACAACATGATTTTTAAAGATGTACAATGCGGTGATTCAAGATCTATATATATATATATATACAGTGAAATGGTTATCCAAATGAAGTAATGCATCCATCACTTCACATAGTTACTTTGTGAGTGTGTGTATGTGGTGAAAACACTTAGCAAATTTCAAGTATACTATACAGTACTATTAACTATAATCACCATGCTTGGTTCCTCTGAAGTATGAGGAAGGAGTAAAATTCTAGGCTGGCAAAACAAAGTGGGAAGCAGAAATATTTAACAAAAAACAAAAAGGCTAGGGGATGCCTGGGTGGCTCGGTGGTTGAGCGTTGGCCTTTGGCTCAGGGCATGATCCTGGGGTCCAGAATCGAGTCCCACATTGGGCTCCTTGAAGAGAGCCTGCTTCTCCCTCTGCCTATGTCTCTGTTTCTCTCTGTATTTCTCATGAATAAATAAGTAAAATCTTAAAAAAAAAAAAAGTGGCTAAAATAAATAGGGCAGACAGATAACTGTGAGTTTTAAATAAATATTTATAAAATTAAACATAAGCACCAGGTTCTGGAAGAAATACACATAAACCACATAAAAATGCATATGTAAATTCCTATATTGTACTTGGCAGAAATACAATTAGACAAAGTATATTATGAGACACATATATTGTACTGCCAGAAATATAAATATAATGGAAAATGCCAGAACCACAGCAGCCAAATAGGAAATTTCATATTTAAGGTACATGAAAATATCTTTCTTCAATTCAGGAAAATTCAGGAGGGTGCTATGAACACACATAATGAAAATATAAAGCCTTTCTTCAAAATCCTTATGGGACTGATACATAAATATTTAAGAAGTCAAATAAACATTGCATGCAGCAGAATCTATTACAGTACATAGTAAACTTTAAGGACAACCATAATGCATAGTTTAGCAGTATTAAGTCACATGGAAATAGATATGAATATGGAATTTTGTGGAAATTTGAAATTTTAGCTCTGGTAGAGTACAAAATCATGGTATAGAGGAATTATAGAAAGTTCCTACTCAGTATATATAGTATTGTAATTTCATTCATCTAACAGGAATACAATTAGGAAAATTTTTTAAAAAAGCTAACTTTAATAAAAATATATATAAATAAAATAAAATAAAATAAAATAGCTTAAAGTAAAAAGCCAGTATCACCGAAGGGCTTAAGAGGAAATAGGAAAATGAAGATGGGTAATTTTAAAATTTGAAAGCACTAGTAATAAAGATGTCTTTCATGTCCCCCTTCCCTCACATCTAATGGATTACTGAGCCCCTGCTTCCTGGAGGATTCTTAAATATATGCACCTCAATATAATCCACAGTCAGATTTTACTTTAAGGACAAGAAGTTGCTCCCTCTCACTCAGCCGTGTCGCTTCCATTCCATTCTCCATACTGGGAGTTTGAGTGATCTTTGAAAAAAGCAGGTCTGATTAAAAAAAAAAAAAATGTCAATTGGCTGTATATTATGGACCTAACAGATTATTAATCACTTTCTGATATAGACTGGGATATGTTTTATATTTAAATTTCTAGAATTTAAGTGAAAATACTACAGTTTGATGTCACATTTGTGTTGAATTTAAAATTTATAGATTACCTCCACATTATTTTAATCTTCAGAACAACACTGTGAATTAATTTAAAATATTAATTTTATAATAAGAAAATTATATGTAAAGCATGGGGAACAATAGTTAATAGTACTGTATTGTGTATTTGGAAGTTGCTAAGAATGTAGATCTTGTTCTCATGACAAGAAAAAGGAATTCGTAACTGTAACTATGTGAGGTGCTAGATGTTGATGAGACTTACTGTGGTAAACATTGCACAACATATATAAATATTGAATCATGTTGTACACCTGAAACCAATATAATGTTAAATGTCAATTATATTTCAATTTTTTAAAAAGGGTGGGAAAATTTCTGTTTAAGGCTACCCAGCCAAGAGGCAAAACTCAGCACTCCTGACTGTTACATAGTGTCAACCTGAGTAAATGGTTACTTAAGGATACAGGAGGGATACTTTCAGATCAGTTTTTACAGTTTCTCTTTGTAACCAAGGAGCACTTGTTTGCACTGGGAATCTCTTGCCAGTGTAGCTTTAAAGTATGGATTTGGGGAAGCTGAGGTGGCTCGGTGGTTGAGCGTCAGCCTTCATTCAGCTCAGGGCATGGTCCTGGGGTTCTAGGATTGAGTCCCACATCCGGCTTCCTGCAGGGAGCCTGCTTCTCCCTCTGCCTATATCTCTGTCTCTCTCTCTCTGTTTCTCATGATTACAGAAATAAAATCTTTAAAAAAAAATTAAAGTATGGATTTTATATCCAATTATACCTTGCAAGTGTAAATAATTATGAAGGAGCCTGCAAGTTATTGTATTCTAGCACTTTATGAATTATGATAAACCATAGTCTTGTTTTGACTCATAAAGTAGGCACTTGACTAGTATTTGTCTTAAAATGAATTAGGTTATGTTTAGGTACAAGTAAGAGAAGACTCAGCTCAATATTATTTACATAATAAAGACATTTATAATCCCATATGACAAGAAATCTGGTGTCAGGCAGTTCTGCAGCTCAGCGAAGCTTTCAGGAAACTATACTTTTTCCATCTTTCTGTTTTGCAGTCCTAAGCACGTTGACCAAACTAGGACTACACTCAGTAATCAACTCCACTTCAGTCCACTCCGTTGCTACCTGTTATTTGTTTCTTTGTTTTTACAACAATGATAATAGGTCTTGTTTATTCAGCATTTCCTTCAGGGCTATACATATGTTCTACATATACTTTCCTCTTGTACTTATTTCATTAATTAATGTAAGTTCAAAACTAACTTGATTGAAATAAAATAATTTCTTTCATTCAAGCGATCTTTTATAAAAAGAGGTGAAATTCACATAATATGAAAGTAGCCTTTTCAAAGACAATTCAGTGATATTTAGTATATTCACTATGTTATGCAACCAGCCCCTCTTACTAATTTCAAAACATTACACCAAAAGAAAACACTCACTAAACAATCACTCCCATCTTCCAGCAACCACACAATCCATTTTCCATCTCTACAGATTTACCTGTTCTAGATGTTTCATATAAATGGAACTATATAATATGTAACTTTGTGTCTGTCTTCTTTTACAAAGCATATTTTTGAGGTTCTTCTATGCCTCAGTGTATATCAGTACTTCATTCTCTCCTTTGGCTCAGTAATATTACATTGTATGTATATATCTGATTTTGTTTATCCATTCACAGACTGATGAACATTTGAGTTGTTTCTACCTTTTAGCGGTTGCAAATAGTGCTGCTGTGACATTCATTTAGTACTTGTTTTCAGTTTTGGGGGGGTATGTTCATATAAGTGAATTTGATGGATAATTTTGTGTTTAAATTTTACAGAGCCACCAAACTGTGTTACACAGTGACTGTATCATTTTACAACCCACTAGCAATATGCAAAGGCTCCAGTTTCACCACCTCCTCACTAACACTTGTTATTTTCCAGTTTTTGGATGATAGCCATCCTAGTGAGTGTGAAGTGGTAGTTGACTGTGATTTGATTAGCATTTCCTTAATGACTAATGATACTAAGAATCTTTTATTCATATTGGCCATTGTTGCTACTTCTTAATATAAACTCTAAGATTCTCTCAAACCCTAAATAATTCCCTTCTGCCCCCACCAAATTCTTGGCTCAGGATTTACCTCACTGAGATGCCATGCTTCGGCCACATACAACTTCTTTTCCTAGGTTCCCGATAATCAGTACTATTAGAAGATTATATGTGATCTCTCTTGTGTATTTATAGCTTCCAAATAATATATTTATATGTAAACTGTAATCCAGAGTTTGAGAGAATCCTGGAAATAATTACAGCATAACAACAACCATGCTTTTTGTAGAAATTGTGCTGTTTTGAGTAGACATCTTGTAGTAAGTAGGGGAGAAAGGGCTTGGTTTATGAGCCTATTTAAAAGTCTGAGAAAAACATCTTGTGATTCTAATTATATTAATTCTGAAAGCTATATACTTCATTTTAGACTTTGCTAAATTATTTTCAATTTCTTTCAGCATATTATGACAACACCATTTTTCATAGAGTTGTACCTGGTTTTATAGTCCAAGGGGGAGATCCTACTGGCACAGGGGCTGGTGGAGAGTCCATCTATGGAGCCCCATTCAAGGTAAAACTGAATTTTTATTGTTGTTTATTTGCAAATCAGTTTGGATTGCTTAATCAAAAATGACTGTGCCCTACATGAAAGAAAAGTGCATTTCACATTTGTGCACAAAATCTGGCTAACTTTATCACATGTTTAGGATTATACAGTTATAAGAGCAGCACTTCTATCCAGCATTCTAAGTTGTCTTATTGCTAACGTTTATGCTAGACTGAATTCAGGTGGAACTACAGGTAGTCATGAGGAAAATGTGAGTCAGAAAAAAAACTAATATAACATAATTCTTGATATCTGACTGTATCTGATCTCTGGAATTCTGTAAATGTAAAGGATTTTTAGGACATTTCATATGCCATCATATTTTAAAATATTTTATTTAACACTATATGAAGTTTATATTAATCTGCTTGGATTGTTATAATAAAATGTAACTGATGGGTTGGCTTAAACAATAACAATTTATTTCTCACAGTTCTGGAGGCTAGGAAGTACAGATCAGCTTACTGGCATGCAATTTCTGGTGAAGGATCTCTTCCTGGCTTGCAGATGGCCACCTGCTCGCTGAGAGAACATGAGCTCTGGTGTCTCTTCCTTTTTTTAATAAGGGCACTAGCCCTATTGGATTAGGGCTTCGTACCTATGACAAGTCTTATTATCTCCTTACAGCCCTTTCTCCAATATAGTCACAATGGGGATTAGAGTTTCATCATATGAATTTTGGGGAGACACAATTCACTCTAAAGCAGAATTCATTCTAAATTAATGCACAACAGACCTCTGTAGTCTAAAATATATGCCATAACAGGAAATCACAAGGGTACAGAAGAAAGAATTAACCTAAAAAATGTTAGGAAAAAAATGTATTAATCAAGAATAGGTCAGTGATTTGTTAACTGCCAACAGATCTAAAAAGAAAAAAAGAGGTAATGTCATAGTTAAAATACAAAAAATAACAGTGGGTTCAAATAAAAAACTACAAGTTAGGTTATTTATTAATCTGATGGTATCAATGTCATATTCTTTGAATGAGTAAACATCAGTGGCTCTTAAAATACAAGAATTTGTAAGACATCATGTTTATACTAATGAGAGGGCCTGGACTTTCTTTTAATTTTTTACTGGGTTACTGTGTGATTCTTGAGAAAAATACTTGAACTATTTGCTTTAATTTCCAGACAACAATGGCCTTACAAAATGAGGTATTGTTATAATTTTAAAAATCTCACATGTCACTATAAAACGCTATTTTGGGGATCCCTGGGTGGCACAGCAGTTTAGCACCTGCCTTTGGCTCAGGGCGCGATCCTGGAGACCCGGGATCGAATCCCACATCGGGCTCCCGGTGCATGGAGCCTGCCTCTCTCTCTCTCTCTCTCTCTCTCTATCGTAAATAAATAAAAATTAAAAAAAAAAAAACACTATTTTGTATTTTACCAAATTGAGATATCTCATGATTTTACAGCTTCCATCTAGTAGGAAGCATTCCTTTATTCTACTGTTTGGTGTAACAGAATAGTATTTTCTCACAACTCCTGTCTAAATTGAGATTTTCTTTTTTTTTTGCTTATTATAGAATACTGTTATCTTGTTAAATTTTTCAATTAGGCCATTTTTTTTAAAGATTTTATTTATGTATTCATGAGAGACACAGAGAGAGAGGCAGAGACACAGGCAGAGGGAGAAGCAGGCTCCATGCAGGGAGTCCCAAAGTGGGACTCTATCCCAGGACCCTGGGATCATGACCTGAGCCAAAGGCAGATAAGATGCTCAACCACTGAGCCACCCAAGTTCCCCTCAAATTAGGTCATTTTTGATACAATATACGGAGTTAATGACTCTTTGAGCTCAAATCTTTTGAGTTATTTATTAAGGAAAAATAACTTTCTTTCTGAAAAGCATTGATTGCATAATATGGCTGTTTTACACATGAGTCTAGTAGTATCAGGTCTGGGTAGAAATTCTGTTAACTGAGAAACTAACATATGTTATGTAGCCCTGCTGTAGCAAGAAATCCACCTTAGAAAGGCTTTCTCTTGCTCTTTGGAAAACTGGCCAATGAGACAAAGGCCAGTTCAGAAAAGATTCACCAAAGACCTTTAAAAAAGAGTAAAGGACATAATACAATTATAGTAGATTCCTTAAATTGAAAAACAAGAAGCAATTTTTTCATGACCTTTAGAATGGAGTGAGGAGGGGCAATAGCTGAAAACTCTGCAATGATTCAAAGGTAGTTTTTTTGGAGGAAAAAATAGAAGGTTATAAAAAGTTAGAGAACTTTGAGGGATGGAAACAGGGGAATGACTTAGAGGTGCCCTTTGAGTGCCCTTCTGTGTATTTAGGCTAATTTTGTGGTTGAGTATATTTAGAAGATGCTTACAGGCTAGTGAAGTAAGTTTAATAGAATTGAAGGAATAGTAAGTATTGGATTTGATTATACTTGAAAATCAGTTAAATAAAACTTTAGCATTTTTTATTAGAAGTTGTATAGGACCTTCTTAACTGAAAATGAAGACCCTTATAACAGATTATTTACTAAATTATCTTTATTTTAATTTTTTTATGCTTCAGGATGAATTCCACTCACGGTTACGTTTTAATCGGAGAGGACTGGTTGCCATGGCAAATGCTGGTCCCCACGATAATGGAAGCCAATTTTTCTTTACACTGGGTCGAGCAGATGAACTTAACAATAAGCATACCATTTTTGGAAAGGTTTGTGTTCAGTTATCTTCAGCTTCTCTGATGCATATGACCAACTTACATAGGAGCTGCCCTCATCAAAATATCTCCTGGGCTATGTATTTATTATTTCTAAAAGTGATGGGATATATTCCTTTTACAATGAACTATGAGGGAGTTGAGTTTTTTGTGTATGTTTCAATTAAGTCATTGATTATGACTTTAAAATTTTCTTTTTTCTTAAATCATACTAATGATATTTGCTACTGTATCACTCAGCTGATATTGTTTTTATATTTTTTAGAAACCTAGGTATTATCTAGGTAACAAGTAGTTTAATGTTTTTAGTAGTTTAATGTTTATTTTTGTAAATGATGAATTCCCATAAGTTTACAGTGGAAGTTGTGTTGACATTAAAACTTTTTACCTGAAATATTACTTTGTTACCTATTTAATCCTGCTCATATTTAACATCATATCAGGGCATGTCATTTCCATAGAATTTTCAACAGTTGTCTTTAAAAGGAGATTCTGGAGGTTTTGTTTTCCTAGTCTCCCTTCTAAAAAATATGTTTATGGTTTAAGTCTAAATATGTTAGACATCACTAGTGTATCAGCTCCCTCTACTGGTTCAATAGGAATGGTTTCCCCACAGGCTAGGCAAAACAATTTTGTGAGGATGGAGAAAAAAAAACAAACTGAGCACAACTGGAAAACTGGTATTATTTTAAAACTCCTGAGAAATATTGAATGAAAGGACTTATGTAGAAAACATGTAATACAATATTGTTGCTTACAACTTAACAATATAGCTTAAGAAATATGCACATTTGAACCACTGCAACACAGGGTGTCTGATAGTCATAGATTTTCCTGTTATTTTTAAAAACTAAAAACATATAATAAAATGAGATTTAGAATGTCTTTCTACACCACTTTTTACAGTTGCTTATATAACTTTCCCATTAGAGACCAAGTATAACATAGCAATGAGAATTCAGAAGGGCTGTCACGGTCAGCTCTGTAACTTCTTTGAATCTCAGTTTTCTTATCTGAAGAAGGAAGATAATGACAATACCTGCTTTTAGGATGTTTATGAGAATATAACAACATAATGTCTGCAAAGCACTTACACATGGTATTGTTATTTGCTTGTTCTACCCAATTCTAAAATCTGAATTTGTTTATTTTGTTTGAAAAGTTGTCATTCAGTAGGAGGTTACTTGGCATCATATTCTCACTTTTAACAAAACCTGATATTAAATATACATTGGAAGTTTTCTAAAAATGTTATTGAGGGATTGAACTCCATTTCTGCTTTTTATCCTTTAAGATGAAGTTGCTTTATTTGCAATATTTAATGCATAGGCTCCTATAGAAAAATATGGGATTTCCTTTTAATTATTGAAAAAATATTTTCAGAAGCCCTCCCTTATTTCAGAGAATGAGTATAATAGTTTGCAGTTGAGCTCTTTCTTATTTGTTTGATAGGTCACAGGGGATACAATATATAACATGCTGCGGTTGACAGAAGTAGACATTGGTGAGGAAGAAAGACCACGTAATCCACACAAAATAAGAAGCTGTGAGGTAGGAACATGATTTCTGAGGTACAGCACTTAAATTATCGTGTAAGAGAAGTGGACTGTTAGTATTTTTAAACTATTGGATGAAGGCTTTATATTGAATCAGCATTACAACTCAGATTGTATCTCTGTAATTCAGGCACAATTTCTGATTAAGAAATTTTTTTAAAATTGAAGGTTTTGGTTACAAAGATGAAACTTTAATTGATTAATCCAGCGCATGAAAAGCTTGACTTGTAAGAGAAAGTTAGAAGAATAAGGCTTATTTAAGCTCAATGAAGTGCTTTCCTAGGTAGTTTAAGAGTGATCCTTCATTGAGGAAGCAAGGTCCTCAAAAGCATTTATTTTGGGGTCAGAAGTCTGAGTTGGTCTTGCTTACGGGGTATTAAGTTTTCTTGAATATTTTTCCCTTTCCTAAAATAAAGATAAAATACCATTTACTTAATTGCACATAGGATTATCAGGAGAATCTAGAGAGGCCCTGTAAGTGGAAGCACTTTATGTAGTAAATATATCACTAGACTTAGAGTTATGTGAGCAAAGAAAAAAAAAAAACAGATTAATATCAATGCAAGTAAATACTAGTTTTAATTTTTTGTGAAATTTTTTTGTAGGTTTTGTTTAATCCTTTTGATGACATCATTCCAAGAGAAATAAAAAAGCCAAAAAAAGAGAAACCAGAGGAAGAAGTAAAGAAATTGAAACCCAAAGGCACAAAGTAATCAGAAATAATAGAATAATAGAAATTCATTTATTTTATTTACTTTTGTAACAACTGTTTACTAATGAGGGGGAGGCCAGTGTGGACTGGGAAGCTATCTGAATTATGAGGTTGTTGTTTTTTTTCTCTATGTATTTCTTTTGTTTAAGTGCTGTATGTAACTTAAGCTAAAGATGTCAGATGTCTATATGAGATCTGTACTAATAAATATTTGTGATCACTATAAAAATTATTTACATAAATGAGTTGTTGAAAATTATTCTTTGTTTTTTATTTGTTTTTCAATTAATATATGCTCTGTGTAAAGCACTTGGAAAGTCAAGTATGAAG
Source organism: Canis aureus (assembly GCF_053574225.1). NCBI lineage: Eukaryota > Metazoa > Chordata > Mammalia > Carnivora > Canidae > Canis > Canis aureus. Next base: position 51,450,820 of record NC_135615.1, read on the forward strand.
GATAGAATGACTGCATTGTTACATAATTTAAGTTTTTCACTTCTGTTTTAGAGTAAATAAGTTTCAGTATCTTATGAACAATATTTTTCACATTATTAGTTTTGCTTATTTTAATAAAATAGATTTCAGAGAGTTAGATTTCAACTTCCTCTTTTGATGAATTATAGCATCCATATTAGTAATTTTAGTGTATTCATAATTGTTAGATTCAGACAGCTTTTTTTTTTTTGATTCAGACAGCTCTAAGTCTAATCCTGCCTGACGCCATTTATATGAAGCAAAGTGTGTTCATATTTCTGAGCTTCAGTTTCCCCATCTTATAAAATGGAGATTATAATTACAACATCTGGTTGTTATGAAGAGAAAATAAGCAGGGGGAATTTGAAAATACCCAGTGGATTAGGTATTCAATCACATTTGTTTCTTTCTGTGACATCCTACATTATAAGGAAGTTAAGCTGCTTTTATAAACTGTCAAACATGAGCCACTTCAATAAGCCCTTAATGTCTTGTGGCAAAAAAAATTCTTATATAGCTGAATATTTGATATTCTTTTATTTTTTGATTTATTTATTTTGACTAATTGATCCTTGGGTGAAAGGTTACAGTCCCCATATTCAGATAAAATATTTCATCACTATTCATTATCTTGATAACAGCCCAAAAGTTGGGTGTTTTGGATTTTGTTTTTAATTTATAGCAAATATATTAGGGATGATGTGGCAGTCATTGATTACATCTGGGTTTTGAAATAAAAATTCCTCTGGTTGCCAAATCTTTTACTTTTTTTTTTAATATCTGAGAGTTTTAATAACTTATTATTTATCTTCCTTGGGATGTCTTTAGTTTGAAGCCTCAAAGAGGACAGTTTATTCTTCCCCATGGGCTTTTTCTTTTTTTGTTAAGTTTATTGCTTATATATATTTGTTTATTTAACAATGTTGCGTATCATCAATTTTTAAATACTGAGACATTTTGGAAGACACTAGATTAATTCTCATTTGTAGTGCTCTCAGGGCTATATATTTATTAGGTTTTCAGAAATCTCTATTTTGCTAACCTGTTTTTATAAATATAAAAAGCTTAATTATTTCTGTCATGTTTGACTTGATATATTTAATAGGAGTGCTCGGGATGGATTTTTGGTCATTAGTTTCGTCTAATATATGAAATATCTGTGGTCTGAGGCCAATGTCTTAGCATTATACTGATCCTTACTATATTTCTGCTGAATACTAAGTCATATTGTGTGAACAGCCAAAATGTGTTTCTTCCTGTAAATTCTATTTTATCGCCTTGAAAATACAGTATTTATAAGTTTTGTTTAATTTTCTCAATTTTCTTTCATTCTTTCCTTTTTTTGATAAGAAATTTTAGTTTACTTTCATTTGGAGAGGAAGCTGAAGAAGAAGAGGAGGAAGTAAATCGAGTTAGTCAGGTAAAACTCTAATCCCTTTGTTCTGAATTACAAAAGACATTAGGGTCTATATCTCACTCATTTTTGTATCTCTTGCACAGTGTATTTTTCACAGTACACCAGCAGGAAGTGTTCATTGAACTGATTTGTAAAATAATTTCTTGTCAGTAATATTTGCAACTCCTAAGATGATATGCCCACTTGAAATTGTAATTTTGTGGGGATTTTTAACCTTTTTATTTTTATTTTTTTTAATCAGAACTGGAGTTAAAAAATGATTCAACTTTGTGATTCAGATTTTAATTGCTGTTTGCTCAAGTGGTTTGCTAGATGATAATGATTATGGTCATTATGTCAATAAATAGTGACAGACCAAAGCTCTTATATTCATTTTACTATTATCTATTAATATTTATTAATGTCATTAATTCTCATCACAGCCCTTTGAGATAGGTATTTTTATCTTCATTTTACCCACAAATAAATTAAGGTATAGATAGGTTATAATTTCCTCAGTCACACAACCAGTAAATGCTCGGATTTGAACCTATGTCTCCTTCAGTGTAAGATACATGAATTTAGAGCAGTGAATCTGTTAAATATACTCTAAAAAAATCATCCTCAAGAGTTTTTCCTCCCAAAGATTCTGGTATGTCTTCCCTCAGATGATAAAGAAATGATGGAAATTTGTATGGAGAGTCAAATGGGAGAAAGGCCAGGGGAGTTGGGGATACAGGCAGTTTAGAGGATTATAATAATAGTAGAATGTTGAAGGGCACTTGCTGACTCAGTCCTTTAAGTGTCTGATTCTTGATTTCGGTTCAGGTCATGATCACAACATCGTGAGATCGAACCCTATGTGGAAGATTCTCTCTCTCCCTCTCCCTCTTCCCCACCCCTTCTCTCTCTCAAAAAAATATAATTAGTTAAAAATAATAGTGGAGGGTTGAAATGTAGAGTTTTTTGGGGTTTTTTTGTTTTGTTTTCCGGTTTTTTTGTTTTTTTTTTTTTTTTTTTTTTTTAGTGGATAATTCCTGTCCTTTTATCTGTTTGTAAAGAAAACATAACACCTTTATATTTTTTTTTTAAGATTTCATTTATTTATTCATGAGACACACACACACACACACACACACACACAGAGGTAGAGACACAGGCAGAGGGAGAAGCAGGCTCGATGCAAGGAGCCTGACGTGGGACTCGATCCCGGGTCTCCAGGATCACACCCTGAGCTGCAGGCGGCACTTAACCACTGCGCCACCGGGGCTGCCCCATAACGCCTTTATTTTATTTATTTATTTATTTATTTATTTATTTATTTATTTATTTATTTAAAATTTATTTATTGATAGACACACAGAGAGGCAGAGACACAGACAGAGGGAGAAGCAGGCTCCATGCAGGGAGCCCAACATGGGACTCGATCCCGGGTCTCCAGGATCACACCCCAGGCTGCAAGCAGCGCCAAACCGCTGCACCACCGGGGCTGCCCCTCCATAATGCTTTTAAATCACTCTTTTATAAATAGATTTTTTTTGCAGTATTTAAAAAAAAGAAGGAAAACTAATGAACACAGAGGCCTAAAGGATTAGAAGTTTTATTGTGGTAATTAAAACTCTGTAACTTAGCCCTGTCTTACTTGCTTAATATAGTTACCTATTTCTAAGCAACATAATAGCACTGACTTAAAAGCACATTATTTTTACCTTTGTTTTTAATTCTTTAACCATGTGCTTCCCTCATCATGGAGAATGGTTTTGGTAGGCTAATGTTGGACATACAGTGAGCACACTACTTCTACCCATTGCATTAAGACTGAATTGAAATGGACATGTGTAAGAAATGTTATAGTCATAATTTTTTCTTGCTGTCTTCATCATCCCAGAGTGATATATTCGATACCATGGATTCAACTACCCTTGTATACCAATATTCTGAACTCTAGGAGACATGGACAAATATTTCTGGGCTTTTATCTCATATTCTTGATTTCCTTTATGAAACATCTCTTTAGATGTCAAAATTAAATTCATCTTTATATAAAAATCTCCTTTCCTTAGGCCTGGTCAACATTATCAATCACTCTACCACTCTGATATCTCAGAAGTTGTCCTCTTTAAGTCAGTGCACTAGTCTTGCATTATTCAGGATTCAAATTTCTGCTTTATTAAAATGAAAGATACATTATACGTCATGATCCTGTGGATATATTTGTAAATGAACAAAACCACAAACATTAGATCTGGAAAATTCCAGGAGCCCCTTTCACTGATGTTTTCTAAAGTTACTAAGTTTCCTTACATACCCATGCCTTCCTTACTCACAACCCCCACCCCCCACACTGCTGTTTTTCCCTTTGCTTGGAGTATGTTCTCCTTTATTTGGCTAATTTGTTTTTCCTTCAGGCTTTAGCTCCACTATCAACTCCGAACTATTTCCACCTCCCTCCCCTACCCATGTCCCACCCAGGCTAAGTTTAACTTCTTTCCGGGGTCATATATCTATATATACATATCTATGACCATCAAAGCATATGTTATACCCTACTGTAATTATTTTCTTCTCTGCTACCTGTGCTAAATATTTATTTTATGTAATTTCTATAACCACATTTTATGTAATCTCTATAACAACCACATATAAGAAATCAGTACTCAGAAAGGTTATGTTACTTGTGCAAGATCATGCAATTAGGAAGTGGTGCAATCAGAATTTTGAACTTAGATTTCTATAGCCACTTAAGTCTTTAATATGATTTTGAGTGCTGCAGAAGCTGCCTGCTTCAAACTCAAGCCATCTAGGAGCCTGGCGGGAAATTGTACAGGTAGCACAGCATTCTGGGGTGGAAGGCAACTGAGTTCAATTGGCCCCTTGCCCTTTCCTAATTCACACAGGGTCCTGGATATTAGGCTGAGCAGTCTTGAAGAGAGAACAAGGGCAGGAGAAAGGACTTTCTCTATCAGTCTTTTTGTTGAATTAAATTTCTAGTCTAAAGTAAGTTTTGTTCACCATTACTTTGAGATCAACTTTACTAGGAAATTAATTTGGATTTCTTCTATTTGTAACAATCGGATGTGTTAGATGTCTGAAGCATATATTCCTCTGCTGCTTACTATTGTTCAAAGTAAAACAATCAAACAAAATATGTAACTGACACGGACCATGGTGAATTTGCTACAAGGTTGAAATCTGCAAGGATACCACTGCAGATAGTGTTGGCTTGCCCTTTATGTTTGCTCTCAAACCTGAAAAACATTTCACAGTGAAAAGACTAAGTAAATTCTTCCCTTTTTTGCCAAAAAAATTGCAACCTACAATCCATTATCATATGAATAGTATAAGCCTAGTGTTGTGTCATCATATTTCTCTCATCTGACTCTGTGCTGTATGATAAAATTATCAAATGTTTGTTCCTGACTCTCAAGTCTGTATCTCTAGGCTAGCTTGCTTTTCTTTTCTCTAGCTGCCTACTGACCATCTCTCTCTATTTGAATATCTCACTAGTAACCCAAGTCCTGGCCAAGGCTTAATTTATTATCTTTGTTTCTCAGACTTCTCCCTATTTTGTGACTTTTTTTTCTATCCCCTGATATCAGTATCCTCTAGAGAAGAATTTTAGATTCTGACTTTTTTCTTACTCTTTCTCTGCAAAACCAATTTGTTCCTTGTTCTACCAATTTTTCATCTATGACATTCTAAAATCTATTTTTCCCTTTTAATTTATTTTGCTACTACCCTTGCTGAGGCCTTCATTTTGAGCCTGGGCTGCTGCCCTAGTCTCTAGACTGGTCTCCCATCTCCTTGCTTTTCTTTCCCTTCCACTCATTACCATCAGAAAAGTCTTCCTGAAACCTCATTAATATGTCACAGTTACTCTGTTGACGATAGAAATAGGACCATGACCTTCCTCTCCTTTTACAAACTCTGCCCTTTAGTTTACTTCTTAAACCACCTAAAAACCACTGAAAAATCAGGTCCAACACTGTTTTAAAAATTAAAAATTACATTCTGGGATTCCTGGATGACTCAGCAGTTTGGCACCTGCCTTCTGCCCAGGGTGCAATCCTGGAGTCCCGGGCTGAAGTCCCACATCAGGCTCCCTGCATGGAGCCTGCTTCTCCCTCTGCCTGTCTCTCTCTCTCTCTCTCTCTCTGTATCTCTCATGAATAAATAAATAAAATCTTTTTTAAAATAAATAAAATAAAAATTACATTCTTCCATACCTCTGCAGACCTATGAAATTAGAATTTCCAAGGGAGGAGCCTGGGAAGCTGTTTTTTTAATGAATTCCTTGGACTTCTTATCAGGGAAATGTAGGAAACACTGTTAGCAGATCTAAACTATATGCTGTTCTATGTATATGTTTTGTGTTTTCCTTTCTGTATGTCTTTGTTTGTGTTCTTTTCCCTGCCTGAAGTGTCCCATCCCATTCTGGATGTCCAAGTGATACTTATTTTCAATACCTAAAATACCATTTTTTCTAAATGTCTTTTCTTAATTGTTCCTTTTTCCAATCTAACCTTTCTTTTGATACATTTTCCTTTTAAAAACATCCATTTTTTTTTATTACATAAAAAATATATGACTATGTTCTCAGTGTATACTGCTCAAACTTTATCTCCTTTTCTTTCTGCCTTATTAAGTGTGTAGAGTCCTAGGCTGAGTTCTTTCATGGTAAACTGTCATTTTTCAGTGGCAGTGGATTGAAGCAGAAATAGCATGGATTTGGAATCATATACATTCATATTGGCACTTCACTTTTCCACAGATACTCTGTGACCTTGGATAATTTAGTCTCTCTGAGCTTCAGCTTTCCTCTTTTTAACAGTGAAAATACCATGAACTATTTAGAGCTGTGAAATAAGGATGTGGATAGTCATTACTTCTATACAATATGCAATCTTGGAAAATGTTTTTGAAAGTCAAATGTCATACATAGGAACATAACTCTAAGTTATAATTTATATTTGATTCTCAGAGAGCTAAAGAATTATCAAAATCTGAAATCATTGAAGTTTATTGGCTTAGAGGAAAGGAAATTTCTCTAGAGGGCATGAGAAATTCTAGAGTGAATAAAAATGGAAGTATATTTTATTTATTTTTCTTTTGTATGGTTATTCAGACTGAGAATCCCTCCAATACATCTTACCTTTGGGGTAAAATGAAACCTTGGTAAGAAAAAGGAATACTAACCTTAATATTGGAAAAGTATGACCAATAAAAGTTAGCCTTACTATTTTTAAATGTATGTAATAATTAGAACCAAAGTCAAGTAAGTGTCTTTTACGACAACTAAGAACAATTTCCAGTTTCAGTGGTTCCATGAAATTAAATATTTCTAGAGGTCTTGAAAATAATTGTTTCATTATTCATTTACTTATCAAGTTTCTTTTTTCAGTGACTCCACAGTGCGTTAAGCTTTATTCCAGAACCTAACAGCCCAAGTTAATAATTGGTAAAGTCTGAATTGGGGCTTTACTTTATGTGAAAAGAGAAATAAGATAGAGTCCCCTCTGGTTTATGGATTATCAGTATGGGATTACAGACACTACTTCACCCCACTCATTTATTCATGACAAGGTGCCTCTCCCACATGGGTTAGCTTTCCTTCATTATTTTTTTCAGTATCTTTCTACTACCTGATAAAAATCTTTTAGAATAATAGAATTTTATAGCTCAAAGGGATCTAGTCCAACTTCCTTTCTTTATAGATGAGGAAACTGAGACTCTGGCTAAGTGACTTGCCAGACTGACTTCATTTCCTTTTTGATAGGATTGCATGATAGGAGGATGCCATAGTCACATATTTTGAGTTCCAGAAAGCACATTGTCAGAGTCTTTCATGGTATTCTTGTGGACAACGTGAGGAAATGTGATCTGGGAGATAGTAAAGTTAGATGGATTTATAGCTTATTGAATATTTATGCCCAAAGAGTGCTTCATTGTCAACCTGTGCGTGATTCTTTGAACTAGTAAGTTAAAGTGTAGTAGGAGTACATGTAAATTCTGTACTTTAGTTGAATGCAATCAGCCGAATAGGTATAACACTTAATAGCCCGTAAGCCCTAGTTGAATTATTTAGAGTAGGATCTCTGGAATAAGGAATTTGCATTTTGGGCGACCATATTTGCAGCCTTTTGTTCAATTCAGAACACATTTAGGAAGGAAGGAAGGAAAGGAAGGAAGGAAGGAAGGAAGGAAGGAAGGAAGGAAGGAAGGAAGGAAGGAAGGAGAAAGAGAGAAACTGACAAACTAGATGCATTCAGAGGAAGGGGGGAGGATCATGAGGAGAATGGTGATGAAGCCAAGAACTCCCACTGCCCATGGAGAATGCTTGAGGAATTGGACATACTTTGGAGAAGTAAAAACTACATAAAAATGTGATCTGAGGCTTCAGATGTTTAAAAAGCTTTTATGGAAGATGCCTTCCTTCATTTTGCTTTCTTAAATGATAGTTTTATTCAAATGTCTTTGCTGGTTTAAAGTTTACTCCTGAATCTTTGTATAATTTAAAAACAGATGTCAGAAAATATTTTTCGAGTGAAAACTTACAATCAGACAAGTAGTTTTCATGAGGCAAGTTAAACATTAGGTCCATTATAAAAGTATCTCAATAGCTAGATTTAAAAATAGTGATTAAGCTGTGTCACACTGACAGTGATACACATAGTATTTCTCTCACTGTTAGATATGCTAACATTTTTACCTCAAATCCTACACTTTAAGAAAGCTTTTTCTCACTTAGAAAGTTACATTGATAGACAAATACACCACTTTTGAGAATAAAAAGTAAGAATACTTTGTCTTCTTATTTATTCCAAGAAATTAAAGTTTCCCAAAAAGTTGGGATCTGGGGGTAGACATGACATGAAGAATGCTGCAAGGCCTTTTGCACAGAGGTTGTAAGAAGTGTTGGACAGTCTATAAACTGTTTTGCCTCATTAAATTGTACTAAACTTTACTTATCTTTCTAGTTTGTATTTAATTTTAAAAGATGTTAATATACTTATATTCATCTCATATTTCTGCTGTAACTGTAATTTATTACGATAAATTTAGTGGCTTAAAGCAACACAGATTTAATATGTTACAATTCTGGAGGTCAGAGTCAGAGGTTCAAAACAGGTTTCACTAGGCTACATTTTGGGGTATTGGTAGGGCTGCCTTCCTTCTGTAGGCTCTGGGGAGAATCTCTTCCCCTAACTGTTCCAACTTTTAGAGCCTATTTGCATTCCTTGTGGCCCTTTCCTCCATCTTCAAAGTCCTTTCCTCCATCTTCAAAGCCAACAATAACCCACAGAGTCTTTTTTTTTTTTTAAGATTTTATTTATTTATTCATGAGAAACACAGAGATGTGTGAGAGAGAGGCAGAGACACAGGCAGAGGGAGAAGCAGGCTCCATGCAGGGAGCCTGATGTGGGACTCGATCCCGGGACTCCGGGATTATGCCCTGGGCCGAAGGCAGGGGCTAAACCGTTGAGCCACCCAGGGATCCCCCATAGAGTCTTTCTAAGCTTTATCATTCTGAAACAGACTCTCCTGCCTCCTTATTTCATTTGTAAAGACTTTTGTGATTACATTGGATATACCCTGACAATCCAGGATAATGTCCTCGTCTCAGAATCCTTAATTTACCTGCAAAATCCCTTTTGCCATGTAAGGTAACATATACAAAGGTTTTGAGGACGAGGTGGTAGACATCTTTAGGGGGCCATCATTATACCTACCAATCTCTTTGTATTTAAACTAAACTCTAGTATACATGGTAACAAATTGTTAATAGTTCGTTTTTAGTTCTAAAATGTAGAACTAGGATTGGTTGGATGGTTGGAAATTACACATAGATTATTTTTTCTCTAATTAGAAAACTGTCCAAAAATAGAAGACATTTAAAAAGGAGTGATTTTTGTATGTGTCTAAGGTTATAAGCTCCCTTCAAGTGTTGAGACACTGGGTGACTAGTTAGCAGTGAGTCCAAAGAGATTCCTGCTTTGGGTGAGAGACCACATTAAGTGGCCTATAAAACCTTTCTTTTTTAAACTATTAAGCTTTTCTGGTTCTGTGCTAAAGGTTAGAGAATGTAATAGGGCTTTGAGAGAAACAGAATACATGTTTACAGGTAATTCTGTGCAATATCGCAAGTATGTTTGAAAAACAGTTGTGTGTTGGGATTCCTGGGTGGTTCAGTGGTTTGGTACCTGCCTTTGGCCCAGGGCGTGATCCTGGAGTCCCGGGATCGAGTCCCATATCCAGCTCCCTGCGTGGAGCCTGCTTCTCCCTCTGCCTGTGTCTCTGCCTCTCTCTCTCTCTGTCTCTCATGAATGAATAAATAAAATCTTTAAAAAAAAAAAAGCGGTGTGCATTTACTTCAAATTACTCTTGTATATTTTCTTCTAAGTTTTACTATCTGGGTCAAAGAATTAGTTTAATTTTAGGTAAATCATACTGAAGATTCAGTGTTTGAAAAGGATTTTTTTGGAAGAAAATGTGTTTTTAAAATGTTTTCAATCAATGTGAGAGTTAGCTTCTTATTTATAAAGCTCTAATTTATACTGACAATTTCAGGAACATGTATCTTTTGCTAGCCATATTTTACAAGTACTAGATTTAATGTAAATGTGTTATTTATCCTTTTGAAAGATTTATTTCTTCCTCACTTTTGATTATATCCTACATTTTTTCCCAGAGCATGAAGGGGAAAAGCAAAAGTAGTCATGACTTGCTTAAGGATGATCCCCATCTCAGTTCTGTTCCAGCTGTTGGAAGGTTAGTATGCTACATTATTTTCTGGCTCAGGTATTTTCTTGCCTTTGTAACAAAGTGATCAGTTCTCTCTCTCTCTCTCTCTTTTTCATTTTCTTTTTTGAAAGATTTATTTATTAGAGAGCGTGTGGGGATGGAGAGGGGGCAGAGGGAGAGGGTGAGAGAATCTCAAGTAGACTCCCCACTGCATGCAGAGCCTGGTGTGAGGCTCCATCTCACAACTCTGAGATCATGACCTGAGCAGAAATCAAGAGTCAGATACTTAACGACTAAGCCACCCAGACGCCCTGGTCAGTTCTTTTAAGTCCAATTTTTTTTAAACTCAGACAAAAAACGAAAGCATTTTGGTGATGGAGATAGCAGAGCTTCTAGCCTAAAGGAGGGAAGCACTCTGGCCCTTTCATCTATTTCTGTTGAACTAACTAAATTTAAAATTAACTGCTAAACTTTTAAATCTTGGGATTGTTTGAATAGGAGTTTGCTTTGAAAATTTAATGTTTAATTCAAAGTTGCTTTGTTAACTTTCTCTTTGAAGCATTTTTGTGCCTGTTGGTACGATGGGTAAACAAGTCAGAGTTGAAAGGTTTTGTGTAGAAGTCACTACATTTGAGACCAATTCACTGAGTAGTTATTTCTTACATATTTTAGTAGTTAACAGGAAAGTGTCTGAATTGCTTCTCCTTGCAAAGTGAAGATGTTAAATATAATTACACATGAAATACTGAGCTGGTGTCTCAAAGGGGGATTAAAATGCTATGGCTCTGAGTTTAGCTTATTCTCAAAAATTCTATTTCAAAAAAATCTTTTCTTAATATCCTTGTATTTGAAGGATTTGATTTTTTTTCAGCCAGACTACATCAAGCCAACAGAAGAAACTGTTTACTGCAGTACTTTGTTCATAAAAAAGCACCGTTGGTTGTTGTTTGCTTTTTTTCTGTTAATTCTAGTGAATTCATATATGTGCTAATGAAGCATACTTCTTATTCTATTTATAAAAATGACTCTCTTGAAGAATGTTTCTATTTATTCCGCAATGCCATTCTGAAATTGCTATGTTGAAATAGGTTCTTGAACTTTTGATCCCAGCAAAATATTCTAAATGTGAATAATACTAAAATTTCAATAATTTTAGTAGTTTCACTTTGAAGCTAAAATTTATTTGTTTTCACTCTTTTTGTAGTGAAAAAGGTGATGCAGTAGGAGATTCAGCTAAAGTAAGTATTAATTTTAGCATAAATATATTTGAACAATAGAAAATTCAAAATGTTTATAAAAGATTATTTTTTCCTTAAAAGGTAGTGTATGTTACTTTTATAATTATACATTTAAAATTCTGAAAAAAGTCTAAAAATTTGAGAAAGTAAATCATTTATTTCGATTGGAATATTTCCTTCAAGTGTGTGGGTAGATGTGTATTTCCCTAAAAAACTGAAATCTTATATGTATATGAATTTCTAGCCAATTTTTTTCTCCCCCTCACTACTTGAATGCTCAAAATTCAGATATCAATTATTTTTGTTAAAAGTTTAAATGTTGCTACATGGATATCCATTTATCATAGTATTCTTTTATATACACAATTCAGAGGATCCTCCTTCAAGACTGTGGTGATCTTTATTAGTTGTATTGGCTATTAAAGCTGATAGAAAAGACCTGAAGGAGATGAAAGAGCAAGCAATGCAAATATATGGTATATGGGTGTTTAGAGATGGATTGAGCACTAGCTCCAAAGTTGGCTCATGTTCCTGGCCTGGAGCTGTAGGAGACTATGTCAGGGAGGTACCGATTGTAGAGGGTTGTGAGTGAGTTGGTGATTCACTGAACGATTCTGAGAAGAGGAGTAACTGGTATGACGGGGAAGATAGGAAGGAATCTCAGCTTTCTACCTCGTCCTCATCTACATGAATTAATCTCTGGTTCAGGTCAGTATGCTGGCAAACTGCCTACAGAAGCCACTTTTCCCACTGGGAAAGAATAGAAATGTAGATAGACAATATCCTGGGTGACACACAGGGAGCACAGCCCATGCTGCACAGAGGGACTCTGGGTGAAGTAAGCAAACACCTCTTACTCAGGTATCCCCTACTTACATAATTGGCTTAGAGCAGACCCCAGGAGTATTCCCACCTGGAACAGATTCTTTAAGCCCTCACTAATTCAAGACAAAACAAAAGGCAAAACTGGCCTAGCCTGCAATAAGGAGAGTCTGAAATGGGTCTCTGGAAGTGTAAAGAGAGATGGGATGCCTGGCAAATACTCCATTTCAATTTCTACAGGACGGAGAATGTGAAGGTGCAGAGCATGATGAATATCTTGATGGTGATGAGAAGAATCTGATGAGGGAAAGAATTGCAAAAAAGTTAAAAAAGGACCCTAGTGGAAATGTTAAGTCAGCTGGAGAGGGAGAAGTGAAGAAATCAGTTAGCCGCAGGTGAGTCAATTACTGTGCTTCTAGGTATCAGTTTGTCTTTTTATACTTCACTTCAAATTAGCATCGAGTCCTCTATTCAACTTATTTTTTTAAACACTATTTTCATAATGTTTGATATGTATACTATTTGTGTGTTAGCCTGTTTGGAGGCCTCAAACAGACCAGTTTTAAAGTATTTATAGCACTGGTCCTATGAGTCAAATTCTACTTCATCTCTCTCTAAATCTCTTTTTTAAAAGCCTCTATAAATTTTTATATGTGGGGTAAACAATATGTTAGACGTGGAATGCTATGTTTGTTTAATGCCAATATGAACAGTAATGTAGAGAATGAAAAGAGAAGCCCTCAGATTTAGGTAAAATTTGTCAAAACTGGTTATGAAAGTGTGTGGGGGGGTCTGAAAACATTCTTAAATATCTTTTCAAGTCTGATTTATACTGTATACCTCTCCTAATCTCAGTGGTATCATAAAAGAAATTTAAGTGTATGTCTGGTGATAAAGAGTTGTTGAGTTTGTGACTCTTGAAATTTAACTTAATTGAAATACTCTCCTTTATGATTTTATTATTACAACCTTATGGTATACATTTTAAATAATATTGCTTTAAAAAATGTTTTCAGGGCACCTGGGTCGCTCAGTTAAGTGTCTGACTTCGGCTGAGGTCATGATCTTGGGGTCCTGGGATGGAGCCCAGTGTTGGGTTCCCTGCTCAGCAGGGAGTCAGCTTCTCCCTCTCCCTCTGCCCTTCCCCTCCCAGCTCCTGTGTGCACTCTCTTTCTCTCTGTAATAAATAAATGAAATCTTTAAAAATATTTTTTCTTTGGATCACCTACATTTGGAGATAATAATAGACATTACTACATGTAAATAATATTTTTTCATCTGTTTCTCAACTTCATATAGAAAACTTAAAAGAAAAAAACTTTAAAAAAATATATTTCCATGTTGTCATTGCTTTGGTCCCCCAATTTTATCCTTTATGTAACCAGAAAAGTAATTCCCAGAAGTGTCCACTGATGTTAAAAACTTTTATATTCAGAAATAATATTTAAGTATAGTAGATTAACTTTGGGCCACTATTGACAATATTTAGTGCTACACATCACATCAGCTCAGTAACTTTAAGTCAGATCACATATACATTCAATATTTTCTCTCTCTGGTTTAAGACATGCACTTTGATTTTTAACAACTATGAATTTTTTAAAGATTAGCTTTATAATGTGGCAAAAAATACAGTTTTAAGTTTTTTAAAAAGGTTTATTTATTTTTAGAAGGAGAAAGCACACATGAACGGGGGTGGGGGCAGGAGCAGAGGGAGAAGGAGAGAGAGAATCTCAAACAGCTCCACCTGAGCATAGAACCTGTTGCAGGGCTCCATCTCAAAACCCTGAGATTATGACCTGAGCTGAAACCCAAGAGTCAGATGATCAACAGGCACCCCCATTTTGAGTTTTTAATAAATGAAACAAATAGTTGTTATATTTAAGTGCTTAAGTCATCAATTTTACTATCTTATTGATTTTAATCGTTTCCAATACTTATATACCCTGTAATCTGTATAACTTATAATTTAGCAGAGCTGAATTTTCTTTTTTTTTTTTTTTTTAAAGATTTTATCTATTCATGAGAGACACGGAGAGAGAAAGAGAGACAGACAGACACACACACACAGCCAGAAGGAGAAGCAGGTTCCATGCAGGGAGCCCAACGTGTGGGACTCAATCCCGGGCCTCCAGGATCAGGCCCTGGGCTGAAGGAGGCACTAAACCGCTGAGCCACCCGGGCTGCCCTGAATTTTCTTTAAGAACTAAATAGAACAGATGTGAGGGCTATCTGGCTTGACATCTGTCACCCCATTGATCACCAGGGTTGATTGAGCTGATCTGGCTGGCTAGGCGGGTGTCCCCTTCCTCACCGTTCCATGTGTGTCCCTCCTGAAGCTGCACACTCAGTCGAAGAGGATGACCGTCCCCGATAGAGGAGGACCATTCTTCAGTCAAGGGTATACGAGTAGCTGCACTCCCCTGCTAGAACCTAACAAGCTTTCAAGTTCTGTTTGCAGGAGAGTGTAGAGTAGTCAAGCTTCCAAGACTCCAGATGCATCCAAATGAGGTGCTGCATATGGCAGTCTGCCTTTGTTTAAAACAAAACAACTAAAGCTTATTTGGTAAAATTTGCCCTAATAAATGGTGAAAACACCAAAACACCTATTTTTTTTTTAAGATTTATTTATTTATTTGAGAGAGAGAACATATGCACATGAGTTGGGGAAGAGGCATAGAGAGAGGGAGAATGAGTATCTCAAGCAGACTCCCTGCTGAGCTGAGAGCCTAACTCGAGTCTCCATCCCAGGACCCTGAGATCATGACCTGTGCCAAAATCAAGAGTTAGGATGCTTAGCCAACTGAGACACCCAGGTGCCCTCCAAAACATCTATTTTTAACTAGATTTTTAACTCTTCCGCCAGATTTTTAGTATTCATATTCTTTCTCCCTCCTTCATCCTACCTCTCCTGCCTACAATCAGAAATAAAAAGAAAAAATGAGAACAGGATAGAGTAGAAAGTACAGAATTTCAAAGGGAAAATAATTTTTCACTCCAACCTAGAAATTTTCATGCTTGTGTCATGACCACTTGAGTGCAAAAAATTCCAAAATTATTAGTGCTTTTGGCATAAAAGCTTAACTCTAGTTCAAGTCTCAAGTTAATTTTACCTTGAAAAACCAGAAAAATCTCTAAGAATCTTAAAAAATTATAATGGGATAAAAAAAGATAGTTAAATTTAAAGGAATATTACTACTCAGTCTGAGTTGAATTATAAGGGCATAGCTGCCAGCCAGATAGGATGTCCATTCAAATATCCAGCCTTTTCATCTGCATGTGCTAGAAGTAGTCCATTATCCTTCAGTCATTTTCCGATTCAAGCAATGGATTAGCCTACCAGCCCTTTAGGCAAGGAGTATAATTTTACTGAAAATTTGTGGTATTGTTTCTATTGGTAAAGAAACAACTAGACCCTGTTAAAGCTGTTTATCACTTTGGATGTTAAATCTACAAGCAAGGTTGTTGTGTACTTCACATGTAAGCTGGGGATGGTATTTAACAAAATGATTTCAACAAATTTACAGAGTAGAATCTTTTCCTAAGCAGGGAGCCCTGAAATGGTGCTCGATCCTAAGACACTGAGCTGATCCCAGGATGCTGAGCCAAAGGCAGACACTTAACCAATTGAGCCACCGGGTGCCCCGGGTCCCTTTTATCTTTATATCCTGAGTTTAGTCTAATAAGCAGATGGTTCTTAAAGTTTGTGTAATGAGTGGATTAATAAGTGAATGAATATAAGTGATACATTATGTGATGTATACATGAAATGGTTTTTCATCCTAACTGCCAATTAGATTCACTAAGGAAATGTTCAAAGAAATACTGATGGCTAGGCCCCACTGCCATAGATTCTGAATCATTTGGTCTGAAGTGAAACCCGGACACATTCTCCTTTTTAACTTTTTAGATTTTAATTGAAGTATGACATGCATACAGAATTTATTTCACAGTGCATGTATCTTAACTATACAGGTTGCTAAATTTTTACAAACCAAATATACCCATATACCTATCATCCAGATCAAGAAACAGAAAATTCCATCACCCAGAAGTCTCTTTCTTGCCCCATTCTGGTTACTTCTCCCCTCACTGCTTTTCTAACTTCTAAGAACAGATAATAGTTTAGGGTAACAATACTTTGTAAAATCTCCCCAGATATACTAATGTGCCTCCAGGTTTAAGAACTCTACTCCCCACCACAGACATACTCCCTTGATTAATTCTGGGCTAGAGAATAATATAAAAGTGGATTTAAAAAAAATCAGTGTCACCTCAGTTTTTGCAGCCTAATAGTGATAAGACATTTATATCAACTGAATTTAGTTTTAATCTTTGAAAAACATAAAACAGTAGGTATAGTGGGACTCAATTTCATCAGAAATAAAATATGGTATTTGAGTATTTCTGATGTTTTTTTTTTTTTTTTTTTTTTTTTTTTTTTTAGAATATGTGCTGCTAAAGACTTAAATCAGTGCCTTTCAATCTTTTCTGTACATTTAGATCACCTGAGAACAGGCCCCACCTCAGACTAAGTCCATCAGAATTTGTGGTATGGGACCTTAAGTTTAAGAAAGTACCCCAGGTTATTCTAATGTGCACTCAAAGTTAATTGTAAGTTTGGGATTATTTGGAGCTGGTCTTTTGAAAAATCTATTTTAAAATTGATGGTAAAGAATTATTTTTTTGCCTGTAGGTGGAGCTCAACTGCTGCAAGTTAATCCTATAAGCCAAATTGAGTTGTCTGCCCTACTATTTTTGAATATCTGTGTATTGATATGTAATAAATAACCAGAGAGTATAATCAGATCTAACAAGCAGACCAAATAGTTAGAAATCAGTGGTTTGTTGTGATGATTATAGTCATTATGGAAATTCGGTCTTTGTGTAACTTTTATGAATGTATTGTGATTACTGTTTTAAATTATTTTCATCAAATCGAAATATAAATAAAAAAATACTAATACATACCCTCAAATTATAATCATCAAACATTTGATAGAAATGTTTCAAGGTTAACTAGAATGTTATTAGTTTTGGTGTTTGAACAGTTTCCCATTTGATCAGCTATATTCTGTTTACCCATCATATTTAGTTGACCTTCTTCATAAAACAACTCTCTTATTTGGTAAAGTTAAGTGGAATTTGTGTTTTAGTTATGACCTGTATTAGTTGACTGAATATGAAATATGATAACACCAGGAATTTAGATATGGATATTGAAGTTGAAATTGAGATTAAAGATCTAATGAGTTGGATTGAACTTTAAATTATGAAGCAAGGAATAATGTAGTTATAAATACCTCCTGAGTATATTCCCTGAGGCCTGGGTGGACACCCACATTAGATGTTGCCAATTTTCCTCTCTCAAGTCTCTCTTTGTTTGGTTTGACATATGTTACTAGGATTTCTTATTTCTCAGGATTTCTAGCCTTCTCAAAAGCATCTGTAACCTTTCTCTCAGGTTGGGGAATCTCTTAGTCTTAATATGATTAGACCTAGGAAGTACAGATTCAAAAAAATAATACAGTATTTAAATTTCAAAAATTTGGAAGATAGTATGCATTTTTAAATTATAGCATCAATTTAAAAGATAATAACAAAGGTTGAAATCCACAGATATTTTAACAATCCTATTTGCACCATTAGAATTTGTCATCTCTAAGAAGTCCCCCTTTTCCTTTCATTAGAACATAGAACATTTACAAGCAAGGAGTGCATTAACCATTTAAAGCATTTCTGCTTCCTTTTACCTTCTTTTGCTCTGGGATGTACTGAAGCGAATGGTAAAAAAGAAGAAGAGGAAGAAATGTGAGTTCTATGTAGTGGGTATCTGGTCTCTGAATAAAGAAAATTTGCAGTTAGTATTTCTCTGGTATGGAGTAGTAGTGGTTGAAATACTGTATTTTCAAGAAATATTTGGGTTTGCCAGTAGATATTAGCTTTTGAGCCATCCTAATTTTAACAAAGTTTGCGGTAACTTGTACTAGAACTTGACATTTATTTGTTGATTGATTTTATTTATTCATGAGAGACAGAGAGAGGCAGAGACACAGGCAGAGGAAGCAGGCTCCATGCAAGGAGCCCGATGTGGAACTTGATCCCGGGACTCCAGGATCATGCCCTGGGCCAAATGCAGGCGCTAAACCTCTAAGCCACCCAACTTTTATTTTTTGTATGTTCTTTCCTAAGCAGTCATCCTGTTCTCAAACATGTTACTATTGTTGCCAAACACTGCAAGAACTGCTATGTACCAGACCGTGATAGATTTCAGGAACATGAAAATAAAGGAGAAATGATTTGTCTGCAGACGTTCATAATATAGGGCAAAAATGAGATTATAAACAATTAATTACAATTCAGTATGT
Organism: Canis aureus; assembly: GCF_053574225.1. Taxonomy (NCBI): domain Eukaryota; kingdom Metazoa; phylum Chordata; class Mammalia; order Carnivora; family Canidae; genus Canis; species Canis aureus. The sequence goes on from NC_135615.1 coordinate 51,469,404, forward strand.
CACATGCTCTAAAAGACATGCATGTAAATTATTATGGATATTAAGTAGGCAATATATATTTCTGGAAAAGTTCAACATACCAGGTCAAAAAGAGTTAATGTAAAATTGCCATTTCTGTAAATCAAGAATGGTCAAATATCAGCAATTTCATAAGTCACACCCTAATGCTAATAATATAAACCATTATTTGGAGGCATTATTGGAAAGAAATAACATTTTAGCATTAAGTTCAGCCCTTTAAATTAGTGTTGTATAATCCCCCAGCATAAACTTGATGGTTTATTTTACTGCCTTTACCTATTACATTTAAATTTTTGGAATAGTAACAATTATAAACCATACCATCATTTGGCATTTTTGGCAAGATTCCATTTTTCTTCTGTTTGGGTCTTTATAGCAAAGATTTTTGGATATTCTGAACAAAACTGTTTTGTGGGCTATTTGAAATAAAAAAAAAAAAAAAAAAAAACTTTTAAAATGCCCAGTTAGTTCATTGAGAACCTTAATCCACATCCAAGAAATAACCTTCAAAATAAAACAAACAAAAAAATCCCCAAACTTGAGTTATATATTTAAGAAATACAGCAACCCTACTGTTTTTACAATTATATTTCAAATGGCAGACAGGAAGCAGTGAACTGCACATGTGGGGGAGTTTCTCCTGTCAAAATGGAGGAGAGGTATTTGCATCTATTTAGAATGTATTGATTTCTCTTACCCTTGAGAGTTCTGTTCCATTGATCTGGTAGTATCGATTGTTTTTGGAGAATGGAATTGCACATATGAAATGTAGTGTCAAGATTATGTGCAAAAAACATTCTTTAAGTTATTCAAGCATTTGAGGAAGTGTTCTCTACCCTGGAACAAATCTAGTCATATTGAAGAGTTTTGAGACTCATTGCTTTCTTACTTTCATTGTCTGTACATTGTGAATTCACCTATAAATTAAATTGGCAAGTATTAGGGGCACCTGGTTGGTTTAGTCAGTTAAGTGTCCAACTCTTGGTTTCGGCTCAGGTTATGATCTCAGGGTTCTGAGGTCAGGCTCCATGTTCAGCCTGGAGTCTGCTTAGGATTCTTTCGGTCTTCCCCTCCTTATCCCTCTGCCCCTACCCCTGCTCACATGCACTCTCTCTCAAATAAATAAATAAGTAAAAAAAAAATAAAGATAAATTTGCAAATATAACTTGGATAAAATACAGAACAAAGACGCCACTCAAGACGCAAAGGTCTTTGTTTAGCACAAAGTTAAAAGCACTTGAAGTTACACATGGGCCTGAGGGAGATTTATTATTAGTGATTCTATTTTTTCTCTCTCTAGTTTTCTCTATCCTTTCCCCCTCTAACCATTCAGGGATTTTACCACCTTCCAAGTATGGCTTCACTTAGGCATATTGAGTTTCTCTTTTGTACTACACACTATGCTAGGTCCTAGGATGCTCAGATTAGTAAATCTGAGTTTCTTTACAAGTTGATAAGTGTCTAGTAAAGGGTCACAGTTGAATGAACACATAAAGGCTGTGAGGTATTCATAGGTACCCTAGCCAGACAGTTGTTGTGTTATTCCACAAATATTTCTTGTTCTACGTGTGACTGGACACTTTGCCAAATCAATTTATTACTCTAATTTCATCTCCAAAACAAGGCTACAAGGTATAGTCTGTATTATAACTCTCATTTTAAAAGTAAAGAAAACTAGACTTAAAGAGTTTAAGTGATTTGTATGTAGAAAGTGGCAAAGCTGATCCCGTCCCTTCAGGGATGAGCACTGGATGTTGTATGTTGGCAAATCAAACTTCAATAAAAAAGAAAGAAAGAAAGCAAGTGGCAAAGCTGGTCCTTGAACCTGCAATGGTCTGACACCTCTCTGGAGCCCAGAGAAGGGTGGGCCAGGGCCAGCTCACACGTGTCCAGCTGAAGTGAAACTCTCTCACGGAATGTCTCTAGCAAAGGTATGAGATCATGTTAGAAATATTATTCTATATAAGTGCAGGGGATAGATTGGAGGAAGGAGACTGAAACAGAAAGACACATTAGCAGATTAGTACATTAGTCCAAGGGAGAGGTAATCAGAGTCTAAGTCACTAGTATCTATGAAAATGGATTTCTATGTAATCCATATCTATGGGGATGGATTTCGAGATAATGAGAAGGTAATAGATTTGAATATAAGAGACCTAAAGGAAAAAGTTATACCTAGGTTTCTGGTTTAGATTCCTTGGCTGAGTGGTGGTGAGTAATGGGATAGAAATTCTGGGTGTTCTTAGTACTCCCCTCTGCCATTTTTGTCCTTTTAGTCCTTCCTGATATTCTTCAGTGTCCTACATACAAACATACTGAACTGCTTCCTTTTTTAGTCAGCTGAAGTTAAGTTATGCTATAGTAACAAAGAATCTCCAAATCTTACTGGGTTAAAATAATGTTTGTTCTCTCGCTCTGGCTACATCCTGGCAAGATGGGTGGGTGGACTCCACATCACTTACATTCAGAGGCCCAGGATGAAGGAGAAGCCTTTTGCCAAGAGGCACAGGAGAGGGAGAAGAGTGATGATGGAATCATCATATACTAGTTCTTAAAGCTTCTGCTTAAGACGTGGCGTCCATCACCTCACCATTTCATTGGTGAAAGCAAGTGATGTGGCCAAGCTTAGTGTTTCTGTGGTTAAGTATAAACCTCTCACAAGAAGGAGCAGTGAATGCTTAGAAATAGTAATGTAATCTCCTCCAGGCTTTGCTTTAATCAGGAATAGTATAAATACTCATGACTGTGTAATAAATTTAGCCATCATCTTCCTGGTAGACAGGACAAAAAGAGACATAATAAACATTACTTGATTGCCATTATCTGAATTTTAGGAAGGAGGATATCAATTCCTAATTATCACCTACTTTTAAAATGTATAAAATCTAGAGGAAATGTTCTCTTATCCATCTTTTCACAAGGGGTGAAGAAGAACACAATGGCAATCTTCCACAAGTTTCACAGAAGACGCAGAAACCCTTCATATGCACGTAACATTAAATCATAAATATCTTATGAGATATGTTAAGGATCCTCTGGTTGTGGGGAACAGAAACCCACTCAAAAAAACTCAAATTTTTCTATAAAGGGATTTTACTTATAAAGTAAACTGAAGGGATTTCTGTATAAAGGAATAGAGGAGTTGCACAGAATCCAGATAAAAGAATTGTGTACAGGCCTGACAGGAAGCGAAGTTGTCAGAAACTTATATTACCTCTCCTTCTGCAGCCCCAGCTCTTTTTCTTTGTTCATTTGTTCTGTTACCTTCTATAATCTGATGTTTTCTCTGTAGGGCTCTAGCCTGTTGTCTCCTGCAGTTCAGCCCTTCAGAAGTAAATTGACTTTAATTCTGTGTCCCAAAGCCTGACTCTCCAGAGAAAGAATCTTACTGGCTTAGTTTGGGTTAACTATCCATTCAATTATGACATTGGAGAGGACAGTGATGGTGGAGGGGCTCTTAGAAAGCCATGAGATATGTCAGTATGATAGAGATGGCTTCTCCCTCCATTAACCACTTCCCTTCTTATTTAGTAATGAGAACCCAGATATTTAGCTGGACTCATACCTGCCTCATTAAAGGACATTCACCAAACTCCTTTGTAGCAAGGCAAGGCCTTGTGAACAAATTCTGGCTAATGAGAGAAACAGAGGCATATCAGAGTTTCAGGCAGTCTTTTCTAAAGGAAAGAGGGAAGGGGCTAGCCTTGGTAGAACAGGGAGGTTGAAAGATCCTGGGTGCTTAAAGACCTCATGGAGCTATGATTCTAGCTTGGATTTCCTAGCTGGAGTTGACCCGTTGAAATAACCTTCAAGTTATTTATGCCACGTTATTTGGAGTTTCCATTAAGTGTAACAGAACCTAAATCTAACTGATACAGTAAGGCTATTTCTTTCAGGGCTGTAAGTAGAGAAGGTTCTCTAAGGTGGGCATGTGGGTAGAGAGGAAATGAATAGCTGTTTCGTTAGTTTTAATAGCTTTCTTAGTTGGTTTCCTTGTTGTTCCTGGCAGAGAATCATATTAATTATTAACACCCAACATCTTCCCTGCTCTTCTCACTTTTGGCTGATGACCTGGCTTCTCATTTTATTATGAAAACAGAAGTAGTTAGAGAAATGCCTTATTTTCCCACCAACAATGTATCCATTGCATCTGAATTCATATGCTTCTGGCAGAGGCAACCCCTTTACTCTGTGCTCTTGGTCTTCATATCCTTAATTTTTTTTTTTTTACACACTTTGGCCAACCTGTTATCCGCTTTACTCTTCAAATGTGGCATATTGTCCTTCTTGTTTCACACCGAGCTCATTCTTTTCTCAGGCCTCTGCACTTTGGGTTATCTCAGCTTGAAAGTTTCCTCTCTGAGATCGTCAGTAACCATTCCTTCCCTCCATGCAGTTCTTTGCTCAGACATTATCTTTTCAGACCACACTATTTAAAATAATTCCCTCCCTGCCTACCAGGGGTACATATCCAAATAACCTGAAGACAAATTTTAAAAATTTGTTTGGCTTTTACAAAATGGATAACCTGGGATCTACACCCCTGAGAAAAAAAAAAACACAAAACAAACAAAAAAATCCATCAGTAGTGCTAGGATGTGATTTGCTCATAGTTTTTGTAGCCAAATAGTTAGTGATAGAAATATACACATTACTTATCTTTTCCTATATGTTGCAGTGTAGGCGAATAAAGGTAAATAAGGTTAAAAGTTAAGTTTAATCCAGATTATCTGTCTTTTTTGAAGCTGGGCTCAGATATTTGCAGAAGACAAGGTTGCTCTGTTGTAGGGAGACAAAGTAAGAGGGTCTCTTCACCCAGCCAAAATCAGTTTTCTACAAGTTCTATAACTTCTTTAAGAACCATTGCCAGAATATTTCATCAACATTAATCTAAATGAGTGGATTTTATTCTATTTTGTTCACCTTATTGAATCTTTGCCTTTATTTAAGCTTGTCTTTTAAAAAGTAAACACAATATAAACTATTCAGTAATGACCTACTTTGAAGAGGAATCTCACAGAATTCATTACAGTTCTTTCCTTTCTGCCAACTTTGATACTTTAATAATATTTGATATCTATTCTCTCCTTAGCCTTTATTGTTTAGATACTGCTACACCACGTGTATTAGTTCATTCAGTATATTTGTGTATTCATGTTGATTTCAATGTGTTTACTTATGTAAATACGCCTATGTGAGTGTTAAACCTTAACTAGTATTTCCATTATTATTTTGAAGTCTACCAGTGGCTTACTCGATTTTTAATATAATTCTGTATTTGATTTATAATTCTTCTACACACTTAAATTTTTGTTTTATTTTAAAGACCTTAATACATTTTTCTGGTATTGCTAATTTTATCATGTCAACTAGTCTGACTGGTTTAATTCTTCTTTAAAAAATTATTTTGTTTAAACAGTCTCAAATTTATTATGATAATGGGTAGATTTCTGTTCCTACTGAAAAGTACTTTTCTTATGGTCAAAGACGGATACCAATTGACATATGAGCTTAAGTACCAAATCCTTTCTCTTTAATTTGTATTTTCAGTTGACACACACACAGTCAACAGACAGGAAGTTAGATTTGTTCTTTGCTGTATATTTGATTTTCTGGATTCTGTGAAAAAGAATGTTTTCTTAACTATGAAAATTACATATAATGACTTTCTTCTTTTTGGATAGGCATTTACTTTTTTAGTCTTATTAATCATTACAAATCACTAGAAAATTTCTGGATATGCTTATTTGTTCATAATATTAACAATAACTTGAAATAATTTTAAAGGCAGTCTTTGTCAGAGGGAATTAAAAAGAAAATTCCTTGGGTTGGCATCAGAGAGTTTAGAAAGGTACCATGTAGACTTCATACAAACTCTAGAGTGTTGTAGTCTTTGTATTTTATATCTTGCTGCTATATGATAAGAGTCAGTTTTAGGTATAGTGTGTAGGTACTTACCCAGTCACCTAGACTAATGGATATATAGCTGACCCGTGGAAGTACATTTAGTGTGATAGAAGGTACAAGTGTCTAATCCTGATGCTGCTGGAGAGTGGCTCAGAAATTGAAAGCTAGGATAACATCGCAAAGTTATTCACCAACCATAATTGTTTGGCTTTATGCTCATTATTATATTTTCAGGATTTACCAGTAGTCCAGTGAAGTTTTAAAAATTATGTTTTCTTCATTTTATTGTTTTAGCCTATGCTGTACATTATGGGAAAAATTTTGGAACAAAATGTTTACATTTTAGTAGATACTTAAAGGTTTTGCTCATAGCTTTTGTAGCAAATGAATTAGTGAGGAAAATACACGTATTACTTAACCTTTTCCTGTATGTTGGGAGCAGAAGTAAATTAAGGTAAATAGGTTAAAATGCAAGTCTGGATCTAGATTACCTGTCTTTTCCAATGCTAGGCCTGGATGTTTGCAGAAGACAAGGTTACCTATTCTAGAAAGATAAAGTGAGAGGGAGTCCTTTCTTCTAACCAAACTACCTTTACTTCCAAGCTGTGCCAGTGAATAGCAACAACAATTTTAAGTAGTAATAAAGGGTCATTAACAGCTGTTATAGTACCTAAACACAGCCTGCAACAAAAATTAAACACCTAAGAGCCTGGCCTCCTGAGGATGGTTACAACCTAAAGATGGTGGGACTGCAGCATCACCATTTTGGTTGTTCGGTGCTATGGCTATAAGATGGAAGGATATTTGTGTTGCCTTAATTCATGGACTCTTAAGATAACAGATAACCTTTTACAATGTATGAAAGCTATTAACTCAAAATAATTTTCGTAAAACACTGATGAAATACTGCTTATTCCAACAAAAAAGCAAGAGAGAAATGTATGAGAAGATTAATTTTAGTTTGTTCTTGATAAAAATTTTTAAAGTAGCATTTGAAGGGTGTTTATAAGTTCATATGTATATGTATCTTTGAATTGTTCTTTTTTAAAACACTGTAGCTACAGAATTTTAGATTAAGACCTGGCACCTAAACCAGGTTAAAATAAAATGCAAACAACCTCTCTACAAAGCTATAAATCTGACATGGAAATAGATTATACCAAAGGGATTCACCTCATATGGGCTTTTTAAGGTTGAAAACTTAGTTTCTAAGCAGAGCAGTTGCCTAGCTTTCGAATATCACTGCATTTTTTTTCCTGCTTCATATTAGGTTGTTTACTTTTTGTTGTTGTTACATTTCTGTTTCTGATTCTTAGAACAGAAAGCAGTCCTTATTTGGAGCTATGATACCTGGAACTAGGTGTACTTAAGTATATGTTATTTACAAAAACCTATAGCATTATGTACCTATTAAGTCTTAGAGGTGGAAAGAAGAGATGGCTACTGGGTAGAGAGAGAGAGATCAATAGAAGAGAATACAGGGCCCAGAAATAGACCCACACATACGCAAATATAATGAACTGATTTTTGACAAAAGTGCAAAGACAGTTTGATTAGAAATGATAATCTTTTAGAGCAATTGAGAGTCTGCAAAAAAACTGAACGTTGACACCTACCTCACACTTTATACAAAAATTAACTTACAGGGATCATGAACTTAAAAGTAAAACTATTAACCTTCTAAAAGAAAACGTAGGAGAAAATCTTTATGAACTTGGGTATGCTAATGAGTTTTTAGACACAAAAAGAAGTCTGATAAATTGAACTTTATCAAAATTAAAAGAACTTTGGCTCTGCTAAAGATGCTTTTAAGGGATGAAAAGATAAGACACAGACTGGGCAGCAATACTTGCAAGTTACATATCTGGTAAGAGACTTGTATCCAGAATATATAAAGAATTCGGAAAACTCAACACTAAAAAACAAACCCATTTGAGAAACAGACAAAAGATCCAAACAGATATTTCACCAAAGATACATGAGGCAAGCACTATATGAAAATGTTATATGTACATCCTTGCCAAAATGGACCACTACTGTAAGCAAGGATTTAAAATTTGTAGTATTATTTACTTCACATTTTAGTATTCAGTAAATAAGGAGCTAGAAGATAACAAAAGTTAAAGCCTATCTGTTTTTCAATCTGGAACTTGACTAACTCTACCTACAAGGCACCTAGACCTTAGATTCTAATACTGGCTCTTAGTTTTATATTTTACACAAAATATTAGAGTTGTCCACCAATGCACAGAAACAGAGCAGTTTTGCAGAGAGAATAGGGGAAGAATGGTGAGGCTAGACTGCTTTCTAATCTTCCTTTAGTTGTATTTGCAATATTCATTTTACCCAGGATTACTCTCCAAGCAATGGACAATCCAGGATTTAAACACAGATATATTTGACTTAACTGCCATACTATATACCTCCCTTGAGATGAGCCATAAAGAATGGGATATTAGAATGGTGGGTCAGGATGCAGACCAAGGGATTGGTGAGAATTTGATATCCTGATAAGTGTGGTAACTTATATACAAATGGTTGCACATCTGTAGGAATTGAGGTAGAAAATATTAGAGGAATAAACTGGAGCCAATCAAGATGGGCCTTGTATGGCATACTTAAACCGGACTTTGTTCTTCAGATGGTGGGAAACAATATAAAAGGTTTAAAATTGGAAAGTGACATGATTAGCTTTTTGTCTTAGAGGGATCATTGTGGTAGTAACATGGAAAATAAACTGCAAAGAGCCAAGACTAGAGGTTGAGGAGACCGACTGGAAGACTGCTTTAATAGTCCAAGTCCAGGTAAGATATAATGAAAACCCCAACCAAGACAGTTGCAAGGAGATTTGCATTTAGGAAACATTTTTCCAAACATCTACAATATGCATGTGGTAGATAGAAAGATAAAGATACTCCCTTTGCCTACAAAAATGTTTGCTCTCAGCTGAGCCAGACAGTATAGCTGTCTTGTACACAATGAACTCTGTATAAAGCAGAGGTTCAGAGAAAGTCCAGCAGCTTCATGGAGGAGGGACAGATTAATTTTGACTTTAGGGATCAGGAAGTCTGCATGTATGCAAAGTAGATAGCATTAATGCTAGGCCTTGAGGAAGGAGTAGAGTTTGAATAAGAGGAAATGGGTGGGAAAGGGAATTTCCAGTAGAGGAAATGGAGAAAAGCCCAGAGTGTATTTGAGGAACAATCTGTTGTGACTAGAGGAGAGGATATAGTTGGAAATAAAGATGGAAAGATAGGGTTGGGACCAGATCATGAGGTACCTTCCAGGAGAGTAAAGTGCAAATATAACTCATTTTGCTTGATTTATGTGTTAATGCAAATGTACAGAAAAACATAGATCAACTTCTTTTTTTTTTACCTACTCTAGGTAAACCAGTTTGAAAGATTAAAAGTTGGGTGAATATTGGATTCCTACATTTTTGGACAGGAGATCTATGAGTAGGAAGGTTTAGTGAGATTACTATATTAGAGAATTATGTTTATTTTAGTTTTTATAATTTGAAAGTGAACACTAAATCCCTGTAGTAAATGAGATGGTAGTTTAGGGAGAGGAATGAATCTACCTAGTGACAATATGAAAACAAATTTTATTTCTAGCACTTTGACAAAAATCTTACGTGTATAATTAACATTAAATAACAGCTGTGATTTATAAAAGTTTAGATTCTGATTTCACAATCATTACTCTAAATGAGAACTGAACAAATAGCATTTCTGAATGTTTCTTCACCTATAAAATGTGATTAATACCTGCCCTTCCTATCTTAATAGAGTTGTGGTCCTATCAAATGAAATAATATGTATGAAATTACTTTTAAAACATTATGCCATTGATGGCCAGTGATTATATAGAGTTTAAAGTGCCTTTTGGTGACACACAATCCAGCCTTCTCATTTAACAGCCTTAGAATAGCTCACTTTCTGGGAGCCCCTTCCAACCATGCCATATTTCAAAATAAAATGAAAGTTTAATGCCAGGTAATTGACAGTGGTTAATAAGCATATATGACAACCAGAGTAGTATTTAAGGGGATGTATGTATTTAAGGGGTATGACACTAATGAAGTAGAAGAGATGAGCCCAGTCCACGGGGACAATTTGGGGAGACAAGCCAAGCATACCTAGTAGGAAAATGAGACACTGCTGTCCTTCATAAGCATCCTGGCTCTCCCACCTCCCACAACCCTCTCTAGACTACAGAGAATATACTCTGCATCAGATGTGATTATTGTTGGCTAAATCATGCTATACAAAACATGAGCACATGAAGTTACTTAAGAAAATAATACATTAAAAAGTACAAAATGGCGTAGACAGGCTGAGTAAATACATAGGAAATCCCAAGTAAAATGGTGTGAAGTCAGATGAAATTAATTTTCTTGAAGGTTTGTTTTCAGGCAGGTTTATACTGCCAAATGCCAGACTGTAAACTGGAGTAAGTAGATTACAGAAGTAATTTTGCTGGTTAAAGAAATACTCCCTTCTAAGATAATGAGTTTGCTAATTTGTTGCATTTTACCTAAATTGCTAATTACTATTTTTATTTCATTTTTTCATTTTGAATGTTTATTAAAAAATGGAAGTATTATTTTTGAGAACATCCTGTTTATAGTAAAAACTTAATGACAACTTCATAAAACAAAAATAGCATGTCTACAAGTATGATTAGGGACATGTTCATTTAAGGAAACAAATTTAAAAGATAAAATTCTAACTTTAGCTAGTGTATGCAACTGTTTTATTTTAGAAAGATAAATGTTCTTGCTGAAAATTCAGTGATGACATTTATTGCTTAGGAAAACATGTTGCTATATTTTTCCTTTTATGTGATTTTTAATATAGCACTTACAGAAACACTTCAAATCTTACTAAACAAAACAAATATAAAATGTCACTTTCTAAAATGTACTGGTAACAGAGTTTTCTTGTCTACTCTTAACACTGTAGTTCTGATTGAATATTTCTAATACTAGAACCTTGATATGCCAAAAGTTAAAACACAGCTTAAGGATTTTAAGATACAATTTTTTTAGTTTTTTTATATTTGACTTGTTTAAGAATGGAAAATTTTTATGGACTGATATTACTTGATTTTCTGCATTGAACAAGTTGATGAATGGCCAAGAGGCAGGGCAATTATAGATAGGTGTGCAGAGGACTTGGCCATGGAATGTGAATATGAGCTGGAATCTAGATCAAGTTCTCCTCCAAGCCTTGTGCACTGGAGATGGCCACATCAGCCCTGGGAACAGGTGCCTTTTTCTAATCTTTGAGTCAAGAAAAGGTGTTTATTTCTTAGGAGGTTCCCCCAGAGGATATGCCCTTTTGTAATTAACACAAAAGTGCTTTAAGTGCTAGCCTATGGATAAATCATTTAAGAAGTAAAAGAAAATGGGCAGATGGATGGTAGCTTTTCTCAGTGGTTACTGCAGCGCAGATGTGTGGCACATTTTTAGGGGCATGAAAGGAACTTGGAGACAGTATATTGCAATGGAAAGAGCTCTGGGAGGGAGTTTTGGAAACCAGAGCCCTTAAACATAGGTGTTTGACCTTGGGTGTTCTTTTCTTGAAAATGAAAGGATAGAACTATCTTCAGCCTTCAAGGGTGCATCCAGTTCTTGACTTCTATGAAGGTTATATCTGGAGTGTGATAAGCAGGGACAAGTTTGAACTGGGAATTTTCCAAATTGGCACATCTGAAATGTCATTAAACTCCTAGAGATATGTATTTTATGTGTTTATAGCATCTATAAGTCTTGAAATCAAGTAGTTCTTAACTTTCTTTCTACTTATTTTAATTTACTTCTTTTCTCCTTTTTCTTCGTCTGATTTTTGTTGTGGTGGTAGCTGTCGGTTTTTTGTTTTTTGTTTTTTTGTTTGTTTTTCTGTTTTTTTTTTAGCTTCTTATGCTGGAAGTTTACATAATTGATTTTGAACTTTATTCTTTTTTAATGTAAGCATTTAACGCTCTAAACATGGCTTTTCTGCATCTCACCAATTTTGTTGTTAAGATAGTATTATGCATCAGCTTGGCTAGGCTAGAGTTTAATCAAACACTAATATAGGTGTTGCTGTAAAGGTATTCTGTAGATGCAATTAAAATCCATAATCAGTGACTTTTAAGTAAAGCAGATTATCAGACTTAATCTGGGGGTCCTGATTCAATCAGTTGAAAGGCTGAGGAACAGATCTGAGGCTACTCTGAAGAAGAGATTCCATCTGTGGAGAGCAGCTTTAGCTCATACTGTGGAGAGTTCCACCTTGCCCTTCTTAATGGCCTACTTGCTCAAATGCTTGGTCCACATTATTGGATTTCAGACTAGCTAGACTGTATAATGGCATAAGCCAGTTCATACACACACACACACACACACACACACACACACACACACAGTATATTTTACTGCTTCTGTTTCTCTGTTTGAACCTGTACTGATAGAATTTTTGCTTTGAATTTCATTCAGTTCAAAATTTTTCCTATTTTCCTTCTGGCTTCTTCTTTGACCTGTGGGTCATTTGGAAGTGTGCTGTTTTATTTTCCAAATATTCAGGAATTTTCCAGATATCTTTCTCTTAGTAATGTCTAAATTAATTTTATTGTGGTTGGAGGACATATTCTGTACAATTTCAGTTATTTTACATTTATTGAGACTTGTTTTTTGGCTCAGAATATGGCTTATCTTGGTGCATGTTCCATGTACACTTGAAAAGAATGCGTATTCTACTGTGGTTGTTTGGAATGTTCTATAAATTACCTCAATACTTTCTATGGCAGTTTAGACTTGCATTTTATGTTTAAATTATACCTGGTAAGTTACAAATTTCCTTGATTGAGGAGATTTTCTTGAAATGATGCTATTTCTGAAAAACTAAAAGACCAAGTAGTAATTTCTGATGTTATACATCATTAATTATTTCAACTAATAATAGTATTTTTAACTTTGTTTCCTACTACTTGATTATTTGCAGTAGGCCGTAATATAACTATTAGTTTCATGTCTTTTGCTTTCAGTTTTATATTGTATAATACTTAGACATCTCAGTTTCCTTTTGATTATCCAAGAATAAATTTTTAGTTGGTAAATTTTCTTGGACTTGTCCTACTTAATTTTCTTCAGATCATTTGTGTGTGTGTGTGTGTGTGTGTGGCAGTTTTGTTGTCTCAACAGAAAATGTACATGGAAATGAAAAATCAAATCAGTGTATTCTTTTCTCGAGCAACTTTTTCTTGTTTTTAAGAAAGCATTATTAGCCAAGGTTAAAATGGCCTTGCAAATTTTCAGTGCATTTTTATTTTAAGTAAACTCAATGAGAGAAAATAGAAAGTTAAAAAACAAAAAACAAAAAACAAGTCTTTGGATCCTTTCCCTAGAAGATTCCCTGTATTACTACTTTAAGTTATATACCTCCTATTTGTGACTAATCTATAATTAATGTAATATAAAGAAGTTTCTGTAATGAGTGGAAAAATGGATCAGATAGCTGTTTAAGCTTCAGTGAATTGAGATTACTACTTAAATTTGAGACATTGAAAGTACCTGAGAAGCCATCTGATCAAGAATCTCACCCAGCCCAGAACTAACTTATTTTACTGAAATTTATTCACATTTTAAGCTGTTACACCATGTTTATTTGGGATTTCTTTTTCCTTGTTCCTATTCTTGTTACCATTAGTAACTGAAACTACCCTATAAAAAAGAGACTCATTTGTAGCAATCAAAATGCCTTATGCTGTTATAGTGGGAAGAGTATTTATTGGTTTCCTTCTGTAAAATGAATGCCTGAATGGCTTGGTTAAGCGTCTGCCTTCAGCTCAGGTCATGATCTCAGAGTCCTGGGATTTAGCCCCACATGTCGGCCTCCTGCTCAATGGGGAGCCCGCTTCTCCTTCTCCCCCTGACTCTACCCCTGCTCATCGTCTTTCCCTCTCTCTGAAATAAATAAGATTTTTAAAAATAAATACCTATTTTACCAGATTGTTACATGATGAGATGAGTTGATAGGCATTCAATAAGTAAGTTATTAAAATTTATCAATTATAATATTTTTTTGTTTTCATGGTACTACATACTTATTCTCAGAATATTTTCAGAATATTTCAAGTGATTCTGAATAATGTTCATTTTACTATTGAGTTTACTTAAGAAAAAATGATTAATGTATGTATAATAATTCTGAAAATAGCTAGATGACTCACTACTTTTTCCCATTAAGTAGCATTTAATTTCCTGCCCCACTTAATCTTCATATGCCAAATGTTCACAGTACTTAAATAGAATTATGGAAGTTTAAAGTTGGAAGATCCATATCAACTGTCTCTCAATTTCCTCATTTTACAGATAAGACTTATAGAGGATAAGTGACAAACCATTTTTGTTTTTGTCAGTCAAGGTAATCTCAGCAAGTCTGAATGTGAATCTAGCATACTTTTTCCTTTACTTCCTTCTGAAAGCTTCTAAACTACTCACTGGTCTACAACATTTTAAATAGCGGAAACAGCTATTAAATTCACATTGTTTTTCCTCCACTCACTAAGCAGTTAATAAAAAGGGGACTAAGCAAGAGAAAAGCCAAGAGACCACCTAGAGAATTGGTCACAGCTTTTGCCAATGGTTATCTAGTATATTGTGAATATTCAACCATTGTTTAAAGGAGTAAGTGAATATCAAATCTATGATCATGCAGATGATTATGATTATGCAAAATGCAAGTGTGGTTTTTTATTATTTTTATATTTAACACAGATTTGATTCTAAAAGTATAATGAAGCTTTTAATGTCATTTCTTATAAAATGATTTTTCTTGATTTGTGTTTTCTAAAAACAGTCCTCATCTATACCTTTTATGACTCATGTTTTATTCTTTTTTGTTGTTAGATTACTTGTTAGGTCCAGGAAATTCAATCATTTTCCAATTTTAGAATTACTGGCTGAATGTCAGGGGTACTTAATGACTCATAAATGGATCATGTTTGCAATTTTATTTGTGTGTTATCTAGAATTTAAGAAAATTTTCCGATAGAAACAGGCTGTAATTGATCATTGGTTTTCCCCAATTTGGGAAATTACATTTAGGATCTATTAGAATACCACCGGGGGGCAAAAATGTTATCAAGATGTACATATGTAAACCTATGTCCGTATCCTACACAAAATGGTATGTGTGTAAAATTTATGAAATGCCATTATTTTTTAAAAGATTTTATTTATTTATTTAATAGAGACATAGAGGGAGAGCACAAGCAGGGGGAGGAGCAGAGGGAGTGGGAGAAGCAGAATCCTCACTGAGCAGGGGACTCGATCCGGACCTTGGGATCATGACCTGAGTTGAAGGCAGACACTTCACTAACTGAGCCACCCAGGCGCCCCTGAAATGCCATTAGAACTACATAAGGCAGTATGTATGTGACTGCTACAGGTCTCCTGACAATAATTTCAATGACAGGTGAGGAAGGGAAATAACTTTATTCAGTTTAGTCACTTATTTTTTCAATTAACAGATAACTAATTTATTGAACACCTGTGTGATTAGCATATATTTAAAAAAGCTTATATTTCAGCTAGATCTTGAAAGATGAATGAGATTTGAATAGGTGATATTTTTCATTGTATTGTGTTTATATCAGTATTTGCTTTACATTACAAATATGGTCTGTTTGTAATTTAATTGTATGTTCTTCAAGCGTTCAGGAGTGTTCAAATAGGTTTGTTGGTCATTTGACCCTTAGAACTTTCTGATTTATTACAAGCATTTTCTTCCTAGTCAAAGTACTACTTTTCTTTTAAATGCTGAATAACGCTTTCTTATAATAGAAAATTATAATTCCAGGGTAATTTTTATGTTTGTCTTCAGTACATTCTCTCCTCAGTATGAAAGTAGGGAATCCTACTTCAGAAGCAAAACAAAGCTCCAGAAGAGGAGTGAATACAGAAGCAACTAAGAGCTACTGTTACCCCTCCAACACCCCTGCTGCTACCATGTATACCTACATACACACAGAGGAGAGACAATGTAGCTTTGTGCAGCAGTTCTCAAACTTTTTGTTTTCAGGACACTTTACACTCTTAAAAATTACTGATGGGCACCTGGGAAGCACAGTTGGTTAAGTATCTACCTTTGGCTCAGGGCATGGGTCCTGGGATCAAGCCTCTTGTCAAGTTTCCTGCTCAATGGGGGGCCTGCTTCTCCCTCACATCCCTTTCTCGCTCTCTCTTGCTATTTCTCTCTCTCTCAAATAAATAAACAAAATCTTTTTTTAAAAAAACTATGAGGACCCCAAAGAGCTTTTGTTTCTTGGGGGGGGGGGGGTATATATATTAATATATACTTTACTAGAAATTAATACTGAGAAAAAATTTTAAATATTAATATGCTTTAAGATAACAACAGACTATATTATATTTTAACATAATACATGTTATAGAAAAAATTATTCTTCCCCCACCCCCCCCCAAAAAAAAACCATTTAGTGACAAAAACAAGAAATTTACCCTTTTATAAATCTCTTAAATGACTGGCCTAATAGAAGGCAGCTGGATTCCCATATCTTCTTCTTCATTCACTCTGCTGTATGAACCGTGTTGTTAGATTATAGGCAGAAAATATGACCTCATACAAATATAAACTTTGAGGAATGAGGAGTATTTAAAACCTTTTTAGATAATTATGGTTAGTCTTTTTTGATACTCTACCAAAACTCAACAAATATTACTGTCTTATTAACTAAATGCAATGTGAAATCAAGAAACTCTTCATGGGATGCCTGGGTGGCTCAGTGGTTGAGCATCTCTCTTTGGCTCAGGTCATGATCCTGGAGTACTGGGATCAAGAGCTGCATCAGGCTCCCCATAGGGAGCCTGCTTCTCCCACTGCCTAGGTCTCTGCCTCTCTCTGTATGTCTCTCATGAGTAGATAAATAGAATCTTAAAAAAAAAAAGAAGAAGAAAAAGAAGAAGAAGGAAAGAGACTCTTCATAATCTGCTACACATTAAAATCCATTGGTTTTTCACTTTGACTAGGTCTTTTACTCATGCATGATTTTGTAACATTATGAGTTGATCATTTGAAAAGTATTGGTCCATTGAGTTATGCAGATCTTCCAAATATTGATACACTTTGCCATACAATATAAAAAATTCCATTCATTAATATCATCACTGATCTTTAGAGTCTTACTGTCTTTGGTCAGTCTCATGGTAGCAGTTTTGAATTTTCCAAAATCTTTTTTTTCTGTGAAAGCTCAAATTGTATTATTGTTAACAAATATTTTCAGTCTTTTTCCTTGGTGAGAAGATCACTTTGTTCCCAGATCACAATAACTAAAATTTGTCAGTTGTTCCTTCAAATAAAAAAACCCAAAAAAACCCTGACTGTTTTAGCTCATAGTTCAAATAATTGCATGTTTTCCCCAAAATAAATATCCTATTTGTATATACAGTTAAAGTGCTTTATGCATACGTCAGTTTCAACACAAAATATCACTGCTTAAGGTTGAAATTTCTTCTTTTTTTTTTTAATATTTATTTATTTATTCATGAGAGACACAGACCGAGAGAGGGAGACAGAGACATAGGCAGAGGGAGAAGTAGGCTCCTTGCAGGGAGCATGATGCGGGACTCGATCCTGAACCCCGGGATCCCGCCTTGAGCTGAAGGCAGATGCTCAACTGCTGAGCCACCCAGGCATCCCGAAGGTTGAAATTTAATAAAATTAATGATTTTTATTGCTTCATCAAGGATATTCTTAGGTGAAACTGGCTTAAATTTGTTCTTTACTGTCAGTACCTGGCAATGATGGATGGATACAATGACTTATAGCTCAGTGTGCTGCCATTGCCTTGATTCATGCTCCAGGTCCAACAGTTTTACCTACTGTTGTTTTTGTACCATCAGTGCAAATGTCAAAACCATGAAAAAGGCAAATCACATCTTAATAATATTATTAAAATAATTTGACCTTGTGGATTCTCTTGAAGTAGTTTCAGGGTTTCCCAGGGTCCCCTCAGAACACACTTTGAGGATACTTGTATAGTGGTTTAAGAGCAAAGAACACAGACTCTAGAACCAAACAAATCTGGTTCTGTGTATCTGTGAGCTCTAGGGAACTAGAATAAGTAATTGCTTCAGCTTTATTTGTAAAGTAAGCTTATAATAGTGCTATATAATAGTATTTGGGGCAGTCCCGGTGGCGCAGAGGTTTAGCGCCGCCTGCAGCCCAGGGCGTGATCCTGGAGACCCGGGATCGAGTCCCACATCGGGCTCTCTGCATGGAGCCTACTTCTCCCTCTGCCTGTGTCTCTGCCTCTCTCTCTCTCCCTCTGCATCTCTATGAATAAATAAATAAATCTAAAAAAAAAAAAAAAAAACACTTCCTCCTGGAACCCTAATCCACCTCGAACCTGCTCCCATAGACTATGGCCATCAGGATCAGGGTCCACATCCTGCCTTTTAAAAAAAAAAATATATATATATATATATATATATATATATATATATATATATATATATATAATAGTATTTGTGTGAGGATGTGAGTTAATATATATAAAGTTCTTAGAGCAATACCTGACTATGTAAAGTAAACCTATGTGTTTGCAAATTATTATTTTGTATTGTACAATTCATGTATATATTCCATTAATTCTGGACATTTGAAAATTCCATCCAAGATCATCTCACTGCTTTTACATCAGCCCATACTTAAACCAGACCAAACAGATGACACATACTGTAGTCTGAAGACTGTCAGAGACAGGTCTTTGGATATTTTGCTTATATTACTGCAGTTTGCAAAGTATACTTTGAATTGCTTTGATAGCAGTGATGGAGAAGAGCTTCCATTGATATATTCTGTAACTGGATTCTGTTATTGATCACTCTGTGCTTCTGAGATGATTCCTTTTGCAGTTTAAATGGCCTTGAGAGTTATTTTTAGTGTGTTAAAAGGGGTTGTCAGATTGTTTTGATCTTCAGCATTAAATGATAGCACAATGACTAGTCTTAAAGTTAAGCAAAAATCTACTATTTTCTCTAAGCTTTTGCCTCCAGTTCATATATTCTTTGTAATTTGGATCTGTTTGAAGGATGTTCATTCTGTGACAGAATCATGATTTTGATTCTTTTTCTCTTATGGTCTTCACCCAGAGCTTTGTGCTAAGAGGCTAGTTACCATCTTTGTCCACAGTGTAAGAGGAAAATGTTGAGTCTTTGAATATAGTCAAAATTAGTCTTTGCTAAAGTTAAATCTATCATTTATTCAAAACACACAAGCTGTTGAATGTTTCTATCATTTTTGAGTTTATCTACCAGAACTTTTGATTGAATATAGAAGTAGCTTTAGCCATACTTTTGGGGCCAGCAGGAGCCTTTATGCTATTAACCAGTCTAGTCTATTATTCTATTGGAATAGTAATAACATTACCTGAATATCACCAAAAGGGAGGCAGGAGAAGGATCAACTGAATTTTTTTGCAAACAACCTCAAAATTCGCCTCTCTTTTTACAAACGATCATGTTTATATCATTAATATTCAAACTGTATGTTCTAAACCAAAAGTAAAACCATATTAATTTGAAAAATTTCAGCATTTATTGAATTACATCTCTTTGCATAAAAGGGTAATAAGTACAGTTTTGTTGGTCATCTTTGTAACTAGCAACATAACTCTGTTCTGGTTTGAACTTTAAATGAACCCTTCTATAGAGCTCTGACATTACATCTCCTCATCCTATCCTAGTATTCTTCTACATGTCATAAACACAAAAGGAAATTTTCTTTTCTTAGGCAAGAGCACTTTGATGTAATTTGCTAGGAACCTACAAAAGATCTGGAATAATTTAATATTTTGTTTTAACTTCATGTTTATAATTTGGTTTTTGGAGTTCTATGAAACGCCTTTCACTCTAAGTTAGACTAGATGATAATCACTCTTCTCGGCTTGGCCAGAAGGTAATGCTCTGTGCAGTTATACGTTCAAAGTGAGAGAGATTTCCGAGCATTTATCTTAACTTTGTTTTTACTGATGAACATCCTTTCTTGTATTTTCTGTTATTTGTGTTGATTGAAACTAAAATGTCTCTGTAAACTCCAAGGACACATATGTATTTTATAGTGAGAGTCCAAAATATCCCATTCATATGCTTCTACTATGCTGTTTCTTTAGACTTGTGTACACCTAAGCTCTTAATCCTTTCCCCTGAGCCATCTCCAAAAGTAAGCTTTATGTTTGGTGAAGCAAGAATTGTTTCTAAAGCTTGTCCTTGGATTCACTTGTGGAACAGGAAAAGAGTTTGCAATTCTGGGAGTTCCCCTGGCTCCCACCACCCAAACAACTGAAGGTTTCTGGAGCCTGCAGAGGTCTCCTTCTCAACAGTACAGAGACATCTTTTGAAACCTGAATTAGCAAAAAAGAAATGGAGAACATTATAATAAATATATATTCTTACGGTTTTTAGATTTAGAAGTATAATTTTATTTGTTCTAATAAACAGAAAGCCACCGTTCCAGGCAGATAATAGACTGAAGAAACTTTTCTAACAAAAGTATATTAGCAGAATGTCTTTAAATAGTAAATATCTTCAACGTTCTAATTGGAAATTTTACTTTTCAAAAAGTTACTAAATAAATGAATGATTATTTTCTGTGTAAAGTAAAAGTCTAAATCACATTTTCACAGGATTATAGGGTAAATCTGTGTTCCTCCTTCCCATTACAGGCATGTCCATAAAACAGATGTAATTCTGGCTATGGATATCTTATATATTCAAACTCTGTAGATTGCTGAATGTTTGGCAAAGATAATTATATAGTTGGCTTGGGATGTGGAAACAGCAAACTTTTCCACTTTCCATTATGTAAATTAGCAGTGGAAATAGCTGTATATTTCTCTATGATGTTATTTTGCTAAATATAGGTAATGTGGATTCATTTCTATTAGAAGGCATCATTTGCCATGAATTGATGGTCAAGTCTTTGGTATAACTTAAATTTCATATATTAATATTCTTCATTGTATGGAAGATCCAGTCTCTTTCAATAATTGATTTTTTCCCTCTAAATTTCTATAGAATTATAAGCTCCAACAAAATTAATCAAACTTATCAAGTGACTTGTTTTACAAGATACCTTTATATTTTATGTGAGTGTCATTTTTTGTTTGTTTTTTCTTTTTAGTTTTTTAGTTGTTTTTGTTTTGTTTTGTTTTGTTTTGTTTTGTTTTGTTTTCTGAGAGAAACCACTGTATTCTTGCCTAAGAAAAAAAAGACTTTAGTCCTGGGGCTGTTGAAAGGTAGGCAGTCAGACCCAAGCAAAGATTTAAAATTTGCTAGTTTAACTTTGATGATAAAATAGGTATTAAGTTTCTTAACTCAAGAACAAAGTATTTAATGGAGAAGTAAACTAGTTTATAAATCATATCCTACATCCAGTTTAACAAATATTTGAATACTAATTCAAGTAAGTGTTTAATTATCACATTCATGGCACTTGACTGAGATTATATTATTCTTATATAATAATAGTATCCAGTGAACCCTCAGCAAATAGCTTACACTTAAGTTTAGATTTTACTCAGGCCCAACTTTTTCTCAGTGTTTATAAATCCTACACCTTTGAGGTGACCTAACTTTCACTGGTGGCTCTAGGACACAATGGACAGGAAAGAGAAAAGAGGTGAATCTCCAGTGGTCAAGCACAAATACCACTGATTGCTATGCTTTTGCAGAGCATTATAGGGTATATTCTGTTTTTAGATTTCGCTTTAACTATTACATTTTTACTTTCATTCAGTTGCTAATCAGGAGCTTCCTCTGTGAAGATGTTTTTGCCATTCTTGAAACCACATGGAGTTTTCCCTTTAATAATACTACTGTTCCCTGAGGTCCCAGGCATGTGACCTTTAAAAAACAAAAAGGCAAATCATTTTCCTACTTTTAGTATGTGGTTAGGAGTGAGCTGGCCCATTCTCATCAAGCTTAATTTGATCTAAGTTAGAACTAACCTTTGACAAAATCCACGTTTAAAATTTGGGCTAGAAGGAGACAATAAATCTTACTGTTTAAATCACCCAACAAGGCAACAGTACTGTTTGTAACATTTCTCCAGTGTTCGTTCCTAAATCTGTTATTCTGTGATGTAAAGCCTTGGTTGCTTTTCAGTACTTTTAAATTTGTTTGCAGAAGGTGGAGCCCAGAAAATGTGCCCATCATTGAATGCTCTAAGTTTAGCTGAGGAAAAGTTAGGCTGCTGTAATGTTTCTATTCTAAAAAGCAGTATTTATCTGAGTTACAGGACTGGTTTACATAAACGAGAAAAACTAAGATTTTCCATACACCAGGAAAAGTTTCAAAAGGATGGCTTTTGTGCTTGCCATTTTATACTCACCAAATGTTACAAACAAATACTCATGTCTGTAGCAGGGTATTTGTGAGTGTATGTAATTGCGGTTCACAAGCCATTTGAGCTCAAGACTCAGGTACAAATGAGAAACCCTAAGAAAATCAGCTCTCATTCTCCTTTTCTGGAATGAGGTTTAGCTTTTAAGGTTTATAAATTTATTCATTCATTCATTCATTCATTTTGCATAAAAGTAGATATATCAGAGGCTCACTTTATTTCCAGAAAGGAATTCTAACACCTTTGGTGTGAAATGATACTACTATAATCTTTATCATAAGTAACTACTTTTTTGGTTTTGGAGACTGGGATTTAAAGATGTTAAAATCTTCAATGCTTACTTTATGTTAACTTTTAAAAGGAACTTTTGCGTCCTGGTAAGTTTTAAATGTGACTTTGTTTCTTATTGGCTACTAAAGTGCCAAATTTAGTTTCAGAGTTCATAAAAATATTCTAATTAGTTACTTTTTCATAAGGAAATGAGATAAGGTTTCAATGAAGTTGTGTTTAATATCTAGCATTAGTTTTATGCCTTACTATATCTCAAAATGGCTTTTCATTAAGCCAATAAGAAGTCCAGGCTTAATGGAATTCATTTGGCTCCTCTTTTTTTCCATTTTGGACATTAAAAAAAAAAAAAAAGCAAAACAAAAACTACTTATAGGAATCTTTCTTATTTAGAATTTTATAAATTTACCACTTAGTAATTAATTTTAGTGTGTAATTTTGCTGAACTTGTTCCAAAATATGAAACCTGAAGTAGTTAGTTATTCCTGGTTCTAGACCCATTTCCTTTTGAAGTATTTTTGAAGTTGAAACTTTGAATACTATTTCTTTGGAAGACATTTTCAACCTTTTCTCTATTTTGAGGTATCATTTCTAAGATGAAGTATCTTAAAAAGCACCTTCCTAACACTACATTCTTCCTAGAGATTCTTGATTTATCTACATTTTGTGTCCCGGGCAAAGTTCTCTTAAGAGTGATTCTTTTCATTTAACCAAATGAGCAGTCTCACAATCAGTATTGATTACATTACTGCCTTTTTTCCTGAGTAATTAGCATTACTTAAAGTGATTAGAGTGCCTTTGCCATGTTAGTTTTTCTCTAAGTCAAGTACAGTGTTTTGGGTGGATTATAGATTGACAGGAGGAAACCATACACACAATCATGCATGCACATATGTGCCTTTTAACTTTAGTTCCCAATTTAATGAATCATAGATCCAGTATTATATCAGAAGTAAAGTAAGAGCAGAAGCAGATACAGCACATCTTCTCATAGCTTCTTATCACCATCATGACGCCTATTAGGGATCAGCAGTTGCTAACAACAATATACATGCAAGATAGGGTCCTGAGTCAGGAAAGTTCATTTCTTGTTGTGTCGCTACCCTTTTATATTTACTGTTCTAAGAGAACAAGCAATCTGTGGGCTATTCCATTTTCATCATTATTCCAGAAGAACTTGAACTAACAATCTCTGGGCTTCCTTTTATGGAAATGTTTATAATTACCAGACTTTCCTGGTTCTTGAACCAAACTCAGTGTCAGCAAGGACACTTTCTCATCCAGAGGGAGAAAGCAGAGTTAATACCCAGGTGTCCTCTGCCTTTTAACTTACAAGTGTTCTGGAAAGACCATTTCCCCATAAGTATTAAAGCTGAAATTTATAACTTTGAATCTTAGGATAACCTAGTAAGCTCTTGATTTTTTTGCGTTAAAGAAAAGGAACAGAAGTATGGTAATCTAAATTAACCAAATTTGTAAAATCACTTGTGTTTGGATTTAGAATGATTTTTATACTCAGGTTTCATTGTGGCCCTATATGCTTAGGGTATTTATGAAAAGTAATGAATCATGCTATGAAAATCTGACTCAAGACAAACTGAGAAGCCATCTGGTCTATCTCTTCTTTGATAGGAAAACAGTCTTTCAAAACAATACAAGGTTGGACCATAAAAGAAAAAAAAAAACCTATTTCTCTATTCACAAAAACTTCACAAAAATATCAAATGTGAGGGTTTTTTACAAATTATTCTCTGTGGATACCAACTAGGTATTGTACAATTTAATTTGATTCTGATACCTAGTACCCAGAATTAGCACACACTCCACAGGTTTCATACATACTTACTTCCTAACTTCTGTCCCCTGCCCCGTTCCATACTCTCTTATACTGTAGGGTTTTTTTTACCCTCCAGTTTCACAAGACTGCCCTCCACTTCAGATGGCGATCACAAATTCTAGGTTCCCAGGTTACCTCTCAGAACTTTTGTCTTACTTGGCTACAACTCTGGAATTCCTACACCCCCTTCTCAGGTTCAATAATTGCCATAACAGCTCACAAACTCAGGAAAACATTTTGTTTACTGGTTTATTATAAAGGATTTTATAAAGGATGTAGATGAACAGCCAGATGAATAGGTAAATAGAGCTGCTTTCCCCATGAAGTTTAGGGTGTACTGCCCTTCCAGCATATGGATACTTTGGACAACTCAGTTCTCCACACTCCTAGTATAGGGATCTTCTAATCAGGGCATGTTCTTTCTAATGACCAGCACCCATCCAGAAGCTGTCCAGTTAGCTCACCAAGAGTTGCCTTATTAGAACAAAAGACGCTCCCATCAGCCAGGAAATTCCAAGAAATTTAGGAGGTCTGCATAAAACACTTCTATCACTCCCATCATTCAGGGAATTACAATGGTTTTAAGGCTTCTCTGTCAGGAACCAGGGGTAGAAACCAAATATATTTTTTTTTCTTCTTATGTCACAGCCCATTTTGTAAACTTAATTCAGTCCTCTTTGTGAATTCCTAACCTCTGTGCCTACCCACTAGGTGCTCAAGAAATGTTTATTAAAGGAGCAAATAAGTAAAATATTTGTATCCATTCAGTACTTTCATTTTGCTCTTAAATATACTAGGTGCACAGCAGTTAAAGATGTGAGGACAATCAGTCCCTAAGATATTTCTTGAGAAGAAACATTCATTCTGTATTCATCTCTTGTACAGTGAATTATGGTGGCCTCTGTGAAGATTCCAAAATGAATAAGATAAGGATAAAAAGCTATAGTATAAGGAAATTTGGGATGGGTTGGAGACAGAGGTTGGGGAGTAAGTGTGTATGATATAGGCAGTGTGAAAGGAATTCAAGTTGACTTTTGTGAACAAAGAAGAAAGCTTAACAGAGTAGGTAGCATTTAAGCCTTAAAACTTAGTAGGATAAAGACAGGTATACCAAAGGATGCTGTCCCTTTTTGGAGGGGATTTGAGAAAGTACCTAGAAGCAGGAAAGAATGGGGTCTGGTGAGGCATCTGGGAGAGGCCCAACTATCTCTATAGGCGAATACTGGGAAAAGAAGTGAGAAGCACTCAAGCGTGGAGATCTTAAGGCAAACTGTTTCAGCTTCTTCAGAGATCTGCTCAAGTTTCTGAGCACTACATTAATAAGATGGATTATAGCAGTGGAAGACTAGAGGCAAAAAGATCAGTTGGGAATCTGGGCAGTTATACAAGGGAGAGATTAAAGCACTTGACAAGAACACAGAAAAGAAGTAGGGGGGAGGGAGTTGGTTGTAAAAGAAGAAAGGACAGCTGGGCATGGCAGCTGACTGAGTGCCCAAAGAGGATGAAATCAAAGAGAATTCCTGACACTTCTTATAAAGGTCATAGTAGCTGCCTGTGCAAGGTCACCTGTGGCCAGAACTGCAAATTATAAACTCTCTTAAACCTAATCTCTAAGGGCAGATGAGCTCCCTGCCAATGAGCTAGCTTTCCCAGCTTGCCCTCTCCAGAGCTGAATCCCCTACTAGTCTGTTTGAGAGTCTTTGTGGTGGGAGCAAGTGTGCAAAACTGACGACTAAGTTTGCAGGATGCTTGGGAGGACCAGCAGCAGAAGCCAGATTGGACGGGGAAGACTGCCGCACTTGGGCGAGCAGTGTCCTCAGGAGATAACAAATTTGAGGACAAAGCCTTCCCAAGGAATAATCAGAAGTTGGCAGGAAAGGGAGTATGTTGTTATTTTCATATGTTTTAAACTTTCCCTTTTCATTAAAAAAAAAAAAGTAATATGCAGTCATTCAGTACATCTTAGAAAAATGTAGGTAAAAAAAGAAAGAAAGAATTTATACCATCTGTATAGAGCTGTTAATATTTAGGCATAATTTCTACAGCTCTTTCCATCAAGCAGGTTTTTTTTTTTCAGATGAAGGTAACACGATGCACCAAATAAAAGCAAAAGAGAGCTACTGTGATTGCATGTCACTATTTGTAAACAGCAAGTAGATAGAAGTCAGATCACTAAAGGGCTTATGCATTGTTGGGAAGCTGTGGAAAAGTTTTAAGCATGGGCAGGGCCATGATCGAACCATATCTTAGAATGGTTCCTTTGGTCAAAGTGCAGACAATATATTATAGGGCCCAAGGCTTGATGCCTGGAAACCAATTCTGAAACTATTCCAATAGCCCAGGTCATAAAGGGCTAACCAAGGCTTTGGGAATGGGGAGTAAAAAAGGAATTTGAGAGCTTTATAAGGAAGAATTGACAGGATGTGGTCACTGATACAGTGTGGAGGTGGAAAAGCACACTGTTCTTTCCTGTCTCTATTACATCACTTTCAAACTGTCTAAATTAGATGTCCCACAGGAACTTAAATTTCAACATGTCCAAAACAAATTATCACCATTCTAACCAAAATTACTCCCCATCTTAGATTCCTTCTCACAGTGACTATTCTCACCCACTCATTTCTAGTTGCCCAAGCTAGAAATTTGGAAGTCATCCTAGACTCTTATTTCTGTAACGTCTACCTCTGTATCTAGTCACTCACCAAAACCTACCAGATCTTCCGCTTAAATCCTTAAAATCTATTTCTTTACATCTTCATTGCCACTGTATTTGCCAAGTTCTAGCTTTTACTTTTGATTTAGAATAGAGGTTAGCAGACTACAGCCTACAAACCAAATCCATCCTGCCACCTGTTTTTTGAATCTCTTGTTTTTTGAAGTCTTAGTAGAACATAAACACACTCGTTTATTTAGAAATTTTGTCTATTGTTGCTTTCATACCTCAGTGGCAGAGTTCGATAGTTGTGATATTGATCATGTCGTCTGCAAAACCTAAAATATTTACTATCTGGTCCTCTACAGAAATACTGGTTACCCCTGGCTTGTAATATTGAAACATAACTGGTGTCCCTCCTTTACTGTGTTGATGGAATGATTTTCCTAAAAGATGTTTTATTCATGTCCACTCCTCCCCACTTTGCTTGCATTTTTTTAATGGCTCCCAAAAACCAGGAGAATTGAATTAACAACTCTAGAATAGCAAGTGATAAGTTCTAATAGAGTTTTCAACTTCCAATTTTTCCTCAAAATACCTTGCCAGTAAACCCTGGCAATTTTTACATCCTTTGTAATGGTTTACTTTCCATGAGAACAATACCAATAATGTTAATGTTAAAATGTTTAATCTTTTAAGGTCTTGAGTGGAGATTCTTTAAAGAATCTGTATTTTTATGAGATAGTATTTCTTGGAAAACCCTGATCAATTGTCAGTTGTACATGTCAGTAAAAAGGAAGAAAGTAAATATTATTGCCAGACATTAGCTTTACTTGTGTAGTAATAATTCTGAGGCTTGCCAAGATTTTAACACCTCTGCTGTTTTATTTTGTGATTCTGAGTAGACCACTACTTTATATCGGGAAACTCAAAGATAAGGAATTCCAAATTCACCATGGAAAAATTAAAGATAGCTCTCTTATGCAAGAAAGAATAGAATCCGAGTTTTGCCACATATTCATATATGTTCATTTAAGTGTTCATTTTAGCATTTCATTTCTAATTAGCTCAGATGGAGGATTTGGGTTTTTTTTTTTTCCTTTTTGTAAGTGTTAAGGCATTTCATTTGCATTGTTAGTCTCAAACAGATTCCATTATTGACAGAATTCCCAGAGAGACTGGAAGAATGCAGAAATTAGTCTTTTTTCCGCCCTTAATACTTCGTAAATGTTTTGGTAAATCTGCATATAGTAGAAAGAACTCTGGGAGAAGAAAAGAACCTTGTTTCTAGGTTGAAAATGAAAGGAACTGAGATATTTTGATTTGGGGGAGATCACATATGCTCCAAAAAAGAAATTACTTGCTTTTCTTTTTCTGAACATTAACAGAATTTGTTATAGTCCTGGAAAATCAAAATGGAAATGTGTCTGTACCCAGTCAGATGACTATATAGATTTTTCCTTTTGTAAATAAAATGTATTGGAAAATTTTTGAGAAATACAAACTTACTTATATGATTTCATTTAAACACAAAAGGATACAGAATAAAAAGCTTGCTCATTTTAACTCCAGATTTATTGAACACTTTTTAAGTGCAAGGCACTGCATGCTCATTTGTTCTATACTTTGTTGAAAATTTAATCTCATTTGTTTTCTTTTCCCTTTTCAAATGAATTCTAGCCCTTTTAAAGCTAATAAAAAATTTCTATTAAGTACTTAAAGCGAAACTTTTCAAAAAAGTTTACCAACAAAGATTTCAGTGCATGCTGTAGCCTATCACTATAACTTAGAGAGCATAGCCTGTTGGTATATTTTTTTAAAATACGATATTTTATCTAAATTACTTTTATTATTTCCCAAAATAATTTTGCACTGTACTGAAACACAAGAGATTTCTGTAGAGATTAAAACATAAATAATAAGAGTGCTTCATTAATTTTGTAGTTGCTAACTAATGCCTAGTATTACTTCATGTTTATGTGTACATAAAAGAACCCAGTGATCACAGTGACTAAAAATGTATTAATCACTTCAGATTGTGTAAGTGTTGAACAGCTAAAATCTCCAACACAAGTGAAAATTAAATGGCTACTAATAAGATATTATTCTTCTGTCATAACCTTCAGCCCAAAACACTTTACTAACAGCATTTATTAGGTGTCTAAGAGCTACTTGGAAGGACAGAAAAGCCAAATGGAGTGTCAGGGTGTGGATGCAGGTGATTCAAAAGTAAATCCCTAAAAAAAAAAAAAAAAAAAAAAAAGTAAATCCCTTTTAGTTATGAAATTAAGGGCTGGCAATTTTACATAGAAAACTTAAAATTATAAATGTTTTCAAATGAATTCACATTTCTTGGAAGGCTTCTAACAGATCTTTTTGAACTCTGTTTTGAGAGAAAATTATGTAGGATGATATGGCTTTTATTGCCCATCCTTCAGGACAATGGGCTGATGGACTTACTGCAAAAAAAAAAAAAAAAAGTAATGACTATGGTACAATGGCGTTGTCCCTTCACCCCTTTATATTGAAAGGTGTTTGTATCAAAGAAGAACTAGGTTTTTCCTGTCCTCCCTAGGGCTCCTAAGGACAGAACCAGAATAAATGAATGAAAGTTGCTAGGAGGCATATTTGGTTTAAAAATAAGGAAAAGCTTTCTAACAGACTAGGCCCAAAATGGAATGGGGCTGCCATAACACAGGGAAGTACAAATGTTCAAATGGGAGTTAGTGGCCTTTTGCCAAAGGTGCTATGGGGAAAAATGTAGATATAACTTTTTTAGTATTTATTTATTCATGAGAGACACAGAGAGAGGCAGAGACGGCAGAGGGAGAAGCAGGCTCCATATAGGAGCCCAATGTGGGACTCAATCCCAGAACTCCAGAATCACGTCCTGGGCTGAAGGCTCAACTGCTGAGCCACCCAGGCATCCCTAGATATAACTTTTATATCCTGTTGTGGGGGAATATAAATTGGAGCAGCCACTATGGAAAACAGTATGGAGGTTTCTCAAAAAACTAAAAATAGAGTTACCATATGATCTAGTAATTCCATTACTGGGTATTTACCTGAGGAAAACAAAAACACTAATTCAAAAAGACATATGCGGGGATCCCTGGGTGGCGCAGCGGTTTGGCGCCTGCCTTTGGCCCAGGGCGCGATCCTGGAGACCCGGGATCGAATCCCACATCGGGCATGGGGCCTGCTTCTCCGGTGCATGGAGCCTGCTTCTCCCTCTGCCTATGTCTCTGCCTCTCTCTCTTTCTCCCTCTGTGACTATCATAAATAAATAAAAATTAAAAAAAAAAAAAAGACATATGCATCTCTATGCTTACTGCAACATTATTTACGATAGCTGAGATAAGGAAGCAGCCCAAGTGTCTATCAATAGGTGAATGGATAAATAAGAGTGATACACACACACACACCACCAGATAAAGGGGAGTGGGGGAGACAAGCTTCCAGTTATGGAATGAGTAACTCATAGGGATGAAAGATGCAGCATAGGAAATACACTCAGTGGTATTGTATTAGCATTATATGGTGACAGGTGGTAGCTACACTTTTGACAAGCATAGCATAACATATAGACTTGTTGAATTATTATATTGTACACCTGAACCTAATATAACATTGTGTGCCAGTTACAATTCTATTTTAAAAATGAACTTACTATTTTAAAATGAATTTTAACTTACTTAGTAGGTACTGAGCACTATCAAATGCAAAATATTGACATAATTTCTTTCCTTCCACCCTGGAAATCACTTTAAAAATTTTTTTAGTTGTGGTAACGTATAGACAACATAAAATTTACTATCCTAAACATTTTAAGTGTATGGTTCAGTGCGTTAAATATATTCGTGTTGTACAACCAATCTCCAGAACTTTCATCTTGCAAAACTAAAATTTTTTACCAATTAATTAGTTCCCCATTTTCCCTTCTGTCCAAGTTCCAACAACCATGATTCATTCTACTTTCTATTTCTATTAATTTGACTACTCCAGATACCCCATACAAGTAAGGTCGCATGGTATTTGTCTTTCTGTGATGGTCTTATTTCACTTAGCATCAATGTCCTCAGGGTTCATCTGTGTTATACAATGTGCCCAATTCCTTTTTTTTTTTTTTTTTAATTTTTTTATTTATTCATGAGAGATGCAGAGACACAGCTAAAGAGAGAAGCAGGCTCCACACAGGGGGCCTGACGTGGACTCGATCCTGGGACTCCAGGACCACGCCCTGGGCTGAAGGCAGGTGCTAACCTGCTGAGCCATCCAGGAATCCCCCCAATTCCTTTTTTAAAACTGAATAATATTCCACCATATTTAGTACCACATTTTGTTCATCCATTCATCCATTAATGGATACTTGGGTTGCTTCCACATTTTAGCTATTGTGGATAAGCTGCTATGAACATAAGTGTGCAGATATCTCTGAGATCATACTTTCAGTTCTTTTGGACATTAACCATTTACCCACAAGTGGAATTGCTGGTTCATAGGTAATTTTACTTTTAATTTTTCAAGGAATCACCATACTGTTTTCCATAATGCTGTACCACTTTATATTCCCACCAACAGTGTACAAGGGTTCTGATTTCTCCACTTCTTGTCAACACTTGTTATTTGTTTGTTTTGACAGTAGCTATCTGAATGGACGTGAGGAGTACTGATGTAATTTTGACTTCAGAACCTTGTGCAATACCCTACACATAGCAGCTGTATTATAAAAGTTCATGGTTGAGGTGTACTAAAACTTTTATGTTTTCATAAAGTGTTTGCTTTATATTGTTGATCCTGGATAGAGATTATTAATGAACTCAATGTTCTATGCTTTAGGATAAAATAAAGACCCATCTTAGAAATAGCTCTTCTTATGCCTGTTGCACTATTAATATTCCACTTTTCAGCACTGATGTTGACTTTTATGTGTTATTCTTATAAACACCCATCACTGTTCTAGCTTAGGGTCATAAACTATCCATGGCTTTAGTAGTCTGCTTCTCACTTTCAGTCCACTGAATTTGTATACCTGTGAAAGACAAACATGCTGATTCCTCTATAAGAAAACCATTCAGGGTACCGAGGAATTGAGGTTTTGGAGTTTTGTTTGTTTTTTTTAAGAGGCTTGTCAAGAAAAAAAATACTCTAGTTTGCTACATTTAGAATTGTGGTGTTTAGTTTTTCTCTCCTTTCCTCCCCTGCAGTGCCTACAGGCTGATATGAGATCACTGGTGCTCTGAGCCAAGTTTATAGTTAGTGTGGTCATGTTTAAACTTTTGCTATCTTGGATAAATGCTTGGTAACTTTAATATTAATGGTATAATAATTAGCAATTCTTGGCCTTTTGAAAAAGAGATTTATTGTTGTCATACTTGAAAAAAATGATTTGCGAATAAGTAAGAGAGCAGAATGTCTTAACTCCTTAGTAATTATTGCAGAAGAATGCTTTAAGTAGTATTTTTGATAGCACTGAGTGAAAGCAACATTCTCAGAGACTTTTGTGTTTGCAAGTAGAAGATAAATATCTTTCGCTGAACATGTTGGCATAATAGGTGGTTTGTAAGTGTTTCACCTTATATAGATAGTGTTGATATAGAGCAGGGCTCCATTAGTTCTGTGTTTAAAATGAGGTTTCAATTAATTTACTCCTTCTTTGAAAATAATATAAGAAATGTGTGAGGTACAGTTGTGCACTATTTATGAATCAAAACCAAGTGCTATTAGGCTTAAATGAGTAAAATATCTTCTTTTGACCTTACAGAGATAAGTGTTTATTGAATAATGACCAAAGCAAGCCTACACAGTGAGTAGTTAGGGATACCCTGATAACACTGTACCTACTTAAGCTATGCCCCTATCATGACCATTTCATAAATAATATTTGCTTGAATACAAAAGGATTCTTCAGAAAGCTTGTTCAGGTTCTTCTGTTTACTTAATAGGACAAGAAGGATAAGTGTATGGAAGTATGAACAACTATCAGACTAAACACATGGGAGTAACCTTTTTTATTCAGACAGGTTCCCTTACCCTTGCTTTTATGGGAGAAAATTCTTTCCCAATCTAATGCAGTACTGTTTTACATTTCCAACAGATAAGCAAAGAAAAAAAAAACTGTTAGAAATCCATAATATGAACAAATCAAATGTAAATTCAACTAGCAGGAGGAAGCTTGGCTTAGGGGGTATTATTAACATCAACATCCTTTTTAGTCAAAAAAAACTTACAGATTATCCTTTTGGATACATATTTTTTGTTTTTTTTTAGATGGTTTTAGTCTCCAACATTAAGGATTTTTTTTTTAAGCAAATATCTCACAATCTCTTAAAACAAAAAAGAGGGGGATCCCTGGGTGGCTCAGTGGTTTAGCGCCTGTCTTTGGCCCAGGGCGTGATTCTGGAGTCCTGGGATCGAGTCCCACGTCGGGTTCCCGGCATGGAGCCTGCTTCTCCCTCCTCCTGTGTCTCTGCCTCTCTCTCTATATATATATGTCTCTCATGAATAAATAAGTTAAAAAAAAAAAAAAGCAAAAAAGGATCCTTTGATGGACCAGTTACATCACTAGCACCCACCACCTATTCATTATCGGTATTTCCGGGGACACAATTGACTTGTTCTGTTTTAGTTTTTTGAAAAGGAAATATATTTGTTTTAATTAAAACTTTTGTAGAGTATATTTTGGAAAGAAAATGCAAATAGTTTTCCGTATTAGAAGAAATATTATAAGCACATACTCTAAAACTGATAGTTAGCTTTTTTTTTTTTTAAGATTTTATTTATTTATTCATGAGAGATAGACAGAGAGAGGCAGAAATGCAGGCAGAGAGAGAAGCAGGCTCCAGCAGGGAACCCAATGTAGGACTTGATCCCGGGACTCCAGGATCATGCCCTGAGCTGAAGGCAGGCGCTCAACCTCTGAGCCACCCAGGTGTTCCGGATAGAGTTAGTTTTTAAATTTTTTTTCTCAAAACTATCTCCTCTATATTTTTAGAGTTGTTATGGTACTTTCATATTTGTCTTACAGAAATTTATATATGATAGGTTCCTATATTTCAGTCTGAACTTCTAATAGTTTAGGTTTTCAGGAAGGTTTTGTCTTTGTTTTCAGTAGTGACATTTGGGGTTAGAAATTTGTGAGGCTCTCTTATTGCTCTAGTTGCAAAAGTAATTCCTCAAAGAACTTAGGGACTTGGATCATTCAGGGATATCATGTTCATCAGAAGAAAAGATCATTTTAAGTCATTGGTAGTCTTAGGAGTAGAAATTGAGTTAAAGATAATCATTTGAAGGAATCTTTGGAAGCAATAGAAACTGACAAAAAAAAGAAACTGACTTAATCTTAGTTGTCTTTTCACAGCCTTTCTGTATAATAAATACAATAAATTCTGCTCTATTTTTTATAATTCTGAAAATCAGATCTGAATTAAATTGTATTTCTGTAAATGATCTCCTTACAATAACACTTTGTGATTGACCAGATGTTGCTAGCTAATGTAACTGGCCTAGGTTGAAAATAGAAGTATGTTGATAAAAATCTATAAATGTGTAAAAGCCTGTAAAGAATAGTAATATTTTCATAGCAAAGAGAAAAGTGTCAGTTGACAATGCATTTTCCATTCCATTCTCTCTGAGAAGGTACCAGATTAGAGACATTGTAAGTTCTTGCTTGATTTAAGGTTTGAGTAAGTTAACATCTGGGCAATATATTGTTTTAAAGAATAAAGTCTAGGAAGCACCATTTATTACCAGTTTAAATTTCAGTATTCAGTTCATTCATCACTGCCTAATAAAGATTGGACTTCCTTTTTCACCACATTTACTCACTGACTAGTGTTCTACCACTGTTCAAAAGAGGACAAAGACAAATACCTATGTGTGGGCAGGATATGCTCAGTCAGGAATTTGCCTAATGGCTATCAGGTTTAAGACATCCAGCAATACAAAGCCTATAAAAGTGGAACCGCTGACAGGGTCCCACTGTTGGGTAATTTAAGAATCACACCCACAGAGGACCTGTTAGCAGCTTTTGGCAACCTAGGCATATTGAGTGCCTGTTCCACGCCAGCACCCAATTTGTTGACTTTGAAAAAAGGATTCAAGATAATAACACATTTGCACAAATAAGGTAACATTGCTAAAATGCTAGAAGTCAAGGAATCATTCAAAATGGCCTTATTAATAAGTCATTTTTAAAAAGACTTAAAAATGGAAAGCCATTTAGTTAGGTTGGATATATCAGAGTAATGGAAGAAACTCTGGATTAGAAGTCAGTGACAGATCTAGGCTTCCTACTGAAAACTCACCTTGGGCCTCATCCTGGGTTTCTTTTGGGGATTTAATAAATTATTATTAAAATTGTGCCTTTGGTTTACATCATTTTTTTTTAATTTTTTAAATTTTTTATTTATTTATGATAGTCAAAGAGAGAGAGGGGCAGAGACACAGGCAGAGGGAGAAGCAGGCTCCATGCACCAGGAGCCCGACGTGGGATTCGATCCCGGGTCTCCAGGATCACGACCTGGGCCAAAGGCAGGCGCTAAACTGCTGCGCCACCCAGGATTCCCACATCATTTTTATATCAGTTGCACTTTAGAGGGAGAGCAAGGACTTCCACAGAATTTTAAAAATACTGCATATCAAAAGATAATGCAAAAAAATAGGTGGCTGAAGATTGAGAGAAGACATTTGCATCATATAAATTTGGTAAAAACTTGTATTTAGAATCCTTTTTAGATGGAGTAAGGACTCAGACATTTCATCAGAAGTCAGATGGGTGGCACATGAAAAAATGTTCAATATCATATTCAGGAAAACATAAACTACTGTGAGATAACACTCCCTAGACTGGCTTGAAAAAAAAAAAAAGAAAGAAAAAAACTGAGAAACCTAATTTCAGCAAGGAGACAGCATATCAGAACTGTTAAATGCTAATCTCCGGTGGGAATATAAAATATGACAAGCAATTCAGTTTTTTAGGGTTAAGCATACATGTACCCCATGTCCCATCATGCATAGGTATTTATCACACCCAGGTGTTTATCAAAGAGAAACAAAAGCATTTATTCACAAAAGACTTGTATATATGTATACATATACATATTATGTATATTCATAATACTTATATTCATAATGGTCAGAAACTAGATGTAACCCAGATTTACATCAACAGGATAATGATAAGCCACGTGTAGTCATATGATAAAATATTAGCAGTAAAAAGAAACGGATACATACTGTAGTCATTTCCATAAACCTCAAAAAACACTTTGTGCTTAGTGAAATAAGTCTGATACTAAAGAGAACATACTGTCTGATTCCATTTACGTGAATTGTTAGGACATCAAAACTAAGATGGTGGTAAAAAAGAGACCAGTAGTTGTGGGCAAGGGGTGGGGAGGTGGCAGGAATGGCAGAGATTATGTGCAAAAGGGTACAAGGCAACTTTCTGGGTTGTACGTTCTGGGTAGAACGATGACAACGTTCTAGGGATTCAGGTTACACAGGTGTATACATCTGTCAAAACTCATTAAACTATACACACTGAATATACAGTTTGTTACATTGCTTCTAAATGATAGGTCAAAGAAAAGAAAATTAAATAGATAACAAGACATGATTAGAATTCAGAGTGGAATTGCACACATCATTAGTGTGATAGAAAATAGACCTATCAGGAATGGTAAAGCACTAAGAGTGTTTGTTTTGAGCATATTTTTTAAAAGAAAACAGACTATTCATATAAAAGTTTGAGGAAGGTACTTTGTGTACAAACAATAAGGCAACATCTAGAAGCAGAACCAGATGATTTCTTAAGATTCTTTCCTATTAGGATTCTATTATTATTATAAGTGTTTATTATGTCTC
Source organism: Canis aureus (assembly GCF_053574225.1). Lineage (NCBI taxonomy): Eukaryota > Metazoa > Chordata > Mammalia > Carnivora > Canidae > Canis > Canis aureus. The sequence goes on from NC_135615.1 coordinate 51,506,389, forward strand.
AGGAACTATACTGAGTCCATTATATTGATTTTCTCATTTTTATCAAGACCTTTTACAGAGTGTGCAAATTTAAAGTGTGATTATTAATTTTGACCTCAGCATCAACATTTTATTGTTGGTAAAGTTAAAATATAACAATAATAACAAATATTTATTTAACACATCTTGTGTACACACTCTTCTGTGTTAATTCACTAAACCCTCAGCATCCCTACAAGGTAAAATTAGTATTATTAGGGCATTTTGGGGGAGCTATGGTGGGAAGCAAAAAATAAAAATAAAAAATCAGAGCAAACTTTCAATTCAGGTAGTCTCACTTCAGATAACAATACATTTAACTACTGTACCATACTTAAGCTACCATTACATTGCTAACCACAACAGATGATCACAATTTAACAGTTTTATTCAAAAAAAATTTTTTTAAATAAATAAAAAATTTAAAAAAACAGTTTTATTCAGGTGTCGATACTTAAATGAATTCAGATGTTATTAGTACAAGACTTACAATACCTAATATGATGATACTAGATTTTAAAATATACTTAAACCCTCAACATGAATAAAATGCAAAAGTCATTAACATTTATAGAAAATAAAGCATCACAAATCTGCATCTGTCTAAATAGAGCTTTTGCTTGCCCAGGATGTTGGGATGAGTGCCGATACCACCCCACGTGCTGCCTTCCATATGATTTTATAGCACACCACCACTGATAGATGTCTGAAGTGCTAGCCCAGGCTCCAGATTTTCAGGCTAGATTTTCAGTTTTTATCTTTGGTTGTTCTATGTTTTAAGATGGGTACCTGTCTCTGGATCTCATGAGGATGTTTTGGTTTTTAATGTTAATATAACAGCATCAATCTTTCTGGCTGAAGATTTCCCATGGATTTTTTTGAGTGTTGTACATATATAACAGTATACTTTAAATTATAATGTAATGTAAACACTTGTATTACCTCTTAACTCAAAATACGTGGACCCAACTCTGTGGACACCATTTGAAATGACTAATAATTGTGAATTTCTTCAAAAGATGTCAATAGTTTCTTGCTTATGAGTCCTCTTGGTAGATTATTAATATATAAATGACTACATGTCATAGTCCTGTTTTGATTATCTGTTGCCGTATTAAAACCATGCCAAAACTCGGTGACTAAACAGACTTGTGTGGATGAGGAATTTAGACAGGGTGCAAAAAAAGAATGGTTCATTTTGCTCTACTTTATCTGGTGCCTTAGTTGGAGTTGCTCAATTGGCTAGGGACTAAATGAGATAGTAGGCATGGGTGTGCTTATTTTATTGGCACAGTACTTGGAACATTTTGGGACTACAGAAAAAAAGATAAAAGTAACCATGTGAAATTCTAATCATATTACCTTGTTGATTATAATTTTTTAATAAAAAATAAAGGAAAATTTCAGCTTATTGACAAAATTAAGGACAAATGTTGAATCTTGCCACATCTCTCATAGTGGTTTAATGAAAAGCAAAGGGATGCACAGCCAAATGTGCACCTTATTCTATAAAATGGTGGCTTTTATTCATGAAGCATGAATCAAGCCTAAATTAAGAACTCACATAAATATAAATAAAGCATCTTTTCCATTTGGATTGAACTACTTTGGGTTTCACATTAGCTAAATTAAAAATATGTTTTTATTAGGTGCAAGTAGTTTCCAAAGTGCTTTTCCTGGCTCACATCTTGTCCTTATTTTCTTGAAGGGCTGGTCTAGCACAGTTCAAGCAAATTTTTTGGTCTTGTTTGTCTGCCAGGTGGTAAGAGAGTAGGAAACCCACAGAAAGGTTAAATCCTACACAGACTCACAGGATAGAAAAACTGGCTTTTTCTGCAGCAGTATCCTGGGGATGAGTCCATTCTTGCATCCCATCACTAGTCCTCTGAGAATGCAACTTGCCAGCTAAATGCCAGACAGAGTTCTAGAAGCAGAAAATCTGCAGCTTAATTTAGAGCATATCTTTAGCCACAATGTAGGTGAAAGTTTTTTTTTAGAAAAGTCAGGATGCACAAACCAACGGCCCCTGCTGTGGCTTAATGCCTATTGTATCCACAGTACTCATACTGCACTGTGTGGTTTATGTATCTAGAAAGGAAAAGAAAACTAGTTCTTTTTTCCTCTCTCCCTTAATTTGAAGCATTATTGTTTACTGATGAAAAAAAATGTAAAACCTTTCCTCTTCTACCTTGGCTTGTTTCCTTAGTTCTTCCCCCCATTCCTTGCCCCCATGGCCTTTAGGATAGGAAAGAAGTTTTAAAAAACTATGAAAGTTTATATTCCTTCTCCAAAACATCCTTAGTGGCTTAGAGCCATGGAACAGAAGCATATATCGTAGGCTTCAAATGTTTAGTTGGAGAGGTGAGATCAAATGTGAGGAAAATGTTTTTGTAGTGACCTGGACTTGTAGTTTCATCAAATTCATAAAGTGAGTTTGTTTATCCACAGTAATGGATAATTAAATCGCAGTGGAGATTTTTAAGAACCTTTTGTTTAAAGACTGAATACTGTCATTATAGTAGTAAACTTATTAGTACAAATGGGAGTATACTTTATGTTAAATTTCATATGTCTTGCAAATAGAAAAATCTAAATGTAAATGTTGTGTAAGCATTCAGATATGCCACACCTTATCTCCTGTGCTTGACTTAATATACGTTACTAAAATAAGATTTTAAGAGTATTCGGTGAGACCACTGTAGAAATCAAAAATCAGTAAAGATCATGCATTAAGTGTCCTGGGTGTTAGAATATTTTTAATTGATTAACTTCTTAGTTTAACTTTTTTTTTAATTTTGAAAAAGAGTACAGAAGGAACAATGGGCCATAATATCTATCATGGATATTCCAAGGAAATCATTTGAAATAGTCCTCCTAAAAAAGGGAAACTTTTTCTTTTTCTGAACAGAAATAGGTTAATCTTTATAATATGAATTGTTTATAAAATCATCACATGGCGTTGCACTCTACAGAGTTAATCATTGTTTTCATTTTGATAAGACTTTTCTTTGTGTGTGTGTGTCTTTTAAAGATTTATTTATTTGAAAGAGAGAATGAGAGGGTACAAGCAGGGGGAGCAAAATAGGGAGAGGGTGAAGCAGGTTCCCCACTGAGCAGGGAGCCCTATGTGGGGGTCTGTCCCAGGACTCCGAGATCATGACCTGAGCCAAAGGCAGGTGCCTAACTGACTGAGCCACCCAGGCGCCCCTCCTTTTTTGTTTTTTAAGTTTATTGATTGATTGATTGATTGATTGAAGTTACTCCACCCAATGTGGGGCTTGAATTCATGACCCCAAGATCAAGAGTCGCATGGCTCTTCTGACTGAGCCAGCCAAGTGCTCCTATTTTTGTTTTTGTGTGTAGGCATACACACATTTCCAAACACATAATTCTGTATAAATCAAATAATACTCTGTCTTTATTATATAATCTGTGTTATGTAGCATAATTATTTTAAATAGACATTTCCCATTATAAACAGTGTTATAATGAACAGCAGCACATTTTACATTTGTCCAGGTGCTTGAATACTTTTGGCACCTTACAATACATGCCTAGAATTGCTGAGTTAAAGTGTTCACACACTTAGTATTGATACATTTTGCCCATGCTTAAGAGAAATGAATTATTTTTTTAGTGTTAGTGTACTATTTGACATATTTACTGAGTGATAAATATTGCTTATGTGTCAGATTCTGTGCTAGTTTTTTGGGTTACAAAAGTAAAATGACTTGGTTTTATTAGACTAATGTATATTACAAAGAAGTAACAGGCAGTTAAAATATGGTATTGTAAATGTGACAGGATAAATATAGGGAGTGTATTGTGTATTTGTGTACCAGTATTGGAATTCAGAAGTCTCTGCAGAGAAAGCGGCATGGAAACTGAGATCTGAGTGGAAAGGAGGTGAAAGAGAGGAGTTACGGTATAGGCCACAAGGAATAGGTGTCAAAGATTATGATACATTCTAAGAACTAATGGGATTTGAGAATGTGTGGAATGCATGCAAGGGGTGAGGCATCAGAGATAGAGCTAGAGAATAAAGCATAGCTAAGACCATGAAGAACCGTGTAGTAAAGTTAATAAGTATGAGCTTTAAGCATCAAAGGATGCTGTAGCAAAGAATCCATAAGATCAAATGTGAGCTTTAAAAAGTTACCCTGACTCTAGTTGGAGACTGACTTGAAGGCAAGACAAATCAGTGTCCCAAGGTCAAAAGGATGCAGTAAACTTGATCTGGAAAGGCATCTGTACCAAAAGAGTCTAAGCTTGCTCATTAGACTAGGCAAATAGGAAGGGTAATCTTCAAAGTCAGGTAAGTAAGAGCACCATTTATCTAATGGCTCATCTGTCTTGAAAAAGCAAGCAAAGTACTTCTTGGGGAACTTGGGAACTCCCACCCACCCAGTGAGAAGAGTCTGAAATTAAAATTAGAAAAATAAGATATGACATCATTATCACCATCATAATCACCACCACCATCTTTTAGTTACTATCAGAAAGGCTACACTCAGATTAGATTTGATTTTATAGACCTGCAACAGTGTGACTCATTCTCCAGTGGAATAGAAGCTTATGATGTACTTTTTGTCCTCATCACAAATGGTCCAGGAGCCACATGAAAGGGGCTTACAGGTGAAGGAGGGACCCCAGTGTCTCTCCATGCATTAGATAAGAAGGCAGGGCCAACGGTCCCTAAACTTAAAATGGGAAGTTTCAGTGATTTAAAAGGCCCACCCACATGCAACTCCATTTATGAAAGAAACACTGTATAAATAAATGATCCTATAGCACCCAATTTGTGTAATTCTAATCCATGCTGATGAAAGTCTAGTTGAATGCCAGAAAAACTTCTACCTCACTTTCTTCCCTCATTTAATTCATATCATGTACTCTATTTAAAATCATTTGTTCACATTTTCATACTTTTACATAACTTTGAAGTCATTGTGATGTATGTAAAACAAACTTAGCAAGAATACTGTGGGAAAAGGGAAATCTTTAATAAATAATTTACATAATGCTTATTTGTGCTAAGTAGGACCTTTACAAAAATTAACTCATCATTTTTCAGTATCCATTATTTTATCTGTTGCAGTTTTCTTAGTGGTTTTTATTCTTTATGTTACGTTCGAAATGTCTTCCCATAAAAGTTCTCCTCTTCTCTAGCCTCCATATATCTCTCAGATTCCTAGGATTAGTATTCTGATAGCATTTTTCCCTTAGTTTATGACTATGTTTATTTATCCGTTACTACATATTGACTCACAGTGTTTGATACTGTAATAAATGTAGCTCATTAAATTTTTTTCTAAATGTCTTAATTTATTTTTTGTAAAAATGATGCCTACTCATAAAAAATTAAGACCGTATATCAGAGCAAGAAGAAAATAGGAAACCCGAAACAATACACCTACATCCAGAAATAACTATTATTAACAGCAGGTGAACATTATTCCAAACATTTCTTAAACTGAGGACTAGGGGAAAAAGTGATGGTGGTGAATAATAAATCCATTTTAATATGAAACTAAGACCATGTAACTGAAAATTCTATATATACATGCTATTAACATTGACAACATAAAAACAATAATGTAACTAACCCAAATTGGAAAATGGAGGAAGGAAAAAGTGGAAAAAATGTTAAGTATTTTAATTTCCTCAACGTTTAAGTCAGGAAGTTAATCAGTACAGCCTAAAATTGAATCATGTCATTTAAAATAAAATCCAATTTCTTAATATTTCTATGACATTTTTTCATAAAATGGAAGACTTTCTTAGGAAATCCCTGGACACAAGCATTTATATAAATTTAGAATTTTTTTTTTAGTCTTCCATTTAGTATTATGTTAAATTCAAGTAAAATAAAACTAAATTCTTTTTAAAATAAAATGTTTTAATCTTGCTTTTTTTCCTCTTCTTGAGTCACTACCAGAGATGAGGAAACAGGACAGGGCAAACTTCTGCCTTCAGTATTGGAGAGACAGACAGGTGACCACAGGGAATTGCAGCTCACCTTAGCACAAGGAGAAACGGCTATGGAAACAGTGCTGGGATGAGAAGCCTGAACTATAATTGAATTGCTGGAGGCTCTGTGTGGACAAATGTGAGAGCTAAAGACTCCAGGGGGACACAGTTATACAGAGGCCTCCCCACAATATTGTGAGCTATACCTCTGAGAGTTCAACTAAGTTCTTATAGTAAATATAACAGAAAAATCCCTAGTGATTCCTCCAGAAAAGGGTAAAAGGAACCATTTTAAAATATAATGGAATATGGTGTTCTTCTTGCTTGTCTTTAGAGAAAACTAGTTAACTAGAGAGCCTAACCTCCTGGGCAATTATCAGAGCCTAACTTACCTGGGGGAAGGGAAATAGCCAACTCCCTCTAGCTCTATCCCTCCTTATGGGAGAAATGAAACACCTAATTCCAGTTCCCTCTAGCCTTCCATGTGGGAGAAGGAAAACATAAATTCTAGTCAACTGTAGCCATCTTGCCCACACCTAATGGGGGACAAATAAACAAGTCTGAGAAACACTTGTGAAGTCATAGTCCAGAGGTATAGGATAACTAAAAGACTAATATCTAATCATGGTACTATTGGGCATCCCCTCCCACACCTCACTACCACATTATTAAAGGCCTACTTATAACAATTCCTTTTACCTAATATATCATGAATGGCTACCAGGAAAAAAATTACAGGGCATACCAAAAGGCAAAAGACACAATTTGAAGAGATGGAGCAAGCATCAGCACCAGATATGGCAAGGATGTTGGAATTATCAGATTGCGAATTTGAAACAACCATCATTAATATGCTAAGAGCTCTACTGGTTAAAGTAGACCACATGAAAGGACAGACAGGTAATGTAGGCAGGGAGATGAAGACCAAAATGATGAGAAGGAACCAAAAAGAAATCTTACAGATCAAAAACACTGTAAGAGAAGTGAAGAATGCTTTTCATTGGGCTTACTAGTAGCCTAGACACAGAGGAAAGAATCTCTGAGCGAGAGGATATATATCAATAGATTCTTTGAAGACCAAAAACCTAGGAGAACAAAGACTGAACAAAATAGAACAGAATATCCAAGGACTGTGGAACAATTGCAAAAGATGTAACATGCATATTGGGAATACTGTACTTTTAATGAGACCTATGATCATACATACTTTTTTGGGCAGTCACATCGTGGTGTTGACTCAGATTGTGCTGTTAGCTAAATGCCAATCGGTCTTGTATATTACTGCTGCTAGTACTTCTTCTACCTCCTGGCCCACCCATTTATCCTACACCTGTATTGGTTTGTCTTCTGCTTTATACTCAAGGCAGCATGATAAGCCAGAAAGTGGGTAAGCACCTATTTTATAGTATATTAGTAGAAATATATCCCAAGCTTAACTTTGACCTGTTATTTTGCATTCTTGAAATAGTTAAGCTAGTTACAACTAATCCATAATCATTTTTGTTTAAGCATTAAGCCATTATTTGTCCTTTGCTTTTATTTTTTTTAAATGTTTTATTTTTTTTAATATTTTATTTTTTATTTATTCATGATAGTCACACAGAGAGAGACAGAGAGGCAGAGACACAGGCAGAGGGAGAAGCAGGCTCCATGCAGGGAGCCTGACGTGGGATTCGATCCCGGGTCTCTAGGATCGCGCTCCGGGCCAAAGGCAGGCACCAAACCGCTGCGCCACCCAGGGATCCCCCTGTCCTTTGCTTTTAATGACAATAATGAAAGACATCATTTTATATTGAATAAGTCCATGACTAGTTTTACAATATGCCCAGCTACTTGCTCTATCAAAGAAAACGGTGAATTTAATTTTAAGTGATTTATCCATGTTTATGCTGGTTTTTTAAATCATTCATTCATTCATTCATTTATTTATTTATTTATTTATTTATTTATTTGTTTAGGGGAGGGATCGCACACAGGCACATGGGGGGAGGGGCAGAGAAAGAGAATCTTCCAGCAGACTCCCCACTAAGCAATGAGCCAGCCCAACATAGGACTGATTTCCAGGACCCATGAGATCATGACCTGAGCTGAAGGCAAGAGTAGAATGCTTAACCTCATTGAATCACCCAGGTGCCTCTATCCTGATGTTTTAAGATCAATTTGTGGTGTTCTGTATTTTGATGATGATATGTCTACATTTGGATTTTCTTTTTATTTATCTTGCTTGAATTCATTGAGCTTCCTGAATCTAAAGACTATTATTTTTCATCAGTTTTGGAAAAATTCTCAGGCGTTGTCTCAATTTCAGTTTCTGTTTTTTCTTTCTGCAGTTCCACTTATAATGGACTTTCTCACTCTGTCTTCCTTTCTTTTAACTTCCTACAGTTGTTGATTTTTTTTCTCTGTTTTGTATCCTATGTTATGTGTGTTTTCAGATATATCTGATTCACTCAGTCTCTTTTTTTCATCTATTCACTAGTTCATTGAGTTTAACTATTTTCTTTATCACTTTTGAAGGTTGTTCTGATTCTTCTTCCAGTCATTGATGTAGATTTTGTATTCAATTTTTTATTCTCTCCATGTGATAAATATACTTGTTTTATTTTTACAGTCTAAAGTTTTGAGGGTCAAGTTCTATTATTATTTGTTGTTCCTTTGATTCTCACAATGCCTTATTTCCTTGTATATTGGGAAATCTTTTTATTGGGAGGTTTTGTTTGTTTGTTTGTTTGTTTGTTTTTTAAAGAACTCTTCAGAGTCCTTTGAAATCTGACTGAAAATTTCTTCCTTCAGAGAGAATTTGCCTTTTGTTGCAACAGGCACATTACAGTATAATAGCTCACTAGTGGGTTTTGTTGTTGTTGTTTTAAGATTTTATTTATTTATTTGAGAAAGAGCATTGAGCGGGGGGAGGGGCAGAAGGAGAAGGAGAAGCAGACTCCCCACTGAGCAGGGAGCCTGATGTGGGGCTCAATCCCAGGACCCTTGGATCATGACCTGAGCTAAAGTCAAATTCTTAACCTACTGAGCCACTCGGGAACCCTTGATTAAAAATCCTCCTTAGATATCCTGAGAATATTAGCTTGAGAGTCTGCTTACCTGCATGGACCTGAAAGAGACAACCTTCTTTATAGTCTTCCTGTGTTTTTTTTTAGTAGATATGTTTATTCTGAGCTTTCCAATAAGTGGAGAATCGTTAAATTTATGTGTAGGAGTATACTTCGATCCTCATGACTAAAGCCCCATGTTAAAACCTACAATCCTGGGTTACTAAGACCACTTAACTCAGAGTACCCCAATAATAGTTGCCGTGCTTCTTGCTCTGGTTCTCAGTCTTCTTATTTTTCAACCCCTTGGTTTTTAGCAAACTAAGCTATGTATTTAAAGAGCTAAGTTATGCATGTATTACATTTTTATAAATGTATTCAGCTATTTAAATCTATTCAGCTCTTCTGAGTGTTTGATTGCAAGAAAATTTTCAGGTTTCCTTGTATGTTGCCTTACTGGAAATGGAAATCTCATGTTTTTCATATTGAGTTAATATCATTTGTAAAGTTGGATTGTGGAATAGACATATGGCTAAAGACCGAATTTCTGCCACAACAAATTTACTCCACTTCTGTGAAATATTAGCTAAGCCAAGATTTTGCCGTAAAATAACATGCTTGATTCTGAACTTCTTACTTGGTTTTAGACAGAATAGCAATACCACCTACTGTTATGGACATTTTATGATTTTGTGCAGGATTCACTGTTTAGGCTTTTTGGAAAAGAATAAAACTTTCTAAGATGTGAAGGAGACCTTATAAGATTAATGGCAATCTACATCAGATGTGTAAACTTTTTATTTAGAAATAAATGTGATCTTTCACATGAAATGAGTAAGATTTTAAGTCTGAAGGCTATATGCAGGTGCATTTAGACTCCTTCTTTCCAAATTGCAGTCTTCTATTCCTACATATTGGTGTAACAGATTATGAAAGACATGTAGAGCATTATATCTCTCAGAGTACACCCTTCATCTTTTGATAGATGCCTTCTAAGATCACGTAGACTAAAAGTAAGGTAGGTTCTCTGTTAGCCTACCTCACAGAATTTGTAAATATATGTACTTTTCTTGACTAGTTAATTCTTCACCTTCTCAACTAGATTATAATGAAAAAAAGAAAAGCAGTTCAGTTCCAAGTGTTTAGTAACCAGAGTTAGAATATGGGAATTTTGTAATTTTTAGATTTTTTGAACTGTTGCATTTTTCATTTTCATAGCATATGGTATTTAATCCAAGCAGTGCATCAAACCCAAAAACTTATCAGTAAGCTTTTGAAATCTATGCATTCATGAGAAAAATAAAAGAATTTGCCATTTTAATCTCTAGTTAGCCTAATGTCTCAGTTCATCAGTAATTGATTCTGTAAATAGTAAAAACAGAAATGGTGTTTGTGGTGGGGATGAGAAAAATAGTGATAATAGAAGCAAACCAATGTTGAGTACATATTCTGGGCCAAGCATCATGTTAACTATGCTAAGCAATTTCTATGGAATTGTATTCATTTCTTACAGCCTTACTATTTTTCACATTTTGAGTTGCAGAAACTGAGACTCAAATTGCTTTAACCTAGTTGTCTAAGGCCAGACTGCTGGTACTAGGTAAACATACAGTCGGTTTCCCTGATTTAATATAATAGGTTAGCTATTTCCTGAATATATGTATATATTTTCACAATTCATGTGTATACTACAACATATTATGATACCTTCTGATCCATGCTAAACCTCCATTCCCCGCGTCTGCTGATGATACTATAAGGCTAAAAATCGTGCCATACATCTGTAGTTTTAATGGATCTGATAGGCCATTATTATGCTATTTTATTATTTCATCAACAGCCAAGCCGTTGTTTCATTACAAGCAGATTCGGTATCTTTGTTTTAAGGCAGCAGACTGAAAACCATGAAGGGTGTACTGTTTGCTTTGCAATCATTTCCATGTGTTATGAATTCTTATCAGATGTTAGGAAATAGCAGGCATAAGCTAACTGCAAATACTGTATCTATGGTCCAAGAAACAATGATCTGTAATGGACATATGTTTAGCTGTCAGCTTGCTTAATAACATCTCTAAACAAATTCATTTATTGTCCATTGTCCACTTCATTTTCATAAAGTTCTTTTCAAAAGCCGTCAAACATAAGGTCCTTTTTCTTTTCTTTTCTTTTTTTTTTTGGAGGTGAATGTTAGAAAAGGCCAGTGTTGGAGTTCATCACCCTAATATTAAGATACTTCTCATGGTATAAGAAAAAAGAACAGATATAACTCAGAATTTTCCTAAGGCACATTCCTGGAATAAAGAAAAGAAAAGCATCTGGGAGGGCGCCTGGGTAGCCCAGTTGTTTAAGCATCTAACTCTTGTTTTCAGATCAGGTCATGATCTCAGGGTTGTGAGATCGATCTCCACATCAGGTTCCACACTCTTTTAGGGAGTCTGTTTGGGATTCTCTTCTCTTTCCCTCTCCTGTTGCCCCTTCCCCCACTCATGCTCACTCTCACTCTCTCTAAAATAAATAAATAAAATATTTTTTTTAAAGCATCTGGGGAAAAATAAAAACTGAAAATTATGCAAGGTAAGTGTTGTTGCTATTTTAAATCTTCAACCTCAAGTTGAAAAGCTGCACAATTTAAAACATTGCAAGCTTTTAACTACTTCTATAAAGTGATATGAACAGTCTGATGAAAATACACACTTTATAGTTATAAAAACTTTCCTGTGTAGTTACTTATTCATAGTGTCTTCTGTATAAAAAACATTCAGCTTAAGAATCAGGTATTCAGGGATCCCTGGGTGGCGCAGCGGTTTGGAGCCTGCCTTTGCCCCAGGGCGCGATCCTGGAGACCCGGGATCGAATCCCACGTCAGGCTCCCGGTGCATGGAGCCTGCTTCTCCCTCTGCCTATGTCTCTGCTTCTCTCTCTCTCTCTGTGCGACTATCATAAATAAAATAAAAATTAAAAAAAAAAAAAAAGAATCAGGTATTCAAGTCTAAATGTACTGTTCATTCAGTGAATAATTAGCAAACTAAGTAAGAAACCACATAAAGAATCCGGAGTCTGTATGTATCATGTTTACAGTTCCATTATTAACTTGGGCAATATTGAAGATTATATTCCAGAGAATATAAGATTGGGAACCCTAAAATTAGACTGTGACCTAAGAACTACTTTAAAAGCTTGCACTTCATTCCAGGAGTTATGTATTCCACAAGTACCAACAGATAGTGTTGTTTCAGTAGTCTGAAAGATTTTAACACTGTTGTAAATTCTGAATCATTTGAAAAATTCAACATAATGAAGCAATTTTGAATCATCTTATAGACCTTCCCTTTTCTGTCTCACTTTATCTTTTTTGAGTTTTTATTCATCCTTATTCAGTTTGTATGTTATTATGGCTCCTTCAATAGTGCATCCAAGCCTTCGGCTATTTAAGGATAGATCTTTAGAAGCTGGCATTATGTGTGCATTGCCCTTTATAAAAATTGTGAACAGAGTTGATCTTCACATATAGTAGAAGTAACATTTATTTATAGTAACTAACATAATAAAGAAATATGGCTACATCACAAACAACCCTTAACTGTAGTGCTATTTTCAACATGATCTAAAGAATAGAAGCTACCATCTTTTGAACATGTATTGGGTGCCCAATATTTTAAATATCTTACCTCCATTTTATATTTGAAGAAACTGAGTCTTGGAGAAGTTAAGTAATTATTCTTAGGTCACTCAGATAATAAGTAATAGAGTTAATTTTTAAATTAGGACTTTCTGAATTCAAAACTAATATTTTGATAATTGCACTTTACTGCCTCTGTCAGCTTATACTGTCACTGCCTCTCATTCTTTGCATATTTCAAATGACTCTCATAACTAGTTTGTTTAGCTATCATGCAGCATTTCCTATTCAATTTCAAAATAATCTTCCCCTCAAAGACCTTAGTATTCAGAAAACATCATCTAAATGTCTGAATTACTTTCCAAATTAAATTCTTTCAAATAGTATAATAAAAAGATAATGGTATTTAGTGGATAAAGCAAAGATGTGGTTACTATTCCCTGTGCTCGTATAACTTCAAGAAATAGGAAGTAATTACATTTATCTGAGGAATACACAATGAGAGCCTAAATTAGGCATGGATGTTGAGAATCAAGAGGAGTAGTTCTATATAAGACAGATCGGAAAGGGATCCCTGGGTGGCACAGTGGTTTGGCGCCTGCCTTTGGCCCAGGGCGCGATCCTGGAGACCCGGGATCGAATCCCACGTCGGGCTCCCGGTGCATGGAGCCTGCTTCTCCCTCTGCCTGTGTCTCTGCCTCTCTCTCTCTCTCTCTCTCTCTCTCTGTGACTATCATAAATAAATAAAAAATTAAAAAAAAAAAAAAGACAGATCGGAAAATGATATACTTCGACAGTGATTCAGTGAAAGGGTAGGGAAACAATCCCAGAGGAAGTTTAAAGTCTAGTCATTAGGAGGAAAATGGTTCCACAATCGAATAGGGACTTGGGGGAAAGGAACAGATTTGGGCAGGGAGGAGATGTCTTCAAGTTTGAACACAGGAAGTTTGTAATTATGCAGTGTCTAGCCTCCACTATCCATCTAGATCTGGGCCCTTGAAATGTGGCTATTTTAATCTGAGATGTTCTGTAAGTGTAAAATACATACCAGATTTAGAACATTCAGTACAAAAAAGAATATAAAATATTGTATTATATTTTGATATTGGTTGCATGTTGAAATGACATTTTGGACATACTAAATTATTGAGGTAAGATAAATTTTTAAAATTAATTTAACTTGTTTTCTTTTACCATTTTTTTAAATGTCATTGCTAGGAAACTTAAAATTGCATGTATGTCTTACCTTATATTTCTTTTGGGCAGCACTAATGTACATGAAGATTTATAACAGAAAGCAGGCCCAGGAGCACCTGGATGGCTCAGTCAGTTAAGCGCCTGCGTTCAGCTTGGGTTATGGTCCTAAGGTCCTGGGATCGAGCCTCATGTTGAGCTCAGTGGGGAGCCTGCTTTTTCCCTTCCCTCTGCCCCTCCCCTTGCTTGTTCTCTCTCCCTCAAATACATAAATAAAATCTTTTTTTTTTTTTTAATGCAGGACTAAAAAATCAGGGCAAAACATCTAGATTTGGAAATAACTTATATAAAAATGACATTTGATGTTATGAGGTTAGATAAAAATGCCAGTGTACAGGGTATAGAAATGAGAAAAATGCCAAGAATGATAGGTCGAGAACAGAAGGAGTAATTAAGAGAATAAGAATTGGAGAATCACAACTAAAGTGGTACATAGTCTGATTAGAATAGAATTTCAAGAAGGAAGGAGGGGTTAATATTGAATGACAAAAAAGCCGAAGAGGAAAAGAAAGACTGAGAAAAGGCCATTGAACTTAGTTGATTCAGAAGCAGTCTCAGTAGAGTATAAGGAGGATAGATTGCAAGAGATTAAGAAGTTTGAGGTTGATAAAGTAAACTCTATACATAAACTGTTCATTCAGGCAAGGAATCCCCTGGTGAAGATATCATCACTTGATTGGAGCAGAATCCAGGGAAATTTGAGTATGTTGTTTGGCTGAATGAAAGGATCAGTGAAGCAGGCGTGCTTGGAGTTGTAAGGAAGAGAAGATCATTGCTATCGGGCGGTTTTTACGTACTAGATCCCAAACTTACACGCATATTGGAATCACCTGGGGAACTTGTTACAAGGGCAAATTCCCAGGCAATATCTCACATCTAACAAAATCATATTCTCTGGAGCCTTGTCTCAGAGCATGTTGTAAACAAGTTCTTCTAGGTGATTATGGCATGTTCATAAGAGCAAACAAGAAGATTAACGGTGCTGGTGAAGATATCAGTGAAACAGCCAACCATATCTAAAATGGATAGAGAGCCTGGTGGGTAAGAATAGGGCTGATGGATTATGAACTGTGAAAGTGTTAGCTTTCATTTTAATATGAATGAGCACAGGTTCAATAAGGATGAAAGACAAAGTTAAAAAGGAAATAGATTTTGATCAGAGGAGGAAGTTTCAGAATCCAGGATCTTGGAGGCCAAGCAGATAGAAAACATGACTATATGTGTTGGATGTAGATAAGAGGTCAAAAGAACTGAGTAATGCACTTTGGTAACTGATACAGGACAATGGCTTTTTTTTTTTTTTTTTAAGATTTTATTTATTTGGGAGAGAGAGCACAAGCAGGGGGTAGAGGGGGAGGGAGAAGCAGGCTTTCCACTGAGCAGGGAACATAATGTGGGGCTCAGGACCCCAGGCTCATGACCTGAGCTGAAGGCAGACGCTTAACCAACTGAGCCACTCAGGTGCCCTTAAGACAGTGATTTAAACGAGGAAAAAAATGTATAAGATTTGGGGATCAAGGGGATCCCTGGGTGGCGCAGCGGTTTGGCACCTGCCTTTGGCCCAGGGCGCGATCCTGGTAGACCTGGGGTCGAATCCCACATCGGGCTCCCGGTGCATGGAGCCTGCTTATTCTCCCTCTGCCTGTGTCTCTGCCTCTCTCTCTCTCTCTCACTGTGTGCCTATCATAAATAAAAAAAAAAAAAAAAAGATTTGGGGATCAAGAAGAAACACAAAGGTTGTCAGTATGGAGCTATTTAGACTTAAGATTTCACAAAATCTTTCAGCTTTTGTGAAAGATGGCTTGAGTATCTTTTAGACCTTCTCCAAACTTGTTAACCTACTCAAGTTTACAATGTTCTTTGAATATCTGTTATTCTAAAAAAAAAATAAAATAAATAAAAAAAAAAATAAAAAAAAAAAAGAATATCTGTTATTCACTCTAGCTTTTACTGAAATAGAGTGGATGCCTGACATTCACAGATAGGAAATGCAAAGTTTTGACAGGCCACAAATGACCCTAAGGTTTCATGTCATGGGTACAGAGCATAGGAATGTGAATCTCCCCTAAAACTGGCGTGTAGAAACCAGTCATGTAGGGACTTGTAACAGTCAGTATTACATCTCAGTTTACCTTTAATATATGATTGTATTAATAATCAGAATACGTCAGCCTGCTAGATTTCACACAAAGGGTAGAATTGTGGTATTGAGTGTGTTAAAAACTAGTTGAGTTTTAAAAATTCAGTTTAAAACATTTTAGCACTGCACCTAGCATGGAATTGCTTAATAAATGGTAGCTTCTGGTGCCAGTTCAGGGATTCATCAAGTTTTAAAGCCACATCTTTTTGTATATGTCCGGGTTTAGCAAATAGAATTTCTATTAAAGTTTTGTTTTGATTCAGGATCTCCAAGATTTATTACACTGAAACTAGAATGTTAAATTTGCAGGTGAATTAGGAGAAAAGTGGATCATTTATCACTTACCTGTTTCTGTTTTATATATTTGAAAGGGATTTTTTTATAGGTAATTCATATTGCTATTATGAAAAATTGCAGCTTTTACCATATTCTTTATCTGTGTGTCCATATCATAATACACATGTAAGAAGCAAAATGAATTACATTTTGTTTCTCTTAGATACTTAGTGTACCTGAAAACCAATAATCCTGTTTTTGCTAGACAGTTTTCTTTCTCACTGTATTATATACTTACATAACTGTTTTTGGTTTATAGTGATGAACTCAGAAAAGAAGCAAGACAGTTAAAGCGGGAACTCTTAGCAGCAAAACAAAAAAAAGTAGAAAATGCAGCAAAACAAGCAGAAAGGAAAAGTGAAGGTAAGGATATTTATCAGGTGTTTATTTTCATTTGGTACATATCTTTCTTCCCTCAATCTCTTCTTCCTTCCTTTTCTTTCCCTTTTCATTCCTTCCTGAGTTTTGCTTTTTTTTTTTTTTTTTAAATACTTTTTTTTTTTTTTTGACAGCCAACAAAATAAATTTCTAGTTAGGATTTTGTCTAAGAAGTAAATTCAGTCAAACATGATCATAAGTATTATTCTAAAAAGCGTAGTGAAAACTAACAGAGATTTGACATCAGACAAAATGTAACTGCCATAACATAGTTCACAAGAATGGAGTGTTCGTTTTTTATATTGTATATATATACCCTTTAAAACATTAAGAAAAGCATTTAGGTGCTATGTTTGTAATAACTTCAGTAAACATTTGTGCATTGCTTTGAATAATATGAAATTAAAGTCTTGTTTATGTTAAGACACTGAAAATCTAAAATACTAATAAATAAAGCTCATCAGAAACATTCAAAATAATATCCTGCTATTAATACAGGTTAAATGTGTTCTTTGTTTTACTATTTTTATGAAACTAAGAGGGCTTTTAAAAAAGCTGTTTCACTGATGATCTTTAATTTAAAACTGTTTCATCTATAGAAAGTGTAATGTTCAATTTCCAAATTCACAGATTGGAACCCTCTGTTATCTTGTCCCAATAATAAATTATATTGTATATTCAATGAACATGATGAGAAATTTTATTGTTAGCTTTAATAATATATACTAAATTTGGCTTAACAAATCTGTTTTATGCATATATCTTCCATAAACTCATGCTGTTTGGATACCAAGAAGTAATGTTTATCTACTAGGTTCTTGTTGTAACAGATACTGGAGATATATCAAAGAATAGGATGCCACATCTGGCCTTAAAGATTACATATTCTGATACAGATCAGCGGTACAGCATTTGACCATAGGCAGTATTTATTTTTAAGTAGCTCAAGTAATACCACATAACTATCTAAAGGACATAGTTCTTAGGTTATTTGCACCATATCCCCCACTGACTGACTGTAAAGTGTCAAAGTAAACACAAGTACTTAATGAAAAATTCAAAGTCATTGATTTGAATGAAACTAAAAAAATTAACTCATCATAATGCCACAAAATATAAGCTAAATTTAAAGGAAAGGATAAACTTATGTGTGACTAGGTCATGTAGGTAAAGTATAACCCAGAACAGAAACCAGCTATATTGGCAGTACTGAGATTTCAAAGAAGTACAGTGAGGGTTATTTTATTTTTAAGTTTAGACATAATTTTCTCAGAGTACTGTTCCGTATAATTAAAAACATTTTGAATATATGGAAATAATTCCTTTCAACCAGAAAAAGCTTTTACTTGAACTTTTAATTCATCTTTGAGCTAATAATTATTAGTATGCCCATGTCTCAAGAACCCTGCAGGGCCAGAGGTATGAAGTTGGCAAAAAATGGATGGTTCTTGCCTTTTGTATTATGATCTAATAGAGGAGTGAGAGAATTGGAAATAGATAATCACTGTAATAGTGTTCTATAGTTAAGGCTTATATTAGATATAAACAGTGCTGTTTTAGTTTGTTTATCTGCATTTGAAAGGTTTTAAAGAATGAGTTGAATCTTAGAATGATTTCTTAACACGAAAGAGAAGATTCTTCTAGGGCTTCTAGATTCTTCCAGAGCTTATTTCAGTCTATTTATGAGAAAGTTAACCATGTTAAAATCTTATTTTATGCCATAATTAGAAAATTATATTAGTAATTACCTCTCTGAATTTAATTTTCCTCGTATCTTCCAGAAATACCTGGATTTTCCTTAAATCTCAATGTCAGCTAATATTAGCTTCCACAAAAAATAAGGCATTTTATTTATTTATTTTTGATTGTTTTATTTTGAAATAATTTTAGACCTACAGAGAAGTTACAGAGTTCCCATATTCCTCTAATGTTAAGGTCTTATACAACCATAGTACAATGATTAAAACCAAACATTGGTTTTGACTAACTATGGACCTTATTAGAATTTCACCAATTTTCCCACTAACGACTTTTTTCTCTCCTATTTTTCCATCCAGAATCCCATATTGCATTTAGTCATCATGTCTTTCCTTAGTCTCCTCTGATCTGTGACAGTTCCTCAATCTTTCCTTGTCTTTCATGTCCTTGACACTTTGAAGAGTCCTGGTTAGATACCTTGTGAAATTGTCTTATTTGAGTTTGTCTAATGTTCTCTCATGATTAGATTAAGGTTATGCATTTTTTTGGCAAGACTGCCACAGAAATGATATGTCCTTTCCAGTGCATTATAAAGCTATCTATTGTCTTTTTAGTCTTGATACCACCTGGATCACTAGTGTTTAAAGAAATGTCTGTTGAGCTACTACTCTCTAAAGTTACTCTTTTTCCCTTTGAGATTTTTAAGTGTTTGGGGAAAAAAATACTTTGAGACTGTCTATCCTGTTTCTTTTCAAGCTTCCTCCCACCAACTTTAGTATCCATTGGTGGATCTTGCCTATAGGCAACAGTTATTTACAGTGATGTTCTAATGATGACTTTTTATTTCCCTGATTCCTCTTTTATTACTTGAAATTCTTCTGTAAGAAAGATATCTCTCTATTTATTTACTTACTTATTTATATCAATTTGGCTTATGAATATTTATTCTATGTGTTATCATCCCAAACTATCATTACTTTATTTTGTTGTTCAAATAGTACTAGAATTGGTTATTAGTAATTCTTTCAGGTTGGCTCCTGTGTCTTTTTAACTTGCTCCCAACTTTGAGCACATTTTTACTTTTGAGCATAAGATGCTCCAAGTTGATCTTATGTTTTCCCCACTCCAGATTTGGAATCAATCACTTCTCCAAGGAATTCTGGTTTTCCATTGTATTTAGAAATCAAGATCTAGGCACTAAGTCAGTCTTTTTATTTTGATTCTCATAATTTTAGAGTCCTACTAGGAGCAATATTGTTTTATCACCTTTTTGTTAAAATGCTGAACAAAATTTGCTTTTAGCCCCTGTGATGCATTATGATTTACCTTTTTCCTGGAATTGCATTTCCTCTAAATTTACTTGACCTTCTTAAATTGACTAGTATGGCTAATGTTAGAAAATTGTTTATTATGAAATATTTGTGAATTTCAGTAAACACTACATTATATTTGAAATTCACATGTTCCTATGAAGTTTTTTTTTTTTTTTAAAGATTTTATTTATTTATTCATGAGAGACACACACACAGAGAGTCAAAGACACAGGCAAAGGGAGAAGCAGGCTCTGTGCAGGGAGCCTGACATGGGACTCGATCCCGGGTCTCCAGGATCACACCCTGGGCCGAAGGCAGGTGCTAAACCGCTGAGCCACTGAGGGATCCCTCCTATGAAGTTTTTAAGTCCAGTTTTCCTTCTTGCCTCATGATTAAAAATGACCCCATGAGGCATCTCATTACACATCACTTTAGAAACAAAGTAGAATTTTAAGCATCCCTGAATATATGTCAGAAGTTAGCCTATCTTCTCAGCTGAAAGATATTCCATGGTTAGATCTATATAAACTCTGGGAACAGATCCAAAGGTTCTCATAAGCATTTTCATAATAAGATCATCACAGGGAAAGAAGTTGAAAGTGTTACTTGACTTTGGCTCTATAACTTCATATATCAGCCGAACCTATTCAGGAGAGATTTCTTGATTGGGTTATATGGCTACATATCTAGCTTTTATAAAACATTTTCTTTTAATCCAAGACTAAATTATCTAAGTTTTGTGACAACTCTGGATGATTTGGTCTTTTGAATATTATATAGTATATCTAAAAATTTAATTTGCCAATAGACTTATTAAAAAGCGGTTTTTATTAGGTATTTTGGTTTGTAAACCAAAAATATAGACGATATAGACACAATATTGTGCAATATAGACACAATATTATTTTCCAAATGAATTTCCATCTAGATGCATGTACGACATCTGCTAATATAGAAAGACTAAAAAATATACTAATTTTGATATTTTTAATAGTAATTTTGTAGTAATATTAAGTGCTTGTTATATGTAACACTGAAGATTATAAGAATACTTTAGAGTATTATATCATCTCAAAAAATAAAGAGGAAAGTGTTAAGATTTTTAAGTTCAGTTACTTTTTGCAGTGATATTTAAGCCTGTGGGACTCCATTTTCTTATAAATCCAGGTAGAAAATGCCCTGTGTGCCCCTCACGGTTCTTGTTAAGAAGTGAATTAGATAATGAGAAGACCTTTAATAAATTTACAGTTCTATGTAACAAATAATTTTAAATTTGTAAGGAAAAAAATATAACTATTTCTGGTTCCATTTTGTCCTATCCAAGTCCTATTAATGGAAATTTTGAATTTTAATACTGTGTTGCCTGATTATATATAATCAATATAGCTAGGTGTAAAATACAACATAAATCAAAATTTCAAAATAAACATTCCTTTCAGGTACTTTCACAATTACATTTCTATAATAATATTCTTTGTTTAAAAGGGGTTTATGTATGAGGTTGTCTACATTCTTAAGTAAAACATCCATTAGTATTATTTCCCAATTTTATTAATTTATCTGTTAAGTCTAATACTTGCGGACTATTTTAGACTTTAACGTATTATCCTCAGATTAAAAGTACTTGAGAAGAAATCATCAGAACAAAAAAGCTTTGCATTCTATGTTTGTGCATTCATCTTCCCAGTTTTGGCCTTGTGTGAATGGAGGCCTCCCATTTAGCATTTAGCCAAGTGTTCTAATAGATGTGATACTTTATCAGGGCTTCAGTCGTCTTAGGAAGTCTCCTTTGATCAGAGTGCCTTTGGTTTTATAATCTTTACCCAGTTTCTTGAGCTAGATCCTTAGCCAAAGGTGTATAGACAACCAGGAATTTATATTCTAACTATAGTTGTACTTCTTTTTTTTTTTTTAAGGTTTTTTTATTTATTTATTCATGATAGTCACACAGAGAGAGAGAGAGACGCAGAGACACAGGCAGAGGAAGAAGCAGTCTCCATGCAGGGAGCCCGACGTGGGATTCGATCTAGGGTCTCCAGGATCGCGCCTTGGGCCAAAGGCAGGCGCCAAACCGCTGCGCCACCCAAGGATCCCTATAGTTGTACTTCTAAATCTCTTCTATCACCGTAGCCAAGTTACTTTAAAATCAGGACCCATTTATTTCTCTCTGTAGCCAAGTTACTTTAAAATCAGGACCCATTTATTTCTCTCTGTATAAATTTAAGATAAATAAAATGTGTTATTCCTATTTTTATAATGTTTTACTGTTAAGTATTTCCTTTTTATTAACTCCTTTAATTCCATCATAACAGAAAATAAAATACTTTTGTTGCTTTTACATCAATAAATACTTTGGGCCCCATACAATTGAACAATCCTAAATATATTGCTATTCAGTACTACCTTATTATGGTGATAGTGCCATGGGTACAGGCACACGTCCAAACCCATCAATCTATACATGTCCAAACAAGTGCAGCTCTTTTATATACCAGCTATGCCTCAACAAAGCTGCTCCCCCAAGAATATTAATGCACAATCCATAAACCTCTTAACATCTCTTCCCTCATAAGAAAACATACACTTACAGTTGAGCCAACCTATTAATCTTTTGCAAACCAATGTAAAACAAAGCTTCTCTATGAAGTAAAAATGTATATAGGACCATTTATTTTTTTCTTCAGTCTTCTCAGGAAAGCTCAAAGTCTGCTATTCCTTATATCACAAGGATATTGTCAGATAACAAATATGGTTGTACTTCTACATAAGTATAGAAAGAATATAAGAAAAGCATTACATAAATATAACCTCATAATTTTTGCCATTGGTTTGCCATCTAAATATGTCTAAAGGCTTCAGATAATGTCTTAAAAGAGGTTTCACCAAAAAAGTAAAAAAAAGGCTTCACTTTTGAAAATGAAAGAAAACATTGAGGAATAAAGCCATTACTTTCGTCTATAATTAGAAATTTTTATGATAGTGTGAAATTTGACTCTACGATTTAAAACAGTGAAATTAGGGGATCCCTGGGTGGCTCAGCGGTTTGGCGCCTGCCTTTGGCCCAGGACACAATCCTGGAGTCTGGGGATCGAGTCCCGCGTCAGGCTCCCGGCATGGAACCTGCTTCTCCCTCCTCCTGTGTCTCTGCCTCTCTCTCTCTCTCTCTCTCTCTCTCTCATAAATAAATCAATAAATCTTTAAAGAAAATAAAAATAAAACAGTTAAATTGTATTCTCAGTTGAATGCAGAATCTATAGGTTCTAACACCCCAGTTTAGGTGAATGAGGAATGTAGTATTTTACTTTAAATACCAGCAATGTCAGAAGAGATGTATTAAGGACAATCCTGTTTACAGCCTGGGAGTCTCTTTAGTCCCACTGTAAATCATCCAGGCCTGTGCATATGGTTTTTATACCAATTTGGAATAGGATTGATAGTTAATTGGAGATAGAGTTGGTTTCCTGTATTGACTCTGTCAAGATCTTTAACAAACTATATAATCCTTTTCATTAAATTATGTCTCTAAGTCCTTTCCAGGTTTGAATTTCTTCCTATCAAAACTAGTATCAAACTGAACATAGTCACATAGAGGTACAGGTTTAGACATATTCTCTAATCAGTTTTGGAAAGATCCTCTTTTCAAAGTTCAAAGCACACAATACCTATTCTCTAACTAGTGCCAGAAATTAGAGGAGGGAGGGCAATCTGAGCTTGTAAATCAAGAAAGAATT
The DNA here is from genome assembly GCF_053574225.1 of Canis aureus. Classification (NCBI taxonomy): domain Eukaryota; kingdom Metazoa; phylum Chordata; class Mammalia; order Carnivora; family Canidae; genus Canis; species Canis aureus. Next base: position 51,529,893 of record NC_135615.1, read on the forward strand.
TGAAAGCCTCTTCATGAACACATCCCTAGAGTGTTGTGTACCTCTCAAATTGCACTGGACCATTTCAGGTTTCGTGAGACTCTCTTTGGATTAAGTCAGACTAAGGCCTCTCAGGCTTGATAGGTTGTAAAAGTATATCGTTTATGACTACTTTTCATCTATCATATAATGTTAAACTAGCTTAATCTTGGTTTTTATAAGAAACAGAAGCTCTTTTGGAACGTTAGCTCTGTGTTGTGCCTAAACACCATGCAAAATTCATTCCCCTCTCTAAGCAAACTGGTACTTTTTTTCCAAAGCACTTAACTTCCTTCAGATACTTGAGTCATCATTTTTTTTCTTGGAGGCTGTAAGTATCAAGCCTATTTTTCCCACAGTCAACTCTTAATCTAGTCTGTATGCTAACTTTTAATGCTATTTACATAAAAAAGTAAAGGTGTATTTGTACTTGACTCATAGAAAGCCTCTCAGGCCAGCCATCAGTAATCCTCTGTTTATTCTTACTTTGTGTATGGTACTAACTGATTATTCGTTTCTAAATACAGAACAGATTAAAGAATAATAAAAGTGAGGGAGAGTACCCTTTAAAAGGGGAAATGTTATGGTATATGAAATATACCTCAAGAATTAGAAAATAAATAGATAGGTAAGCAAGCAAGCAAACAAAAGAAAATCCAGGGTAGGTAGGGCCTGGCCTGTGGATCTTGCTAGCCCACTATTTTATGGGACTTAAACAAAATTAAAATTGAAAAAGTGAGAGAGAAAGGCACAGCAAGGGACATTCATTCTGGCAGCAGCAAGAGGTGATAGCTGACCGCTTGACAGCACGAAAACACAGGAACTAATAGTAACAATATTATTGGTTTGTGGTACTTCGTTATACTTTGAGAGCAAATAGTATTAAAGTTATTGATGCTCTTTCAATTAAGAAAAGTTTAATGGTCCTTATTACTGTTTAGTAAGGCAGAGAGAGATTGGGCAACAATTCTAATTGGGAAAAAAATTTAATCATTTTAATCAATTAAAGATAAAGATTCTCTTTTCTGAGATATTCAGTTGTAAGGAATATTTCATTTCTTAGAAGTCCTAGAAAAACAGACTCCCTCTATTGCAGGGTAATCAGTCTCTAAAGTAAAATTTTATTAAATACATGTCATTACCTTCGTGTATGCTATATTTTTATATAGAAAAAATATAGAAAAATATAGCAGAAAGCATGCTATATTTTTAACAATGTCTTTCAGTAATATTTTAAATAATATACATAAATATAATATTATGTATATTATAATATACATAAATAATATAAATAAAATAATATTTTAAATAAAATATACAATGAGAAACTTAACTCTCATCTGTTGCTGTTTTTCTGAGCCAGTGTGTTAAAGGTATGTCTTTGCAACCCTTCACTGTCTTAAAATACTTTTATTTATTTATTTATTTATTTATTTATTTATTTATTTATTTATTTTAAATAGTTTTAAAATAAGAATTACTTCTGCCTGGTAATGGGTGCAATTCCAATATAGGAAATTTGACAAGCACCTTTAGCTATATTTTTAGGAACTGCACTTTGTATTCCTGTTACTAATACTGATGCCATTACTAACGCAGTAAAAATAGATTTGTTAATTGATACAGGTTAGTAATAATCTCTGGCCTTAACTCTTTTTTAAAAAGTTGTATTATTTCTTCCAATTATAAAAGTAATGTACAACCTTTGCAAAAATATCAGAAATGTGGATAAAAAGGATAAAAAGATCATTGTATGGGCACCAGGTCAGTCAGTTAAGCATCTGCCTTCCACTCGGGTCATGATTCCAGAGTCCCCAGATGGACACCTGCATCAGGCTCCCTGCAGTCTGCTTCTCCCTCTGCCCCTCACCCCACTCATGCGCATGCTTTTGCCTGCGCACATGCACGCTCTCTCCAATAAATAAAATCTTTAAAAAAAGTAAAAAGAATCACCCCCATAATACTTCTGCCAAAGACCAGCATTGTTAACTGTGTGATATATTTCTCAACTTTTTTATCTTCATGCCAGAAACACACATGTATTATTTTCCATAATGCTATTTTATCATAGTCTTGTTTGTAATATGCTTTTTAAAAAACTTTACAAGTAAAATTGATAACTCTTAAACAACCTGATTTTAGATGTATTCTTCCTCTTAATTTTCTCATATCAGAGGAATATAGAGGACAATGGATGGATGTAAAGACTGTATAAATGTAGTTGAAAGGTAAAAAGTTCCCACCATTTTCAGCTCTAGGGTTTATAAGGTGTGAGGGCACTGACACCCATGGACTCCATCTCCATTACTGACCAGCATTATTTATACTTCTCATGAATTAATTCTAAACAACAACAACAACAAAAATACTTGATTGACGTTGCCTGGCAGCATGCCACCTCTTCATTTCTCAAGTGGCCAGTGATAAATCTGCAAGGAAACATTATAATCAATATTGAGAGCATGAACTGAAATAATTACAAATTTGTCATCTTTAGAAAGTAAGAGAGGAGGGGTATGTGGGTGGATATGCACATGTTGTTTTTTGTTTTGTTTTGTTTTGATGTTTAGATTGTCTCAAGGGGAGAGCTAATATCGTCATTAAATTTTGATTATAACCAGCATTCCCATTTGGGAGTGGAGTTGTTAACTATTCCAGATTGCTGTCAAGACCTTATTTTAAGTGAGATGTTTTTCTTTTATGTGACATTTTATGAGGTTTTGCCAAAAATGACATCAAACATATAATTCATTTGAGTGCTGAGTTTCTTCCACATCTTGCAGCACTTAATCAAATTTGAAAAAGATAATCTTTTCACAACTTTAGAGTGTAAACCTGTGAATATGTTTCATTAAAACTTACTTTGGACAGTTTAATCTGTGTGGAATTAAGTTGATCTTTTTTTTTTTAACAATTAATGCAATATGCTGATACTTTTGAGTGGTTATGTTGTCTAAATTCTTCAAAATAAACTCCTGGCAGACAGTATAGATGCAGCTTTTGAGTATTCGTAATTTTTCATGCAAAAAACACATAATCCCTAAATTATATTAATAGCTACAATAAAAAATTTGAAATGCCAGAAAGGACAAAAAGAATGAAGAAGTTCTCTCAGAATGTCAAAAGATATCAAAATATTAAGAATCTTTAAGACTCTATTTTGAAGTACATAAGTAGTTTATATTGATTTTTTTTAATGGCCACACAAATATGCCTATTTAAAACATTATGCTGCATTGTGTTTAAAATATGAAAGTAGGCTAGCTTTAAGGAATGTCTTGAACATCAGAAAATCTGATCTTGGGCTCCTGGATGGCTCAGTCAGTTTAGCATCTGCCTTCCACTCAGGTCACCATCCCAGGGTCCTGGGATTGAGTTCTACATCAGGCTCCCTATGCTTGCCTCCTTCTCCCTCTGCCTGCCACTCCCCTGCTTGTGCACATTCTCTTTCTGTCAAATAAATAAAATCTTTTTTAAAAAAGAAACTCTGATCTTGACTATGCTCTATTTTCAATGAATAGTTTTGTGCAGTCATTACAGAGTTTGGGTCCTGCAAGGAGCATCCAGGCTTACCCCTTCATCATATACATCAAAAGCCAAAGGCCAGGGCAGCCCAGGTGGCTCAGTGGTTTAGCGCCGCCTTCAGCCCAGTGCGTGATCCTGGGGTCCCGGGATCAAGTCCTGTGTCCAGCTCCCTGCGTGGAGCCTGCTTCTCCTTCTGCCTGTGTCTCTGCCTCTCTCTCTCTCTCTCTCTCTCTGTCTCTCATTAATAAATAAATAAATAAAAAGCCAAAGGCCACCAATTAAGGGACTGACCCAAGATCACACAGCAAGCTCAGGTACTCTGGCTTCCATGGCTCTGTTTTTCAATTTGATCAAACCTTGAAGAGATACAAAGTTTTCATTGGTATTTATTGAAATCTACTTTGGTTTTGGTGAGAAAAATTGTTTCTAAAACCCTTTCTACAAACCTAGAGTCTTTTTTGAAGAGCAGATTATTGTCATACTTGTAGTGTCTTTTCAAAGGCTAAACATGTAACTTTGCAATGTCTGGCAAAAAAAAAAAATTTTTTTTAAATGTTAGAGAAAAGGTTAATTTCTTTTTTTTTGAAAAGGTTAATTTCTGGCAACATGGCAGACTCAGAGTCCAAACTAATCCTTCCACTGAAAACAACTAAAAATGTTGGATATAATATAAAAACATTTTCTCATATTATCTTATGAACTTGCACAACAAACAAAACAAGAAATAACTAAACCGGGGAATAAGTAAAAATGTGAATTTAGAGAATAAGTGGAGCACTTGGTCTGGCTTTAACCCTAATGACATTTGCTAAACTGGCTGAACTAGAGAATTGTTTTTTGAAGTCTTACAAACCTAAGGTTTTCTCAAAGTAGGGAGTATCTAATAGAAGAGTATCCCATATAGTTGGGAGTCCAAACATCCCTATCCTTTGTGGCGGGACGAATTAGAAATAAGCAGAATCACCTCACTCCCATCAAAGAACTACAAGGAAAACTGCCTGTCTTGAATCATGGCAGTTATTTTGGGGCATGAACATTTCCTATGGACTCTAGCAATAAGAAAGTCTTCTCATCAGTTTAGAGCCCAATTTTATCATGCCTCATTGTCCTCAACCAAGAACTCAGTTGGAAACAGTCCTGGATCCTCAGTACCCCCAGAAGTCTGATACAAGCAAACATAAATCCTTTCAGTAGAAACCTACTTTCATTCACTGTGCTCACAGAAAGTTCGGAAGAAAATGAGTAGCTCTGAATGAAAAGACAAACACACCAGATACTTGACAAAAAGCTAATAGAAATAACAGACAACAGAATCAGACCCACAAATTCTTCAGTTTTTATTTAGATATTAAGTGTTAATTATATGTTACATGTTTCAAGAAAAGAAACATTAAAAAATATATAGAACAAGAAGATTTTAAAAGTAACTTAGGAAACCTAGCAATGAAGTTATAATAATTGACATTAAAAATTCAATAGGTTTTATAGCAAATTAGACATAGCTTAAAATAGCATTGGTAAACAAAGAATTGAAAAATTATATGGAAGTCAGCCCAAAAAAGAGCTAGGAGACATAGAAGAATAGAAAGAAAAAAAATATATCCAGTAAATCTAATCAAATTCTAGGAGAGAATCAAAGGACAAACAGAGGCACTATCTGAAGAGCTAATAGCTGAAAATTTTCTGTAACAAATGGAAGAGATCAATTCATAGAGTAAAGAAGAATGAAAATACCTAAAAGAGGGTAAGTAAGAATAAATCCAGATGTATTCACACCATGATAATATTCAAAGCATTCAACACAAAGAGACCTTAAAAGCAGCCAGAGAGAAAAGACATTACCTTTAAAAAAAGGCACGTGGTAAAAAAATAATTAAAAAAATAAAAAATTAAATTAAATTAAATTAAAAAAAAGGCACGTGGGTGGGTCAGTTGGTTAAGCATCTGACTTTTGATTTCTGCTCAGATCACATTCTCAGGGTTGTGCAGTTGAGCCCAGCACTGGGTTCTGTGCTCAGCGGGGAGTCTGCTTGAGATGTTCTCTCTCTCCATCTGCCCTCCCCCATTGTGAGCTCCAAAAAACATAAATAATAAATAAAATTAAAAAGCAAGAGCTAATTTCTCAACAGCAATGATCATGGACATAAGACAGCTTGTTATCTTCAGTATAGTGAAGGAAAGTTTTCCTCAGACAGAAAAACATATTTTACTACCTACCTAAGGAAGAAAATTCTAAAGGACATACTTCAAGCAAAAGATAAGTGAGCATAGATAGATCTGTACTGCAGAGAGAAAAGAACATAGAAAGTAGTACGTATATATCTAAAGAAATAATGAGTAAAATAATAATGTCTTGTATTTAAGATAAAGATAAAATTGGGACTTCTGGGTGGCTCTGCAGTTGGGCACCTACCTTCCAGCTCAGGTTGTGATCCTGGGATCCAGGATGGAGTCCTTAATTGGGCTCCCTGTGGGGAGCCTGCTTCTCCCTCTGCCTATGTCTCTGCCTCTCTTTCTCAGTCTGTGTCTCTCATGAATAAATAAATAAATCTTAAAAAAAATAAAGATAAAATACATAATAAAAATAGTATTTAAGTTGGAAAAGCAGGTAAAAGGAGTTTGGAAAAGTATTCTCGTATGGATCTTTGTTCTGGAAGATGGAAATACAAAGTAACTTTAGACTGTAACATGAAATATCCATGTTAATATTTTTAGGAAGACTACTAAAAGGACAGGAAAAGGTCATAACTTCTAATCTAGTAGAGAAAAAGATGGAATTAGAGGGGGAAAATTCAATCTGAAAGGAGACAAGAAAGAAAAGAAAAAGACATGTATACTGAAAACATTAAAAACAGTGCAGTGTATAGATCAGTAGATCTATATTTTATATAGATAGATTACATTGAACTAACTCAAAAACTTAAACTCTTCATCTAGAACACCAAGACTATCAAACTGGGCTGAAAAACAAATTCAATACTACGCTATTTACAAGAGAAACATCTTAAATATATTGGACAATTGCATCTTTAAGGCAAATGTATTATTATGCATAAAGAGGGACTCAACGTAATAACATCTTCACTTTGCCAGGAAGATGTAATAGTCCTAAATGTGAATGGACTTAGTAATACAGACACAAAATACATGAAGCAAAACTGATAGGCTTATAAGGAGAAGTAAACAAGTCCTTTGTATTGGGAAATTTTAATACTCTTTTCTCAGTAACTGAGTAAATAAGCTTATAAAAAATTAAGAACATAGACAATTTGGACTGTACAATTAACATGCTTGATATCATGCACATAAACAGAGTGTAGCCCTCAACAACTTCAGAATACAGACTCTTTTTCTAGCATTCTTGAAACTTTTATGGAAAGTGGCCACATTGTGGGCTATAAAGAAAGTTAGAAAAATTTCAGAGGATTGTTTTCAAACCAGCTACCTGCTCTAACAAAATACAGTTGTTAACAATTAAGAACAATTGATTTAAAGTTACTGATTTCCAAATGTGTTGATGTGGCTACAGCAATACTTAGAAGGAAAATTATAGCTTTAAGACTTATTTCAGGAAATTACTGGAAACATTTCCCATGTAAAGAAGCTTTAAAAATGCAGCAAAATTAACCCAACAAAGTAGAAAGAAGGAAACTACTTCATGGCTAGCAGCTCATTCAAAGACCCAAGTTTCTTTCATTTTATTTTTCTACCATTTCTGAGGATGTTTTCATAGCCTACATCATTGAACCTGGCCCTTCGCTGAACCTTCATATCCGTGTTCAGCAGGAAGGAAGGGGAAAGAATAAGTACCAGACAAGTGGCTTCATCTTGAAGATGTACTTGACCCAAAAGTTGCACACAGCAGTTTCAGTCATACTAATGCTAATACTAATGACATACTAATAGTAGTCATATCCTACTATTCTGAATCAGCTAGGTAAGATACTATTCTTACCTAGCTGTAAGAAAAGCTAAGCTACATTGGGTGGCTGAGTGCCTAGCTTAAACTTAATGTTGGGGATTAGAAGGATGGCGTTTTGTCCTATCACTAAAATGTAAAGAGGGAGAATGAATTCAGGGAGACAATTAACAGATGCTGTTATGTAATATTAACATAAACCTAGGAAAAATCAAAAAGGTAGTAGTCCATTTGGTCAGGAAAACTTGACCAAGTCTTCAAGCCAGGTTTTAAGAAATAAGTAAGATTTCACTGCAAAATGAAGGGCAGTAAGTTGAGCAATAGTTAGAACAGTGACCTGCAGGGCAGCAGTCATAACTGATTCATCTCTATATTCCTGGTACCTGACATGGTGACTGGCAAAATACAGGCATTCAACAAATAATTGCTGGAGGAATTAATGAAATTAACCTTCATTTAAGTAGATAATTATATAACTTGTATGGGGAAAAAGAAAAGAATGAAGACGACTCAAGATAATCTACATTTTTGAGCATGAATTTATGGTAAAATGAGCATATATGAACAAATAACAAAGTAATATTAGATAATAAGGGCTATGAAAACTATATAACAGGACAATGTAATATAGTGACTGGAGGACTGTTTTTTTTTTTTTTAGATTTTTATTTATTCATTCATGAGAGACAGAGAGAGGCAGAGACACAGGCGGAGGGAGAAGCAGGCTCCGTGCAAGGAGCCCGACATGGGACTCGATCCAGGTTCTCCAGGATCATGCCACCGGGGCTGCCCTGGAGGACTGTTTTAAATTGGATAGGGGGCAGCCCCGGTGGCGCAGTGGTTTAGCGCCGTCTGCAGCCTGGGGGCGTGATCCTGGAGACCCTGGATCGAGTCCCATGTCGGGCTCTCTGCATGGTGCCTGCTTCTCTCTCTGCCTGTGTCTGCGCCTCTCTCTCTCTCTCTCTCTCTCTCTCTGTCTCTATGAATAAATAAAGTCTTAAAAAAAAAATAAAAATAAACTGGATAGGGATCAGAAAGGACCAGTTAAGAAACAGATTCTACAGTCATCAGAAAATAGAAAAAATATTTTAACAGCTTCATTGAAGAATAAAGTGAACAATTTGTTATATTCTGACACATGCATGTGCCTTTGAAACCTTCACAGTCAACACAGTGAACATATTCTTGAAGGTCCAACATGTTCTCATGCCTCTGAGTAATCCCCTTTTCAATCCCCAGGCAACCAGTGAAATTCTTTCTATTACTATAAAACCATTTGTATTTTCTAGAATTGTATTTAAATGGAATGGTATACTGTACCCTTTTTTGTCTGGCTACTTTGACTCAGCATAAGTATTCTGAGATTTATCCATGTGGCTGTGTATATCAGTAACATTCCTTTTATTACTAAGTAGTATTCCATGATACAGATGATACTCCACAAGGTTTTATGTAACCATATACTTTTCTCTTGGGTAAAGATGTAGACCAGAATGGCTGGGTCATGTAATCGGTTATATTTAACTTTTTAAAAACTGCCAAGTCGTCCCATTTTACATTTCCCACAAGTAATGTATGAGAGAGATATCCTCAATCCCCATTAACAGTGGTATAGTCATTCTTTTTTTTTTTAAGATTTTATTTATTCATTTGAGGAGGGGGGGGAAGCTCAAGTGGGGTAAGGGGCAGAAGGAGAGGGAGAATAGGACTCCCCACTGAGGAGACCCTGATGTGGGACTTGATCCCAGGACCCTGGGATCATGACCTGAGCTTAAGGCAGATGCTTAACTGACTGAGCTAGCCCACCCAAGCACCCTAGAACTCTTTAAATTTAGTCATTCTAATAGTTTGTAGTGTCATCTTGTGGCTTAATCTGCATGTCTCTAATTAATAATGATGAGCATCTTTTCATCTATATATATTATATATAGATTAATATATAATCTTGCCATCTATATTATAATTTGTGGCAAACTACTCAATTCTTTTGCCCATTTTTATTATGGGTTATCTGCCATTAGATGTTGAGTTCTTTATATATACTGGATATAAATCCTTTATCAGATATATAATTTTGCAAATATTTTCTTCCTAATAGTAGCTTCTTTTTCATCTTCATGCCAGTGTCTTTCAAAAAACAACTTTTCCATTTTGATAAGGTCTAATTAGTTCACTTTTTAAATTTTTGGATTGAAATTTTGATGTTGGATCTAAAAAATCTTTGCCTAGACTTAGGTCACAAAGATCTTCCCTTATGTGTTCTTCTAAAAAAAAAATTTTTTTTTTTTTTAAGATTTTATTGATTCATTTGAGAGAGAAAGAATACAAGTTGGGTGAGAGGTAGAAGGAGAGGGAGAAGCAGACTCCCTGCTGAGCCGGGAACCCAATGTGGGGCTTGATCCCAGGACCTGGAGATCATGACCTGAGCCAAGAACAGATGCTTAACCATCTGAGCCACACAGGTGCCTCAGTTCTTCTAGCAATTTTATCGTTTAAGATTTTACATTGATGTATATGATCCACTTTGAGTTACTTTTTGTATATAGTGTGAAGTATGGGTCAAAGTCATTAGTTGTTGGAGACCATGAAGCAGTGTTAGGAAGGAGTCTTCTACTTTGGGTAAAGGTGGGCCAGGTAATTTGAGCTAAACTGGAAAAGCTAGACAAATATTTAAAATCTTTTTAAAAAATATTTAGCACATTAGAGAACTAACAAGAGAGTGAAGACTTTCATGACTAAGAGCCAGTGAAGAATGGAGGTGCAGATTTGGGGGCAACTCTTCACTTAAGAAAATTTGCTAAATTCAGAGGGCATAGTGGTGAGATTAAAATATAATGCATTGCTTTTGATAGCCTCTTAAGGAGAGGGGACAGGGAATGGACTCCAGGACCTAGAAAGACGATGTCTGTGAATATTTTGGGTCTGGGTCTTTTCTCTCCTGGTGAAGGCTAACTGGAAGTGGACAGGCCTGTGTAGGAATACAGACAGCTTCAAATCATCTCAGTCTCTGAAATTGGATTAAGGTGATCTTGGATTGCTAGTGCCTTCATATACTGGCAGAACCCAAAATAAACTGTCACTGAAGGAAAATAACATCATCTCAGGCACTACATTTTTCTACAAACCGTTCAGCAAATGCAATATCTGACCTACAGTTAAAAGTAAGCAAGCATACAAAGAGACAAAATCAGTTGACTGAAACCAGCAGAAACAACCAATAGGAACAATTGTGAAGGAACTCCAGAAATTGAAATTATCAGAAACAGTCTTTAAATTAAATATACTTACTTTGTTCAAGAAGCTCAAAGACAAAACTGAGTACCCCTCTTAAGCTAGAAAAAAAGCAAATTAAACACAAAGAAAGAAAAAAAAAGAAATAATAAAAAAGAAAAGCAAAAATCAAAAAACATGCATATAGTATAGAGTTGACAAAGACAAACACATTCTTTTAAAAGACTAATCATGTTGCTAGACTTTTAATTAACTTGGATAAGAAAAAAATGTAAATAGCCAATAACAGTTTTTTTAAAAACATAATCACAGATCTCACAAACACTAAAATGCTTTCAAGACGATCTAAACAACTTTATACTACTATGAAATAGTGTGCCTTACTAAGACTAACCTAAGAAGAAGTAGGATTCTGAATGTTTTTTCTAACTTAGAGAAATCAAATCCATAATTTAAGACTCAGACATAACACCAATCTCACAGAAACTCAACCAGAGACTAAAAAAGGAGCGAACACTTTACTGTTCAATTTATGAAGCTTGTACAATCTTGATAAGAAAACCTCGTAGAGACATTTCAAGAAAAGATAATTATAGGCCAACCTCCATAAATCCTAAGCAAAATACTAGTATATCAAATGAAGCAATATTTTCAATGTATAATGCATTCTTACAAGTTTGGATATATTCCAAGAATGCAAATTTGAAGATTCAAAATCAACCAATATAACTTACTATATTAATAGAATCAAGGGAAAATTATTTTATCATTTTGAGAGGAGAAAGAGCACTTAATAAAATTCAACAGGTGTTCATGATTTTAGCTAAAAATTCTAGCACACTAGAAATAGGACTGTACTATTAAAAAGGGTATCTAAAAATTATAGCAAATATAGAGAAAATTATATCTGGCATGAGATAAAAACGTACATTATAATCTCTCTTATTCAGCATCATTACATTCTTAAAGATTTACTGGCGAACCTAGCTGGTGTAATAAGGCAAGAATTAGAAGTGAAAATATTCAGAAAAGAAAAAACATTAAAGATGCTAATTTTCTCCAAAATTCTACAATTTCAGTACTGTTTCAATCAAAATCCAACAGGTTGTGTAGAACCTAATAAGCTGATTCTAAAATGTATAGGGAAATCCAAGTAGCTAAGAGAGTCATAATGGAGATGAAGATAGTGACAACCGTATGTTATCTGATATCATAAAATTAAGTAGTTAAGACAGTGTGGGATTGGTACGATGACTGGTGGTTATGGGAGACAGAGCAGGCAGCCTGAAAAGTTGGCCCTGCAAAGGAATGATGAAAGGATAGTTTTTTAGTGATTGTGTTGGAACTATTAGATTATTAATTTGAGGACAGAAAAATACTTGACATCTTACACCATGCATAAAAATCAATTCCAGATAGACTTGTAGATCTAAATGTGAAAAGCACAGAAGTAAAACTTCTAGAAAATAGTTTAGGAGAATCTCATTATGACATTGGTGTAGAGATATAAAGATTAGGACACAAAAATAACTACTTATAAAGACAATGTTTGCTCTGTTATTATGTTAAAATCAAAAACCTGTGTTCATTAAAGACACCCTGAGGTGAGTGAAAAGGCAAGCCATGAAATGGAGGAAGATATTTACAAGATAGCCAGAAGATCTAAAGAACTATTATTAATCAGTAAGAAAGATAAATAGCTCAAAGAAAAATGGGAGAAAGACTGCAATAGCCACTTAGCAAAACATCCAATGCCCAATAATCCTAAGAAAATTTGCTCAACCTCATGTGTGTTCAGGAAAATGCACACGTTCTCCAGAAGAATGACAATATCCATTGGTACTGAGAATGTGGAACAATGGGACTCTTACCCTCTGTTAAGAGTATAAATTGATACAAGCATCCAAGAAAACATTAGGCATTTTTTCCAAAGTTAAAAATACATATAATCTGTGACCCATGGATTCTACTCTTTCCTTGGTAAACAGTCATTAGAAATGTATGCAGTGTATGAGAAGGTTCATGATAGTATTACCTCTAGCAGCCAAAAACAGGCAAAACACAGCACAAATACCCATCAACAGTAGAATGGTTTTTAAAAATGTAATACAAAAAAAAAAAAAAAAGTAATACATTCATAGAATACTATATACCAATGAAAATTAATGACCTATAACTACACACAAAAATTCATTTATGAACTCATTTATATAAAATGAAAAAGAAGGCAAAATTAAGTAGTATTTAGTCACACATGCTGAAGTGTTACTATAAACTGAAACTGTAAAGAAAAGAAAGGATGTGATTGTTGCAAAGGGTATTATGATGGCTGCTTTTGTCCCAGAGGAAAGGTTAGACAGTAGCTGGGATGGGCAGCAGGAGTACCTCTACAGGACCAGCAGGGTTTGGTTTCCTTACCTGGCTGTTTACTTTGTGATACATCACTGAGCTCTATATTTTAAATCAGTGTCCTTTTCAGTATTGGCACTACTTTCACAATAAATGCAATATTAAACACACACACACAAAGGCAGGATATCCTAACAAAGAATTAAAAACTCCTGTCCTTCAAATGCTTTTGTCATTTTGAGTTCCAACTATGTGTTATTTCCACACTCTTCTCCCAGGCCTTCTCCTGTCAGCCCCCTAACCATCAACATCTGACTCAGTTTAATGACAGCTACAACAATAATAGCAATTACCATTTCAAAAATACCATGTGCCAGACTCTATGCTGGAAGATTTATTTATTTTATTTGGGGGAGCCTGGCTGGCTCAGTCAGTAGAACATGTGACTTTTGATCTCAAGGTTGGGAGTTCAAGCCCCTCATTGGACGTAAACTTTACTAGAGAGAGTGAGAGTGAATTTAACTTCACACAATGACCCTATATAGATAGACATTACTATCCCCATTTTACAGATGAGGAAATAGGCTCAGAGAGATTAATTTTTCCCATTTCACACAATTGTAGACCTGGAAGACTGAACATTTGGGTCTTTCCGTTTTATGATCCTGCAACAGAAAGTCGTCTTTGTACTTTTTTTTGTACTACTTTTTGCCTGCTTATCTGGAAGGTTCTTAAAGGTTTCATTTTAATTTCTTCTCACTAATTGAGAAAAAGCACGGTGCAAGTACCATTTTCTTATACCTCTGGCTGTCCCTTTTATACAATATCCAAATAACCTAACTCAGATATGCCCGCTAAAGATTTTCCCTTTCAACAATGAAATTATATTTTATAGAGTAATTTTACAAGATTTTCCATGTTACTTGAACTCTTTTCAAAAGAATTACTACAGAAGCCAAGACATAAAATCAAGAGAATGCTCTCATTCCTTTTGGTGGCAGATACCATTACAGGATTCCAATTTTCAAAAACCAGTGAGGTGTCATGGTTAAAACCTATATATATATAGGTTTGAGTCTTAGCTCTTCCATTGATACCTATCTGCTCTTGGGTAAATTATATAACATAGATATGTATTTCTTAGGGTTCTTGATCACAATCACCTAAAATTCAAGCCAGAGGATAGGATGGAAATTGAGATAGCACACAAAATGGAGCACAGCTGAATGGCCAAACTTCAGGATGAGCAGGAAGACCAGGGACCTTGGATGCAGGAACTCTTGGACTGATTCTAGGATCTATCATCAGATGACTCACTCTAGCTTCTTTCTAGAGCACTCTGCTCCTAGGAGACAAACAATGACTGATCATGTGCCCTCTGTCATCAGGGGCAGAATCTGTTAGAAGAAGGGGTCAAAAACAAACCAAGCAAACAAAAACCTATTTACAGCACTTGGCCTCTCCTAGCTTCAGTTTCTTCATCTGTGAAATGGGTATATCCATCTGTTAAGTGTAAGCTTTAAAGTGTTCAGTATCTAAAATGTATGGTAACTTTGGTGGCAACAGTGGTAGTGGCAGTAGTGATAGTAGTAAATTTGTACTTAGCCAGAGCACTGTGTTGAAAGGTGATCTACAGATCCAGGGCCTCAAGTGGTATTTTTTGGAAAGTTAATAAGGATGTTCTCCCCTTCTAACCATGAGCTGGCTAGAGAGATAGTCAAAGCTCCAGTGTAGCTCTGGAGCTTATGTTTTCATTCCTGTGGAAAACTGGCTCCATTTATAACCATATGATGTGGTGCTGAGACTGGTTTTGCAATATTTTTTGTTATCCAGCTCTCCTCCTGAATTCCCTCTACTTCCACCCATATGCCCAATCGAAATGCTTGTCATCATCTTCTATAGTCTCCTTCATGTAGAATGTGACTAAAGGAGACAACACTGGGGCACTGCAGTAACCTTTTGGCATTAACTGGCATATTTCCTCGTCCAAGTAGGGTATCTGGCAATATCTTCTTTAAGTCCATTATTACAGGGATCCCTGGGTGACGCAGCAGTTTGGCGCCTGCCTTTGGCCCAGGGCGCGATCCTGGAGACCCGGGATCGAATCCCATGTCGGGCTCCCGGTGCATGGAGCCTGCTTCTCCCTCTGCCTGTGTCTCTGCCTCTCTCTCTCTCTCTCTCTCTCTCTCTCTCTGACTATCATAAATAAATAAAAATTTTTTAAAAATCCATTATTAC
Organism: Canis aureus; assembly: GCF_053574225.1. Classification (NCBI taxonomy): domain Eukaryota; kingdom Metazoa; phylum Chordata; class Mammalia; order Carnivora; family Canidae; genus Canis; species Canis aureus. The sequence goes on from NC_135615.1 coordinate 51,545,173, forward strand.
ATTGACCTTAAATGCTTCAGAAAACTGAATTCTGTTAGTTTTGTCATGGAAGGACAGAGGACCTTTATTTGAAATGATGGTTAATTTTATTTACTAATTTTAGTGGGCCACAGGGTACCCAGGTATTTGATAAATATTACTATGGGTGTGTCTATGAAGGTGCTTTTGGATGGTATTAACAGCTGAATCAATAGACTGAGTAGATTGCCCTCCCTCATAGAGTGGCTCCCATCTAAACTGTTCAAGGCTTGAATAGAATAAAAAGGCTGACCTTCCTGAGGTAATAGAGAATTCCTCCTGCCTGATTGTCTTGAGCTAGGACACCAGGCTTTTCCTGCTTTCAGAATCAAACTGAAACATCAACTCCAGTGTCAAACCTGTGGCTTTCAGACTGGAATTTAAACAGGAATTAAAATCGGTTCTGCTGATTTGCAGACCTTCAGACTCAAACTGGATTCTCAGACTTCATAATCTGGTAATCCGGTTCCTTACAACAAAATTTCTTTCTACATATATATGCATCCTATTGATTCTCTCCTTCTAATACATCTGAAAAGTTCAAAACAAAAAGCTCTTTTTCATTTTTCCAATTGAGTGAATATTTTTCAGCATCCTAGTCTTAGTTCAAAAAGGAAAGAAAGGAGGGGAAGAGAAACCTTTTAAAAAATACAGCCCCGTGGAAGGAGCATCGGTGTCCAACGAAAGATGAATGGATAAAGAAGATGTGGTTTATGTATACAATGGAATATTACTCAGCTATTAGAAATGACAAATACCCACCATTTGCTTCAACGTGGATGGAACTGGAGGGTATTATGCTGAGTGAAGTAAGTCAGTCGGAGAAGGACAAACATTATATGTTCTTATTCATTTGGGGAATATAAATAATAGTGAAAGGGAATATAAGGGAAGGGAGAAGAAATGTGTGGGAAATATCAGAAAGGGAGACAGAACGTAAAGACTGCTAACTCTGGGAAACGAACTAGGGGTGGTAGAAGGGGAGGAGGGCGGGGGGTGGGAGTGAATGGGTGACGGGCACTGGGGGTTATTCTGTATGTTAGTAAATTGAACACCAATAAAAAATAAATTAAAAAAAAAAATACAGCCCCCTCAGAGTATTTTAAATCAGTAACAATTTAGTATCCTCGGTGTGGTTGATAGTTGGAATACACACCACTACCCACACAAAAAATCACTATAGAAAATGGAGTTCTTTAAAAAGAAAGAAAGAAAGAAAGAAAGAAAGAAAGAAAGAAAGAAAGAAAGAAAGAAAGAAAGAAAGGGAAAAGAAAGAAAAGAAAGAAAAAGAAAAGAAAGAAAGAAAGAAAATGGAGTTCTTAGGACGCCTGCCTGGTTCAGTCAGTGGAGCATGCAACTCTTGATCTATAAATTCAAGCCACACATTGAGTATACAGATTGTTTCTAAATAAATAAATAAATAAATAAATAAATAAGGCAATGGAGTTCCTGACTTAGCAGATGACAGTCAATTTTTTTTTTAAAGATTTTATTTAGTTATTCATGAGAGACACACAGAGAGAGAGAAAGAAGCAGAGACACAGAGGAGAAGCAGGCTTCATGCAGGAAGCCCGACACGGGACTCGATCCCGGGTCTCCAGGATCATGCCCTGGGCCAAAGGCAGGTGCCAAACTGCTGAGCCACCCAGGGATCCCCTCTCAATTTTTTTTAAATCTAGGAGGTATCTATATATTATTTTAATAAGATACAAAAATGTAAAAAGACCACTTGGTATTAATATTTTTCCCGAATTTAACATGTGTAATACAATCTTACCTTGGATCCTTTCTGCTTGTCTCTTTATGGTTTCTGTTTAATAAGGTCTTTCACTTCCTTTCTTAAATGTTATATAATGTTACTGCTACATTCCATGGAATATCTACCACAGTCCTGTGCCCTCCTCTACCCACCCATCCCACCTCCATCCCTCAGTGGTTGCATACTGAACATGAGCAAAGTCATTCTTCCAGGGTTTGTAAAGCCCTTTGGGATTATTGAGTATGAATGGTGTTATATAAATGTCAGATTGTTTCATAACAGTTCTTAAAACAATGAGATAATGTCTGTTAAAGGATTTTAAGTTCCATGGAGAAATGCAAGGCATAAAAACAAGTCATTTTTTATGTTATATCCATATATTTTTGCTATACAATTTAAAACATTACTAGATCCTTTAAAGATATAAATGTTTGAGTATGTCTGGGTGTGTTTGCTTGTGCCTGTATATGTGTTTGTGTGTGTGTGTACATGCACACTATTGATTATATAGAACTAAATAACCAGATTCTGTTGCTTCATTCCATCATTTGAGTCCAATAAATTTGTCACCATAATACTGCCAGAGTAAAATTAGAAGTAAGGGAATCTCTTTTTAGGATTAAATACAGTTTTTATCTCTGAATTTAAAGTTTTGTACTTGTATAATACTGAGTTTTTTCCTGAATCTATGATGATTTACTGAATTTTAGAAAGATTTCATTGAAGTCACTTATTTAAAATAATACCTGAATCCCTTTTTCTGAGCTTTAGGCCCACATTTTCAACTCCCTTTTTAAACACGCTGATTTAAAACTAATAATGACCAAAATAAGTGTATTTTCTTCCCCACAAAAACAAGTCCCAGAATTTCCCTGCTAGCACTGTTAATGGCACCTCTGTTCTTTCAATCAGCCAAGATTATAAAAACTTCATATCACCTTAGGCTTCTTCTATATCTTCACTCACCCGTTAGCCCTACCCCCGTAGATACCCCTATATACATTTGTTCCTATCTTTTCATTTCCATTACTTCATCCATTGCTCTATGTGTGTCTCTCACTACCTCGTCCTCGAATATTGAAGTTAATTCTTCTTGTTTTCCTTGTCTCTGGTATTTCCTTATTCCAGTTAGTCTTAATACTTGTGAAGTTATGACACATAGACCTAGGTTTTAATCCTAGCTTCATCTCAAATTAGTTGTTTCCCTCAAGGAATTAACTTAAATTCTCTGAATCTCAGCTTATCTTGAAGATAATTACCTACTGAGTTAATTCGCTGTGATATTTCACTACAGTGATGTCTTATTCTAATCTGTATTTTATTGGCTTCATTGTCCAAGAATTATTCAAGCTACTTTAAGGGGTTTTTTGTAAACACAGTGGAGTCTCATGAATACTCAAAGACAACAGCCTAAGAGTAAGACACGTAGAAAGTGATCAGAAACTGAAGCTGTTCTCCTTTCAAAGCTATGTAATTTGCTTGTCTTTGCACCTCTGCTTCTTTCCTTTCTCTATGTCTGCCCTGTACTCTTCTTTCTATACAGTCTTCTTTTTTTATTCTCCTTTAGAATTCTGTATTGCATGTGGTCTCAAATGATCACCCCAACTTTCAGTGTGCACATCCTTTTGCATGTCAGCAATTGGCTCAGTGTCACCATATTTGCAAGAAAGGAGTCTGACTGGCCCATCTCATATTTTAATTAGCTATTAAGCCATAGTCCCTTGTGAGCATATCTGGTACATATGCCATCCCTGATGCCATCTTCTCAGGCTAACAGAGGGAATAGCAGTTGTGAGTAAGAAAGATTCCATTAGAAGTGGGTATGGACAAGCTGGTAATGATTGCCATCTATAGAAATGTTATGTAAAGTTCTTAGCATAATGCTCAATGAGTACTATTATTTGTATATGCTAAAATAAACTAGCCAAAGTCAAGCTCTGATTTTTTTCTCTCCCTCTTTCTTAGAAACACATACACATATGTATGAAAACATAAAAAATAAAAAATTTGTAGTTACCATGGGCCTGGAGCCATCAGATATGAGTTAGAGATAGAAGTCTGTTATTTAAAACTTATGTAATCTTAAATTACTTTATCCCGCAGTTTCTTCATTTGTAAAATGGGAATGGCATTTTTAGTTAGGAATCTTATGGTTTCAAATAGTTAAAAAGGCTTATGATGAAACATTTCTGGGGTACCTGGGTGGCTTATTCAGGTAAGCATCCACCTGTGGCTCAGGTCATGATCCTGGGGTTCTGGGATGGAGCCCCAAGTTGGGCTCCCTAATCAGTGGGGAACCTGCTTCTCCCTCTCCCTCTCCATCTCCCTCTGCTGGTACATGTCCGTGTTCTGCTCTCGCTCTCTCGCTCTCGCTCTCTCTCAAATAAATAATTTTTTTTTTTTAATTTTCCTTTGGGGCTATAGGTAGAACTGCTTACAAGCACAGCTTTATCAGAGGCTAAAATAATGTCAAGTGGGACTAGATTTTCTCTTTATATCTCCATCTCTTGATTCTGCTTTCACCCTATCCCCCATGTACACACCCTTATTTGTGCCATTCAGGCTTTCCCCATGTGTTTGAGTAGTCATAACAGCAACTCCTCACATCTTCCCAGATTCTTTTTTTTTTTTTTTTTTTTTTTTATTTATTTATGATAGTCAGAGAGAGAGAGAGAGAGGCAGAGACACAGGCAGAGGGAGAAGCAGGCTCCATGCACCGGGAGCCCGATGTGGGATTCGATCCCAGGTCTCCAGGATCATGCCCTGGGCCAAAGGCAGGCGCCAAACCGCTGCACCACCCAGGGATCCCCTCTTCCCAGATTCTAATCCACTGGACAAGGATGCTTCCATAGGTCCCAGAAGTCTCAACAAAAATCTCCTGCCATCTCATTGTCACTGATACTGCCATGTGCCCATCCCTGAGACAATTACTGTAGCTATGGAAATAAAGCCTTTAACTGGCCAGTCCTGAGTCATATGCCATTTCTCAGGCCAGAGATAGAGTGAACCACTAGAGTCACATGGACTCAGGAGTGCAGGGAGAAGTGTGTCCACCACAGTGGTAATACCAACCTCACATGATTGTCCAGAGGATTAACTCAGATAAAGTAAGCAAAGCCCTTGATCAATGCCCATCCTTCTAGCAAACTGTATACAAGATCTGCAATAAATACTACAGATTTTAGATCTTTTCTTCCATTACTTCCTCGGATAGATTCCTTATTCTCCCCAAACTGCCTTCATGAATCATAGGCTTTACCCTACTGTCTCTAGTGTGTGTCATGTTGCTTGTGCAATTTAGTCTATGGGATTTTTTCCTTCATGTCCTATCTCTCTCTTTTTTTTTTTTTTTTTTTAAGATTTTATTCATTCTTTCATGAGAGACACAGAGAGACAGGCAGAGACTAGGCAGAGGAAGCAGCAGGCTCCATGCAGGGAGCCCAATGCAGGACTCGATCCCCAGACCCTGGGATCAGGCCCTGAGCTAAAGGCAGACGCACAATTGCTGAGCCATCCAGGCATCCCCTTCATGTCTTATCTCAAATACTCCACCTCCTATAAACCTCTTCCAAACTCCTTTAGACTCTTCAAAATCCCACAAAAGATAGGTTGATTTCTTTGACAGATGGTTCCCCAATATACATTTCTAGCGCCAAGCCTTAGATACATTTCAAAACACATTTCCCTAACAAAAAAAAAAAAAACAAAAACACATTTCCCTGCATATCTCAGTGAATTTCTTATGCTACTTACCATATTCTTCCTTATATTAATCCTATATGTCATTCTGTATAATAAATTTTGAAGGTTTAAGATAAGTATCTCATTGAATTAAATGCAATTTCAACTAAATATACATACTTTATAAAACTTTAAACCATTTATTTTACTTAAGACAAACTTTTAACCTTAACAAGAAATTTTATACTCTTGAATATAGTATATCTTAGATATTTAGCGATGATCTAGTAAACCAAATGTTAAGTCAGTTCCTGGTAATCCATAATGCTGCTATCACTTAATGTCATTAAAAAAAAAAAAAAAAAAACTATTTTTCCCAGACTTTCTTTTTCCTCACCATGCATGAGTATTCTATATTTGATCTTCTGTTCATTAATCCATATTTATTGAATGCCACTGTATTCTAACCATTACTCAAGATGGTAGGGACAAAACAGAACAAGTTGATGAAGTGTCTGTTCTCATGGGCCTTAGATTCCAGTTGGGAGCTGGGAATGGGGTGGGTAGGGACTGGCAGTAAAGAAAACAAATACACAGTATCATGTTACGTGATGCCAGTTCTGCCGGTTTTAAGGTGACAAAAAGATTGTTTGTTTGTTTTTAATATCTCTGTTTTAAGATTAGTGCTGGGAAGGAAATTGCTAGGAGGCAGACTTCAAATAAAGGGAGGGAAAGAATATATTACACTACTGCCTGCCCAATGGCTATGCCAAGGAAAGCCTTTTCAACTTCTTTGACTTTGTTACCTTTTAATCTGTCTTTGAGCTGGGGTTAACTGCCATTTTAAATTTCGAGCAGTCAGCTTCTTTTGATTTGGTCTAAATCAAGAGGCATTCCTAAAAGCTATTCTCAAAAAAAATGGTGAGTTGTGTTATGTAATAGCAATGTTTGTTGAACATTAGACTTTAGATTAGTTCATTTGGTTAAGTATTTATAATGATGAATTGAATTCTTTAGATATTTGATATTATTACTAGTTTAAAATAATACGTATGTAAGTAAAATGTGGATATAATCACAAATATGCATATTTTTAACCCAGATTTAGCAAATGTGGTATTTCTTAAGATTCAACTCTTCTTCAACTGATATATTGTTTGTAATTTTATGGGATAGCTTTAAATTTTTAGTTCAATAATAGAAGGATGGCAGGAGTTTCAGAACAGTTACATCATTTCACAAAGCTGAAGAAATTCCAATAGAGAGATTGTCATGTTTATATTGTTCATTCTGTACTGTGTTCTCCACATGGCCTCTCTGTGCCAAGCATTTTCCACAGTCTTCACATCTCCAGTGCCAACCCTCCCTCTCTGCCCCAACCTTGTACAGATTACCTCATCTTTACTCTTTTGAAAAGACCATCTAATATGAGCTTCTCTCCACCACAGAATTTCTGTTTTCCCACACATTTTTTCCAGCCTGTCTTTTCTGTCAGGACAAGGTGACCCTAGTTCTTTTCAAGGCTAACCATCCCCCAACCCCTTCTTATGGTCTTCAAAAACTTTTTTTCTTCTCCTTGTTCTTTTGCAGAAGTCTCCAAATCCACTGACTTTTTCCCTTCTGTCTCAATTTATTCATTTCACCCCTGACCTTAAAGATACGGTTTTAGCCTTGTTTCTTCTTTGTATTCCCTTCCAAACTTTGCTTCCACTGTTAACCAATTTCTGAGGAGAGTAGTCTGAAATTCCTGCCTTCCCTCATTCACAACTATTAATTATTTCTTGGGCTGTAGCTTCCCAACTTTACAAGTATACCAAAATTGTTCTTTCAGAAGTCAGCAGTCACCCATCACTGCCTCTTCAGGCTGACAACACAGGGGTCCCAGCTGTGTTTCCAAAATACAGCTTTTACTTTTCTATAGTAAAAATAAACATTTAAAAGAGCAGATATTCAATAAATACTAGGTAATGATTATATTTCTTTTTTCCCATTGTTAGAAAGTCAGAATTTATCACTTCCTTCCTGAAAAATGCCTTTTTAGGATCTTAATTTTTTTTTTTATTCTTTGAAAGTAAGGGAAAATAAGTGTAAAGCAGTATATGCTATATAATATATATTGCTTTTTATGTGAGAAAAATAAGGTACAAGAACACTCATACATACACACACACATACACATTCTTTCTTTTACAAAAACATAGGAAGGATAAGCATAAAAAAATGAAATTGTTTATTTGTAAGAACTGGAAGAATGAGAATGGGTAGAAGAGATGGAGAAGCAGGGACACCTCTGAGTTTATCTTTTGGTGTACTTTGGACATTAGGAAATGTATTCATGTTCTATGTATTTTAAAAATTAAATTAAATCAATAGCAGAAAGGAAAAAGAAACTAAAACAGGGTGAAGAGAAACAACTAATTTCTAATCAGTAACATCACACTGATAAGTACAGATAACTACACATTATGAAGAAAGAGAAAATGAATTTGAACTTTGAACATAATATTGTGACTATATAATCTTTGGTCTTGAGTAAAGAAGAGGAGTAGTAAACAAAACCTGAGCTCTTTTTAGTAGGTTTTTGTTTTTGTAGGGCTATAAGCATACTAATTATAGTACTGTTTGATGTATGTAATGAGATTTAGTAAATGAATACATATGTTGATGTTGTAGGAGCAGTACATATGTTATTATTCTTATAGAAGAAAGGATATAAAAATATGGTATGAGAGAAGACAAGGAAAAATTTCAGGGGATAGATGTGATTTGTATGGACTCATGATATCTTGTGTGTGTGTGTGTGTGTGTGTGTGTGTGTATTTCCTACCTCTGGCTGCTAAAAAGGCCTAGAAAATAATAAGCAGTAACAAAGCATACCTGACATATTAGTTTCTGATACCATATCACATTGAAAGGCTCCAGGGCTCTTTGGAGAAATGGCTATTCCCAAACTGGAATACTTGTTACGCAAGAAAGTAGAAAGTGCCCCCCCCCCCAAAAAAAGATGGTACCATGTCAAGAGGTCATAGTAGGCATCTTGAAACCTCTTCCCCTGACTCCCAGGTCAAGTCTGAGATAATTTGCACTTCAAATAATTGAGGACATATAACTCAGAAATACAGTGCTAAACAGCCCAATTTTAAAATGGGTAAAAGCATTTGAATAGACATTTATGCAAAGAAAAATATAAACAGATGAAAAATGTTCAACATCATTAGCTACCAGGAAAATGCAAACCAAAACCACAATGAGATATTACTTCACACCCATTAATTAGCTATAAAATAAAAGAAACAAACTAATACATGTTGGCAAAGATGTGGAAAAACTGGAACCCTCATACATTGCTGGTAGGATTATAAAAGGGTGTAGCCACTTTGAAAAAAAGTTTAACAGTTCTCAAAAAGTTAAACATTGATTTACCGTATGACCCAGAAATTCCATTCCTAGGTATATACCTAAGAGAATTAAGAACAAGTGCTCAAACAAAAACTTGTACACAAATGTTCACAGCAGCATAATTCATAATGGCCAAAAAGTGGAAACAAGACAACCAAAAAAATGTGGTATATCCATATAATGAAATCTAATTCAGCCATAAAAAGTGATGTAGTATTGATTCATGCTGCAACATAGATGAACCTTGAAAATATTATGCTAAGTGAAAGAAGCCCATCAAAAAAAGCCACGTGTATGATTCCATTTATATGGAATGTCTAAGAATAGGCAAATCCGTAGAAACAGAAAGACGAGTGGTTGGTGAGGGCTGCAGGGAGGTCAGAATTCTGACTGCTAACAGTGTTTCTGCTATTAAGATAAAGGGTTTCCTTTTGAAGCAGTGGGAATGTTCTCAATTATATCACTGTGACTATACTAAAAACCACTAAAACTACAACTTAAAATCGTGAATTTTGTCTCAATTAAAAGATCAAAAAAATAATAACCAAGGACAATAATGAAATTTAAGCATTTGGGGAAAAATAGTAATCCTTGATTTAATAATGCTGTAAATAAATGAATGGATACTGAGAAGAGAAGGGAAGTCTTCTCCTTACAGTAAGATGCCACCCAGTAAATGTGAAGGGCCTTGTAGAATTGGAAAATTACTATTTTCATAGTAAAGATTGGTTTGACCAAAAATCATCAATGGATACCAAGTCTAGGGTGAATGTTTGATGAAGAGCAGTATGTTCGTGTGATCTTAAGTCTTTCTGATTGCTTATCAGGTGCAGAGTAAAACACACACAGAGAAACCAGGTAACAGGTTGACTGCCTAATAAGATTTCACATCAGTAATGAGGGGCAACATATATCTCCTAATGATATCCTGAGAAGAATACAAAATCAGCCAGTGTTCTGTGCTCCTTGGCTAGGAATGCATAACCTGAATCTAATTGTAAGGGAGCATGAGACAAACCCAAAGTGTTTTTTAGAAAAACAACCGCCCTGTGTTCTTGAAAAATGTCCATGTTACAAAATTCAAAGAAAGGCTGAGGTGACTAAAGAGACATCAAAACTAAACACAGGGATCCCTGGGTGGCGCAGCGGTTTGGCGCCTGCCTTTGGCCCAGGGCGCAATCCTGGAGACCCGGGATCAAATCCCACGTCGGGCTCCCGGTGCATGGAGCCTGCTTCTCCCTCTGCCTGTGTCTCTGCCTCTCTCTCTCTCTCTGTGTGACTATCATAAATAAATTTTAAAAAATTATTAAAAAAGAAAAAAAACTAAACACAGTACATAATCCTGTACTAGATTCTGGAACAAAAGGAAAAATAATACTAAAAAGGACATTATTGGGCACTTCACCACATTGGAATACGGTGGTATATTAAAGTATTGTATCAATATTATATTTTTGGATTTGATAACCATACAATAGTTACATAAGAGATTATCTTAGTTCTTATGAATTACAAACTGAAGTATTAAGGAAAATAGGGCCATAAAGTATGAGAAAGTATTTTCAAGTTGAAAAAATATATATATGTATGCAAAGGGAGAAAAAATAAAACCTGCGACAAAATGTTAAAAATTAGTGATCTTGTTGAAAAAATACATGAGTTTTCATACTACTCTTTAACTTTTCTGTAAGTTTAAAATTATTGCAAAATAAAAACATTAAAATGTGATTTTTAAAAAAATATAATCAAACTGATGGACTGTCATTTTTTCCTTTGCTTTTTCCTTTACCTAATGAAGTGTTTTAAACACACAGAAAAGTACAGGGATTTAACCTGGTTTTTTACCCGATGAATCTTTTTTTTTTTTCTATTTGTTTTAGTTTTTTTTAATAGAAACTTTACAGATACCATTTAAGTCCACTATATACTCTCCAGTTTCATTTCTCTACCCCACAGAAGTACCCACTACCCGGAAGTGAATGTGTTTCCTTCCTATGCATGTTTTTAACCTTTCACTACATGGGTTTGTATGTAGCTGTTAAAGGTAATAATATTGTTGAATATGCCACTTTATATAAGTGGTATCAAATGGTATGTGTCCAACCACACCTTGTTTTTTTACTTGACATTATGCTTTCCACACTTATCCATGTTTTTAAATATAATACATGTTTATTCATTTTAAATGATATAGACATTGAATGCTTATGCCAGTTTATTTTTCTTCTGTCATGGACTTTGAGGTTTCTCCCATGTATTTTCTACTTCAAACATTTTGCAGAAAGCACCCTTATATATTTCTCCTGTGCATATAAACAAGAGTTTTTCTAGGTTATGTCTTGAAATGGAATTGCTGGGTCTGGGTTGTCATTGTCATCATAATTGTAATAGCAGATAACGTTTACCAATTCTGTATGCCAAGAACTGTTCTAAGTGTCTCATAGGTATTTATTTATTTCTCAAAACAATAGATGCTATTATTATCCATATTTTACAGATAAAGAAACTAAGTTATAGTGGTTAAATAAAATGTCCAAAATCCTATAGGTAGGAAGCATCAGAGCCCTGATTGAACTCTATGTATGTTCTCAGCAAATACACTAAACACAAACCATAGTCTGTGAAGTATGCACACATCTGGCTCCTCTGGATATTGCCATTTGTTCCAGAATGGTTTTACCAAGTTATACTCTCAACAGCTAATAGAAGTGTTTTTTAAAGTTCTTAATTTGTGAAATTAAAAAGCAAAGCATCCATTAAAGTTTGCTTGGAATGTTTACAGATCTTTAAAATCTGCAAGTCTGAAAACCACTTCCTTACATGACACTGTTTACAGGAACATGCTTTATGGAATCATAAGGCTGGAATCACCGGCTTCCTTACTTGACACTGTTTAGAAGAACATGCTTTTATAGGATTATAAGACTGGGATCCTTGGCCTTTAAAAGGCCCAGCTATAGGAAGTTTCCTTGAATTCATCTGAATCCAGACTGTTCTATCAGCCATCCAGGCTTGAAATCTCATTAACCTTTAATTGCTCTTGTCTTTTCCTCACCCTTTCCCTTGTCATTATCCTTGGTTCCTTACCCTGAGCTCGTGTCACATTCAGCCAAGTGATAACTCTTAGGCACTCACCCATTGTGAATCAATCTTCTAGTCCCACATCTAGCAGATGCCCTCTTCTACTCCCACAGACTAGTTGAGATTCTTAATATTCCTAACACATCTCTCTTGGCACTCTTATGAGAAACTGAAACTGGCCTTTTCCTCTAGAACCTCCCTAGAAGTGACCCATTCTATACCCTGGTACTAGGGTGATCTTAAGATAATTATTATACTATTCCTTTGTTAATAAGACTTTTAGGAGTGTCTTATTGCATACTACATTAAGTTCTTTAAAAAATCATCTACCTCTGTTTTCCAGAATCTTACTTTCAAGTGGTTTATCATTCTATACCCTATTACAGCCCCATATATATCAGTAGAACATAAATAGGTCTAGAGTGGAGCTGAATAATTTGCATTTCTGTGAAGTTTTCGGGTAAAGTTGATGGTACAGGTTCACTCTGGGCACCACACTCAGAACTACTGTTCCAGCTAATTTGTAGGACCTGGCATCAGGTCTTACAATGAGTTAGTTGTCCATTGGATATATGTTGACCCTTGAACAACAGGGTTTTGAACTGACCAGGTCCACTTATACATGGATTTTTATAATACAGTATTGAAAATGTACTTCTTCCTTACAATTTTCTTACATTTTTTTCTTTAGCTTACTTTATTAAAGTATAGTATATAATATTATAACATAAAATGTGTTAATCAACTGTTTATATTATCTGTCAAGGCTTTCAGTGAACAGTATGCTATTAGTGGTTAAGTTTGGGGAGAATCAAAAATCACATGCAGATTTTTGACTGCCCTGGGGCTCTGCCTCTCTAATGCCCAAACTGTTCAAGGGTCAACTGTAGAAGTTAAGTCTCTTTTCTTAAAGCCCAGAAAAACTGATTTTCCTTAGGTCCCAGAGATTAACCCTTAAAATCAGAAGCAATGATTACCTTTTTTAAAAAAAAATTTCAAAGTCAGAGAAAAGTTATAAGAATAATATGATGAACCCTTATATATATTTACTTCATTCACCAGTGGTTCATATTTTGTTACATTTATATATGCTCTATGTATGTATGTATGTATGTTTGTGTATAAACATAATTTTTTTCTTGAAGTATTTGACTGCACTTAGTGATGCAATGTCTTTTCCTCTAAATACATAAGCATGTATTTCTTAAAAACAAGGACTTTCTCTTACATAACCAATACAATTATCAAGATCAAGGAATTTAACATTGATATAATACTATTACCTAATTCACAGTCAATTCATATTTTTCTTTTCTTTTTAATGTCCTTTACACCTATTTAGGTTTTTCCGTAGCCCAGAAACCAATCCAAGGTAATGTATCAAATTTAGTTCTAAGCAAATATTTTGAAATTGTGTAAATATGTCATATTTCATCAAACTTTTATCCATTAGTTTTAGTATTCACTGATGATTTCCTAACTCTGGCATTCCTCTTATAGTTTGCATTCCATTAAAAAAATAAAAAAAGAGCTTCTCTTCTCAATTTACTGAAGTATATCAGTATAAATTCATGGAATCTTATTTCATGGGCTGTAGTCTGTTTTTATCATTATTTATTTTGGTGCTCAAAATAAATATTTTTATTTTATTTGGCCAGTGGGAGCCCCTTCAGGCTGGTTCCTATGTTCTTTTGATATTTTTCTATTATTATTTGAGTACTTCCTCATTTTTTTTATTTAACTAGATTCTCTATACTTATACTTCCTTGCCCTGCCCCTGGAATCACCATTTTTTCTAAGGAGCTGTTTTCTTTTAGTGGAGAACACTATTTAGAAATCAAGATATGGCTATGAGGTGCTCATTCCTGTTGCTTCTAGGCTTTCTCAGCCAACAGAGCAGGAAGAAATACTGATAGATTAATTATAGTCCCACACCAGGGTACATTCTAGTCTTTCCCTCCTTACAAATTTGTAACCAATATCAAGAATCCTTGTTCCTGGGATCCCTGGGTGGCGCAGTGGTTTGGCGCCTGCCTTTGGCCCAGGGCGCGATCCTGGAGACCCGGGATCGAATCCCACATCGGGCTCCCGGTGCATGGAGCCTGCTTCTCCCTCTGCCTGTGTCTCTGTGCCTCTCTCTCTCTCTCTCTCTGTGACTATCATAAATAAATAAAAATTAAAAAAAAAATTAAAAAAAAGAATCATTGTTCCTTTGCTATTTTTTATTCAGGCAAATACATTATTTAGAAATTAATGTGTATGTAGGGGTGCCTGGGTGGCTCAGTCAGTTAAGTGTCTAACTCTTGATGTCAGCTCAGGTCACAATCTCTGGGCTGCGAGATCGAGCCCTGCATCAGGGCTTAAGGTTCATTCTCTCTTTCTCTCTCTCTCTCTCTCTCTCTTCCTCTTCCACTGCTCCTCCCCCCACCCCTATACACTCTCTCCCTCTCTTTCTCTCTAAAAAAAAAAATAATAGTAGCACATTTATTGCAGAAGATTTTTATTAATTAAATTGCTAAATGCAAAAATCTTATATTTGTGAGACATTTTAGCCCCTCTGCTGCACTATCAGGAATATGATTTTACAGAATCCTATCTCAGATAGGGGATGGCTTCATCATTATTCACTCTGATTTAGGGGATAGGTGATCTTGGGCAAGTCATTTCTGACTTCAGTTTTGTTATCTGTAAGATAAGAATAATAATGAATAAGTAAATTTGTTATAAGATAAATACTGTATGTCACCAATCACAGACTCAGCATAGCAAGCAGTCAGCAATTTATAACTTTTTTGCAGATTATGGAAGCAATTATTTACATATGTAGACAAATAATTTATTCATAGTATGGTGAATATATACTAGATTAAAGCCTTGCTGTTCTTATTGTTTTAATTCTAGTATAGTTAACATACATTGTTACATTATATTTCAAGTGTACAACATAGTGATTCAACAATTCTATATGTTACTCAGTGTTCATTCTGGATAAGTGGACTCTTGATCCCCTCACCTGTTTCACCAAACACCGGACCCACCTCCTGTCTAGTAACCACCAGTTTGTTCTCTAATGTTAAGAGTCTGTTTTTTGGTTTGTCTCTTTTTATCTTCATTCATTTGTTTTGTTTCTTAAATTCCACATATAAGTGAAATCAATCTTTCTCTGACTTATTTCACTTAGTATTATATACTCTCTAGGTCCATCCATGTTTTTGCAAATGGCAAGATTTCCTTCTTTTTATGGCTGACTAATATTCCATTGTGTATGTATACCACATGTTCTTCATCCATTCATCCATCGACCCTTGGGTTGCTTCCATAATTTGGCTATTGTAAATATGCTGACATAAACATAAGGGTGCATGTATCTTTAGAAATAGTATTTTCATATTATTTGGGTAAATACCCAGTAGTGGAATTACTGGATCATAGGGTAGCTCTATTTTTAAGTTTTTGAGCAACTTCCATACTGCTTTCCACAGTGGCTGTACCACTTTGCATTCCCACCAGCAGTGCACTAAGGTTCCTTTTTCTCCACATCCTCACCAACAGTTGTTGCTTGTATTTCTGATTTTAGCTGTTCTGGCAGGTGTGAGGTAATATCTCATTGTGGTTTTCATGTGCATTTCCCTGGTGATGAGCAATACTGAACATCTTTTGATGTGTCTGTTGACCATCTGGATGTCTTCTTTGAAGAACTGTTCATATCTTCTGCCTATTTTTTAATTGGACTATTTGGGGTTTTTTGGTGTTTAGTTGTACAATTTCTTTATATATTTTGGATTCTAACCTTTTATCAGATATGTCATTTGCAAATATCTTCTCCCATTCAGTACATTGACTTTTAGTTTTGTTGACTGCTTTGCTTTGTAGAAGCTTTTCATTTCGATGTAGTCCCAATAGTTTACTTTTGCTTTTGTTTCCCTTCAGGAGACATATCTAGAAAAATGTTGCAATAGTTGATGTCAGAGAAATTACTGCCTGTGCTCTCTTCTAGGATTTTTATGTTTTTGGGTCTCACATTTAAGTCTTTAATTCATTTGGAGTTGATTTTTGTGTATGTGTAAGAAAGTGGTCCAGTTTCATTCTTTTGCATGTAGCTGTCCAGTTATCCCAACACCATTTGGTGAAAAGACTTTTTCTCATTGCATATTGTTGCTTCCTTTGTCAAAGATTAATTGGCCACGTAATCATGGACTTAGTTTTGGGGCTTTCTGTTCTGTCCCATTGATCTATGTTTCTGTTTTTGTGCTAATACCATACTGTTTTGATACTATAGCTTTGTAGTATATCTTGAAGTCTGGGATTGTGATACCTCCAGTTTTGTTCTTTTTCAAGATCACTTTAGGTATCCAGGGCCTTTTGGGGTCCCATACAAATTTTAGAATTATTTGTTCTAGTTCTATTAAAGCATTTTTAAGGGTAGAAGGTATTATATATTATACTAGTAAAGAAAAATGTGCAGATCTTTTTAAATAAATAAACTGTATAATTACATACTATATATAAATGCATAAAAGCATATATTTTGTAAATTACATAAATTAATATATGTATATGTAATATATTTAAGGCAAAGTTGATTATAGCTTTATTTACATGTAAATTCATAAATTAAGAGTCAGTTTTATAAGCGCCACAAGATTGATGAATACATGTGTTATTTGGTGTCAGAATGTGCTTGGTCAGACTGTTTTTAGCTTTTATGCTTATAACAAGTAAAGAAAACATTGGCTTTCCAGTCAACCAAATATTTGTTTTGCTGCTACTTACTTGTTACTGTAGACTAAATAATTTTTCTTGCCTTCAGCAGCATAAATGTGGTTTTAGTCCAAGCTGTGGACACTTCAGCTTTAATTTAATTCCTTTGCATATAATGCCACATGTGTGCTCCTATAATAAAACTGTAAGTACTTTATTTCTGTCATATGGTGAAGGAGCTCATTGTACTCAGGTATACAAAAATGATTCCAGAAGAAAAAGATAATGGTATCTGCTAAAATGAAAGAGGGAAAGAGAATGCTGGCATGGAATATAGAAATATAACTCTTCTAAAGAAAAAAGCAGACATTGAAACTCTTAAATGTTTAAAACAGGGCATCCTGTATGCTTTTCAATAAAAGCTGGTGATAGCTGTGGTAAAATATTTCATCAGTATGATTGTATTCCTAGGTCAAAAAAAGATGGAGACAAGGGGGAAAAATGAAGTTAATGAATAAAACAAATGTTACCCTAGATCATGGCCCTATTTGTGTCTCACTAAGGAGAAGCATAAGGATTATATGAAATATATTTATTTTTATAAAGGAATTCAAGAAATTATCAGAAAATACTGATACAGGACAAAACATTTTATAATGAGCATTCAAACAATAGCAAGTAGCAAGCTGATTTTCACAATCTGGAAAGTTCATTGCATTTCAGAGTCAAGATCAGCTAAACCTGCTTCAACTTCTTAGCACTTACCCCATCTTACCATTTACAGCATGGAGTGTAATTATCTCTTTATTTGGTGGTGTACATCAATATACTGTGAATTTTTGAAAAACGTCTATCTTGATGATAGTTCGCTTATTCAACAAGTATTTATTGTGTGTGTACTATGTGCCGGTACTTTTTTGATACTTTGGAATCACCAGTTAACAAAATAAAGACCTCTGGAATCCTTTGCAATGTATATGCATATCAAATCCTGGCAATGTAAACTTTAAATATCTTAAAATTTTATTTGTTAATTATATCTCAAGTTGAAAAAAAAAAAGACTTCTGCCTTAATGGACCTATATTCTATTCATATTTGTAAAGTTATTGGCACATAGATTATAGATTTCCCCTTACTGTCATAAGATGTATGCAGCAGCTCTAAACATAATGTCTTCATAGAATTGCATCCAAAGCAGAAGGAAAGGTAGATGCAAAGACCTTTCTCTTTCTGGACCTTTCTTTATGGGAAAGAAAATCTTTCTCAGAATCCCCACCAGACTTCCCTTTGCATATCACTGTCCAAAAGTGGATCTACTGAGAATAAACATGTGACAGGACCAATCATTGGCAAAGTAAAGTGAGATTTCTTAACTATAAGCAACCAGAAGAAAAGTTTCACCACAACAACCAACTCATCTGTACTGTGGGCCATTTGTTTGCCTGCTCTCCTATGACTATGGATGAGCTACTCCTACTCTGAGGCCAACTCCCTCACTTGTGCAGTAGATCTTGCTGCCTCTCACATACTTGTAGACAACACTCCAGCAGTTCTCTTCTTTCTTTCCTGCATCATAAAACTTCCTTCTTTACTGGATCATTTACCATCAGCATGAAAACATGCCATATTTGCTCCACTAAAAAAAAAAAAATCCTGTCCTCACATCCCCCTCCAGCTACTACACTTTAGCTCTGTCCCTTTCCAGAAAAAAGTCCTTGAAAGAACATACATGCCTGCCATCTCCTATTTCCTCACCTCTCATTCCCTCTTAAATTTACCTGCTGTACTTCCATTCTCACAAGTCAACTGCTTAGACCTCTTCTTAAGTGATTTATTGCCAGCATTGTACACTGTTGATCATTCCCTCCTCTTTGCATCACCTTTTTACTTGGCCTTTGATTTCTTCTTATACTACACTTACTTCTTTACTGGTGTCTTTTAACCTTATGGATTTAAATGTCATCTATATGCTTATAAATTCCAAAGTGTTTAATAGGTTCTTAAACTTAACATGTCCCAAATTGAACTACCCATCTTATCTTCCAACTCTGCTCCTCCTGAAATCTTCCCCATCACAGTTAATCTTTGAGTCACCTTTGACTCCTCTCTTTCTTTTATACTACTCATTCAACTGATGAACAAATCTAGGATTTATAACCTAGCCACTTCTGTTATCACTCTGGTGGGAGCCTCAACCATTTGCCACCTAAATTAGTGCAGTTGTCTAATAACTGGTTTCTGTTTCTGCCAGTGGTCTCTGAAAGTCTGTTCTCAATATACTAGCCAGGATGGTCCTTCAAAAATCTAAGTCACATCTTGTCACACTCCTTTTTTTTTTTTTTTTAACTCACCAATGGGTTTCTTAAAAGCTAAAGACCCTAGTAACCAAGATCTATAAAGAACTTCTCAAACTCAACACCCAAAAAACAAACAATCCAGTCAAGAAAGGGACACAAGACATGAGCAGACATTTCTCCAAAGAAGACCTAGACACGGCCAATAAGCACATGAAAAAATGCTCCACATCACTTGTCATCAGGGAAAAACAAATCAAAACCACAGTGAGATACCACTGAAAATGGCTAAAATTAATAGGACAGGAAACAAAGGTTGGCGAGGATGTAGAGAAAGGAGAATCCTCTTACACTGTTGGTGGGAGTGCAAGCTGGTGCAGCCGCTCTGGAAAACGATGTGGAGGGTCCTCAAAAAAAGTAAAAATAGAGCTACCCTACGACCCAGCAATTGCATTACTGGGTATTTGCCCCAAAGATACAGATGTGAGACAACAGAGTGCCTGCACCGCAATGTCCATAGCCCCAATGTCCACAATAGCCCAACAGTGGAAGGAGCCACAATGTCATTCAACAGATGAATGGTAAAGAAGCTGTTATCTCTATATACAATGGAATATTATTCAGCCATCAGAAAGGATGAATACTCATCATTTGCTTCAACATGGATGGAACTGGAAGGTATGCTGAGTAAAATAAGTTAATCGGAGAAAGACAATTATCATAGTTTGACTGATATGTGGAATATAAAAAATAACGAAAGGGAGCATAAGAGAAGGGGGAGAAACTGAATGAGGAAGAATTAGAGAAGAAGACAAACCATGAGAGACTCCTCTAACTGTGAGAAACAAACTGAGGGTTGCAGAAGGGGGAAGATGGGGTAACTGATGACAGGTATTAAGGAGGGCATGTGATGAGATGAGCACTGGTGTTGTATTATATGTTGGCAGATTGAATATGAATTTTAAAAATTAAATTAAAAAAAAGTAAAGCCCCTCTGTTTGTCTGCAACAGCCTGCATCATCTATGCCCCACCTCCTTTTTATCTCTGGTTTCATCTCCTTTTACTTCCCTCTCATTCACTCTGTTCTAGGCAGACCAGCCTCTTTGCTCTGAGTACGTTTGGCATGCTCCCTGCCTCAGGGCCATTGCACATGCTGTTACCATCTGGACTGCAAGTCCTCCAGATAATCTACATGACCTATTTCCTTACCTCTCAGGTCTTTTTCTCAGTGAAGCCTCCTCTGACCATGTCTGCCTGGCACTCCCTGAGTTTCCTTTCCTTACTTCAGTGTTCTCTGTTTTATATTATCACCCTCTGATATACTTGTGTGTTTTACTTATTTACTGTTTTCTGTCTTCCCCACTAGATTTTTGTCTGTTTTCTCTAAGAAAACAGCTAGAACAATATTTGGCATGTAGTAGGCATTCAAAAAAATATTTGGAGAAGAATGAGTGAAATCAAAGATGAAAGCTAAACTAAATCGGTCGTGATTTGTCCCCTGATACTGAGCATTTTGTTTCCTAAACCAAATGTGGATTTTGTTAGCAAAAAAAAAAAAAAAAGAAGAAGAAGAAGGTAGAAGGATTATTACTCGGGCAGTCAACTATGTCTTTAACACAAGCCCATACTTGTGAGTAACTTTATACCTTTATACTTTCTTCCCCTGTCCTTACAACAACTCTTACAACTCTTACAAGAACCCATGAAAAGTAGGACAGGCAGTATTTTGCACAAAAAGAATTGTGGCTCAGATAATTAATTTTTCCCCGAGAGCACCAACCAGCTGTGAGGACCTAAATTGCCTGATAGCACCTGCAGTCCTCTTCCCGGAGTAGTAGCCGTGAATAGCGAAGACAACATTGCGTGGAATACTCTATAATCTTCCATGTGAGCCAAGAGAACCTTTCCCTCCATAAAAGTGATTATGAATCTGCCTTCTTTTTTCGGCCTGTCATCTCACAATGAAAAACAAAACCCCAAAGCATTGTATATTTAATATAAGAAAAAAAAAGAAAAAATAATATAAGATGTTATTCTTTCCTGTATCTTGGATTAAATTTAGTACTTTTGTAATAGATAAATTAGCTACTTATATAGATAAATTAGCTACTTATATATTATTTACTGCCAGTATGTACTTTTTAACAAAATGGATTACCAGAATATGTTGCTTTACTATCAGATTCCTCCATATTTGGCCCACATTGTTCCCCTCTCCTCTTTACCAAAAATTATCTCCTAGCAACCATTCAAGCCAGAACTACAATCAGAATATTCCAAATGCTAAATAAAATTGTTAATTTTCAACCAGTCAAGTAAGGTAAGCAGGCATGTCTATCATCTATTTTTTGTTAGGTGGTAAAGGAAAAGATTCTTGTAAACTTTTTTACCTAAACTTTTTTACCTAGAAGGATTATTTATCCCGAGATATTCATATACAAAGTATACTAATATACTAGCTATGTTTATATACATGCACATATACTATAAATATGTACACATTATATAATGCATATAGCGAAATGTCTGAAACTATATTGAATGTGATTTATTCCCTCTGACATTTCAAAATACACTTCTGAATTTTGTGGCTCCTTTTGAGGAATGTCAAGGTTATTATTTATCATTTCATTGTTGATAAACAGATGTTCAGGTTCACAAAACTTGTGGAAAATGGAGTGATGGACATTCAAGCTCCCCATTCAGTGAAAAAGACACAGTGGCTGCCCTTATGTTCTAACATGAGGTTGGAGAATAGAGCAGAAGCAAGCACTTGGCCTATCTTGGTCTGAGACTTGACAATGAATACGTCCATGCTGAGTTTAAGAAAGCTGTTTATTAATGAAACTAGTATTTCCATTTGTTCTTATTATCTTTTACAGTTATAAAAAGTACTTGTCTCAAGTTTTATTTCATTCCTGCAATCAGACAAGCAATTTCCTTTCTATCTGATTTTTATATGAACATCGTAGGTTGTCTGTGGCTTTTGGTTGCCATGGTGAGAAATCAGGCCTCTCCTAGCTGACTAGGACTTATTATTTCTTGTCTTTACTGTTACTCTCATGCTTAATCTGCTGATGTAAAAGGACCAAGCATAAGCTATATCAACTAGAACTCAGGGTGGTTGCTAGTATGCATATCTATGTGGCCACTTATTATTTCCTTTAGATTTATATTTTTCATCTCATTGTTTGAGCACTTTCTTTCCTACATCAGCCACTTATTTTACTTTCTTTGATCCTTTGTCTTCTAAAAACTAAAAACATTTCTTTTATCGGCAACTTGTGATAGTTCCATTCCAACCATGTTTCTATATATCATCTTACTGCTACTTCCTAAAAAGGAAACATTCCCTCCAGCCAGCAACTGTTCCACCTTGTTCCTCATCAGTAGGGCTGGCACCAATTCAAGTTCTGTCAACACTGTTCCATCAGATAAAGCTGTTGGTAACGTAAAGGATGAGAGAGGGTAGTGTATATGCATACAATTCAGGCTCCAACGACCTAACAGCATTCTTCCTGCTTCCATGTTAGCCTGCATGCCTGTGCCTTGAAGTCTACTCCAGTATTCCTGTACTATGTGCTGATACTGACACCTGTTCATGGATATATCCATGTCTGTCTGATAATAATTTAATCATTTGGAAAAGAACTCATGTTTTCTGGATTTCATTGACAAAATGGCTAATAATTAAGCATACATACACGATCTTTATATAAACATCATTTTTAATAATAAGCTAAAAGCCTAATTATAATATAAGTAATAGGCCTACAATCTGTAGCCATCTGTATTGTTTCACACTAGTTATTAATAGAACTGGATAAACTTCACTTTTAGAAAACCTCACTGTGTCCCAAGGGATAACGTTCATTCTGAACATTACCAGTCAACCATGTTGAATCACATACTGTGATGAGTTTAGTAGTGTCAAATCAGAAGATTTACTCAAAATCTTCGATCTCTGAATTATCTCCAGTTAGTACAATCCTTGCCAGTTCTGCTAAGGGCACAGAGTTTCCAGGCAGTTGCACCATCTGTATTACTTGCTTCATTTTTATCTTGCTGCCTTTTTTTTTTTTTTTTTAGATTTTATTTATTTATTCATGAGAGACACAGAGAGAGGGAGAGAGAGGCAGAGACACAGGCAGAGGGAGAAGCAGGCTCCATGCAGGGAGCCCAACGTGGGACTCGATCCCAAGTCTCCAGGATCACACGCTGGTCTGAAGGCGGTGCTAAGCCACACTGAGCCACCCAGGCTGCCCCCACCTTGCTGCTTTTTTGTGAGTCTCTCAGAATCCCTCTATCTGTTCGTCTAGACTACAGGTTAGAGGGTAGAGCAGGGCTTTCCAAATTGTAGCCAGTAATTACTGTGGGTCATTAAACTCAGAGGCATATCTTAATCAGCATTTTTTATTTAAGGAAATGGCATAGACCAGAAAACATAAGAATGTATCACATGTAGTAAGAGTAAGTAAGTATTCTTTTATGAAATTTTGAAATTTTTTTCTTTACATTATGTTGAACAATATAAAATTGTCATTTTTGTAAGTAAACAAAACATAATGTTAGTATTTTCATATGGCTTAACCTTATATACAATTTCATATGTTAGCTATATACCAAAATATGTGTGTAGTTAATATGAAAAAAAAATTCCTGTGATCCGTCACAGTACAAAGAATTAAAAAACCACTGAGTTTGAATAAATGTCTAATAGCACTGTGCCAAATAAGCCTCCCAAAACCCACAGAATATTTTTCCCTGCTTCTAACTTAGCTGGCCTCTCTTATGTAGAATAAGACTAATTCATGGGAAGCAGATACTTTATATTTAATAATGAAACTGTATTAATAGTCAATTAAACAGCATTCATAATTAATAGTATATCAAGTGCTTTCTTGAATTTTGGTGTGCAGATGAACTATAAGATTTAGAGACATTCAGAACAGTGAGAACTGCTCTAGTTAAGGAAGGCTTCACTGAGGGAAGTGAAATGAAAAAAATTAGTCTGACCAGAGGAAAGGGCACTCTCCTGTAACATCTTAATATCTATACCAAGAGTTCAAAAATTTATAGAACCTTGATTCTATAGAAGAAATAATCTATAGTTCAAAAAGCATGAGTAGTAGTACCCAGGTTTGATGAAATAGGATCAGGAAACAGTTTCAACTTGACAATCACTAACTTTAATGTGGTAAAGGACTTTCTGATTAGGAAGACTTATCTGACCTTTATAGCTTATAGTACCTTACAAAAGAGCTGTAATCTTATTTAGTTGATGTTTTTTAGTTTTTCTTTTAGATATAATTTTTCTTCTTTTTTGTTTTGTTTTTTTTTTCTTTTAAAAACCTGTAGAAAGTATAACCTCAGGGAAATAAATAAGTTTATTTATTCACTTAGAAATTTATGTATTTACTTAGGAAATAAAAAAAATCTTAGGATTTTTCTAAAATGGAGGCACCTGAGTGGGTCAGTCTGTTCAACATCCAACTCTTGGTTTCAGCTAAAGTCACGATCTCAGGGTTGTAAGATCAAGCCCTGTGTCAGGCTGCACTGAGAGGGGAGTCTGCTTGAGCAATCTCTCTCTCCTTCTCCCTCTTCCCCTTTCCCCTAGCTCTCTCTCTCGCTCTCTCTCTCTCTCCCTTTCTCTCTCTCTCTCTCTCGAATAAATAAATAAATCTTAAAAAAAAATTCCCAAAATAAATGTGAAATCCAGGACCTCAGGGAGAATTATTTTGGATACTTTTATTGTCTAGATACCTAAATATATTTTTAGAGAAAAACATCATTCATCACATGTCAATGAGGGCTTAGTGTTTGCATATTTTCTTGAGTGAACAGAATTAGATTTTTTTTAAAAGATTTTATTTATCCATGAGAGAGAGAATGGGAGAGAGAGAGAGAGAGAGGCAGACACAGGCAGAGGGAGACATGGGACTCAATCCAGGGTCTCCAGGACCATGCCCTGGGCCAAAGGCAGCGCTAAACTGCTGGGCCTCTGGGGCTGCCCCAGATTTAGATTTAGATCTGAAAAGACTACAGTATCCTCAAGACAAATCTGTTCTCTGTACATTTTTCTTAAAAACTCCATCCCTTTCTTACAGATTTCTAGTCTGTGCCTTATGTCCTACTGTGACCTTTTTAGCCACAATTTTTCTGTTGGACTATTTTAACAACCTGCTAACAGGCTGCCAACAGATCTCTGTTGCTAATCTCAGATCCTGCCAGTGCATTCTGTGTGTGGCTTTTCTTAAACACAAACTTGATCATGTGTCAATCCCCTTCATAAAATTCTTTAATGGCATCTCATTTCCTACAGGATGAAATCCTTTGTGTGCCATGCAATGCCCTATGTTCCTAAACTTTGCCTGACACGCCAGTCTCATCTCTCATTATGGATCCTAAGCTCTATTACTATGCTACATACCAACCTATTTCCCACCTGAGCCCTTGTTGCCACAACTTCCTCTTCCTAGAATGCCTCTTGTATGCAATGAAAATTTCCTCAGTATTCAAATAGCTTTAAAGGCCATTTCTCTGAAATGCCTTTTCTGATCTCCTTCATCACTAGACCAGTGGTTCCCAAGCTTTTCTATACATTAGAATCACCTGAAAAAAGAAAAAAAAAAAAAAAAGAATCACCTGGAAATACCAAAGCTCAGGGAGTGAAACCCACATGTCAGTACTTTTTGAAACTCTCCAGGTATCTGGTCAGGATGGTTTAAATATTCATCTGTATCTTCCTGGACTTTTTTTTTTTTTTTTTTTTTTTACTTTTGCTTTTAATTCCTTAAGCCACTTGGAAATTATTTTAGTCCATGATATGGGGTGAACATATATGGTTTGTAATTTAGCAGGTGAAAGAGACAAACTACCAGTATTGATACAATGTGGGACATATTCTGATGAAGGTTTGAGGGAGCAAAAGAAAGGAAGTTAAATCTAGATGGCAACATATCTTTCTAGACACACAAACCCAAGTAGAATCATCAGTTATTCAGACCATTGGTCTTCAAAAATGTTTTATTACACCTGCAGAATAAAGTTTTTAATTTTATTTTTAACAGTTTTATTGAGATATAGTTCACATACCATCCAATTCACCCATTTAAGTGTGCAATTCAATGACTTTTAGTATATTCATAGATACCTTCAACTATCACCACAATTTAGAACATTTTCATTATCCCAGAAGGAAACCCTGTACCCTTTACCATCTCCTGCTACAGATTCAGCCTTCCCTTCCTCCCCTAGCCCTCTGTAACCTCTAATCTGCTTTATATCACTATAGAGTTCTCTGTTATAGATGTTTCATATGAATGTGATTGGCTTCTTTCACTTAGCATATTTTCAAGGTTCATCTGTGTTGTAGGATGTATCAAATACTTCATTCCCCATTATAGCTAAATGATATTCCCTTCTATGGCTATACCACATATTGTTTATCTGTCAACTGATGGACATTTGGGTTGTAAAATACATTGTGAATATTTCCAAAACATGTATTTTTATATGTATTTGTGACTCATATGTCGGTATAACCAAAGACATAGGTTATATACTATATATAACATACAACAAAAAAACAATAGTTTAAATATTAATAACATTTTTAGGGTGCCTGGCTCATTAGTAGATCATGATGTTGATCTCAGGGTCATAAGTTCAAGCCCACACTGGGCACAGAGCTTACTTTAAAAATAAATAAATATAAAGGATTCTAATATTTTCTTCTCACCTCTCAAGTGAGTCCTTTTGTACACTAGAAACCTCTCAACTTTTATAAATTTTTGAAGCTACTGGTTCAGGTGTGTAAGTTAGTTGAAAGTGTTGCCGATGGAGGATACAGTGCATGCAAATGCATGGAGATAAAAGAAAGCATGGCGCCTTTTCTTATCTTGCAAGTTGTGTGTGTGAAACAGAGTGGAAAGGATATGGCATTTTTTATGCAGTCATTTTTACCCTCTCACTTACTATAATAATTTAGGTATCTAATTACAGAACATCTATTTACTCTTCCAATACCTAAGAAAGATAATAAAAGTTTTATTATACTATGTAAATCCATATTTTTATTGTTACTATTTGGCAGTGTACACAAGACACTTTATACTTTCTCTCTAGAAGCAACCTTACAGTCTGGTCCCCTTTCAAATAATCCCAACCAAGAATTAGCATCAGTATCCTTTTTTTACCACTTTTGTCTGATTTATCTCTGAACATCTTATTTTCAGTATTATCCGTGACATAAGGAGAGTGAGTCTGCCATAGAAAAACGACAACAAAAATAAGTCCTTTGTACTTTGCCTTCCACAAAACCCATAGAGAAGTCCCTTACACTACTCTACACTGTGATGAGTTGCCATATGATGCATATATAGAAGAATTGTTTATTCTTACTGATTTGATTGTAATTAAAGACACAATAATTGCAGTATTTACTACAGCCAAAGACTGCTGGTATCTTGTGAAGATGCTAGGCGGACTATTGGGATAGAATCCAGGCAACTCAGTTTCTCAGAAATACTTCTCAAGGTTGGCTTGCTTATTTTTCTATTATCCATACTTGTACTGCCTGAGATATTTTAACAGTATGTAGCATACTAATTAATTTACTACATTAAATGCCTTAAACAGTAATTAATAATGAATTTACCATCTAAGACAATAGAGACAAAGCATTTGGGAGGCAACTCAAGCCTTCACTCCAGTGAGTGACAAAGCTGAGAACAGAATGTGAGGTTGCTAACTCAAAATATTAAACCCAGTCCATTCAGTGTGTTGGCTTTGTTTTGTGACTAAGCCAAAGGTTTTCTTTAAAAAATTAATCAGTGAGAATGTGTCTGTAATTGTGTTCTAATCCAAAATAAGAGGGTGAGAAATTTTTCCCTTCACCAAGAAAAAAATGTAAGATTACTTTAGTAACGATTTCAGCTTATGAAATTAATCAAACAAACCCAAATAATCCTTCTTTATTAAAAGAGTTAATTAATGCCATTTCAAAGCTCAGGCACCTTAAAAGATTTTTTTTTCTTTCTGCAGCACATATGTTTTTGTAATATAGAGTTCAGAGACTTTAACTTTAGTTGATATATCATCTTAATGAGTATTATATTTCTATTGTTTCCGGATCATTTTTTGGCTGCAAGTACCACAAAAGAAATGTTAAGAACCATTAAGCTTAAGGTGGCACCTAATAACTGCAGCTTTTCAAGGAAGGCCAGTTATTTAGACCCCTCTGCTTTGTCCCTTCCTTCTCCCCACTTTCTTTCAATTACTTTCTCTAGGAATTCATTTTCTTCTGAAAAATCATCTTTTAAAAAAAATCTTAATTCTTTTAAATAATATCTGTCAAGTGTCTGAAAACTTATAAGCATTATTTGAATCTCTAGACATAAAATGAAGAATAAAACAGAAAAGTTCCTGCCCTTTAGGAACTCACATTCTTGGGGCTAGCTTTGGTACCCATGTCAGTCAAAGCTCACTGGCATTCACTCATTACATGCCTTTCCAAATTTCAGCTTTTTTCAAAAGATATGTCTTTCCAGTAGCAACTCATTCCACGTTATATTTAAATGAGTTATCATGCATAAAGCACTTAGAATACTCACTGGCACATGGAAAGCACTATTTGTACAAGTGTCCTACAGGCAGAGGATAAGAATAGCAGAGCATTTTCCATCCTACTGTATGCCAGCAGATAGTGCTTATTCTTTTTTTTTTCCAGATTTTTTTTTTTGAGTAATCTTTACACCCAACGTGGGGCTCAAACTCAACCCTGAGATCAAGAGTCGAATGCTCCATTGACTGAACCAGCCAGATAGTGCTTACTTTTAAGCAAATTCAGATTTATAGGTAAGCCTCATCATAAGAATGCTACATTTGAACATCCAAATTTATGGAAATATAAATTAAGTTTTGATAATTTGCTTCACAAATGAATTTCCCACACTTCTTCCAGTTATGAATTTTATTGGTGCTTTGAAAATATGATTTAATATACAGAAATATTTTTTTCCCAACAAACATGTTAATAAAGTGAAAAATATTATATCTACTCCTTGCTTCTTCAAATGAGATTTAATCTTTTGAAGGGAGCCATGCTAGAAAGTAGCTTATAATATGGGGTGCCCTGGATTCAATGCCAAATAATAAAACCTCATATTTATATAATATGAAGTTTACAAAGTCTCGTCAAATGCCCTTTCACATTTAGTTCTGTAACAGTCTGAGAAGTAGATTAAGCAAGTTCTATAATTTCCATTTTGCAAATGAAGAAACCAAAGCAATAAAGACATTTAGAACTCAGCCTAACTGAATCAGATTTGAGAAGTCAGAACTTCTGTCCAATAGTCTCCACTATAAAATTGCAAAGCATTGTTTCCTTAAGAATATTAAAAAACAAATTAATAATAAATAAAATAAGATAAGCCACAAGCAAAATGACCTATTAGCTGGAAGCCAGAATCAGCAGACTGAGATCTGGCCTACAGCTCACAGCATTATCAGTAAAACTAAGCAAGGTGACTCCCATCCAACTCAGACTCCAATCCCAGTTTCCAGAAAGCACATCTGAACACAGGTCGACTTCAGATGAAGCAAAACTTGATAATCTCTGTACTATCCTCACCTCATCTCAAAATACAGCTTGTTAGAGATATTTAAGATAGAAATTGAGGAAGAAGGGTGAAATCTGAATCGGACTAAATGAACCTATGGTAGAGAATACAGTCTAGGCAGGTTAAAAAATTCTGAAACAACTGGGTATGGTGCTTTCAAGTAATTGCACATACTTTCACATTGAAGGTAGAATATTCTGATAGGTTTGGGAAAATAATTTTACCAAGATACTTTTTAAAGTTCTTTCCTAAACTGATTAGGGGAAAATCTCAACAAGATTTTGTGAGCCAGTCTTTCTCTGTCTCTCTATTACTTACTGGCCTTTGTCCTCTTGTTCACTGAATTACTGCAGAAGGCACTGTTTTCATTAAGAGAAGTGTGGGCATCAGGAAACTTGGAACTTTAGTGTCCGTTGTATCAACTAACTCAAACTAGTATCACATAAAGAAAATATTATTTTATTTTATTTTATTTTATTTTATTTTATTTATTTTATTTTATTTTATTTTACTTTACTTTATTTTATTTTATTTTATTTTATTTTATTTTATTTTATTTTATTTTAATTTTATTTATTTTATTTTTTTATTTAGAAATGAGTTCAGGGGATCCCTGGGTGGCTCAGCGGTTTAGCGCCTGCCTTTGGCCCAGGGCACGATCCTGGAGTCCCGGGATCGAGTCCCACATTGGGCTCCCGCCATGGAGCCTGCTTCTCCCTCTCCCTGTGTCTCTGCCTCTCTCTCTCTTTCTCTCTCTCTCTCTCTCTATCATAAATGAATAAATAAATCTTTTTTTTAAAAAACGACAAAAATACTTTAAAAAAAAAAAAGAAAGAAATGAGTTCAAACAACATACCAGTCCGGGGTGGTTCAACACAGTTCATTTAGTTTTACAAAAGGCTTGCAAATACTTATAAATTATTTCCTTGCAGTGTAGACCTATAAGACATGTCTTGTGGCTACTTGTTACTCAACAAAATAAAGTTCCAGTTCACTAATCCAGCCCTTAGGTAATTGCATGCATAATCAGATTTTTCTGATTTTCCTTACTCCCCATCTTATTTCACCCATTCTTCACTTTCACAGAACATTTTTTGTCTTCCTCATGGCATCCTGCACTATATTGCCTCCCTGCTTGGTTATGATGTCTTTTCTACCAGCTTTGGCTAGATCTTCCTTCTCTAACAACGCCCAGTTTTGCTGCCACTTCCTCCTCCCAACTTTTCCTGTCTCCTCTGCAGGGATTTCCTAAGTACTTTATCAGGACCTCTCATGTCGTTGGTACCACTGCACAGTTAAAAGAATATATGTATCTTATCCATTTTCCAGCCTATAAGCTCCTTCACATCAAGAACCATCTATGTTTCACTCACTCCCATATACACTAGTGCCCCCCCGCCCTTTCCCCATAACTGCTTGCAGTGTAACAGAATAAAAACAGCATGGCCTTTGAAGTCTGACAGCCCTGATTTCAAATCCTTTCTCCATCATTTATTAGCTATATAACCTTGGGCAAGATACTTAACCTCTCTAAACCTCTGTTTCCTCTTGCACAAAATAGAGACGATAATATCCATTCTGTTGTTACAGAATTAAGTGAGAAAGCAGGCACAGAGTTCTTAGTATTATATCTCAGACGTGCTAGGTCCTAAAAGCAGTGATAGTACTAGTAGTAATGGTCTTATATTTTAGTCACTTTATTGCTTCAATGCCTCAGTCACACACGGGATAAAAAGAAACCCGTGCATACCACACATGCAAGTATTTAAGGACTATTTTTGAATTGGTCTGTAAACTCTTATAACTACTTGAAGAAAAGTATCTCATGAATTTACTACAAAACACTGGAACTCTCCTTTAAGTGCTATTATAAATGCAGATACTCTGAAGTGTTTAATTTGCCAGGGTAATCATAGCCTTAGGCAGTGTTAGGTAGCAATTCTTTCTTCAGTATCCTCCCTGATTGGTTTCATGAAATCTTTTTATCTTGAGGAATTTTGTATTTTTTTTCTTATTGCTACAACACAGAATATAAAATTTGTAGTTTCCACATCCAGAATGGCAGGTCAACGTAGGGATGTTGTCAAAATGGCCATCAAACTGCAAGAATTGTGGCTCATGCCATCTGGAGAAGTGCAAAGTCTGCTCTGTTGAGAGACCTGGGGGCAACATCAATCAATCTTTGCTCTAGTCCTGGGGTCTAAGTGAGGAAGAATGAAGTAAATTTGAAAAGAAACAACAGACTAGAGCTGACAGGTGGAAAGTTGGAGCCCCAGAAGAGAAGCTATTCGTGTCCCTCAGTAATTCTCAGTAATCATTTTTGTATTGTAATTGTTTTTTGTGATCATTAAGAAAATGGAGAAACATCTGATAAAAAGCTTTTGAGATAGAATTATATAATAAACTGTAACTTAAAACAATTTAAGTTTAAAGTAATTTTAAAGCAATTTCATGTTTAGGCTTCAGAACCTGTCTTTACTGATATAAGTTCTCTTCATCTCTTAATTTATTAGATAAGTTCATTTAATTCATTTGAATTGATTTCTGGTATAATACTTTGTAGTACCTAATCTATGTGTTGTTATATTAGTTATTACCAACATGACTGCTGTTTGGTTTTTTTGTTTTTTTTGTTTTTTTTTTTTTTTTTGCTGTTTGAATAGTAAACTCAACAAAGCAATATGCTTGAGAGAGTAAAAGGTGAAATTTTGTATTTGGGTAGGACCAGGGTATTAACAGAAATTTTTGGTGTTGTTGTTGTTGTCTTAAAATTTTATATATTTATTAGAGAGAGAGCAAAAGCCCAAGCACAATGGGGCTCAATCCCAGGACCCTGGGATCATGACCTGAGCCAAAAGCAGACGCTTGGCTGACTGAACCACCCAGGTGCCCCAAGACAAGTTTTTAAAAATCTTAAGGGAAAATAACAAAAATTAAAATTATGAAAATTCCTAGAGAATTAAATCTATATTGGAAGTCCTGCCATTTTATAAATAGTCACAGCATACTTTAAATGTATATAATTTCAAAGTGATTATTAGACTATAATGAAATACATCTGTAGTGATTACACATTCCAAAGAGAAAGTACACATAGTAGTATATAGAGAAAGGAAATAACATTGAGATGTCATAAGATCTGGTTTCTGATATTCCAAGCCTAGCACAATCATTTGACCTCTTTGAACCTCCGTTTTTCCGCCTGTAAAGGAGCAGGTTCTTGCTGTCTAAGAACTTCTTAGTTCTTTATTTTCTGTTGTAATTGTGGACATGTTCCTTTTATAGTGAATTTAAAAATTAAGATTAAGGGGCACCTGAATGGCTCAGTTGGTTAAGCATCTGCCTTCAGCTCAGGTCATGATCCCAGGATCCTGGGATGGAACCCTGCATCAGGCTCCCTGTTCAATGGAGAACCTGCTTCTCCCTCTCCTCCCTGCTCGTGCTCTCTCTCACCCTCTCTTGCACGCTCTCTCTCTTTCTCAAATAAGTAAATAAATCTTCAAAAAAAATTAAGTAGCCAGTAGGTTGTAAATATACAGAATCCCTAGATATGAACTCTCATTCACTCACAGGTTACCCCTGTTAGAGATGTTTAATGGAAAATACAACTGAAAATCAGTATTTTTTTGCAGAGGTAAAAGAACTAAAATCTAGTAAGGCCAAAATCCAAAATGTTGTAGCTAAGATGCAAGCCCAAATGGAGACCATATAAATAAGGATGGACAAAGCAGAGAAGCCAATGGAAAATAATGAAACTGATAAAGAAGAGGAGAAGAAAAGTAATGAATCATGAAGGTAGACTTAGGAAACTCAATTGACTTATTAAAACTCAGTAACATTTATATCATAGGAATCCCAGAAGATAAGGAGAGAGGAAAAGGCAGAAGGTTTATTTGAACAAATTATAGCTGACAACTTCCCTAATGTAGGGAAGGACTCAGACATCAAAATCTAAGAAGCATAAAGAACTCCCATTAAATTCAACAAAAGCTGACCATCACCAAAGCATATCATAGTCAAATTTACAAAATACACAGTGAAAATCAGTATTTTTGTGTTTATGTTCCAAAATAGGATACAGTCTAAAAGTCTGGATTAATTTAACTGTATTATAACTTGTTACCTTCACATTTCTCAAATCAGCTAACAGAAAAACACAGGAAAATATTCTTACTTTATTTTGAGGATTACTTTAAGTGTAAAATAACATGAAGCAATGAAGCTAGGATGAAAATGGAAAGAAAAAGAAAATGTAGACTGAATTGCATTTAATCACTGTTCAGCGTTAAAGTATATGTCAGTGTTCAGTGTTCAATTCAGGTAGCCCCTGAATTATTTAACAACTTCTGACATATCTTCACGGAACTCTGGAACTATAGGCTTATTCTGACCACCAGATGGAGCCAGTATTGTTCAATTTGTAACAAAAAATATGCTGAAAATAAAGTGATTAAATAAAATGAATAAATCATAGATTTCTTATTTTAGTTCACAGAACAGAAAGAAATTAAACTTTCAGCCTAGTCTTCCCCTAAGCTTCTGTGTAGACTTTGTAAATGTGCATTTAGACACCTCTAGTAAATAATTTCTTTATTGTGAATAATTTTCATTTTGGCAGTTTCATTGGATAAAGAGACCAGGTTTCTAGTGATTCACTTTTTAAAGACGTCATTTAAGCAACTTGCAATTATCTTTAAAACAAACTTAGTACAAATTTCACCTCTTGTCATTCAGTAAACACTATGGATTATAATTACAAGAAATGATAATAAAAAGTATATTATACATAAGCTCTCATCTTAATGTCAAAGAATATATTCCCATTATTGTCATTTCCATAATGGATTTTCCTAATAAAACAAACAAAACAATAGGCATTCTGACTAGGGGAAAGATACATAGTATATCCCCAGTAGCTCCTCAAGGAGATGGTAAAACCTCAATGAATGGGTATAACTCTTACAGAGATTCTACCCAAAAAGTTTAGTGTTCAGGTAATCAGAGGAAACTGCCTTAAAGTTGACTTCTGTTCCTCTTACCTCTATTTAATATGTGTCAGAAATTATTTATCTATAACTCAATTAAACAACTATCTATTGTAAAAGTATTTGTATGCTAAGGGCCCTAAGCCCATACAAGTCCCTCAGGGAGTCTCTCCATCCAGCAAGAGCAATAAGGTAACTAAACACTGTTGTAATTAAAGATCTAAAAATGATCAAATTGTTCATCTGTCCATTCAGCTACTATTTATTGAGCATATACTATATGCAAGGCATATGCTAGGCCACAAACAGGGCATAATCCCTGCCGTATGTGTTTGTAGCCTAGGGGGCAAATACAGACAAGTAGTTAAAACTGTCTAAAGGTTCAAATGAGGGGGGGACATATGACTAATTAAGGATTATCAGAAAAAAGTTATAAAGGAGTCTTCCTAGGTGGAAATTATTTACATAAATCCACTGTTTGGCAGACTGTATTTCCCATTTATTATGGTCTTGGAGGAATTTAGAGCCTTTTTTTGGCAGGATTTTATTTCATCAGACACATCCAACTGGTTACCTGATGCCTTTTTATGTCAAATTGGAATATTTTCTAAGTTTTCTTGTGTGTCAAACATGAAGAAGTAACCAAGCTGGTTAAGAATTTGTCATTTAGAGTCAGACTACATGGGTCTATATTCTCATGTTCATAGTCCCTTAATAATAAGTTATGTAACCTCTTACTACTGTAGTTTCCGTATCAGCAAAATAGGGCTAATACTGTGCCTTCCCCCATAGGTTTGATTATCAGGATTAATCAAGTAACTCAGGTACTGGTATCTGGAATATAATGAGTACTTAAAGTATTAGTTATCATGGTTATCTACTTTCAAGTCTGGTACATTTCCTAGAATTAAGAACTGGTATATACAAAATTTGATTTAAAAAGAAGATACATAGTTTAGCTTCCAAAAAGTATGATAAGAAACAACTAGACTGGGGTGCCTGGGTGACTTAGCCAGTTGGGCATCTGCCTTTGGCTCAGGTTGTGATCCCAGGGTCCTGGGATTGCGTCCCATGTCCAGCTCCCTGCTCAGCAGGGAACCTGCTTCTCTCTCTCCCCCTTTGCCCCTACTTATGCTTGCTGTCTCTCTAATAAATAAAATCTAAAAAAAAAAAGAAAAAAGATACAACTAGGTATCAGCAGCATTGATATTTTTTATATCCATTGAAGTCTGTCCCTTTTGTTTTCAAATGCTGTTTACTATTAGCAGTAATATGTTTATTTGGATAAAAGTTTTTGTTTATTACAGGAATTTTTCAAAAATTTCCTTGAAATACTGGGTATATTCAAAATAATTTATAAGTAGCCCTAACAGTTTCTGATACATAATGATTATTTGATAAGCATTTTTAGAAAAAAGAAATGAATGTAACAGCTACTTAGAGCTGTTAAGCTCCCTGAACTCTGGTCCTGAGACAGTGGAGGGAATAAGCCCTTTATCTAAAAGATGAGATTTGTAGTTGGATACCATTGGTTCATGAGCTAAGTAACCACAGTTGAGTAGTCATCATCCCTTCATGTTTAGAACAAAAACGTTTTGAGATAAAGAATTTAAGTGAAGCAAGGGTTAAGTTTCCAACTAGCTCTTAGAGGAGGGGTTAAAGGCATTCTTTATAACATGCAGGGACAGAAGTACAGTACTTAATTTAGACTGTCACCTAAACTAAGAGTCAGAACACTAGTTTTAGCCCAGGCAGAGCTGGAGATCCCCCTGGGAGACTGGCTGAGTAACTTGACTTACCTAAACACTCACTTATAAACTGAGAAGGTAGATTAGATTAGAAGATCCTCAAAGTAACTTCTAGCTCTGGTGCTCTCATGGACTGATACTCCAGTAGTAAACTGATTATAGTGATGTTGACCATTCTTTTCCTTAGACCTTTTCACATATATTACCTAGTTTTATCTCCAAAATAGCTAAGATACTTTATTCTAACAGTATAACACAGGTAAGCTTTAGGCCCTCTAAGGAATCAGCAATTTGATATTTAAAGTCAAAGCCTTGATTTCTTAACTCTTTTCACCTATCTTAGATTAATTTCACCCTGTAGATTACATTATAGAATGAAAAGCTGGTATCATTTATGTTTTAAATGTCTTTCATAGCATTTGTCAGAATGCCCACCATATGAGAGACACTAGGTAAAAATCTTATTTTCTGATTAAAGCTTTAATTGAAGCCAGTAGGGCACAGGTGTGGGCCTTTTGTACCATACAGACCTAGGCTTAAATCGCAGCTTTATCATATTCTAATTTCTGTTTCCTCTTTTGGTATATGGATCCTTCATAGATAATCAAAGCACTTTAGCATGGTGCCAACATATAGGCTTTAGTAAATGTTCTTTTTTTCACACCATACTTCATTCCTATTCATTTAGCATGCTTTGTAGGAATTTCAGTTAATGACAGTCATCAGACTACATCATTATTCATGAATTATCATCCACTATATATTGAGATTTATAATAAAAGTAAAAGAACAGCCTGTACTTAGAGAAACTAAATTTTTCAAACTCCTTGTGTATTTTATTAGCCAGTTTTATGTCACTAAAATCATCCAGTCACTTATTCAATTTTTGTTTATTCAAGGGGATTCAAGCGTATGAGAAATGAATGTGCTACTTCCTGTTCTGGCAACATGAACTGAGTTAGCACAGAACTTCCTTCTCCTACAAATATATAGAAATGCTGGATAAAATATGATCCAGCCCAATTTAAATACTTAGCTAAGCTTGAGAGAGAAATAGAGACAGAAAGAGACAGAAAGTAAGGAAAAAAAGACCTAGGTACAGAAACGAAGAGGAGGCATAACCAGAGCATGATTTGGGCAAACGGATATTATAATTGCCCGAGGGAATACTGGAACCAGATGTAGGCTCTACTTGCTAGAAGCTGGAGTTTTAATCTCAGACTTGGACAGAGATGTGGCCATGGCTCAAGAGAAATGGGAACTAGAAAAACTGTCCACCTGGTCAGGACTTAAAAACTGATTAGATACAATTAAACAAGGAATTAATGAACTGAAATATAAAACTAAGGAAATTATTCAGAGTATACTGCTGGGAAATGAAAATGAAAAATTTAAAGTGAGATAGGTAATTTTATAGTCAAACAAGTGAGAAAAACTATAGTAGTACATTATATAATAAAGATGTTTATAAAATTGGCTCATAAATTAATATCCATCACTGTCTAGCATAGGAAATATTTGTGGAGCTGGTGGCATTTATTGGTTTGATTTTTAAATGGGTGAAAACCAATCCTAGTATCTGACCTACTCTTCTGTAATAAGCATAGATGTTAATATGAAACCACATAGCCTTTTTACTATTTATTCTAAGAACATTCTATTATTCTTTAGAGGAAGAAACTGCTCCTGATGGTGCTGTTGCAGAATACAGAAGAGAAAAACAAAAGTATGAAGCTTTGAGGAAGCAACAGGCAAAGAAAGGAACTTCTCGGGAAGATCAGGTAACTTGACAAGCCTAAGTCCATATGTAATGCACTGCTTTTTCATTGTCTTCAAGTGTTGCTAATGAAGCCTAATTTGATTATACATCAGGAAAACATTACCTTTTAAAAATGAAAAAGGAGGGATCCCTGGGTGGCTCAGTGGTTTAATGCCTGCCTTCAGCCCAGGGCATGATCCTGGAGACCTGGGATCGAGTCCCATGTCGGGCTCCTGCATGGAGCCTGCTTCTCTCTCTCTCTGTTTCTCTTATGAATAAATAAATAAAATCTTTAAAAAATAAAATAAAATAAAAATTAAAAAGGATATGTTCGTATAGAGTGGGATGACAGGAACCTTGACCATTCATGTTCTTTCCAGCCATTGTAGGCAAAGCCTAAAACTTTCAGGTTTCAACCTTGTACTCCCATTTCAAACATAGGAACCTTGTAAAGCCACATATTCTCAGATAGCCAGGTATCTAAATAAATATTGTGAAATGGAAAAGTGGTGATTATAAATGATCAAGAGATCTCTTCTAGCATAGCATCTCACATGCTGACTAGCCAATCTGCTCAAAATTGTACACTGCCTATAAATAAGGTATTTGGTCCACTAGTTGACTTCTACTGTAAGTAATCATACAGGACTCTGCTTATTTCAAATAATCTCTGAATCTTTAAGAACTAATAAAAGAAGATTGTTAGAAATAAGAATAAAAAGAGATGGTTCAACAATTTGAAAGTCAATTTTATACATCACGTAACACTTAGCATTCAATGAAATAAATCTCCTCAGCAGCCATTCATGTTGAAAAGCTAGAGGGAAGACCAAAATCCTTTATTTTTGGTGCTGCCATACATATCTATTTAAGAACATGCCATTTTAGGTGTATAAATAAAATAGGCAAAATAAAAGTAAATTAAAAAGCACAAGTCTATTTGGCTAAGTTAATCAGGGACTGCATTATAAATGACACCTAGTTACTGGTAAAAAAAGATCATCCATCAGTACTTAGCATGAAAATAATCATGGGGAAAGTTCTATAAGAAGTCAGCTATAGGAGAAATTATAAAGAACTAATCTGAGTAATTTTCAAAAGAAATGGCACATTAAATGAAATTAAGAAAAAGTACATTATTAACTTGTTTTCATGGAATCACAAAGTCCTTTGAATAGCAACTGCAGTCAGTATACTACCAAAGCTACCCTAAGGACCACTCTTACTTAAGCATTCTTCTTTTTTGCCTCCTAGCGAATAATTATTAAGAACCATGTACTAATCAGTGTATTTGGTGGTAAACAAGGTGGACACGTATCTGTCCTCTCTGAGCTACTGGGGAAAAGAGCCAGTCAAGTAATCCCAATAAAAGAAGGTGAGCATTATGACAGGTTAAGTATAGGGAACTATATAAATACATAACAGTGAGACCTATCATGGCCTAAGAATCTGGGAAGGCTCCCCTGAAAAATGATTGGTCAGTTGAACTTTGAAGGTTGAACAGGAGATAGGTGGCCAGACAAAAGGAAGAGTATATAAGAAATATTTCATCTCTTTGCAAAAACTATAAGATATTAACTATAACAATAACATAAACTAAGAGAAAGATGAGGCTGGAGAGGTAAGCAGAAGCCAACTCATGCAAGGCATTTTTGAGCCATATTAAGAAATTTATTATATTTACCCTAAGAGCAATGGGGAGCCATTGAAAAAAGGAGGTGACATGATCTCATTTGCAGTTTGGAAAGATCCTTCCAACCTGGCTGTAGTATAGAGAACATACTGAAACCAGGACAGGACTAGAGGTACAGAGGCCAGTTGAAGAGCCTCTTCTTTGTAGATACGCATGCACAAAGTCTACAAAGGCAGGGCCTCTTCAAAACAGTTTCTGCTTGCCAGGAAGGCTCTCACAGTGCTGAAGAGCCATGCTCTAAGTAGTTGGCCATTCATTCCTTCAGCAAAAACTAGAAGACTAACTCCCCTGCAGATGCCAAACAGAAATGTCTCTATGTAAATCCTATCTTCTTTTTTTTCTTTTCTTTTCTTTTTTTTTTTTTTTACTTGAGAGAGAAAGAACAGACATGAGAGAGAGTACGAGTGAGGGGAGGGGCAGAGGGAGAAGCAGACTCCCCGCCTGATGTGGTGCTCCTTCCCAGGACCCCAGGATCATGACCTGAGCCAAAGCAAATGCTTAACCGACTGAGCCACCCAGGAGCCCCCAAATCCTATCTTCTTTACTCTGTGTTGTGCCCCATTATTTCTGTGATGTTTGCTTCTCTGCCTCGTGTCTTCCCTTGCCTTTAGAATGCAGCTAGAGAAAATCCAATCTCAAATACAGGAGAAGCTAAGAAAAGCCAAGAGGATGTTTTTTGTTTGTTAAAGGCCCCCTTCTCTGAGTAAATGCCAGTAGCAGGTTAATTGGCTCTTGCCACTTTCAACTCAAGGAAGAAGACCCAGGTCCCGTGTAATTTTCTAGGAAATTTTAAAATTTGATTCCACTAAGAAATCTACTTTGTTTTCATTTTCCTTTATGCCTTCAGAAAAGACATTTCCAAATGTACAAAAGTCCACCATTAAAAATTGATGGGATTTACTTTAAGCTATAGATATAGAAATATGCATATGGAGATATATAATATACATCAGATGTAATCTAAGCTCATACACATACACACAAAAACACCCCAAAAGCCTTGAAGGATATATACCAAAATGTCAACAATTATTATTCCTAGTGGTGGGATAATAGATATTTTTGTTTTGCTTCTCTTTGTTTTCTAGTATTTCTAAATTAAGCTTTTTTTTATTATAAAGCAAATACAATAAAAGTTTGTAAGCACAATAGTCTTTTTTAATGAGTGAGGTTACAAAACAAGGGATGCCTTCTTTATCTGTTAAAACTGTTTGAAGAGCTTAGTCTTTTAATTACTGCTCTGGAAACAGATCAAATATCTAAACCCTAATGCACTATAGGCAGCCCTCGGAATCCCTCTGAGGATATTCTGTAGGAATTTACAGTACTTCCCCCAAACTCCTCTCATTCAACAGCTATGGCCATATTTTCATCTGTTGTCCATGTGGGCATTAAATTTTACAGAACTTACAAAGCATATATAAGGCACTTTCACTATCATTTTTAGCAATAACTGCCTTTGTTTTGTTTTTTGCTCCTTGCACCACCTGTCTTGACTGAGCTTAAGTTCTGGACCACCAAAATCTACTTAATTTTTTCTTGAACCATGGTCTCGATGGTATTTCCTAGATAAATTATGGAGCCTAGCAATTTATTGTGACTCTTTATATTTGTTATTTGCATACTGAACTATTATTATAATACCTTTTTCCTTCTGAAATATGAATATTTTAGTACTGAATTCAATATGTCAGGATCTTAATTAGATATACAGCTTTTTAGACAGGTAGTACTTCACCCCATTTCACAATTACATACTTTTTTAAGCTGTAGGATAAAAAAAAATTTCCCGACTTTTATTCTCTGCTCAAATTCTGGAGTCATCTGTTGAATTATAGCCAGGGTGCAATGTGATTACAAAATTGTAGGCACTTGTTGTTTGTTACCCACAAAGGACATGGAAGACAAACAAGAATCAGAGATATGTCCCTTTTTTTAAAACCTACTGAAACATGATATTTATGTACCATTTCTTTTACTTAACAATAGAATGTAATGCTTCATGAATATAATTTTTAATAATAGTGTAATAGCATAGTCAATGCTTTTTAGCAAATTTATCTAGTTCATTACTGACAGACATTTTAACATGTTCCCACTCTTCTACTTGTATGAATGCTGCTGCAGTGTACATCTTTTGCATAAGCCATTTTCTGTGTTTCATATTATTTTTCTTCATGTATTCTTAGGATTGAAGTGATTGAATCAAAGGGAATTATTTAAAGTTTGTGATAAATACAAATAGCTTCTAAAAATATCACTTCCATTTATCCATCTTCCAAGAGTTACTGTGTTCATCCATTCTATCTTCCTTAAAAATGAACTTTTTACATTTTTGGAAATTTGTTCAATGACAAATAGTATTTGTTGTTGGCGTTTTAGCAGCATATTTTAGTGAAGTACCTCCTTTTCTGATGGACATTAAAAATTAGCTACTAATCATGCATTTTAATGTTTAAGCATCTTTTATATAAGCAAATTTATGTTCCCCAAATCAGGAAATGGTCACATATGTCTGAGAGAAAATGTCAGTGTAAATGCAAACAGGGCATTGTCAAAGTTTGTGAATATCAAAAAAAAAAAAAAAAAAAAGTTTGTGAATATCAGTCACTGCTGGAATTTTGTTATATTTTCCTTCAAAATTAAAAATTTATCTAAGTGCTTTATGTGTTAGTGTTTCACATTTTATTTTCTACCAAACTTCAGTGTCTCTCATAAAGTCCTATTTATCTTTATCAGATAACTTAGCAATACAATTGTTATTCCAGACCCTGGCACTGCTGAACCAGTTTAAATCTAAACTCACTCAAGCAATTGCTGAAACTCCTGAGAATGACGTTTCTGAAGCAGAAGTAGAGGATGATGAAGGATGGTAAGGGCTTTTGATTCCTCTATATTAATCGTGAACAGACAGGCTCAGAGCAGAGATGCTGTTAGGACATTCCTACTTTTTTTTTTTCCCTTCAGACTTCACCTTTCATCAAACCCTTGTCATCACAGGGCCTCAGCACCTTTTGACTTCATTTCACTTGAGTAAGCATTTATTGAGTGCTTGGTGTGTTCCCAGTATTGTGCTAGCCAGCAGAAAATATATAAGAAATATGTGACACTCTCCCAGTCCTAAATAACTTTCTAATATTGTGGAAAAGATAAGATCCACATTAAACAGCTAGAAAGCAGCTTCAAAAGATTCTAAATCATTAATGTTTTACACTTTCCCACAAACATTTTAGGACTCAGTAATACATTTCATAATCCTACTAAGTTCCTCTTAAAATTTATGACCTACAGGATCCTAGCAATTCATACACAGTCAACTTATTTTTTTCTTTGGCTATTTTTCAGCTTTTTAAGACACTGATAAGAAATAAAGGAATTAATGACTCGTACATGTCCTATCCTTAGCACTTTATCCTATAACAGCAAAAAGAAAAAAAAAGGAATAAGAATCGTGCTTTCCCTTATCACACTCCTCTGTCCTCCAGTTGACTTCACATGTAGTATATTAGGACTCCCCACACCTAACTGCCCTCACCTCCCACTCCACCCTGGCTCGAACATATTGCTGCAAGAAAGCCAGTGGGTCACCCCCCACATATGACTCACCCTCTGGAGCCTCTGAACTGTCACATGTGCCATTACCCCAACCCAGAATCATAGCCTCACTCCTCTCTGCCAGACAGCATCTCTCTCCTATTTCAAAACTGCTCAACACTCCCATCCTCCAGGAAACCAGTCAGCAAGATTTGTTGAGC
Source organism: Canis aureus (assembly GCF_053574225.1). Lineage (NCBI taxonomy): Eukaryota > Metazoa > Chordata > Mammalia > Carnivora > Canidae > Canis > Canis aureus. The sequence goes on from NC_135615.1 coordinate 51,588,670, forward strand.
ACTCACAAATCTAGAGGGTGGAGGAAAGAAGGCTGGGACACACACTAAAAAAGACATAAAAACACTTATTAAGAAAGCATTTAAGTAAGTAAGATTCTACAACTCTACATAACTTTAATCAAAAGGGCTGAGGGCATGATGATTAGAATGGAATGAATCCTACCTCCCCTTGGACCCTTAAGTATTTATACATTTCTCAATATATAGTTTCTATATGATGTAGGTTATATATTTTTTTTTAACCCTGAGACTTTTTTAATTGGTTTCTATTACTTTTGTGTATTTGTTTCTGCTTAAATTCAAAGTTGCTTAGAGGCAGAAGCTGGCTTCTCCCATAGTCCTCTGACAAAGGGGAAGGCTCAGTGAGTATTGATTGACCCATACAGATAAATGCACATTACATAGAGGAATTTTCTGTTTTTTATATGACTGGACAGGTTTAGTTTTATTTTGGATTCCTTGAATGTCTCAAAATATCTTTCAAATGTTTTGGGTTCAGCCACCACACAAAAAAATGTTTTGCCAAGTCCTCTTCCCCTTATTTTTGAATCCATATGCATTTTTTAAGGAAATATGATCCATGTGTTTCTGATTCATTTACACTTAACTCATCAAGATGGTGTTTTGTAAGAGCAGTTTGATGCCCAATAAGTTTTTTTAACCTTTTTATAAGCCATTTAAGTCCTTTTTTATTGAACAGGAAAGTCACCAACAAATTTAAACCCAGAAGTTTCATTTGAAACTCATAACCCGCAGGATTCAAATTTACTTTTAACTTGGCAAGGCCATTTAACTTCCCAAGGTTCTTCCTAGCCACTTGGTTCAGTATTCTCTCATTGTGAATTCTTCATTAGCGTCAGATGTCAATTAGTGTTTTTAAAATTGTCATTCTTGCTTTTGTTGTGATTTCACAGTACAATCTATGTTCTAACATCCTCATTAGAAAGTAAACAAATGGAAAAACTTTACCAGATGGTAAAATCAATGGTCAGTGATGTTGACCACTTCTCCATCTGGGGAACAAAAATAAGTGGTAAAGGAAGGGTAAATAAGGTAAGGACACATTACCAAGTCTTCAGGGGGTTCATTTCTACCCTCTATTGCAGTCTCTTAAACAGAAAGTCAGAACTGTAAACTATGTACCTACACATTTTTTGTATTTATCTTATCCGAATTCTAATAAAATACCTTTAGTGTTCAAGGCATGACACAGAATCATACAGAATACATGGGACCTTTTTTATTGCAATATAGACTTTGAAATTTTGTAACCTGATAAGCAGCAACATCCTTTCTGTTCATCAATACACCCATTCAACTGTATCAGGTCTCTGGTGATTTAGATCATCTCTCATAAAGTATATTCCACTCAGAAAAGAAGTCTTGTATTCAAAATGATTTATGGCAAATATTATGAGTGCATGGCATGTGCATGTGTGTTATGCATAAATTACATGGTTACCAGACTATTTTGTAGGTCACGGTTACCGCTTTTCTAAGAAGTGAAAGTCAGCCAGTGCTGTACTACACTGTCAGGGTCTGTTATCTGAGGTAAAATGATTGCTTCTCAGACATTTTTATGTGTCCGCATGAGTGACCACACATTGAGGGATCATTTTCATTTTCTGTCAAGATAGAAACCATTACCAATTTGTTATGTTTTCTTTTACTTGGCAAACTATTCTATTCGCATTTTTGGCTGAGCTGCCGTATTGGCATGGTATACAACAGACATTTGGGTACCATTCAGCAGCATTCTCCTTTTTATGCAAAAAAAAAAAAAAAAAAAGTGGGGGGGAGAGAAAGAAAAGAAATATGATTCTATTGTAAACACTGTATATGGTGTTTGATAATTATTCCCAGATTTCACTGTCTAACAAGACATTTAAAGAAGTGTTATTAGTAGATCTAAGCTGAAATGCATGATAGAAATTTTTCACTCCAAATTATTAGGATTCTTCCTTTGTTGGGATATATGCTGCCAATATTTGGTGGCAGTGATGGCTCCCAGATTCCAGTGTAGCAATAAAGTAGCCTCTTTGCCACTACATTTCTTCATCCCATAGCATCACACTCTTATAGCTTTAGAATTTTTCTTTAAGCATGGACTTCATAAAATCAATTAGATACAGGGCAGGAGTCATCGGCCAACAGATTCATATGACCATGTGGATGAAGTCCATATGCCATTTGGGGTTTGGTTAGATAAAGCTTGGTTAGCTCCCAAAAAAGTTTTGAGAGAGCTGTGTCTGACAAGATAGTAGAAAGACATAAAAAAGAAAGCCACCTGCTCCTGCAGAACAAAATCAGCTCTCCAAGGAGAGAAGAAAATTTAAATCTATGAGAATAGAGTGTGATCCTGTGATCTATGTTCCATTGAAATTTTTTCCAGATTGTTAAATCTAAGATTAACCTAATACTTTACAACAAATATACATGATAAAATAATCAACAATATAAAATATGTCTGCCTTGCTCCCTCCTTCTCTTCTCATCTCTCTCCCCTCTACCACTTTCCATAGTACATACAGTATCCAGTATCATAAGAATTAGAGAAACACTAACAATTGCATGGTTGCCTCAAGTAAGTGTTTTTATTACATAAAGGAAAGATGTTCACTATAGCAGAACCAGAATACAGACCCCTCAAAGAAAGTAAATAAACATCACCTGTAATCCCAAACTCAACAATAAATACTATTAATTTATACCCTTCCAGATATTTTTATGCCTATACATATTTTACACAGAAATGAGATCATATACTTGCTTTTTTCCCCTTCACAGTATACGGTAAGTACTTTTCCTTGCCATACATAACTTTATGATTAATTTTTCTATGTTTGTATTATGGCCACATAGTATTTAATTATATGATAAACCATAGTTTACTTGATGACCCCTGTGTTGTTGGATATTTAGGCTCTTTCCAGTTTTTATAATTATATACAACACTGTAATGACCATCCATGTGTCTTCATCATTGCCATTCTTTTCCAGATCAATTCCAAAACTGGAATTTCTTAGTCAGTGGGTATGCATATTAGGTTTCTGCTAAATATTTTCAAGTGGCCCTCCCAAAATGTCACTCCAGTTTATATTCCCATGTAAATCTCATTTTTATGACTTGCTTTTAGGGCTGTTAGAATCTCAAGAATTAATTAAGGTACTTTGCAGTACTTAGGGAAAGAGAATAACATTTTAGCTTTGTACTTGTAAAGTTTTAAGAAATACAAACACAGTCTGGTTTGCTTCTGTTTTTAATAAACTGGTACAGATTTCATCATGACTCCTCAACATCCTCAGGTCTAAGTGGTTTTGTTCTTGGTTCTAAACAAATTCTCCTTCTAAGATAGATAATCTTATAGGTTAGAACTTTTGGATCTAGATTATTTTTTGTTTGTTTTTTTGTTTTACTAATGCACCTGGACTTGCATCAAAAATTAGTTTGTCCATCAGTCACAATTTGTTTGTGTTAGAGATTAGAGTTCAAGAACCAAGATTTAGCATGAAGTAGATTTCAAGTGTTCCTCTGTAATTAGCATAGTGTGGGCGTAACCGGTACCAGTTGTCTGAGTATCCAAAACTGTGAAAATTTAATAATGTGAATGTGAAAGTAATTTTTTTTAAAGATTTTATTTATTTATTCATGAGAGACACCGAGAGAGAGAGGCAGAGACATAGGCAGAGGGAGAAGCAAGCTCCATGCAGGGAGCCCAAAGTGGGACTCGATCCCAGGACTCCAAGACCACGCCCGAAGGCAGGCACTAAACCACTGAGCCATCCAGGGATCCCCCCAGTAAAAGTAATTATTGAGTGTTAGCCCCATTTAGAACCATTTAAGATACCATTGAAGGACATAGCTTCATCTCATTGGCAAAGCTTTTAACACCTTTTATATATAACACATACTATAATTTGTATACGGTTTAGTGGTGTATCAAGTAAAGGATGCAATAACTACAAATGAATATTTTAATTACGGTCTGCACTTCATCCCATCAGGACGTTGCCAAGCACAGCCATGGGTAATAAGTTAGTGTAGACAAACCTAAATACAGGTAAAAGGACACATGTTGAGAGAGGAGTGAAAGCCCACATTAGCCAATTGAGAGATTTTCTTTACCCAGTACGTTAGCTAGGATAACAGGTCTCATTTTTTTTGTCTCTGGATCCCTTTATACTTCCAGAATTAGTGAGGACTCCAAAGAGCTTTTATTTGTATAGAATATATCCACTGATATTTATCTTACTAGAAATTAAAACTAAAAAATTTAAATCACTTAGAAATAACAATAAACATATGTCATGTTAACAATAAACAAAATTTTTACAAAGAATCACTTTATTATCTATCATAGGAGAAAATCTAGTAAGAAGAGTTGCATTGATTTCCTTTTTTTTTTTTTTTTACATAACTCCAATGTCTAACATAACAGGAGCAGCTGGATTCTCATCCAGCTGTTCTGATCCCACACATCATGTATTCTGTGAAGAATTCTGTACATTGATAGGATAAGAATGAAAAAGGCAAATAATGTTTTAGTATTCATATAAAATAATTGACATTGGAGACACAGAGATCCCCAAGTCACACTTTGAGAATTAAAGCATTTTTAGCCATTTGAGAATTAAAGCATTTTTAGCCATTTGAGAATTAAAGCATTTTTAGCCATTGTGTCATTGTGTCATGATGATTCTTTTTTGTTAAATGTAATAACGCAATCTATAGGTCCTGGGAAGCTTTATTTCAGCTTCCTGGTTTGTGATCATTGTTCTCAAGCAATACCAAAGTAATTCTTTCTGAATTAAATGTGCCCAACCTATTGGTCTAGACCTGCTTACAACATAATTCTTACCATGCCCACAGCAACTCCAAACTGGTCCTTGACTGTTTTTTTTTTTCTTTTTCAGAAATGTTTTGTAATAGGCCTCATTTGTTTTTAGACCAGTTTTAGACTCACAGCAAAATTGAGCATCAAGTATGAAAAGTTTCCATATTCCCTTGTCTTCCCTCCCCCCTCCAACACACGGCCATCTTACACTATTGATACCCCCCACCAGAGAGGTACATTTGTTACAAATGATGAACTTACATTCATACATCATTGTCTCTCAAAGGCCACAGTTCACACTACGGCTCACTCTCAGTGATATATATTCTCAGGTTTGGGCAAACGTATAATGACATGTGCCCACCATTACAGTACCATACAGAATAGTTTCCACTGCCCTCAAAATTCTCTGTGATCATTCTGTACATCTCTGACTTTCTGGCTAATGCTGGCAACAGCAGATGATATTATGGTGTGCATAGTTTTGCCTTTTCCAGAATGTCATATAGTTGGAATCACAGAGTATGTAGCTTTCAGGTTGGCTACTTTCACTTAGTAATATGCATTTATGGTTCCTCCACATCTTTTTATGGCTTCATAGCTCTTTTTTCGGTGCCAAATAATATTCTGTTATCTGTATGTAGCACAGTTTACTTATGCGTTCACCTATTAAAGGCATCTCAATTGATCCCAAGTTTTGGCAGTCATAAACAGAGCTGGTGTAGACATCCATGTGTAAGTTTTTGTGTGGACATAAGTTTTGGGGCAAATACCAAGGAGCATGATTACTATATCATAGGTAAGAGCATGTTTAATTTTGTAAGAAACTGCAAAACTGTCATCCAGTGGCTTGACCACTTTGCATTCCCACTGCAATGAATGAGGGTTTCTGTTGCTCTACTTCTTTACTAGCATTTGGTGTTCTCAGTGTTTTGGATTTTGACCGTTCTGATAGGTGTGGAGTGATTGTTCATTGTTGTTTTAATTTGCAGTTTCTCAATGACCTATGATGTTGATCATTTTTTCACAGGCTGTTTGCCATCGCTGTATGTATTTTGGTGAGGTGTTTGCTAAGGTTTTTTGCTCACTTTTTTAATCGGATTGTTCATTTTCTTATTATTGAGTTTTATAAGTTCTTTGTATATTCAATACAAATATTTTGTGTCTTTTGTAAATATTTTCTCCCAGCCCATGGCTTGTCCTTTTATTCTCTTGACGGTTTTTCACAGAGCATAAGTTTTTAATTTCAGTGAAGTTCGACTTATCCATTGTATCTTTCATGGATCATTCCCTTGGTTTTGCATCCAATAGCCAAGGTCATCAAGGTTTTCTCCTATATTATCTTCCAGGAGTTTTACACTTTTGTGTGTTGCATTTAAGTCTATGATCCATTTTTTAATTGAAGTATAATTAACATACAATGTTATCTTAGTTTCAGGTATTTGACATTGATTCAACAGTTCTCCACATTACTTAACCCACGATAAGTGTAGTCATCATCTGTCACCACACAATGTTGCTACAGTATTATTGACTATATTCCCTGTGCCGTACTTCTCATCTCTGTAATTTATTTACTGTTTACTTTGGTCTCTCATCCATTTTGAATTATTTTTTGTGAAGTCTGTAAGGTCTGTGCATTTTTTTTTTTTAGATTATAAAAAGCTTCCTCTTTAATCAAGGCTTTTAAACATGGAACAGATTCCTTGAATAAAATGAAAAGACTCCAATATATTGAAATATAAACCACCATACATACAACACCCAGCAGGAAAAAAAAAAAAACTGCAAGTTTACACAATCCCCGTGACAGCCATGGCCTATCGTCAGATGCTTCCTCTATGTACCAAGTGTGCTCTGCTGGGTACACAGCTCAGCTGAGGCTGCAGCCCAAAGAGTGCTCAACTGGCCGGGCCATGGTGCTGTTGGCTCTGCTCAAGCAAAACAGCAGCACAAACGGTGTACTGAACATCCTTTAAATATCAAAGTGAGAAAACAAGAAGGCAACATAATGATGTTATCAGGAAGTTTTATTTTTATTATATTATTTATATTTTATTTTTATTATAGATTATAGATAAATTATAATAAATTATTAATAAATTATAGATTTATTTTTATTTCATTTTATTTATTTATTTATTTTGCTGTGGATGTCAGGTTTGATCGGGTTGGTAGTGAAATGAACTAGAGAGGCCAGGCAAAGGTGGGTGAGGCAAGCTTTAATGGAAGTGCTGTTGGGGGAGGAAGACCGGGAAGTGGCGCAGGGATAACACCCGCAGGCCTTTCTAGGGAAGGGTAGGGTAGTGTCGGTGTAGGGTGATAGCTGCTTCTGTCTATATATGGTACAGAGTTAGGTAAGGTGGGTTTCTGTTTCCTGTAGGTCCTGTCTCCCCATGATGATGGATCCTTGGTGGTCGGCTGATAGCGGCCAAGTCCTGAGGCAAGGGTGACAAGGTGGTTGGTGCTCCCGACCCCTCCGGATCCCTTGGGCCCAACAGTGGAGTGTTTACATTTTCACAGACTTTTTGGTTTTAGCAAAAGTCCACAGAGTTACTTTAATGTACAATCTCATCCTTTCTTTTAAAACTACCTGTTAAGTATATTTTTAGCCAATTACCAATTATTCAGATTAATAAGATTATAAAAATAACTGACAAGAGTACAAGTCACCTATACTTGACTTTAAAGTAAATATACCTTTTTTTTTTTTTTAATATACCTATTTTTTAATGCTTGTTGCTCATATTCTTCTACTGGCAGCAGGAGATAAAGGTGGCTCTTAATCCAGCCAATTCATTCTTGAAGTAGATATTTGCAAGTGCTAAATTCCAGGTACCCTATTAGAACCTTAATGATATCTTCCCTCATTGAACCCTCAGAGGGCTCATAGGTTAGAGACCAGCTATGGTGGATTTGTTTCTTAAAACTCCATCAGATAATTAGTGTTAGTCCCATTCTATAAATGAGGAAACTGTGGCTCAGGAAATTAGGGTTTTTTTGCCCAAAATCACACTGTAATAAATGGTGAGGTTCTTGGTCACACTTAAAAGTCCATGTTGCCTCCAGAACAGTGATTTCAACATGGAGTCATAATTAATAGAATGAAAGTGGGAAGGAAAATCAACCTCACTTTCAAAAAGACCTTTGATCCTAAATCATAGTATCTGGCCTTCTGGAGCTGGTTACAGCATATACCATCCATTCTCATCTTTGGAATACTTTCCACTTTCCTCTAAAGAAATACACTACCATGGAGGCTCTGCCATCCTACGTATTGAATTATCTCTTAATTATACAGAAAGCTGTTAAATCAGACTGGCTGAGCAAGCAGCCTCTATTGCAAGCATCAATTTCTTCACCTGTGGAGATAACAATAGCTACCTGAAGGTTATTAGAATTAAAGGAGAAATGCGTGTAAAGCAATTATAAGGTTACAAAGTGCCCAACTCTAAGGTAATGCTCAGGAAATATTAGGTGTGAGAGAGGGAGGGGCATGCATGGTACTGGGGTAATACTTTCCCCCTGACAAATTACTCAAGCAGCACAAAATAAACATTCTAAATTAAATTGACAAACTGTTATATACTCATCTTGATGTAATAATATCAAAGATAAGATGAAAAGGCTGGTGCACCTGCGTGGCTCAGTCGAGTAAGTGTCTGCCTTCAGCGTGGGTCATGACCCCAAGGTCTTGGGATCAAGCCCCACATCATGCTCTCTGCTCAGCAGGAAGCCTGCTTCTCCCTCTCCCTCTCCCTCTCCCTCTGCCACTCCCCCTGCTTGTGCTCTCTCTCTCTCTCTCTCTGTCAAATAAATAAAAATCTTTTAAAAAGGGAAGGAGGGCGGAAGGAAGGAAGGAAGGAAGGAAGGAAGGAGGGAGGGAGGGAGGGAGGGAGGGAGGGAAGGAAGGAAGGAAGGAAGGAAGGAAGGAAGGAAGGAAGGAAGGAAGGAAGGAGCAAGCGAGCAAATATGAATTTACCTCAGTTACGTTGTCTGTGACCTCAAAGGAATGTAAACATAGCCATTAAATTTGGTAGTTGCACTCAATGGTTCTATTTTAAAATGTCTTGAGAAAATGAGAAAAGTATTATAAAGCAGTTTATTTAGCTGTATCCAAATTATAAAATCCTAAGGCTCCCAGAGTGTAGCTAATGTAAATTTAGCATTCATAGAGAAAGAAAAGAGTGGACAAGATTACCTTTTCTATGCTGGGAATACACATCATAGATTATGGACTTGGATTCTCTCAAGAATCTATCTTTTTTATTCTTTTTTTCTTTTTTTTTTTTTTTTTTTTTTTAGCTGACAGCATTTTGAAACAGAGAAAGGTCCTATAGGCATAAGTAGTTCATTTTTATTAGAAAATTTAAGGAGCCAAGGTCCTTGGGATTAAGCACAATGTAGTAAAAAAGTTATTTCACAATGGGAGTTACGGATAGCAACCAAGCCAGTACAAAATGAAAGTTGCCATTGTACACAGGCAATCAAGAAAATATGAAAAAAGTTAAGTGATGCTTAAAGTGGGAATGAAAAACCCAAATACTAAGATTCCAGGTGAAATTTAGTGAAAGAAGATGCAGAATTTGTACATAGTTGCTTGTGTTTCTATAAAAACATTTTGATTTGTGTCATTTTCTTTCATAGAATTATTAGATGAAATTAATACTAACATATTGATTTTTCAAATAACCTAATTTGTATTTATAATACAATTTAAAAAAACATTGAAAAAGGACAGGAAAGAAAAAATGGTAATTTCATACCCCCCAGAGAATCATCATTAATGGTTCTATCTTCATATATATATTACACCTTTCTCAAGGATGGAAAAACTTATCCAATTTTTCATTGTAAGTCTTTCATGAGTGAATAATCCAACAGTTACATATTTTGTAAGTGCACTGCTATTTCCTTAGATTAAAGGAAGTGAAACTGCTGAGTCAGGTATAGTTTTGTTTGTGCGTTTGTTTTTTAACAAGGTATAATTTACATATAAGAAGTTGCATAGTTATTTGTTCATCTTGATTAGTTTTAAAAATTGTATACACCCATGTAAAAACTACCAAAACAAGATCTAGAACATATACATCACCCCTGAAAGTTCCCTCGTGCTGCTTTTAACCAGGTCTTTCCCCCAGATCATTCTGATTTTTGTCGGCTCAGGTGTGTCTTGATAACATCTCTGCTAGATTGCATTCCAGAAAATTAAATCATTTACCTGTACCAGCAATGTATGAAGTTGCTGGTTTCTCCTTACCCTAAATATTATGTATGTGTATGTTGTAAAATATCGCAGATAACAGATAAAGATACATTAATCTTTGGCAGCTCCTACTTTGTATTATATTTTGTATTTCTTTGTTTACTGGTAAAGAAACAAACTTTTTGAATATGTTAACTGGTCATTTACATTTCATCCTTTTGGTGGTGGTGGTTAATTGTATAGTATGATTATGTATTTCTTGCTGATTTACAAAATCTCTTAAATATGAAGGATGTATTTTGTTTTAAATATTTTTACTAGTTTGTCATAACAGTTTGTGAAGAGTTTGTTTTGTTTTTAACATGAAGTTTTCAGTGTGCATTGCTAAATCCACCAATCTTTTTCTTCATGTTTGTGGCCTGGTGTCATTCTTCAGTTTTTCATAATCCCAGGATTATATAAATACCTACTTACATCTTTCCCTAGTATTTTTATAATTTCATTTTTATTTTTAATTGACATCTTTACCTGGAATTATTTGGTGTATGATGTTAAGTTACTCTTGCAACTTTTTCTTCTAAGTTGCTAACTTCCACAACTGAATAATCCTGTGTTTTCTCCCACTGATATGAAACATGTCCACATGTCCTTTATCATAGAGTAAGGTTTTAGGAATATTTTTGGGTCAGTTTCATTATTTTACATGAATTTTTTCTGTCTATTCCTATGTCAGTACTTAACTAATAAATTATTGTAGCCATATAATACTACTTAATATCTGGTAAGCAATTTGGACCTTTATTGTTCAACACATATTTTTACTTTAAAAGTTTAAGCCTCTGGATAATGTGCTCCATTCTTATTTTCTCTGAGTTAACCACACCTGGAAAAATCTTAGACAACTGACCATGGAATCAATAAAAAGGCCCCATTATTTAACAGGTGGCCACTACCTGAATTGCAGCCCTAGTGCCAAGAAGGAAATAATCAGTCTTTAGACAAACTCCCTACCTTCAAAGTAATGGAAAAGATTGCATGTGGAAAATAAGTAGCATGAGGAATAAAAAAGAACAAAATCTAGGATATTTGATTGCCATTTTATAGTATAGGTTTATATTTTTTTTTATGAGAAGTTTGATCAGAATTTTTTCCATCTCCCTGATACTGAACAAAAAAGCACAAAGGATTAACAAAGTCATACAGTAGATAACACTTTTATTTTACATGACGTCAATCCCCAGGACATCTAGGATGGCCATATATAAATACAAGCCACAAAATCTTCCAAAGACATTTGTTAATAATATTCCTACCATTTTGAATTATTAACGTCCCTTATCCTCTCTGGTATTGATGCAGATAATCAAGTTAAATATAATAATAATGTTCTATTCTTTGTGTGCAGCTAATTCAGTTGGCCATGATATGTAGAATTTGGGCTTGAGCTGATTTTTGGTAGATCTAAAAGGTATAAGAAGAAGCTCGCTCATACTGAACATTTACAAAGCACTAGTCTTTTTCAAACATAAAAGCTAGATGTTATTCTTATGCTGAAATCATATGGGAAGAATCTGAGGCACAAAAAGGTTAAATAACTTTGGTCAAGATCTCATAGCTAGGAAGTAGTAGATCTCAAAAATAGCTAATCATGCTTGGCTCAATAGTTTTTATGTTGCGTGTGTGATTTTATATTGTAACAATTCCTCTAACTGAAGTAGCCTACATATTTTTCACATTTGCTTATAAAGCAGTGTTATTATTTTTTAAACTGTAGTAACAAGGCCAAACAAGTGACTTCAGGACTTTATTATAAATATTTGGCCAGGTAGCCCAAGTGGCTCAGCAGTTTAGCGCTGCCTTCTGCCCAGGGCGTGATCCTGGAGTCCCCAGATCGAGTCCCACGTCAGGCTCCCTGCATGGAGCCAGCTTCTCCCTATGTGTCTCTGCCTCTCTCTCTCATGAATAAATAAATAAAATCTAAAAAATAATAATAATAAAGGCGGATAGACAATTCTTTACCAAAAACTTATTTTGATTTTTTTTAAAGATTTTATTTATTTATTCATGAGAGAGAGAGAGAGAGATTGAGGCAGAGACACAGATAGAGGGAGAAGCAGGCTCCATGCAGGGAGCCCGATGTGGGACTCGATCCTGGGTCTCCAGGATCATGCTCTAGTCTGAAGGTGGTGCTAAACCGCTGAGCCACCCAGGGATCCCCAATCCCCCTTTAAATCATGGCAGATATTAAGTCCATGTCCTTAATATTATAAACTATATTATTTGAATAATTAAAATTTGGAAAGCTATTTAAAAGTTTAACTTAAACAAGAAGTTCCTGCCACATTTACTCATAATTTTCCATGGGAATATAAAGAGTAGAGTGGTTATTAGTATGGGATTTGGAGTCAGACCTGATTTGAATCCCCACTTGGAAATTTACTAGCTGTGTGATTTCAAGCAAATTGCATAACTTTTCTAATCCTGTTCCTTAAACTGTAATCTGAGGATAATAATAGTACCTTTCTGATAGGTTGGTTTGTAGATTAAATGAAATACTTTTTTTTTTTTAAGATTTTATTTATTTATTCATGAGAGACACAGAGAGAGAGAGGCAGAGACACAGGCAGAGGGGGAAGCAGGCGCCATGCAGGTAGCCTGACATGGGACTCAATCCCGGGTCTCCAGGATCACACCCCAGGCCAAAGGCAGACGCTCAACCGCTGAGCCACCCAGGCTGCCCAATTAAATGAAATACTTTTTTTTAGAGGATTTAGCAGGGTGTCAGTGCTCAATACATTTTTTAGTTATTCTCATTTCTTATTTTGTCATTAGTTTTGAAAACTAATTTTGCTATATTTGATGGTCAGTAGATCTATCAAAATAATGATTAGAATTTATACCATTTCTAAAAAAAGCGTTTATACCATTTCTATAATGTTTGACAGCTTTTTATGACCTTTTCTTAATTAACCCAAACTATAATAAGTTGCAGTAGTTTTTAGTTTCTGTCATAATTCTTTCTGAGATAAATAAATTTGAGATTTGATGTTTTGTAGTGAACATGAATGCCTCATGAATGAAATACTATTTTTTTTCCTTGAGGCTGGTACTAAAAAAAGGAGTGGGGCGGGGGTATATCAGTTGAAAATAGAATTTAAATATAATGCACAAACACATCACTTTAGAGAACATGGAATTATAAGCTCAATATAACATAAATATTTTCTTCCATTCCTCTCTTAGGCAAGTTCTAAGGTAGTGATAAAAATGAAGCAAAAAGGAATATGATTATAGATCTCATTCCCTAATTAGTGTTCATTTTCTAAAGGACTATAAATAATGCTGCAGAAGAACAATGAGGTTTGTCATAACTAAGAGCTGATTGTGGAAAGGTGGTTATTTTATTTCTAAGCTCTCTCTCTGTCCAGTCCCTGAAGTCACCTCTTTTTCTGCTTTTTTCTTCTAAATAAAGAAAACTCTTCTGAATAGACTCTACTTTCATACAGTTTGACCTGAAATAAATTTCTACACATTAGGTAAGTTTGCTTTGTTCATGGATTTGTTCTCAGAGAGACGGGCAGATAGCCATGTACACCAGCTGCTTACCAGGCCTTTTTGACTGAGAACTCCATCTTCCCAAGTTGTTTTGTTAGTTCACCAGCCACAGATTAAATGTTATTGGCTGAGCAGTTGGTTAAACCCCAGGGCAGGTGTAAAAATGCATATTACAGATTTATTCTGGAAAGCCTCTTAAATCCTTCCACCTGTGTCCTACTGAGTGTGAAGCATGCTAGATAGGGAAGAAAGCTGAGAAATTATTCCCATGCTGATGAAGATATTTTAAAAATTACATCTTTCACTTTTGCTCCAACAATACTCAATTCTTATTAACAACATTCTATAATATGAGGATTATTTTTCTTTTTAAATGAGGGAAGCAAATCGTTTTTTAAGAGTTGGCTTTTCAAACTCCAAACCAATGAAGAAATATTAACATTCATTCAAAATTCAGAACAAAGGAAGTGTTCCCGTGTTAACGATAAACAGAAAAAGAAATTCCACTAGTGTTCATCTTTGTTTTCTTTTTCCATGGACTAGCATCTCTTGTAGTTTACCTAATGTTCTGTTTTCCTATACTTATCTTCATTTGTATTTCAAATATTTAAAAATATATTTTTTTAATTTTTCATTTCTATTGTGCTCCTACTGTCAATTTTTAAATCTCCTAAGTTTTGGACGTTTCTGTCTGCATTTTTCTCTGCTTCCTTTGTCACTGTTTCTGTTTCCCATTTTGAGTCTTCTTTTGTTCTCTTCCTCCTTGATTTCTTTCTCTTGTATAGCTATCTAATTCATGTTGAAAAAGATCCACACTATTTTCATATGGAGTGATATTTTAACCCTTTAACTTCTTAATTCCTAAAGAAGCTTTGAACATTTGTGAAAAGAGAATCCTAAGTTACTTGTAATCAGTGATAGAGAAGTGTTCTAAAATTAAAAGTTCATAAGCTTTTTACCTAAATATTACATTTTGATAGTTAAAATGCTGTCAGAATGAATCATCTGATGTCTTAAAATATATTCTAGAAATCATATGAAAATGTCAAAACATTTAAACAAAACTGTCATTTACATTTTAAACAGTATCAAAAGTAAAATCACAGAAGAAAAATAGTTGTAATATTTGGGGTTGATAATGTCATTATTCTCTATATGGCTAGTTTTGATTAATTCATTTGAAGTAAAACTAAAAGTTTATTATTAGATATAAGATATTACATATACTTATATCTAATAAAGTATACATTAGATATAGTTTCTTAGAATTGTTATAAGTACCAAATGTTTAACATAGTTATACCCAGATTCTCCAGAAATTATTTTTACTGTTTTTTTTTTAATTTTTTATTGGTGTTCAATTTACTAACATACAGAATAACCCCCAGTGCCCGTCACCCATTCACTCCCACCCCCCGCCCTCCTCCCCTTCTACCACCCCTAGTTCGTTTCCCAGAGTTAGCAGTCTTTACGTTCTGTCTCCCTTTCTGATATTTCCCACACATTTCTTCTCCCTTCCCTTATATTCCCTTTCACTATTATTTATATTCCCCAAATGAATGAGAACATATAATGTTTGTCCTTCTCCGACTGACTTACTTCACTCAGCATAATACCCTCCAGTTCCATCCACGTTGAAGCAAATGGTATTTGTCATTTCTAATAGCTGAGTAATATTCCATTGTATACATAAACCACATCTTCTTTATCCATTCATCTTTCGTTGGACACCGAGGCTCCTTCCACAGTTTGGCTATTGTGGCCATCGCTGCTATAAACATCGGGGTGCAGGTGTCCCGGCGTTTCACTGCATCTGTATCTTTGGGGTAAATCCCCAATAGTGCAATTGCTGGGTCGTAGGGCAGGTCTATTTTTAACTCTTTGAGGAACCTCCACACAGTTTTCCAGAGTGGCTGCACCAGTTCACATTCCCACCAACAGTGTAAGAGGGTTCCCTTTGCTCCGCATCCCCTCCAACATTTGTTGTTTCCTGCCTTGTTAATTTGCCCCATTCTCACCGGTGTGAGGTGGTATCTCATTGTGGTTTTGATTTGTATTTCCCTGATGGCAAGTGATGCAGAGCACTTTCTCATATGCATGTTGGCCATGTCTATGTCTTCCTCTGTGAGATTTCTCTTCATGTCTTTTGCCCATTTCATGATTGGATTGTTTGTTTCTTTGGTGTTGAGTTTAATAAGTTCTTTATAGATCTTGGAAACTAGCCCTTTATCTGATATGTCATTTGCAAATATCTTCTCCCATTCTGTAGGTTGTCTTTGAGTTTTGTTGACTGTATCCTTTGCTGTGCAAAAGCTTCTTATCTTGATGAAGTCCCAATAGTTCATTTTTGCTTTTGTTTCTTTTGCCTTCGTGGATGTATCTTGCAAGAAGTTACTGTGGCCGAGTTCAAAAAGGGTGTTGCCTGTGTTCTTCTCTAGGATTTTGATGGAATCTTGTCTCACATTTAGATCTTTCATCCATTTTGAGTTTATCTTTGTGTCTGGTGAAAGAGAGTGGTCTAGTTTCATTCTTCTGCATGTGGATGTCCAATTTTCCCAGCACCATTTATTGAAGAGACTGTCTTTCTTCCAATGGATAGTCTTTCCTCCTTTATCGAATATTAGTTGACCATAAAGTTCAGGGTCCACTTCTGGGTTCTCTATTCTGTTCCACTGATCTATGTGTCTGTTTTTGTGCCAGTACCACACTGTCTTGATGACCACAGCTTTGTAGTACAACCTGAAATCTGACATTGTGATGCCCCCAGATATGGTTTTCTTTTTTAAAATTCCCCTGGCTATTCGGGGTCTTTTCTGATTCCACACAAATCTTAAAATAATTTGTTCTAACTCTTTGAAGAAAGTCCATGGTATTTTGATAGGGATTGCATTAAACGTGTATATTGCCCTGGGTAACATTGACATTTTCACAATATTAATTCTGCCAATCCATGAGCATGGAATATTTTTCCATCTCTTTGTGTCTTCCTCAATTTCTTTCAGAAGTGTTCTATAGTTTTGAGGGTATAGATCCTTTACATCTTTGGTGAGGTTTATTCCTAGGTATCTTATGCTTTTGGGTGCAATTGTAAATGGGATTGACTCCTTAATTTCTCTTTCTTCAGTCTCATTGTTAGTGTATAGAAATGCCACTGATTTCTGGGCATTGATTTTGTATCCTGCCACACTACCGAATTGCTGTATGAGTTCTAGCAATCTTGGGGTGGAGACTTTTGGGTTTTCTATGTAGAGTATCATGTCATCGGCGAAGAGGGAGAGTTTGACTTCTCCTTTGCCAATTTGAATGCCTTTAATGTCTTTTTGTTGTCTGATTGCTGAGGCTAGGACTTCCAGTACTATGTTGAATAGCAGTGGTGAGAGTGGACATCCCTGTCTTGTTCCTGATCTTAGGGGAAAGGCTCCCAGTGCTTCCCCATTGAGAATGATATTTGCTGTGGGCTTTTCGTAGATGGCTTATAAGATGTCGAGGAATGTTCCCTCTATCCCTACACTCTGAAGAGTTTTGATCAGGAATGGATGCTGTATTTTGTCAAATGCTTTCTCTGCATCTAATGAGAGGATCATATGGTTCTTGGTTTTTCTCTTGCTGATATGATGAATCACATTGATTGTTTTATGGGTGTTGAACCAGCCTTGTGTCCCAGGGATAAATCCTACTTGGTCATGGTGAATAATTTTCTTAATGTACTGTTGGATCCTATTGGCTAGTATCTTGTTGAGAATTTTTGCATCCATGTTCATCAGGGATATTGGTCTGTAATTCTCCTTTTTGTTGGGGTCTTTGTCTGGTTTTGGAATTAAGGTGATGCTGGCCTCATAGAACAAATTTGGAAGTACTCCATCTCTTTCTATCTTTCCAAACAGCTTTAGGAGAATAGGTATGGTTTCTTCTTTAAACGTTTGATAAAATTCCCCTGGGAAGCCATCTGGCCCTGGACTCTTGTGTCTTGGGAGGTTTTTGATGACTGCTTCAATTTCCTCCCTGGTTATTGGCCTGTTCAGGTTTTCTATTTCTTCCTGTTCCAGTTTTGGTAGTTTGTGGCTTTCCAGGAATGCGTCCATTTCTTCTAGATTGCCTAATTTATTGGCGTATAGCTGTTCATAATATGTTTTTAAAATCGTTTGTATTTCCTTGGTGTTGGTAGTGATCTCTCCTTTCTCATTCATGATTTTATTAATTTGAGTCTTCTCTCTCTTCTTTTTAATAAGGCTGGCTAATGGTTTATCTATCTTATTAATTCTTTCAAAGAACCAACTCCTGGTTCTGTTGATCTGTTCCACAGTTCTTCTGGTCTCGATTTCGTTGAGTTCTGCTCGAATCTTTATTAACTCCCTTCTTCTCCTGGGTGTAGGATCTATTTGCTGTTTTTTCTCTAGCTCCTTTATGTGTAAGGTTAGCTTTTGTATTTGAGTTCTTTCCAGTTTTTGAATGGATGCTTGTATTGCGATGTATTTCCCCCTTAGGACTGCTTTTGCTGCATCCCAAAGATTTTCAACGGTTGTATCTTCATTCTCATTAGTTTCCAGGAATCTTTTTAATTCTTCCTTAATTTCCTGGTTGACCCTTTCATCTTTTAGCAGGATGGTCCTTAACCTCCACGTGTTTGAGGTCCTTCCAAACTTCTTGTTGTGATTTAGTTCTAATTTCAAGGCATTATGGTCTGAGAATATGCAGGGGACAATCCCCATCTTTTGGTATCGGTTCAGACCCGATTTGTGACCCAGTATGTGGTCTATTCTGGAGAAAGTTCCATGTGCACTTGAGAAGAATGTGTATTCAGTTGAGTTTGGATGTAAAGTTCTGTAGATATCTGTGAAATCCATCTGGTCCAGTGTATCATTTAAAGCTCTCGTTTCTTTGGAGATGTTGTGCTTAGAAGACCTATCGAGCATAGAAAGAGCTAGATTGAAGTCACCAAGTATAAGTGTATTATTATCTAAGTATTTCTTCACTTTGGTTAATAATTGATTTAAATATTTGGCAGCTCCCACATTCGGGGCATATATATTGAGGATTGTTAAGTCCTCTTGTTGAATAGATCCTTTAAGTATGATATAGTGTCCCTCTTCATCTCTCACTACAGTCTTTGGGGTAAATTTTAGTTTATCTGATATAAGGATGGCTACCCCTGCTTTCTTTTGAGGACCATTTGAATGGTAAATGGTTCTCCAACCTTTTATTTTCAGGCTGTAGGTGTCCTTCTGTCTAAAATGAGTCTCTTGTAGACAGCAAATAGATGGGTCCTGCTTTTTTATCCAGTCTGAAACCCTGCGCCTTTTGATGGGGTCATTAAGCCCGTTCACATTCAGAGTTACTATTGAGAGATATGAGTTTAGTGTCATCATGATATCTATTCAGTCCTTGTTTTTGTGGACTGTTCCACTGAACTTCTTCTTAAAGGGGAATTTTAAGAGTCCCCCTTAAAATTTCTTGCAGAGCTGGTTTGGAGGTCACATATTCTTTTAGTTGCTGCCTGTCTTGGAAGCTCTTTATCTCTCCTTCCATTTTGAATGAGAGCCTTGCTGGATAAAGTATTCTTGGTTGCATGTTCTTCTCATTTAGGACCCTGAATATATCCTGCCAGCCCTTTCTGGCCTGCCAGGTCTCTGTGGAGAGGTCTGCTGTTACCCTAATACTCCTCCCCATAAAAGTCAGGGATTTCTTGTCTCTTGCTGCTTTAAGGATCTTCTCTTTATCTTTGGAATTTGCAAGCTTCACTATTAAATGTCGAGGTGTTGAACGGTTTTTATTGATTTTAGGGGGGGATCTCTCTATTTCCTGGATCTGAATGCCTGTTTCCCTTCCCAGATTAGGAAAGTTTTCAGCTAGAATTTGTTCAAATACATATTCTGGCCCTCTGGCCCTTTCAGCACCCTCGGGAACACCAATTAAACGTAAGTTTTTCTTCCTCAGGCTGTCGTTTATTTCCCTTAATCTATCTTCATGGTCTTTTAATTGTTTGTCTCTTTTTTCCTCAGTTTCCCTCTTTGCTATCAACTTGTCTTCTATGTCACTCACTCGTTCTTCCACCTCGTTAACCCTTGTCGTTAGGACTTCTAGTTTGGATTGCATCTCATTCAATTGATTTTTAATTTCTGCCTGATTAGCTCTAAATTCTGCAGTCATGAAGTCTCTTGAGTCCTTTATGCTTTTTTCTAGAGCCACCAGTAGCTGTATAATAGTGCTTCTGAATTGGCTTTGTGACATTGAATTGTAATCCAGATTTTGTAACTCTGTGGGAGAGAGGACTGTTTCTGATTCTTTCTTTTGAGGTGAGGTTTTCCTTCTAGTCATTTTGCTCAGTGCAGAGTGGCCAAAAGCAAGTTGTATTGGGAAAAGGAGAAAAAGAGAGGAGAGAAAGAAAGAAAGAAAAGAGAAAGAGAAAAAAAGGAAGAAAAAAACGAAAAAGAAAAAAAGGGAAGAAGAAGAGAAAGAAAAAGAAAGGAGAAAAAAAAGGGGGGTGGTGGAAGGAAACAAATCAAAAAGCAAAACAAAACAAAACAGGAAAAAAAAAAAAAGAACCATGGGGGAGTATCTTCTGATTCTGTGTACTTTAAGTCCCTTGGCTTCCCCTGGAAGTTGTCAGTCAGTCTAGCTGGTCTTCTGGGGGAGGGGCCTGTTGTGCTGATTTTCAGGTGTTAGCACTTGGGGGAGCTGCTCTGCCCCCTGCCTGGTGCAGGGCTCAGTGGGGGTTGTTTACCCCGTGAGGCCCCAGGAGGAACAGCCCCAGTGGTGGGGCAGCTCTGGAAACCTGGATTCAGCCCCCGCAGTAACTCCGGAGCTCTCGGTCTGCAGGGCCTGGAGGCTCCGGGCGGGGCCGCTGATCTGCTCAGCTGGGGCAGGAGCGTCCTTGCTGTCCTGGGCCCTCCTGGCCTCTGCCTGTCCTGGGGGAGGCGGGATCCTGGGCTGTGTCCCGGCGCCCTGTGCTCCGGGGCCTGCGCTGGTGGATTCGCGCTCCCGCCCTGCAGCCCCCTCCGCGGAGCTGCCGCCCGAGCCCCCCGAGCTGCTCCAGGAACCGCACAGCCCCCTCTGCACGGAGCCTCTTCCTCTGCCCGAGCCCCTCCGAGCTGCTCCCGCCCCGCAGCCCCCCACGGAGCCGCCGCCCGAGCCCCCCCGAGCTCCTCCGAGCCCCTCCGAGCTGCTCCGGGTCCCGCCGTGGGCGCTGCAGCCCTTAGGGAGCTCGGCGCACTCTCCCGGGGCGCAGGTGTCTGTTAGTGTCCCCGGGAGCCCGAGGGCATCCCCGCCCTCCTGGGTCCTGCTCCAACTCCCCGCGAGCCCCTTTCCCCCGGGAAGGTCGGTGCAGCTCCTGCTCCTCCGGGACGGGGCTCTCCTGTCCTGGGGACACTCGCCCCGGCCTCAGCCCGGCTCCTCGGGGCCCCTCCCCCTTGGAGGCCTTCGTTTCTTTATTTCTTTTTCCCCGTCTTCCTACCTTGATAGAAGCGCGAACTCTTCTCACTGTTGCATTCCAGGTGTTCTCTCTTTAATTCTCAGGCCGAATTCCTAGATTTTCAGGATGATTGGAAGGTTTTCTAGGTAATTTGGTGGAGACAGGTGATTTGGAGACCCTACTCTTCCGCCATCTTGCCCCTCCCTCCAGAAATTATTTTTATCTCTATTTTTCATTAGCAGCAAAAGTACCTGTAAAAGTATCTGTCATCTTTAGGCTTCCAAAGTTTCTAGACTATGAACTGGGAGGCAGGCTTCAGTTTGATAAATAAGTTCACTATCTTCTCTTTATTTACTTATGTCTAAAATTGATTGGAGGGAAAGCAAGTCATTTGCTGATCTAGAAAATCCAGTTATCTACCAAAAGTTCTAAGACTTCAGTATTGTGGCCAGATACAAAATAAATACACAAAAATCAGTATCAGTTAATCAATCAGAGCTCTGAAATAATCACTTAGAAAATATATTTTTAAAGATTTTTATTTATTTGAGAGAAAAAGGGGACAAGTAGGGGAGGCAGAGGGAGAGAGAGAAAAGTAGACTCCCCACTAAGCAGGGAGCCCGATATGAGGCTCCATCCCAGGACCCTGAGTTCATGACCTGAGCCAAAAGCAGATACCTAACCAACTGAGCCACCCAAGTGCCCCCAAAACATGTATTTTTAAATTAAGAAAACACAACCTATTTTACAGCTAATAGATAGGTATACTATGTGTCTAGAATGCTTAATTTTTAACAAAAACCAAATTATCTCAAAATTAATCATGAACCTAACATCCAAATAAAAATATCAGCTGAAGGAGGAAGAAAAATATGCATGCAAAAATAGCCAAGAATTTTTTAAATAAAAAGAGTAGGAAAGTATAACTTCTCACTCCTTAGGTATAGGCTATGCATAGTAAGTTCCCTCCAAAGAGTACAACATGGAAAGCAGCGCAGGGAATATAACTTTAAGGGTGGAGAAAAGTGACAAGCACTCAGTACAGTGATCAAAGTCAACATCAGCATCATTAATCACGTCAATAGCATTTACCCTGTATATAATGTAATGAAAATTGCACTTTACACTGTGGTCTTTCTCCCAATAGCCCATAAGCCCACTCTGATCATGAGAAAAACATCAGATAACTTTCAGTAATGTAGGCATCCTTCAGAATACCCAACCAGTATGCCTCTTAACTGTCAAAGTGATCAAAACAAGGAAATTCTGAGAAATCACCATAGGCTAAGAAGAGCCTAAGGAGACATGACAACTAAACGTAATGTGATACCCTGAGCGGGATCCTGGAACAGAAGAAGGGAAGTTAGGTGAAAGCTAAATGTATTAGTCTCCTAGGGCTACCATAACAAAATACCACAGACTAGTGGCTTAAACAATACAAATTTATTTTCTCATAGGTTTAGAGGCTAGAAGTCGAAGATGAAAGTGTCAGCAGGGTTGATTTCTAGTGAGACCTCTTTCCTTGGCTCACAGTTAGCCACATTGTTATCACATGGCATGTGCTCCTAGTGGTTCTTCCTCTTCTTTTAAGGATACTAGTGCTCTTTGGATTAAGGCACACCTTCTGGAGCTTATGGAATCCTTTTTTAAACTGAGGTATAATTAACATATAAAATACTAGTTTTAGGGATCCCTGGGTGGCTTAGCGGTTTGGCGCCTGCCTTTGGCCCAAGGTGTGATCCTGGAGTCCCCAGATCGAGTCCCACATTGGGCTCCCTGCATGGAGCCTGCTTCTCCCTCTGCCTGTGTCTCTGCCAAACTCTCTCTCTCTCTGTCTTTCATGAATAAATAAAATCTTTAAAAAAAAAATAAAATAAAATACTAGTTTCAGATGTGCAATGTAATTATTCAATGTTTGCATGTATTGCCAAATGACATTTTTATCTTAAATACTTCCGTAAAGGCCATATTTTCAAATGCAGTCATGTCAGGAGTTAGGTCTTCAACTTATAAATTTGGGGGAACAAAATTTAGTCCATAACACTAAGGAAACATAAATAAACTATGGATTTAATAATAAGATATCAATATTGGTTCATTAAGTGTAACAAATGTACCATACTAACATGAGAAAATAATAATAGGGAAAATTGGTTTGGGAGTATAAGGGAACTGTCTGTACTATTTTTCTGTAAATCTAAACCTCTTGAAAAAAATCTATTTTAAAAAATAAATTTTGAGAAATGTTTTTTAAGAGTAAGAAGGTAATGGTCTTTCCTAGTCAAATGCCAAAATTATGATAATTAAATCAGTGGGATGGGATACTGTATAGAATGGATTATTCTAGAAAAGTTGGAACAATGAGGTAGTCACTTGGAAAAAATAATTAAGTTAGAACTGTATCTAGCCACATAAATAAAAAAAAAATCTAAATTGATAAAAGATTAACAAATGAAAAAGAGAACTGTGAAAGTGCTGTTGAAAACATAGGTGGATATTTACATGGTATTGTGTAGAAAGACTTAACCATGACTTTAAAGACCACAAAGGAAGAGGCTGCTCACAATGACTATATAAAAAATTCTAAAGTTCTATATGGATGGGAGGAAAGATGGATGGAGGGAGGAAGAAAGGAGATAGGTAAGTAAAACTCAACAAAAAAATTAAAAGGACACCTAGTTGTTCCAATTTCATTTCTAGAATAATACACCCTATACGGTATCCCATTCCACTGATTTTATTATCATAATTTTGGCATCTGGGAAAGATAAAAATTAAAGGACAAATGACAAATTAGCAAAGGTATTTGCAATGTATGTAATGAGTATAGGCTTATATTCTTAATATAGTAAAAGTTCTCGCAAATCCATAAGGAAAGGATAAATATCACATTCTTTTCAATGGGTAAAGGATGCACACACATATCACAGAAGAAATACAGATAGCCAAAAACCTGGGGAAAAGGAGAAAACAAAAGCTATTAAAGCAAACTAAGGCATTCTGCCAATGAGACTGTAAATTGATAAATCTTCTCTGGAGTGAAGTTAGACCATTTGTATGAAATACCTTAAAAATGTACAAATCTTTGTCCTAAGAATTCTACTTCTGGGAATATATCCTAAGCATTAGTAAAGATTCTCTGTTACAAATGATAGAAATATCTTAAACAAAACTGGGGTATTTATTAGCATGGAAAGCTTAGAGCGTAGAGCTAGGGCATGAGTAAATCAGCGAACTCAACCAGTGTCAGGAATCGCTCCTTTCTGTCTCCTGGCTCTATCTTTCTCTCAACTGGCCTCATCCATAAGCCAGCTTCGCCTAGGGGGTGGCAAAGATGACCTTCAGAACCTCTAGGATTATGTTACGGTTACGGTCAACCCAGTAGTTCCAGGAAAAGATCTTGAACCAGTTTTGTTTGGCCTTTTCAAATTCAAATGCCCATGCCCTGATATAATCACTGGTTATTCCTGGCAGACCTATTCCATGTGTCCCCTTACTGGGAAACGGACAGGGGGTGTCATCCCACTCCAACAACATGGACTCAGAGTGGTGAGGGTCATTTCTGAAAGAAAAAGAATTATGCTACCAAAAGAAAGAATGTTGAACCAGCCTATCCTCCCCAAAATTTCTACAAATAAGAAAATTGTTAGCAGCATTTTGTTTATAAAGGTGAAAATTTGAACAAGCCTAAGAATCTTACAACACAGGGTTGTCTGTAAATTATCTGTAGGATCAAATACTAGACAGTTTTGTGGGGTTTTTTAGATTTCATTTATTTATTTGAGAAAGAGAGCTCGTGGACACATGAGCAGAGGGGAGGGGCAGAAGGAAAAGAAGAAACAGACAACCCGTTGAGCAGGGAGCCTGATGTGGGGCTTGATCCCAGGACCCTGACATCACTACTTGAGCCAAAGGCAGGCACTTAACCAACATCTGATTCTTTGAAATACATGTCTGCATACATATGTACACACAGAGGTATAGGAAAAGTATAGGAGGTCTTGTGCCTGTATGTTCACAGTAGTTATTGATGAGCTGTGGGATCACAGATCATTTTCTTTTTTCTTTTTTCTTCTAAGGATTGTGTTACTTTGGACAAAGAAAAAACACAAAACCAGTGAATATATGTGAATCGTGCTATGAAAGTTATAAAATTTCTATCATTCTTTGATTCTGTAAACAGTTTCTACTCTTCGAATGGCTTGTAGTCTAGTATAAACCGATATATTTTAAAATATACGTATAAGCTTCTAAAGTTAGGTGTGATCAAATAAGTTATGTGTGCATGATGGTGTACAGGGAAGCATCTGAAAAAGTCTACGCGGTGTAATAGGATGTTATAAAGGGATAACTTTATATAAGCACAGTTTGTATGTAGCACACACAAAATAAATTGAGATAGTAAGTGTTGGACTTACTGGAATCTCGTTCTAATTATGTGAGGTAGCTAGGGTGCATATCACCATCTCCTCTTCACAGATGAAGAAACAGGCCTGAAAAGCAACGTGACTTTCTTTCAGTAACATTTAGTGATTGAAGTACAACTCAAACCCAGGTCTTCAGCTGTGATGCACCATTTCATAGAAGTGTCAGGGAAACTCCAAAGGAAGAGCAGATCCTGAAACCCAGGGCAGTCAGAGATTTTTAGGATGAAATGGGAATTACCCTGGACTTTGAAAGGACAGGGGACACGGACCAGTGGGAAGAGGGTGGTAGGACATTCCAGAGAAGTGACATGGAAAGAGTATGCTGCAGGCCATCTATGATGATACAGAGCAGGGTGTGGTCCTGTCAAAGAATTAAATGTGGCAAAACTTGAAAACTGTTTTGCCTTGCTAAAATTTTTCTTTAAAAACAAAAGGGCTGTTTTTGCTTTTCAAATGCTAATCTCCTTTTCAGTCCTCCCCCTCAAAAAAACCTTCCATCAGATCATTTAAGTTTCTTATCTAAAGCCCTATAGAATGATAAGCTTAAATTATAACCAGAAGTAATTTAGTTGGGTTTCTTAGGAATTCTAATTTAACAGAGAAATGAGAAGCTGTCAACACAATATGCTAAAGACAAATTATGTGGATGACAAAGTTTCCCAAAGAATGGCAAGGCCTTTCAGCCCAAGTAGAGGGAGGCTGTCTGAGGACAGTACACGCGGTCCCCCCCCCCCCACATCCCTCAAAGACCAAGAGTACGAAAGACAAATGCTAATCATTAGGCAATTTAAGTGGCCAATTGAGGAAGAGAAGTGTTGGATTTTCATAGCATGAAGTTAGTAGTGGTGGAAATACTTCGTTTTAGCCTTTTCTATGGTCTTGTGGAGTTTGAGAGTTATTAACCTAGAAAACTCAAGGGTTTATAAACATAATGGCTAAATAATTTGGAATTATACATTAATACTATCAGGGAGAGGGGCACATGGGCGGCTCAGCAGTTGAGCATCTGCCTTTGGCTCAGGGCGTGATCCCAGAGTCCTGGAATCGAGTCTCACATCAGGCTCAGTCCCACATCAGGCTCACTTCGGGGAGCCTGCTTCTCCCTCTGCCTGTGTGTCTGCCTCTCTCCGTGTCTCTCATGAATAAATAGGTAAAATCTTTAAAAAAAAAAAAAAAAAAAAAAAACTATCAGGGAGAATGGTGAACAAAACCAGAATTCTAGCCAAAGATTTTTGAAGTGACTGGTAACCCAGAAACATTTATTTATTCATCAAAAATACATTGAGGGTATTTTTCTTGCCAAGCATTGGTGACTGGTGCTGGTATAAAGGCAAGTAAAACAAAGCCAACTAGAGTCTAGTGAGGGAGCCTAAACTAGAGAGATGTGCAGAAGGCCTAACACCACTGGAAGAAGAGGACAGTCCAGGAGAGGAATCAGGGACTGGCTCCCACAGGGGATGACACCTCAGCCAGCACAAGGGAGGAAGTGTATCACCGTAGAGAGCCAGTAAGCAGGCAGGAGAAAGCAGGTTTTGTTCAGGAAACCGCAAGTAATTCGGGATGTCTGGAGTATAATTGTGATCAGAGAAGGTGACACAGGAACTTGGAAGCAAAAGCCAAATTATAGAGAGGCCACATAAGAAATTTGGGTTTCATTCTATAGACAATGGGGAGCACTGAAGGATTTAAAACAGAAGAGTTCTCATGGCTAGATTTGCATCTTTGAAAAAAATATATAAATAATAGAAAAGACCTGGCTATCATCATCAACCACAAGGCACTCCTTAGCAATTAGATGCCTGACAGGAGACTGCCAGAGATCTACCCTTACAAAGTCAGGCCCTGGGCCCTTGGCTCTCCCACCCTGGGAACCTCCAGCTGAACAGGGTGTCCCAACCTAGCATCCTCATTTTAGGAAGTAAAAGAAGAAACGGAGACTGAGATCCTAGTGAGCAGTGATTAGAGGCAATAATGGGATAAAAATTTACAATGGAAACTAATTACTTTTTTTTTTTTTTTTTTAAACAAGTGTTCATCTAAAAAAGAGATACCTTTTCCCAAACAGCCTCCACACTGCTCAGGACATTTAGAACTTCTCTGGGAATAGTTTTAAAGGCCAGCCTGGGAGCCATGCTTGTCTCTTTATAGTTGCATTTTTTAAAATTTTTTATTCTAAAATGAATACTACCCAATCTGATTTTTTTATCCTGCTTACTCGGCTTAACACTGAATTAACTTTTTATTTATTCCTAAAGTCAAATCCATCTTCATGTTGGGAAAATTTCTTACCTCTGAAGACATTCGGTAGAGCCCCTCATCAACTGCTTACCAGCTACAAGTTTCTTGACCATGAGTCTCACAAGTTGCCTGCACAGTGGGGATGATGACATCTTTCCTGCCTGCCCCATACAGTTACTACTCTGAAGATCATAGCAGACACCACGGGAAAGCTTTTTGTAGAGTTGTGTCGGTGGATGCTCTTGTCACCTCACACTTTGCAGGCAATTCCAAAATGTGCACTTGTTCTGATGTCTTTGTGTTCATCTCCCTAACAGACTGTTCACCTTAGGATGGCAGGGTCTGGGTCATATTTGGTTTTGTATCCCTGGGGTCTGACACAGGCAGGGTCTCACACATAAAAAAATCCTCAGATATTTTCTGAGTGAATAACTGAATCTAGTTTCTTGCCTTATCTTCAAAGCACATATAATTAAAGGATAATACACTTGAAATTATTCAGTTAATGGACACAGAGTCCACTTAGGCTTCTTCAGGTATGTGAGTGGTTTGTCATTAGGAACTTGCTGTTTATCTCGGAAGGAGCCAGAACAAATGGCTCATGAAATAAATCAATGTGAAAATGTAAAGGTTCTTAAACTTTAGTTTTAACTTTAGTTTTTTAACTTTTAACAAAGTTAAGTGGTCTTAACTTTGGCTGTATTTTTAAATCACCAAGAAAAAATTTTAGTTACCAGTACTGGGGCCCCATCCCAGCACAATTAGATCCATACCTCTGGAGGTAGAAGCCTGGCATAGTTCTTAAAGCTACCCAAGTGATTCTAATGTGCAGCCTGTGTCTGGTGCAGGGCTCTAGGATCAGTCCGTGAGAAACTGCTTAAAAAATATATATCTATTAAGGGACACCTGCTTGGTTCCCTCGAGGTCGTGAGTTTAAGCCTATGTTGCACACAGAGTTTACTTAATAAAAAAATTAAAAAAGAAAAAAAAACACAGCCTATCTAGTTTTACATTAGGAACCACAGTCAGTGGAAAAGAACGCAAGGCACCGTCCCACCGCAGTCTATGAGGAGTGACAACTAGCCGCTAAGTGACAGGGGCACAGTGGCAAACAGCAGTCAGTTTGTGCTGAGCTATGAGAGGTCATGAAAGAAGGGGGGGCTTGTGCTGAGCCTGAGACTTCCTACAGAGCTATTAGACATTTTAAAGTTTATCACAGAAATAAAAGATATTCCCTGCCCACAAAAGGAGACCAAGTACTAGTTTAGCAAACCTGCAAGCACCAGCCAGCAGGCCTGGCCAGTACAAAGGACCTGGAGGCTTTGCCTTACAACACAAATCACCACTTTCGGCAGTGGGAATACAGCTGTGAACAAGATTCAAACCGTCTGGAATAACTGACAGTCTGTTCACAATTAAGTAAACAGCCAGTTTCAAAAGGGTAATTGATGAAAGAAACAAAATAAGGTTGGTGAGATAGGAAGATGCAGTTGCTAAGAGTTTTAAGGGTCTGGCTAAGGTAGTTCAGTCTAATCCAGCAGTCAATCATTTCTGGTCAAAGAAATGTCTAAGAAAGATCACTTAAGGGACACCTGGCTGGCTCATTCAATAGAGCCTGTGACTCTCAATCTCTGGGTTGTAAGTTCAAGCCCCATGTTGGGTGTGGAGTCTACTTAATTAAAAAAAAAAAAATTTAAGATTATTTTAGAACCTTTGGAGGATTAGAAGAAGGAGAAATAGTACACATGTAGAACTGAACACCTACAAAAATCTAAGGTGGGGTGGTAAGTTCCTAAATTGGAGAGAATTGGGAAGGAGTGGTCTATAGGATTTCCAAAGGAAAAAAAAAAAAAAAAAGAAAGAAAGAAAAAAAAAGAATTTCCAAAGAAAAAGATGGCTGTTTACATTAAATAAGCATAAATAATCTTAATGCATTTTAGAAACAAATTATTAATACTGGAATTCTGTATTGTACTATTTACTGTATGTTTGAGAATGAGTACCTCTCCTGTTTTCTATTAATATTAATTGTTGTTTCTTAATCTATTTCATGATTGTGGGAGAACTTTAAAAACTCAGTGTCGAATGAGTGAGTTTAGTCAAGGTCCAGGTCCTTTTTAAAGAATCAGTTGTTTACTTTCATTTATAATCTCCTACAATCCCATTTGAAAAAACAAAAAACAAAAAAAACTTTATTCTACCAAATAACCTCTATGAAAATGGTAAGCCTCCATATTTCTGTAACACACTAAAGTCAATGTTACTGAAGAATGGGAGCTTATGTAAATTTTTTTACTAATCAGAACTAAATATTTTTGCCTTCAAGTGAACAAGTCCTAAGATGATCACATGTAAATGATCAGTGTGCAATTAATTCCAAAAAATTAACTGCTCTTGTTGGGCCAGTTCCATGACCAGACACAGAGTGAATAGTATTGAGTTATTGGGACGTACAAAACTGTAAATGACCAGACCCTTATGTACTTGAGTTAAGGCTGTAGTATAAGTCTGCATGTGTATTCTCACAGGAGACTGTAAAATGTGGGCATGCTTTCAATTCGTGCAGTCTGTGATTTATGAAGGCACATAGGTCAGGAGTTTATTATGCTGAAAATCATAATAACTGTTTTGTTTTGCTGTTTAAAATGAAGTGACCAAAGCATGTTGAAAGATAAATGGGTGAACCATTTTGATTATGCTTTTATTTCTATTAAAGATTAAATATTATTGCTGAGTAACCAGCCATGCTAAGTATTATGATATTAAAGCTGAAGTAGTTTGTAAGCTGATAGCCCCTTCTTTCCTCTGGGTTTAGGTTTGTTATTAATCAAAATGTTGGACTTGTTTAGTGCAGTGGTGTATGAAACAAACAGTTGAAAAAGACAGCTACTTTAATTTACGGCTTTCTGCGTTTTTTCAAATTTGTAGGAAAATCTGTTTCTCTTTGTGGACTTTGTGCTGTTGTTCACATGTCTAGAGTTCATTTCTTATACCAGAGCCAGCTAAATCCAATAGTTGCAAGATTCTCTCATGGGAGAGAAAGGAAGAAGGTGCCTATAAGGTTTTAATTGACAGGTTCTGGTAAAGTCATTTTTGAAATGTGGACAGTCCCTAATAGAAATGGATATTACAAAAAAAAAAAATCCATCTGCATTTTTGGAGAGAGCAATAATTTTTGAAATAGAAAAATGTGTATATAGAAAGCTATTAATAAGTTAACTAAAGACAGTGGTTTTGTTTTTTACTATCAGTACAGGAGTATTAAATAAAATTGTTTTAAAGGGCATGTTTCAGGTACTTCCTGGTTTCAAGCTACTTACCTGGGTTAGGTATCTGCACAAGAATCATTTATTTGCTAAACGCTTACTGAAATGCAGTGCAAGGTCTGTACTCCCCACAATGTGTGATAAAGGACCTTTAAAAGGACATCCTGCCATCCTTCTAAACTTGTTCCTCAGGAGGAGAAATACAATTCCTAAAAAGTATACTTTGTGGGAAATGCAGGACAGATTATAAGAAGTGTCAAAGAAAAAGACCACCTCTCCTTTACCTGAAACAAAAGGTTTAATTTATTAAGTAAGGAAGAGTTATGCTTTTAGGCACAGTCTCTGAGCAAAGTGGGTTGCAAATCTGACACAGAGTTTTGGGGTCAGGGATTATTAGGGGTTATCAGCCTCAGGAGCCCCATTATGCACCAGAGGCTCTCGGTGATTGGCCAGCTTTCAGAAATGTTTACTCGACAGTCCACCACTGATTGGCCAACTGATTAGTTGGCTTTCAGAGGTGTGTTTACTGAACTGAGTTGTCACTGATCCTTTAGGCCTAGGCAAATCATCATTAATTGATTAAATCCAGTTTGAGTACGTTTCAAACCAGTTCTAGTAGTCCCTGGTTACCACGAATGTAGAACAATCCGCCTTTTTCTAGGAGTTGGGATTGTTTTATTTTCAGAAGCTAACACTGCAGGAAATTCAAAGTGTAAGAAAGTCACACTTGAGCAATCTATTTAAATAAGCAACAATCCTATGTTGTACTTCCTTGAATACCCTACATCCTCCTCCCACAAAGAATCTACAAATTTATCCTACTAAATTGTATGATTATCCATGATAAAATTGGTGCTATTTATTCTGTTATCATAAGCTTAATTCAGAGCTCTTTTTTCCATTTCTTCCATTAAATGTATCTTATCATTTTCAAAGAAGATAGAAACAATTTAAAGTGGAAATTTAGGAAGCAAAGGCCTCAATATCACCATTCTTGAAATTACCTGTCCAGCATGGTTTTTCCACTGTCATTGCTATGGTAAGGAGGTAACTATACTTGCTGATTTTCTTTTTCTGTTGTTTTGCTTCTATTTTTCTTTCCTTCTTTGTTCCTCCCTTTCCTTTTCCCTTTCTTTCCTTTTTTCCTTCTTTCTTTCTTTCCTTCCCTCCCTCCCTCCCTCCCTTCCTTCCTTTTGGATATAGTTGCCATACAATGTTACATTAGATTTAGGTGTACAACATAGTGATTCAAGTATCTATACCTTACACTATGCTCACCACAAGTGTGGCTGCCATCTGTCATCATGCAACACTATTACAATATTGACTATATTCCTTATGCTGTGCCTTTTATTCCCATGACCTATTCATTCCATAAGTGGAAGCCTGTACGTCCCATGCCCCTTTACCCATGTGGCCCATCCTCCCACCCCTCCCCCCCTCTTGGCAACCGTAAGTTTGTTCTCTGTATTTATAGGTCTGATTCTGTTTATTGATTTGTTTTGTTTTTTTAGATTCTACATCTAAGTGAAATAATACGGTATTTGTCATTGACTTATTTCAGTAAACATAACACCCTCTAGGTCCACCCATACGGTAAATGGCAAGATCTCATATGATGCCTTTTTCTGAATAAAGATACTCACTCAAGCAAAAGAAGTGTAAGGATTCAGCAGTTCTTACAGGTGACATGGCATGTTCACATTGAACATTAGTTATTGAAATTAGTTATGAAATTTAATGCAAATTACATATTAGTGATATAGAAATAAAGCACAAAAAGTATAGAAAATAAAGATAATAATAAAGTATAGAAATGTGAATGTGATTTACTTCATTTAGTAAGTTAAAGTAGACTCTAGGTCATCCATATAATAATATCACTTGTACTAACTGCAAGCTTTTCTGGGATAGAAGGGATGGGAATGATAGTTAAGGCTCAACTTGTTAGCCCTTGAGAACAGTAGCTACTGAATCCTTAGTAACTTCAGTATCATTAATACTATAACATTTTATTTGTCACCAAAATGTTTTCTTCAAAATCTGAATATATCCGTGAGAGTTTTTCACATAAGTAAGCTTCACTCAGCATTTCTGCTACTGCAGGGAAAAGGGATGGGGGACTTGTACCTACTGCCCAAATCCCTGCTTATTCAGGGAAAAAGAAATTAATGTAATATTTGGGTTTCATGTGAAAGTTACAGCGGGTGTATGGGGAGTGTTAATCCTATAGGCAATTTAGCCCTATCAGCTGTGATAAAAGTGTTGGGTATGCCCACTTTAAAAGTGCTTAAATAACAAGTGGGAAAAGCTTTAGTAGTTTTGTTTATATATCGAAACTGACTTTTCTCTTTCCAAATTCATTCAGTTGCTCTGAAATCTGGTCTTTGACTTCCCCATTTATTTCTGACACCTCCTAATGGGGGCAGAGCTAATCACTTACATATTTCCCTGCTGCTAAGGATAGCCAGCTTATGACCACTTAGGACTCAAGCACATGTTGATACCTTAAGACCAGTAAGCATTTGATAAAGTGGGAAAAGCAGGATGGTTAAATTTGTTGTAATCAACAGTAAGAGGAGGAAATTAGTCCATGGAGCTATGCCAAAGCTTAGTTTCCTTTTGCACAAAAAAAAAAAAAAAAAAATCATTTTTTGTTTTTAACCCTGCAGCTCCCCTGAAAAGGCAGTCATAACATCATTTGAACAAGAATTCTCTTAACACATTCCTGAATCTTGACCCCTTTAACTACTGAAAACAGAAAGATCAGATAGGGCTGGTTTATTGTCAGGAGTTCTGCTCTGCCGCCCTGCCCTCTCTGGCTAAGTGAGCCTGCTCTTTATTTAAAGGAAGCTGGCAAAATGTTCTCTGAGTTTAGGTGAAGGAACATTCTGCTACAATTCCTTTAACCTCCCATCAGGAAAGGACCTTCAAGTGAAGACTGAGGCAAAGAGACTCTTTACTAAAAAATACAAACCAACAGAACAAACTCCAGACACGTTTTTCAAATTTAAGTGTCTTCTGAGAAGGTGGTTTCCATGCGGTGTAAGCACCAATAAACAACAAGCGCATGTTGGTGTCCTGTACCCTATGGTGCGTTATGCCAAGGACAGTATAGTATAAAACGTCTACTTTCTGTTCTCCTGCCAAAATCACTGAACCATCCATCTCTCTCCCTCTTCAGGATGTCGCATGTACTTCAGTTTGAGGATAAAAGCAGAAAAGTGAAGGATGCAAGCATGCAAGATTCAGACACATTTGAAATCTATGATCCTCGGAATCCAGTGAATAAGAGAAGACGAGAAGAAAGCAAAAAGCTGATGAGAGAGAAAAAAGAGAGAAGATAAAATTACAGTAATGTTAACTAGAGCTAGCTAGAAACGTGCCTGCAACAAATGGCCTTGTAACAGCCATTGTTCCCAACAGCATCACTTAAGGGTGTGAAAAGAAGTATTTTCGAACCTGTTGTCTGGTTTTAAAAAACAATTATCTTGTTGTATAAATTGTGGAATGACTTTGGTTACTGGTACATGCTTCCCGCTCCCCCTCCATTTGACCTTTTATATTGCTAAATCTGAAAAAAGAGAACTTTCCTGCCAGTTTATATGTTTGTTAACTATTTGTAGACTGTGCCAACCTGTGTGTGTCTTTTTATCTTAAAATATGTGAAGGCTTTGTTAAGATTTTTTTATAAGAAGTCCTTGCTAGAAAGAATATTTAAGGGAAAGCTCCCCGGCATTCTGTTACCACAGTACTAAATTTGGAATATAATTTAAAAAAAAATTACATAAAGATTGATTTTGTTGTTGTGT
Source organism: Canis aureus (assembly GCF_053574225.1). NCBI lineage: Eukaryota > Metazoa > Chordata > Mammalia > Carnivora > Canidae > Canis > Canis aureus. The sequence goes on from NC_135615.1 coordinate 51,623,417, forward strand.
TTTGGATATAAGCATCTAAAACTAGCCAAATCATTCTGACTCCGTAGCACCGGGCCTTAAAACTGGAGGGATTCCAAGGGGATATTCTCACCTGCATCTAAGCCAATGCCTGGGTTTGATGTAATCAAAACACTGAGATACTAAGTAACAGCAGCCAAGCTTCTGCACACCCTGGCCCGACACTGGCCACCTTGGCGTGACACTGGGCCACCTGTCCACACCGCTGCCCTTCTCAGCACAGCAAGAGCAGGAGCTCACTTAGGGGTCCCATTCTAGCAACAGAATTCATCGGTTTAGCCTTTGATGACGACCACTCATACTGGTTATTTAGTATATGTTATCTATATTCCACTCAGTCTTTCTAGAATCTGAATCCTCACAGTATACCATAGGCTGACTTTCAGTTACCTAACAAAACCTCACCAGCCACATCTTCTCAGATAAGGTCTCATGGACTCTCTTTTTCCCGATATAAGTAATCCAGTGGACTCTAGAGCACTTGCTCTCAAAATGTGGTCCCGGTTACTACACTGCAGCAGCAGCAGTATCACTTGGAGCCCCGTTGGAAATGGCCACTCTTGCCACGCTCCCCACCACTACCACTGCCCCACTTCAGACTACGGAATCTGAAACTTCAAACCCAGAGGGTGTGTGACACAGATTGCTGGCTTCGCTGCTGATGATTCAGTCTTTGGAGCATGGCAATATCTAGAGAAGTTAAAGACCTGCATATCCAGTTATCCAAAAATTCTAATCCTCGGTCTGTCCCCTAAAGAAATCCCCACACATTCCTCAAGGAGGCCTGCACTAAATATACACCGAAGCATCAACACAAGAATGTATAACTAAATTACTGTGTATCAGAACTATGGAATACTGTATAGTGACAACCAATAAACAAGAGTGTTAGCTTACCTTAAAAATAATGTGGAAAAAAGGGAACCATCTATCTAATAATTCAAAACATGCAACGCAGGGACGCTTGGGTGGCTCAGCAGTTGAGCATCTGCCTCGGGCTCGGGGCATGATCCCGGATTCCCCAGATCGAGTCCCATGTCGGGCTCCTCCTACAGGGCACCTGCTTCTCCCTCTGCCGGTGTCTCTGCCTCTCTCTCTGACATGAATAAATAAAATCTTAATACAAAACAAAAAACCATGCAACACAGCATTCAGTTTTGTATGAATGTACACATGTAGCAAAAGTATAAAAACCTGTATGAAAATAGTAATTACCTCTAAGGAGGCAACAATAACATGGGCTTCAATTGTGTTAGTAATGGTTCATTTCTCAAGGGAGATGCTGGGGACTCAATCCTCATTATATTATTGCCTCCATAGTCTAGTAGGCCTTAAATATTTCGTATTTTTTTCCTTTATGATCATATCCAGAACCTGAGGTGAGAAGACAGAGGACGACTCCCAATACTAACAAGAACACTTTCTTTTTGTTTCAGAAGTAGAAGAAAGTTTCTTCAAAGAGGAGGAGGGGGGATAAGATAGGGGTGTTCTGGGGAAGTACCGACCCACTCCAAAGCAGAGCGATTAGACACAAACCCACCAAAACATAGGCCGGTGTTTAGAAGTGTGCCCTGCCTTCCCCTCACCACAAAGTTGTGATATCAGTTGTTTTACAGATAGTCACAAAGCAAAATTATGTTTTCCAAACTCACAAAGTTTCTGTTGGTTATTATGAAATAGATCAGCACTGGATTTGTTTGTATCGAACAATCCTAAAGGGGTTCTCCTGTTTCTCCCTGAATGTGTCCATCTTTAAGAACAGAGGGGGCCACAGGCCTCCAGAGCACATGCCAGAAGGATAATATTTTAGATTCAGAAAGATAACTGCATGATAACATTAAACCCTCAGGTTAGTCAAATGCGCCTTATCCTGCTTTCACCACAAGGAGTAGAAAAATCTGAAATTTTACAGAGATTTGAATCCCATCCAAAAATTTCACCATGATAATAAAATTCACTTTGAACTTGACTACATAACAGCAATAACAATTTTTAAAGCTTAATAATATAGTTAAATATGGTATTAAATGTGCTTATAGTAAAGTCTTTGGCATGTCTCAAGAATGTGTTTGGGCCAAAAATAAATAAATGAAGAAATCAGAGACAAAAAAACAAAAACCATGTAAGAAAATTGAGCTTTATAGTTCACTCTAATTTTATATTTATTTGAGTTTACTTTTCTTGCTGTGTCTTGCTGTAGGGATGTTACCCTGAAACAGTTCATGGTCTATCACAAGCCTGGACCTTCTGAAGATCAAAGAGAAAAGCAACTCCTGGCAATTTTTTTCTCATTTTCTGACTAGCCATTTTTTCACTTTGATTACATCGGTTGGCAAGGTGGACGTTAACACCAACCATAGACCTCTCCTTTCTCAATAGGTTATTGAAGTAAATGCAGCATTTTTAGTGGCGTAATATCAAAACACACCTTGTCACATGCCTCAGCTTTGTTATATGCCCTGAAGCCACACAGCAATACATCTCCTGCAGTTAAAAATGGGGACACCATAGAACAAGGTCACTAAAACGTGTGAGATGAGTGGTTTGCTGCTGTTGTTTTTAGAACAAGTTCAATAAGCTACGGTGTCCTTATCAAACTGTCACTACCAAGTTTCTTGATAGGATCTGACGTGTGAGGTACATAAACCTGTTCTGTTGTATCAGTGTGGCCTGGATGGAAAAGGTTAGATGAATGCAGACTACTGCCCAAACATGCTGTTTAATCTTGGTGATAACAAGAAAGAAAAAAAAAAAAAAAGAGGTGTGAAGTGAGTCACGATTGAGGGTTGTATCAGTACGAGCAATTTGTATGTACGGGGTGTAGAGAAGTTGAGAGGGGTTACATTCTTTAACACTGTCATTCACAAAAAAAAAAAAAAAAAAAAAAAAAAAGTCTGGTAGCTTCTTTATGGCTTTGACTCCATTCCAGTGACTTTATACAGTTTATCAGGTGGTACTACTTCTACTTAGAAAGCAGGAAGCTTTCCTGCCACACATACATAGTTTATCTTCTTTTACTTCTTAATGAAAAGAAGCGAAACAGACGCCATATTGTAGAGAAATCTTCTCAAATAAGAATTTGATGAGATTTTAATCGCAAAAGAAAGAATTAAACACCACATCTTACAAAGGTGAGTATTAGAAGTCCCTGTTTACAGAAAGAATACTCATTTATTCCCCCCAAGCCCCCCTCACCAAAACCATACAAGGAATATCTTTGTTATAGGTGCTAAGGGTTTCGTTAATCCCTGTGCAGTTATTTTCAGTGGTGTGCTGGTAAACTGGCTCCCTAAAAAAAAAATGGAAAGAAAAATTTTTTTAAAAAGCCCTGATTTGTAGCATTTGCAGATTTCCATGGTGTAAATACCATGGCTGACTTCAAGCCACCAAAGGAAACCCCAGTATACAACTGGTGATTTTTCCCATTCTGTTTTCACCATGAGCTAAAAGCTCATATAGTGTAACTTTTGCACGGGCACTAAAGAACTCACAAAAGCTTTTAAACTTTTTCCAAGATCACAATCTTCATGTGTATTTCTTTTTTATGTATTTCACAAAATTTGGTCAAGTTCTAAGTTCTAGTAACATCTGCATCCTATGTTTTGATGACTAGTGTGTATCTTTAGATTCTCTTTCAACAAAGTTTTCCAAAGCCACTTGGCTCACATTTATTTTTCCCTCTGCCTGTCATTTTTGCCTCAGTCATATGTCCAACTCAAGAAGCAACTACAACTCGCAAAAAAAAAAAAAAAAAAAAGGAAGGAGGAAGAAAAATGTAATTATAGTTCTTTGAATTATTTCCTATAAGTGATAACATACCAACTCATTTAATTTTTTTAAAGGTTATTTTGGGTTAGGAATAGAGAATCCTACCTGGAGAGAAAAGAAGACTGGCTTCTAATTAAAATGCAGACAGGAGTCTGGTCTCTCTCCACATCTGCTGGGAATTATTCCTTCAAGGTTAGATCATGGTATTAATTCATGTTACTTGTTCAGGAAAAAAAAAAAATTCTAGGGGCTTTCTTCTCAGCACCAGTCACAAGGTATTCTGGGTCTTTTAGAAAATTATAGTCTCTCATCTTCATGATGCCAAAAATGATACCTGTTGAAGTTCTGTTTTAATAATTAAAATAGTTTTCAGAGCAGGAAACTCTTAAGTTACTTTCCCATTTATTTTCTAGAGTTAGCCTAGTTGGAGCTTCACTAGCCTATTCAAATGTTTTAATGACAATATATTTGAAATGAAGGGTATCTTGTATAGAAAATAAATGACTAAAGTAGAATATTTTTTATGGTTAGTTCTCAACAGTTATGAGTTTACTCATTTTTGGATGTGTACAAATTGTTCTTTAATTTGTAGTTTTTTGGGATCCCTGGATGACTCAGCAGTTTAGCGCCTGCCTTTGGCCCAGGGCATGATCCTGGAGTCCTGGCCCGGCTCCCTGCATGGAGCCTGCATCTCCCTCTGCCTGTGTCTCTGCCTCTCTGTGTCTCTCATGAAGAAATAAAATCTTTAAAAATAATCAATCAGTCAATCAATCAGTTTTGAGGAGATATTCTATTTAGGGTAAGAGGAATAGGATCATTTTATCTTTGTCCTAAAGTTATATTATTACTGTAAATGAGTAGACTGATTAAGAATGGATACTATCTCGCAAGCAACTAAAGAATTCAACAAGTGATTTTTTAATTAACTTAGACAAGTTATACATGATAGTATTGAGGCCCAAGTCCATTTCAGAGTGAAATTTCACATTTCATTGTATGGACTTTATGTCCCATCAATGGCATGTCCAAAACTAAACTCTCCTCTGCACTTCCTAGTCCTGCCTTCACCAGTCCTGCTTCATCCACACTGTGGCCCATCTCTGCGTTGGCGACGCCATCGTTCCAGGTGCTCAGGCTAGATATTTGGACTCCTGTCTCTATATCACACCCCACATCATTCTGTTATGATATTCTGTTGGCTGTACCTTCAAACTATATGCAGAAGTGCACCATTATTTACCACTTCCCACTGTGACCACCCTGTCAAGGGACCATCAACTTGTACGTGGACCACAATAAGAGCACTATAGCGAGTCTCCCTGCTTCACACTTGTTTTGCTTTAATTTATTATTAACATAGCAGCCAAGGGAAACTTCTTAAAACAGAAGTCACAAAAAATAAATAAATAATAATAAAAAAAACAGAAGTCACATAGTTACACTCCTGTGTTCAAAACCCTTCAGAAGTTCCCCCAGAAGTGGGATTAAAAGCCCACACATTCACAATAGCTACAAGACTGACTGAGCCCTCTGCCTGAAACACTCTCCTCAGGATATCCCAATGGCGAACTCCCTCAGCCCCGTCAAGTCTGCTTAAACAGACGCTCGTTCAGTGAGGCCGACAGTAACAGCTCTACTTTAAAACTGCAACCCACCTCTTCCCCAGGTGCTCATCTTTCTAAATCTCAACCTCCTATTATATACAGTAATACTAGAAACACCTAAGCATTTTGTCTCATTAATGTATTTAACTCTTACAAACAACCCTATCAGCAGGGGCCCTTGTTATCATTTCACAGATGAGGAAACTGAGCCTTAGAGAGCTTTCTCTTTTTTTTTTTTCAATCTTTTTTTTTCTTTTTTTAAGTTTCAATTCAATTAATTAAGATAGAGTGTATCATTGGTTCCAGAGGGAGAGGTCAGTGATTCATCTGTCTTATACAACACCCAGGGCTCATTACACCCCCTGCCCTCCTTAACATCCATCACCCAGGTTCCCTATCCCCATACTCCCCTCCTCTCCAGAAACCTTCAGTTTGTTTACTATGATTAAGAGTCTCTCATGGTGGGAAGCCTGGGTGGCTCAGTGGTAGGCGCATCTGCCTTCGGCCCAGAGCGTAGTCCTGGGGCCCCGGGATTGAGTCCCGCATCAGGATCCCTGCATGGAGCCTGCTTGCATCTCCCTCTGCCTCTGCCTATGTCTCTGCCTCTCTTTCTGTGTGTCTCATGAACAAATAAATAAAATCTTAAAAAAAAAAAAAAAAAACTCTCTTATGGTCTCTCTGGTTTCATCTTGTTCTATTTTTTCCTCCTTAGAGAGGTTCTTTACTTATTATTTATCATCCAATTTCCTACCCCAGAGTGCCCTACATGAGTGCGAGAATTGTTGTCAGTTTACTATTGTTCCAGTGCCCAGAACCAAGTCTAACAAATAGTAGACACTCAATAAATACCTATTGAATGAATAAATCAACCAGTACTTTTTAAAAAGTATCAAGACACCCGGGTGGCTCAGTGGTTGAGCATCTGTCTTCGGCTCAGGTCATGATCCTGAGGTCCTGGGATCGAGTTTGGGATCGAGTTCCGCATCGGGCTCCCCACAGGGAGCCTGCCTGTGTCTCTGCCTCTCTGTGTCTCTCATGAATAAATAAATAAAATCTTTAAAAATAATAAGCAAATAGTATCCAATATCCTGTTATTCCACATTTTATAATTTAATATCACTATCATTTCACAGAGTTAGAACACTTTTTACACTAAAAATGAAGGAAGGATTCAACCTCAGTTCAGGCACAGCTCTAACATTTGAATAAATTCAGCTTTAGGAAAAGCTTACTACATTGTCTTTTTCTCATTTTAACATAAGATACTTTGTCACCGATGGGCATTGGCTCACAGACCAGTTTTGGGGAACCACTGCTCTGTAGGGAAACACATTTCTACCCATATTCCCTGAGTACCTGTTCTTTATAGAAAGCAATAATCTAATTCCCGAGACTAGAAAGAACTAAGGGCCAACATGTAAGTGCAGAAAGTAAGGCTATAAGGTTTCAGACCTGCAACTGGTTTAATGGGCAAATAATAGAACCTTCTAATATCTGTTTTCTTTGCTCTCACATGGGAACAATAACAGCTGCCTTTCCCGTCACAGTCAAAAGAAAGGATAGACAAGAAAACGGAGTTCTTACAAAGCTTATTAACAATAAGAGCAAAAATTTAATGGATAGTTTATGCCAAACCCTGTTGAAGGCATTTATCTGTAGTAACTCTTTCAATCTTTATAAACAACTCTAATTGAGCAGGCTCTATTATTATTTCCATTTTGTAAATGAGGAGGAGATCCGAGGCTTAGAGAAGTTCAATAATTTGTCTGGGTCACACAGTAGCAGGGGAGCTAGAACTCAAAACAAAGCTGACTCCCAGAGTTTTGCCCTCGATCACTAGGATACCGTGCCTCCCATTACACAGCAGATTGTTTGATGGCACACCTTACCCGTACCTATAGAGTTCATAATCTAGTGAGGCAAAGGGGGAAGACCACACCCAAAAATAAAATACAGAGCACAGTGATCTCCTGTGACATGAATCTCATGTGTAAAAATACTAGCATGAATCAAGATTTTAGTTTGATGGCATTAAACTAGAACTGCTTCGTGGCAGAGGCAATTTTGACCATAATTCAGAAGGAAGGGAGAACATGGCATTGAGAAGACAGGTCGTGCTTCAGGTGGAGAGGACACTGCGCAGACAAGCTATTAAGATAAATGTAGGAGACAGCAATGTGTCTGCATAATGCCAAAACATCTGGTCAATTCAGTTTAAAAAAAAATATATCGATATAGTGAATTTCTTCAGTCAATCCAGATGTTTGGCATCTTGTAGACAAAACATCCAGATGATTAACTGAAGATTTGACAGAGTTGACTGGATTAACCAGATGTTACAGCATCGTATAGACATGGTGTCAGGACGTTTGCTTGGCTGGAGTGGAGTCCAGCTGTAAAGGAGATAATGGCCCCGGCAATGAGAGGGGGCTTAGGAGCAGAGGACCTGGAGCTTAGATTTGATGCAACTGGGAGCTGCTGGAGGAGGAATGTGATGGAAATGATGCTTCGGGAAGAGGATTCTAACAACTCTGAGAAATAAAAATTAAATAAATAAATAAATAAATAAATAAATAAATAAATAAATGGTGAGAGGAAAAGTTGCAGACAGGAAAGAGGATGTTAGGAGAGTGCAGGTGTGTGTGAGGTAATTAGAGCCTGGACCAGAAGGAGGCTTGGGAAAGCTACGGGAAGGAGCAGATCTGAAAAACATTACAGAAAAAGAACAGGAAGTCGTGATGGCTAGACAAGGGAGTGAAACCGCACATCACCCTCAGGTTGGAAGTGCTGAGGCCTGGGAAAGCAGCTGCCTTCAGCCTCACCACAGTAGGAAAGCAAGAGGGGATCCCCAAGAGACTCCTCCCTTCAACCTCTGATTCAGAGGCCACAGCCGGGCCCACAGGCAGAGGGAACTTGAACCACAAACACATCTCTCATACTCAGGGTCCTTGATCGTTCATGAGCCACCGACACTGATCATCTTTCATGTCCAAATTCATAAAAGGATTGAGATTTTTATGGATTCAGTGTGACAGGTAGACACAATTTCAGTGAAAAGTCTAAAAGGATGGTATTTTAATGGCAGTTGCTCTTATCCAGCATGTAACGTAAACTTAAGATGCATATGGGTAGGAGCAAATTAGATGACGTGAGATCATCAGAGCCTACACAGTACACTGACGTTAGGAAAGCCTGTTAGAAGGCACAAACTAATGGCTGAATCCAAGGAGTTACAATAGATTTTTTGAAGTCCTTAATTTATGAAACCTTGGAATGTTCAATGCTTGGTGTAGATGTTCTGCAGAGTTTTAAAAATTCCAAGGATCTTATTTGATAAGAATCGAGTTTATCTTTATAAGGAGACACAAATTCCAATCTGTTAGATTCAAACTATGCTAGTTGTATAATAGCGTGCTCATGTGTATTAAAAAAATATTCTAAATATCCATGCAATTCATGGTTTTACAAATTTGCAGTTTCAAATATTTACAGCCCCGGGCCTATCAGCCTACACAGCCGTTGTGTGCCCTTTATGAACACACCCAGGTTTTCTCCAACAACGTCCCTGTTCATTTCAACGAGAAAAGAACCTTCCACAGACGTTCATCTCGCTTTGTTCATGGTTTGGCACAAAACTGAGAATCGATCTTTCTCTCTCTCTCTCTCTCTCCCCACCCCCTTCAACCAGAGGAATAAAACAGAATGTAAGATCATAAATATATCATTGTGTTTCAAAATCAACCTGGAGGAGGCAGACGGGTCAGGAAACTTGTCAAAATCAGCTTCCCAGGCCTCAGAAATGACACGACCATTGATCTGAGGTAGAAGCCCAAGAAGCTATTGGTGTTTTGTTTTGTTTTGTTTTGTTTTGTTTTGTTTTTTTAACAAGCCCTCCCAACTAATTATGATGCCTGTTTTCCGAAAATTGTACTTCGACGTGCTGCCCTAAAGCAGAAAGCTAGAGAATGTAAAACATCTACTGGACACATGAATCTAAAATACTTAAAAAACAGATTTAATTTTCTTTTCTCAACCTAAGAGTCATATCCCTTCGTTATTCCTTTACGTAACAAGCTCATGGGTAAATTCACTGTGTTCTTTGATGTGCAGAATTTTCCACAAAAACAACAAGTCAAGAACATCTATGCAACCAACCCGAGCAGCCTCGAAAGCAAGTAGGACGGCTTGTCTGTCCTCAGTTCACTTCCCACTACAGCTCTTCCTGAACACAATGTTTACATGATGGGGAAATGTAACAAATGATCTTGGTAAATCTTTCTAGTGCTCCAAGGTTAAGTGAGTCACTTATTTATCACATAGAAGGGGGGGTGGGTTGGGGAACAGTTGAGGTCACTGAAACAATGGGTGATTTATCCAGGTATTTAAATCTAACCTTCCCACAGCCATCATTTTATAAGAAATACCTTGAAATTAGTTGATAGGTAACTAGTTATTCAAAAGGCTAATCAGTGAAACGTCCTCCATCATAACATCAAGATTAGAGTGTTTGTTCTCTACATATCAGCTCTTAGGTGCCGCTTTTTTGGCAGCAACGACTATACTACAGTACGAGAAACATCAGTGTTTTTTTGTTGTTGTTGTTTTTTTCCGATACTACAGTTGCATTTGCCTTAAAATCCATTCATTCTCTTCAATCTTCTTCCAGGGAAGAAAAATCGGGAGAATTTCGTGAGAGGCCCTCATTACTTACCTAAGGTGTCACAACTGAAAGTCAAATTTACTTTTTATGTGCTTCAAACGATGCTTTTGAAACACATGGAGGATACAAGTAAGCCAAGTGGTTTTGACCTGAGGAGTGATTCTTTTCCACTTATCCATTCTCCTGCCACTTTCAAATCTCATCAGGCAACCACAGAAAATGATCTCATGCCCAAGTGGGAAAGGGTTAGGACAAGATAGGATTGCCAAAGAAAACCTTCACAAATTTTCAAAAACACAGAAAGTACATAATAAGTACATGCATTCTGATACAGGTTAAAAGAGAGAGAAATATTCATTTTATTCTTATCACTCACGTAAAAATATTGACCTTCAACGCCTCCACAGTATTGAGAAGGGTAAAAAAATATATATTCTCTTTAATTATGTCAACGATTCTATAGCTTATTGATAGCATTGAGATGCCTTTTGAGTATGTACTTTTATTCCTCAGAGTCATTTCTAGCTCATATGGTACCTTTGTGTGAATTAGAAAAAGGTACTCATTCCCCAAGACACGTTACTTCCGTGTGTCAGAAAATTGTGATGATATATTGATTTTGTTGGAACAAGACACTTCATCGCATCTGCAAGAAAAATGGAGATAGTAACTATCAAATCTATGTTGCGGGTGATGTGAATCACGTCCCCTTAGTGGCAGTACCCTTGTGCAGTGATCAACGGCACAACCCCAGAGACAGCTCTTCCTTCTGTCCCCCCTCACTGTCCGGCTTCTCCATTTGCCAGCCAGCCCAAATGGTCCTGTTAGTCCTACTGACATGACACCCCAGCAAGCTGCTCTCCCAAAGAGCACCCCTGATACTCTTCTTGCCAAATTCAAATCTACCTTCTTGGGATTCTCTCCTCCTAATTTCTCTTTGTCCCTTTCCTACTAACAATTCCTGTTCTGCTTCTGAGGCTCTGGTTCTGAGGAATCTGGGCAATATTCCTTCCCTGAGATAGAATGTCCTTTGGAGCTAAGGCATTTTTGCGGGTGGAAGCTCAAAGGGCTTCCATACAACTTAATCTGCTCCACTTCACTGTTTCCCATATATTCCAGGAATATTCCCAAATATTCCAGGAAATACTTATCTTCCTGCAAAACCTGGAGCATAGGCCTCTAGATGCAGTAACAAGACAATAACCCGTGACTTGGGCCATGAGATGTTCTATCGCACATGTAGAAGCCCATGGCTTGTCCAGGAAAAGGAGCTGGAAGTTCAGACTCCACAGCAACCAAGGAGACTTCTAGCAGAGGACCACAGCCCTCTGCCCCTGGCCTCCACCCTTCTGCAGCACGCTGAAGTTCACGACGGTTCTTCACCAAGCCTACGATTCAATAGCCATCGAGTAGGATGAGGAACAAAGTCATTCATCACAGCCCTGTAAGCTGTATGGGTAGCTAAGGTGTCTCTCCACAGGCTAGGGAGAGTCCCACGTTTAAGTGAGACCTTCATGACCTACCAGGCTAGGGGAAGATCGTGTTCCTGGATGACCTTCTAATATGGCCCATTACCTGCCTCCAGCTCCTGGGTGAACACTCTCCGTATGCAGAATGTGGGAAAAGCATTTAGTGCCTCTCTTCAAAGAAATCCTCCTCTCTGCTAACGGGGGTTAGTAATACACTAGCGTGGAAAACACTCTTCTCTCCCCTCTTCTCTCTCCTTCTCCCACCTTTAAATATCTAAGACAACGTCTCTTGAACCTATTGGCTTCTTTCCCTGGCAAGTCCAGAAAGAGGCAGCCATTTCAAAACCCATGGTGGCCAAAGAAGTCTTCCAGCATCTGAATGCCCATTCCATTTGCCTTGTATCCCACATTATCCTCATTATTTGTGAATAAAACATATCCCACCAATAGGAGAAAAAATGTTTTGTTTTTCTACAAGTGCACTTTTCCTCCAACCATCTCAGGTACTAAAAATGAAGAAACATTGACCTGAAAATGTTAAAGCACCTTCAAGAACCAAGTAGGTGTTTTTTCCCTTTCTCGGCCAATATGATGGGGGCAAGGTTTGACACTTCCAACCAAGTCTAAAATTACAATAGTGGAAAAAAAAACAAACAAACAGTCACCTTAGTGGCCACTGGCCTGACAGGAGTCTGGTTGAACCTTACGGGAAACTCTTCCAAGATAGGAATTAGATGCTTCAGAATTTGTTGGAACGTGGTCAGCAGAAAAATAAAATTTTAAAACCTGGTTTACTTGCCTGAAGGACCTCCATGAGGTAGACTCTACACAGGAAACAATTCCATCTTCCAGAGTGAATATTCACTCATTTTCTTTTCCAGCCAGGAGTTTGTAAGAAGCCAGCAGGCAATGCAGTCATGTGGTAATGTCCTTCCCACTGCCAAGATGGATTAATGCTGGGAGAGCTTACAACTGGTGAGTAATCAGTAGTGCTTGCAGACCCTCCAAGATCCCCAAGGTGTGATTATTTTCCTACGTAGATTTCTGTCATCATCCTCCAAAGGGTGCTTTGTCATTTCCTTTACTCTTCCTTCACTGGACTCTCAAGCCCATGTTACAAGGGCGACATAGTTTCTAAGTCATTGCCAATCTCCTTCTCGAACCCGGTTGGTGACCACTTTAGAGACACTGCTAACATGTGAAAGCTCTATTAACAAAATTATACCTTTTTTTTTTAATGATTCTGGAAAGGTATGAACAGTTGTTTATTAAAATAAGATTTAGAACCTAACTATCCTCCAGGCCCACTGATTTGGTTTATTATGTGCCATACCTAATCCTCAGGTTAATATTAAGGTGTCACAGACCTATTAAGATCTCAGACTCTGAATACAAATTGAAACAACAACACTGCGGCGCCCCGGGTGGCTCCGTTGGTTGAGCATCTAATTCTTGTTTTGGGCTCAGGTCATGATCTCAGGGTTCTGAGACGGAACCCTGTGCCAGGCTCCCTGCTCAACAGGGAGTCTGCTTGGCATGCTCTTTCCCTCTGCCCCTCCCTCTGATTGCGTGCATACCATCTCTGTCTCTCTTTCTCTCTAAGTTTAATACATTTTTTAAAAAGAAAAAATGACCCCAATTATATAAGACGTGAGTTTTCAAATTAACTGCTCTTTGCATATTTTAGCATTTATTCATCATTCATTCCTGAGCTTCTCTGACCATCACTTCACTCTTTGACTTGCACTCAACTCCACTCTGGGACTAAAGAGGCCTCTGAAATGGGAAGTCTCACATCAAAAGAACTCACATTCTGCAAACAGACTTATGTTCAAGTTCTGTCTCTGCCACCAACCAGTTGGGACTTCTTAGATGATTCACCTAAACACTCGGAGCTTTTTTTTTTTTTTTTTTTTTTTTTAATGCTCGGAGCTTTGGTTTCCTCATCTGTAAACTGGACACCTGGTTTACTTCAAAAGATTGTTGTGAGGGATTAAATCAGCTCGTTCTTGTAAAGTGTTTAGCACAGAGCCCAATAAACCACAATAGCATTTGTGTTACCAATTATTACTAATATTACCTCCTTCAGTCAAAGCTTACCTAGCTTAGAACTCTTGTCTAATTGTGACTTTTAGGCGGCTGTAAGCTTGAACTCACAGCTCCTGCCTATGGCGGGAGCCGGGAATCAGGTCAGAGGGGGCTCAGCAGGGCTGTGCAGCTCCCCTGGATCCTCCTGTTACCATCGCTCTCCACTGATGGTTCCTTGACCTGAGCCCACCACCCTTACTGAGGGGTTAGGGCCTGCAACCTTTGCTTCCTAGTCACTCAGGAGGTGGGTACTTTGGTCTGTCCTCCTCCCAGGTCCCTTCAGCTGAGTCCCAAATCTTCAGGTCACATCTAACACTAAGCATAATTCCGGCAAACTGGGCCAAACGTATCTCCAGAGCCTCATGATCAGCAACTCCAGCCCCAGACACAGGGTATTGCCCTTGATGCACAACAGCCCGAGCCCTAAACCGGCGGGCCCTGCCTCTGCTGAGGTCCGAATCCCTCAAGTTTTTGAAAAACACCCATGTCTGCCCCAATCCCGACCCTGGAAGCCTGTATTTTTAAGTTGCCTGGGTGGTTCTGGTGATAACCCCAGCCTGAGAAGCTCTGACTTTAGCAACTACCCAACATCCTTCTCTCTTCTTCCCATGTCTTGGAACTGGGTTATCTCTTCTGAACTCCAGAAACCTGCCGCTGTTTCTCCTAAACCCCGTTGGCTGTTGACTCTGGTTACTATGAATTCCAAAACAGGTCACAGGAACTCAAGCTGCTGATTAAGGCTTGGGAACCTTGCCCCCACGTCCCAGCCCCCTGGGCCCAAGAGACAGAAAGGATGCCATACTCGAGCCAAAGAAATATAAATAAGCAAGGGAGCACCGCGGTTGGGGAATCGGTAGCCGCTAGGGCGGAACAGGGATGTGACTTCGAAGGATTTAAAGGCCTGAGACGCCAATGGTGATCGAAGATTCAGGGAAAAAAAAAAAAAAGAAGTCCCTTCTCCTTGCCAAGGCAATCGAACGTGATGCAGAGCATCCTGGGGAAGCTCATGAAAGACCCTAATGAGACCTCTGTTTTGTAAGACAAAGTAAAAAAAAAGAGAGAAGAGCCTGTGAGAAGCCCTGATGCGGTTAAAACCCATCCGTAGGCACCTGGGTCGGGGCCACTTCTGGGCGATGCCAGCGGCGCAGGGCCCGGGGCTCCTGCAGGTCGCCCCTCCGGGTCTGGGTCCGGGGCTCCTCCCCCCCACCCCCCACCCCTTCCAGGGCTCCCTCCGCCCTCACCCCCTCCGGGTCCGGGGCTCCCCACCATCCCCCCACCCCCCACCCCCCAGGCTCCGGGGCTCCTCCCCCCACCCCACCCCCTCCGGGTCCGGGGCTCCTCCTCCTTCCCCCCTCATCCCCCTCCTCGCTCCTACCCCGGCCCCCCACCCCCTCCGGGGCTCCTCCCCCTCCCCCATCACCCCACCTCCGAGGCTCCCCCCGACCCCGCCCCTCCCCCCTCCGGGGCTCCTCCCCTCCCCCCTCCGGAGTTCCCCCCACCCCCCTCACCCCCTCCAGGTCCGGCCCCCCCTCGCCCCCGCCGGGCTCTGCTCAGCAGGCGGACGGGCCGCTGGGGCTGCGCCCCCTGACCCCGCACTGTCCCCTCGGGCGCCCCCCTCCTCCCCTGCGGGCCCGGCCCCCGCGGCCGCTCGCACCGCGCCGTCCGCCAGCCCGCGGGAGGCCCGAGCTCGGGGCGGGGTGCGGGGCCGCCGCGCGGAGGGGGAGGGAGCGGCCGCGGGCGCGAGGCTGGGCCACGCCGAGCAGGTGGCGCCCCGCGGCCGGGGGGGGGGGGGGGGGGCGGACTGCGCCTGCGCCGGATCGCCTCCCGCGGCCCGGCGGGACCCGAGGCGCATGCGCGGCGGCCGAGCTCCCCGGACACGCGCTCCTCCCGCCGCTCGGTCGGGGCGCTCGGCGGGTCCTCGCGGGGCCGCGCGTGTCGGGCTCGGGCTGCGGGGCAGGCGGGAGCTCGCGGAGCCCCGGTCGGCGGGGACCCTGCGCGGCCGCCCTTGGCCGCTGCCGCCGCCGCCTCTTCCCTGCCTCCTCCTCCTCCTCCTCTTCCTTCTTTTTCCTCCTCCTTCTCCTCTTCCTTTCCCACCTTTTCCTCCTCCTCCTCCTCTTCTCCTTTTTCTCCTTCTCCCCCTTTTTCTTCTTCTTTCTTCTGCAACAGATTTTTCAGTTTCAAGCATTGCCGAGCTCCATTCACGTTATAAATACATTATTTTGCATCCTACCTTTTTTTTTTTTTTTTGCACTTGATACCGCAGCAGAAACCTATTCCGTACTTCGAGCAGGCATCGCTTTGAAGCTCAGAAAGTGGGTGTAGCATCAGTTAATTAACTATAATTTCAATGTAGAGACACCTAATAGGGCTCTCATTTGTACCGGCAGGTGGGCACCGGCCCCCGGGTTTGGGGCTTGTTGGTTGGTCGGTGGAGCTCACAAGTCCCACCTAAGAATTTCACCCAGAGTATGTTCGGGAAGGACAGAAACTTGGAAATCTCCGCTCTTTTCCACACTACTGATGGTAGAGTCAGCATAGAGGGTTGATGGGGCTGAACAGTAGGATGAGCTGCTGTGCCTGTGAAGTGGGAGGTCACAGGCTTCCCGATGGAGGTGGAGGTGAGTGCAGAGGACGGTGCATCGCTCCCTCGAGGCAGAGAGACCAAGGAAAAACAGTAAGCTGGTCCTTCCTGTGAACTCTCCATGGAGAGGAGTACCTGATTATTTTTAGAACACGGGTGTTGAACATTCAGGTTTGTTAGGCACAAGCTCTTAGCGGGTATGTATTATATAGGAAATGTATGTGTATAGGTATGTATACATTATAGAGGAAAAGTCTCCTTGTTTCATTCTCTTATAAAAAAACATCAAAGAAATGGAGAGAAAGAACTGGCTTACGGAAGAGTGACACTGCTTAGTGCCCTTTCTGCCTTACTGTGACCTGCCCCTCTAGAAAGAGATTGACATGTTTTCGTGGGATCCCAGATGCCTAGGATAAACGAAGCCAATGAGCCACCCAGTGCCTCTCTGTGAGCTCCTGCATATGCCTACTTCTTTTGCTTTTTTAAGATTTTATTTATTCATGAAAGACACACACACAGAGAGAGAGAGAGAGGCAGAGACACAAGCAGAGGGAGAAGCAGGCTCCATGCAGGGAGCCTGATGCAGGACTGGATCCCAGGACTCAAGGATCACACCCTGGGCTGGAGGCAGATGCTCAACCGCTGAGCCACCCAGGCGCCCCAGATGCCTACTTCGATTAACCTCCTGCAAGTCACCTTGACTGAAAGTTGTGGTGGTAGAAAGAGAGGGTGGGCAGCCCGGGGCGGGGCCCAGCGGTTTAGTGCCGCATTCAACCCAGGGCGTGATCCTGGAGACCCAGGATCAAGTCCCACATCCGGCTCCCTGCATGGAGCCTGCTTCTCCTTCTGCCTGTGTCTCTGCCTCTCTCTCTCTCTCTCTGTCTCTCATGAATAAATAAATAAAATTTTTGGGATCCCTGGGTGGCGCAGCGGTTTGGCGCCTGCCTTTGGCCCAGGGCGCGATCCTGGAGACCCAGGATCGAATCCCACATCGGGCTCCCGGTGCATGGAGCCTGCTTCTTCCTCTGCCTGTGTCTCTGCCTCTCTCTCTCTCTGTGACTATCATAAATAAATAAAAATTTAAAAAAAATTTAAAAAAAAAATAAATAAATAAAATTTTTAAAAAGGGGGTTGTGGGAGAAAGGCTGCTGGTTAGAGACTACGTTCAAGCTCCCAGGGCCTTTTTTCCAGAAGGTCTTCCACATACGATTGTTGGTGAGTCTGCTTCGTAAAGGGCATGCGACGCTAGTAGTTATGTGAATACAAAAACACAACAGGTCCCTGGTGTGCTTGGAATTGTGATCATCTGTAACCCAAGGGAAGGCTGTAACCCAGGAACGGCCAGCTCTTGGCGTCTCCCTCTGCATCTCTCTCTGCTCAGTCTGTGGAGGCTTTTCCTTTATGAGAGAAAACGTGGCACAAACTGTCTCTAGTCGAGCCAATGCTATCTGTGTGGAAAGCTAGCCTGACCAACTGGCAACGCTTTCTGTCTTGTTTTAAATACACACCACAAAGCAGGCCATTTGTGTCACTGGCATATACTTTGCAAAGTAGCTGTCAAGTCTTGACCCGTCTGAGAACTGGCAGGGAAGCAGTGATGTGAGTTCAGAAGGACAGAGACAGGCCGCGGTGGCTTTCTTTTCCCTCTGAGCCCAGAGGAGATGCCTGCCCTCCTCCCTGTCCCCTTGGCAGGGCAGCTGTCTGTCCTGACAGTGCCGCCAATCTCCTTCTAACCCACTTGTCCTGCCTCTGTGGTCTCCACCTAGGGGACGGGTCACCACCGGGTCTCCACAGGGTGCTCTTTTGCTCTGAGAGTAGAAGAAAGCGAGTGTCCTAAGGGTGACGCCCCAGACCTGGCTGCCAACAACAGACGACCAGCTCCCAGATCTCCAAGTCAGCTCCTTTTTTTAGTACCCAGGGGTTCTCACAGCTCTCATTCCTGGAGGATGGTTCTCTTTCTGCTGTCCAGCTCTCTCGTAGAAGGAGGAGAGGCTGGCTCCATTCTCATCACGTCCACTGAGGTCCGTCCTGCCCGGCCGGGTGTCCCAGCATCTCTTTCTATGAGTCCCAACATTCTCCAGGCACTTGCTAGCCCTGCTGTGCTCTGCCTGTTCAAAGGTCACCTGCTTTTTGAATTCTTTCCACTCTCCTCCCAATTATTTGTGATAGCCTCTTGGAAGCTTAAAAATAACATTTATTTCCCCAGTGGTTTTTGTATATTTCCATTTGGCAAACTTTATTTTGTTCCATGTGTTTCTAAGGGAACAGAAACCAAAATGGTTTATATCCGACTTCCTACAGTGGCCTGACTGATGTTTTCAGGCTGGGATTGTCTTTCAGCCCAAAGTGGGTACACCCAACTCTAAGCTGGGCCTTGATGAAGAAACTCTATAAACTACAAGGACAATGGACATTGTTTGGCGGTTGGAAAATTCGCCTCATGGTACTTCCTTTAATCAAGCCGTGAATTTTGTAATAGATAGATCCAAGCCACTTTGCATGGATATGATAACAATATAAAAGAGAGTTACGTTATCATCATGAACCATGACACCGTGACCCGCTGTTACACTAAAACGGAGGGCAATAGAAGGAGTCATAATGGAAGGCTAGAGGGCTGTGCTGGGGGGCTTCCGGGGAAAGAAAATATGCAGGAAATGTTCTGTTGGAAGATCTCAGCGATAGTTACATGAGTGTGTCCACTTTGGGAAAATTCAGCTTGAGCTCTACATTTGTGATCACGGTTTTCCGCATGTAAGTTCTGCTTCAACACAAAGCTGGCTTACAATAAGCAAAAACAAACTGAGGGCTTCCGTTGAAGTAGGCAGTTCAGGCAATGAAGGCAATTATTCACTGAACAAATACTGCTTAATGCCTACTCAGTACACGACGGTAACACAAACTTTACACACATTACAGAACTCACTAAATCAGTGGCCACAGAGCCTGGCTTCAAGGAGCTCACAGTTGAGTCTGCTGCAGCGTAAGTTAAAAGGGCTGAATCCATGTGGCATTACCATAGTAATGTAAGATGGGAACCTTGGGAACGTGAGCTAAGGGATATATAGGAACCCTCTGTACAATCTTTGCAACTTTTCTGTAAATCTAATCCTATTTTAAACTTAAGTTTAAAAAAAAAAAAAAAAACCTTTTCAATGTCATTAGAATGACTGTAAGGGAGATACTACTTTTAGACTAAGGGAATCAAAAATGACTTTGCAAGAGGAAAAAAATGGGTGAATCAGACCTTAAAGGAAAAGCAGGATCATAATAAAGGGAACCGGGAAGAAGCTTTCTACACAGGGAAAAAAAATGATAGAAGAAACTGTGGAGTCAATAGCCATGGTATGGAAACAACCTAAATGCCCATGAAGGGCCATCAGTGGAGGAACTGATAAGATGTGACACACACACATGCACACATATACAAATATTAGTTATAAATATTGCTAGGAATAATATTATTCATATATATGGTGAAAAATTATTCAGCCACAAGAAAGAACATCTTGCTATTTTTGGCAACATGGATGGACTTTGAAGGCATTATGCTGAGTGAAATAAGTCAGAGAAAGATAAATGCTGTATGATCTCACTTATATATGGAATCTAAAAAAGTTGAATTCGGGGCGCCTGGCTGGCTCAGTAGGTTGAGCATCTGACTCTTGATCTCAGGGGCATGAGTTCAAGCCTCATGTTGAGCATAGAGCTTACTTTAAAAAATTAAAAGTAAAAGGCTAAGAAAAAAGTAAAAAGCAGAATTCCTAGAAACAGAGAGTAGAATGGTGGTTACCAGAGGCCGGGGGTGGGAGGTAGGCAATAGGGAGATGTTGGCCAAAGAGTACAAACTTCCGGTTTCATATTCATTAGAAAATGAATACATTCTGGGGGAGCTTATGGATAGCACGGTGGTTACAGTTAATAATACCGTATTATAAACTTGAAAGTTCCTAAGAGGGTAAATCTTAAATGTTCTTACTACAAAAAAAGAAAAAATAGTAATTATGTGATGTGATGGAGGCGGTACTTAATTCTATGATGGTAAGCATTTTGCAATGTGATTCAAGGCACACCTGGGTGGCTCAGTGGTGGAGCATCTGCCTTCGGCTCAGGGCATGATCCCGCGATCCTGCATGGATCCCCTGCATGGAGCCTGCTTCTCCCTCTGCCTTGGTCTCTGCCTTTCTCTCTGTGTTTCTCATGAATAAATAAATAATCTTATTAAAAAATGTATGAGTCAATACATGACAATATACCTTAAATTTACACCGTGTTATATATCAATTATAGAACTGGAAAAGAAACTGTGGAGAGGATAACAGGACCAGCTTGGCTCTGTCCAGATGGTGAGTTAGGAGCATGAAAAACGTGGTGAAGTAGCACTGGAAACGCAGAAGGTTTTATTAGCAGATCAGTAAGAGCCTTAAAATTTTAAAACAACTAATGTGCAAAAAAAAAAAAAAAAAAAGCTCTGGGGTGCCTGTGTGGCTCAGGTAGTTGAGTGTCTGCCTTAGGCTTGGGTCATGATCTCAGGGTCCTGGGATCAATCCCCACACTGGGCTGCCTGTTTAGCAAGGAGCCGCTTCTCCCTCTCCTCCTCCTCCCCCTGTTCCTGCTCTCTCTCTGTCAAATAAAGAAATCAAATACTGTTAGACCCATTTTTTTTTTTTAAGAATTTTTATTTGTTCATTTATTTGAGAGAGAGCATGAGCAGCTGGGGTGGGGTGGGGGGGAGTATGGGCAGAGGGAGAGGGAGAAGCAGGCTCCCCGCTGAGCAGGGAGGCCGATGCAGGGCTGTTCGCAGAACCTCGGGGTCATGACCTGAGCCAAAGGCAGACGCCTAACCTACTGAGCCTCCCAGTTGCCCCCAAACCCATTATTTTACAATAAGAGAAAAACACATTAAATTGAAAACCAATAGAAATGAATATATTTGCATCACCTTTCAAGTGTTGTGTATGTCTTCCACAAGCTAAGGGAATTAAGTTGTGACATTTACTCAACACTATGTGCCCAGCATTGTGACAAACACCGTATGTCTACTATCTTATGTACTCATCCTCAGATCCTTGCAAAGCATCTGTTATTATTTCATTTTACAGATAGAAAATTGAAACTTGTTTGTTTCCAGCAAATACAAAAGAGTCATAAATATAAAAAATAGATGCGGCCACCTGAGATCTTGTCTCCAACAAACGCAAAACCCATAAAACGTCAAAAATAGATACAGTGCTTAGTGCCAGAATGTGCTTCATCGGTTAAAACAGAACTCTGAGTCGAAAATATGTTTACATTCACATTTTATTTAAATTTATCTTTTAACTGAAAAGGGAGTCATCTGGGACTAATTTAAGTTCTTCAAGACCTAGTGGTCTTGATAAGTCCATTTATCAAGCATGTTTTATGGAATAATTCAGACAAGCGTGTTTGGCAAGCGGTGATTATCACATGGAGTACCAAAAACTGATAAAGTCTGGCCTACATAGACTAGACTAGACTAGATGTAGCGCAGGAGAGCTGTTTTTCCAGTTCGGTTGTAAACTCTTATTCTGTAGAGTCCGAGACAACACAGCTACGCTGCATAAACTATAGGATGGACATCCCAGCTCTGAGCTGTGAATGTTTCCAGATAGTGCCAAAGAAAATGAAAAGGATTTAACCTTCCTATTGTGGGGTTTCTAGAAGCAATGTGACTTGCATGCAAAGCCAAGTTACTATGTATTTGAGAGTCATATGGCTCAATACATAGTGACTAATGTCATTTTTTCCTCTACTTATAAGACACAATGAAAAACAAAATAGGTTTTAGTTTGGCTCTTAATAAATCTCAAATTATGCAGAAGTAAAAAGTTCATCAAAGATCCATGGTTTCCATTGAGAATTTCCTTCCTTTGGGTGGTGTGGGTTTTTTTTTTTTTTTTTTTTTTTGCTTTTGTTTTGTTTTGTTTTTTTTAAGAAAACTTCCCCTCCCCACAATAAATAAACCACAAAACAACTTTTCCCCTCTTTATATGTGTTGAGAGAGAATTAACTTCTTGAATGGCAATTGTGTTTTCCTTGCATTCCTGACACACTGTGTCCTATACCTGACAGCCACAAGGTAGGAAGGCAGCTGAGTTATTCAAAGAAGCATTCTGTTCCTGATCTTGCCATTCAGTATCACAGGGTGTGATGAAAACTGGAACAAATATGGAAATCATAAAGGTGCCAGAACATTACATTTAAAAAATGGAATTATTTGAGTCAATCTGGAATGTCTGGTTCTTTTGGTTTAGGCCTCATGGGTAGCATTGTGCTTCAAAAACAACTGGAATTGGCTACCAGGATTCCAGAAGGGTAACATAATCTCGTACCTTTGTGGAGAGATGCTTATCTTTGTCTACTGTGAGCAAAAAGAGGCTGGATTCCTCCACCTTTTCATGTTTCAGGATGAAAATTGTTCAAATAAGTTCCAAACCTGAGTGGAATTTGGAAACAAGAATGAGAGGATGTAATTTCTCAGTCCTTTTCAGTTCATGCTGGTCTCTCTCTCTCCTCTCTCTTTTAAATAAATGCCCCAGCATGAATCAAATCCTCTTTAGCTATGGAAATAGGGGACTTGGGGGAGGCTCATCCTCACGCTGCCCCTTCTGTGATTTGGCAATCAGAGAGAAGGGCTCAGGGTTAGTGATCCTGACCACAAGGCTCCGGCCCTGTGAGGAGACAGAGACACTTAAAGAATGAGACACAAGAGTGGCAGGGGCTCACCGACCCTGCTGGAAAATGCAGCCTGGACCCCGGCGACCCCTGCCCCCTGCCAGTGATGCTGCTACTCCCGCAAAGGCCTCCATGGAGGGCTGTGACCACAGGGGCTTCTCCTCGGTCACCGACACACAATGTTGTAGGGGTGTTGTCCAACCTTAGGGTTGGGGAAAACCAGAGGGAATTACAACACACGAAGGAAGGAATTTTAAGCTGTGTCATCCAACAAAGGGAAAAAAAATCCCCATCAAATTAAGGGGACACACCCCAACTCCTAACCTTATTAACTTCTTGTCCATTAGTGCAGTGAATCCCCAGGCACCTTTGGGAGTCTCCCTGTGGGGTTGGTCTAATTCCATCATTCCCCCTTTTGTCAGTGCATAGACCCCTCCATGCCTGGTCTATCCCACCTAGGAGAAGACTCTAATGGCTCCAGCATGCCTTGTAGGAGTCTAGGGGTCTGTTCCTTTGAAAGCATCTCCTTCACTCAGGGTTACAGACATACCTCCAGATTCTTCTACTTTGGGATGAGCACATGCACTCACACACATGCCTCTCAACCTTCAAGGGACATGTAGACCATAGAGTGGGGCTTGAAGCTGCATTTCTTACAAGCTCCCAGGTGATGCTGCTGGTGTGGTCAGTGGTCCACATCCTGCATAGTGAGGAGCTAATCAATATTCAATCCATATTCAACGGTCTTCAATTATCCCTAAATATCTTTGACAGTTTTCTTTCTTTCTTTCTTTCTTTCTTTCTTTCTTTCTTTCTTTCTTTCTTTCTTTCTTCTTTCTTTCTTCTTTCTTTCTTTCTTTCTTCTTTCTTTTTTTTTTAAATTCAGGACCTAATCAGGAATCATGCACTACATTTGCTTTATTTGGTTACACAAAGACCCAGGGACAGTGTTGACATTTCTCCTCATGAGACCCTCCTCCATTAAATACCTAGACAAGGACCACACTCCTCACAGCCTCTGTGAGGGAGGGGCAGGGGAGAGAGTGAGGTTTCAGGCTTTACACCTGAAAGGAGCCACCTGGGCCAGCGGTATCATGGCAACCCAGAACCGGAAGGAACCCCCTCCCCAAGTGTAGGAAAGCAAAGACGAGTCTTCTGAAGTGTTGGATTCAACTGCGTCTGCAAGGAGAAACCAGTAGTGGAATCACATGCTTGGCCACAGTCCCAGACCCACGGTAGAAGAATACTCAGTAGCCCCCCCCGGATTGCAAAGGGTGGAGGGACTGGCTGGTGTGAGGGATTTTTGTTCCAGAAAGTTGGAAAACTTGCACACCTGCAGTTGTGGTAGCTTTCCTTCCCTTCAGAGGCTACGTGCAGACTGACTGGAAGACAGCTGAAAAAAAAGAAGGAAACAAGGCAAAAGGACAGATCAAGAAACGAGCGAATAAGGAATCTACAATATAAGCGAAGAAGCAACAGAATTTATCAAACAGAATGTTGTGACATCCAGAGGATTGGTGGGAGGCTTTTTGCTCCGTCTTGCCCCTTCAGGAAATGAATATTCTATTACAGTGGAGTTGCCCATAAGGAAGAGAAAGGGTGGCAACAAGGTGGTTTCTCAACATCACTCGCCGCCGGATTCTCCAAGGCAGCGAGAAAAGGTGGCCAATACCAAACTCACAGCTTAGAGTCTTGCCATTGAAGTTTGGCCGCCTAGTATCTGCTATAGGGCATGTATACGATACTATTCCTGGGCAAAACGTGGCTTTCATTAATTTTTTTTTGAAATCTGCATTTGTTTTTAAATTAGCCCATAAATGACTACCATTGGATGTAGATAGATAGATATATATAAAAAAAATGTGCTGGGTATATTCCCCAGTGAGATATTATAATTTGTTTTACTCAAATAAAATGTTACTCATTTTGCTTTAGAGTGTAGTGCCAGGAACTAAACATTTGTGTTAGAGCTTCAGCACTAAGGATGGCTCTTTTTTTAGAGAGATCTCTGCAATAAACTGGAGAACTGTAATGCCCTTTGTGGAAGGACTTAGAAGTGATAGAATTATTAAAGATACTGAACAGATTTAATTCAAGAGAGAATGAAAGAAAGAAAAAAGTAAAGAAAAGAAAAGCAGAGAAAAAAGGCCACCTGGAGTTGAGACTGTATGGTTAGGTTCCTGTGTGTGTGTGTGTTAAATGCAAAGCACATACATTGACCTAGATTTTCTGAAACAAGTGCAGGGATATGGTATGTACCCCAGAATAGCAGCGCAACACTTAGACACGGCTGTAAAGGAGTTTTACTATCTTTATGCTCAGACTTAAAGATCTTTTTTTAAAAGATTGTATTTATTTATTCATGAAAGACACACATAGAGAGGCAGAGACACAGGCAGAGGGAGAAGCGGGCTCCCTGCAGGGAGCCCGATGTGGGACTCAATCCCGGGTCCCCAGGATTGTGATCTGAGCCAAAGGCAGATGCTCAACCACTGAGCCATCCAGGTGCCCCAGACTTAAAGATCTCATCCATTCCTTCCAGAGAAAGTAGAGTCCAGTGCTATATCCAAGCATGGTAACAACCAGTGGGTATACAAACTTCATTTCCTCTTTCCAAAAGCTTAGATTTTAAATATGTCTAGTTCCTTCTAGAATAACTTTCCCAAGGGCTCCAGCAGCATGGGCCACAGGGACCTGCAACTGTCCAAATCCCTACATCCCTACCCCAAATACTACAGTGTCCAGTGTGGGGTCTGCAATGGCCTCCCTCACTTGCTGTGCCCATCACTACTCACCTTTGCAAACTTGTCACGGTGGCCTCCGCTAAAATGTGAATACTACCCAGAAGGATTGAAGCAGGATTAATCCTTATGGGCAGCTGGCTAGCAGACTCTTGCCTAAAGAATCAAGAATCCATAGGAGAGTAGCAGAGGCAGGGAAAGCAGATCCATCATCTGGCATCTGGGATAAGTGTAAGCATCTTTTTTTTTTTTAAAATTTATTTATGATAGTCACACAGAGAGAGAGAGAGAGAGAGAGAGGCAGAGACACAGACAGAGGGAGAAGCAGGCTCCATGCACCGGGAGCCCGACGTGGGATTTGATCCCGGGTCTCCAGATCACACCCTGGGCCAAAGGCAGGCGCTAAACCGCTGCGCCACCCAGGGATCCCAAGTGTAAGCATCTTAAGAAAAAAGCTGGCATCAAAAGGAAACCAAGAAGTCCCCTGTTCTCCAGTCTCAGTTTATCATACGCTCAGTCAACACACCATGCTCCCAGGCAGCACAGAATTTACATCATGAAAAAAGAACCCAAAATTAGAAGGTTGGAGGCCCAGAAACTATCCTTCTCCCAATATGGTGTTTCTCCTACATTTTTATGGGAATATTCCAGCCTCTGCTTAAGCCTTTCCTGGGTGGAGTCCGCAATATGTCTATGTTCCTGTAGAACACATAATAGGTACTAACAGCCAATGGTTATTGAGTTCATTCAAAACGGGCACCCTCCTTAGGGCTTTAGTCACACTCAGTCAGTCATTTAATCTCTACAATAGTCCTAAGATGGTCGTTTTACTACAACCTCCACTTCACATATGAGGAGACTGAGGTGCTGAGATATTTAATAACTAGACCAAAATTACATATTTCTAAGGTGGACGCAAGAAGTGGAATTCTAAGGCCGGTGATTTTAACCAGGTCTCTAAACTGCCTCCCAAGAAGACACAATACAGAACAACTGCTGCCTTACAGAAGTTTAAATCCTAAAACATGTAGGGCACATATTTGATATACTCAACTTGCAATTTTTAAGCTCATAATGCGATGCAGTACAGTGTCCTTCTCTTTATAATGTCTTGCCTTGGTTTTCTGCTTTTTCTATTTTCTAGATTTTACTTGTGGTAGGCCAACACAGACCTCCTGGGGAAAGACTTGTGCCAGATAAAGACTCCTTTCATAAGTCACCCGTGACAGGAAGCTTCCCCCCAAGGCTGCAGGGGGGATTTGAGAACGGATTTATGGGGGAGGGGAGGGACATGGCTAAATCCTGTCTCTGAGACGATGACTTCCAAATTGATCAGTCTTGCTCCAGCTTTTCCACTTTGGTATCTAATAGACATCTCCAACTTACATCCAGGCCCAAACTATTTTGTTTCTACCGTCGCTACCAACCAGCGCTCACCCACCCCATTAAAGCATACCACCGGTTACCTGAGTCCATCGGCCAAGCACATGGCAGTCATCCAACACCTCTCCCTCCCTAACATCCACAGCAATCCCACTGGCAAGTCCTCTTGGTTGTCTCTTCTCTGGATACCCAGCATTTAGCCATTTCTCAGGACCCGCCATCCCCATCACCTCGTGCATCTGAGCCACCACCATCTCCTGCCTGGATTACTGCGCTAGCCTCCCAGCTGGTCTATTTTCTTCTACTCTTGCTCCCTCAAAGATGCTACTCCACGTGGAAGCAGTGATCTTTAAAAGCATAAATCACATCATTTCTCTCCTTGCTTGGAACCCTCTCATGGCTTCCAATCAAACTGAGAATGAAATAAAAATTCCTCATCATGGTCAACAGTGTAGACACTCCATGACCTGGTCCTTATCTCTGCCAGGTCATCTGCTACCACTCTCCTCTTGCTCATTAAACTCTAGCCACGTTGGCCTTTTTGCTGTTCCTTAAATGCTCTAAGCTTATTATCCCTTTGCATTTGCTATTCCCTTTGCCTAGATTGCTTTTCCCTTGTCCCCAACCTTTTTAGAGCCCACTCCTAATTCTGTTCAAATGTCTTCTCCACAGAGACAACATCCCTGGACACACTTCTAAAATAAGAGCTATCCCAACCCCATCTCCGACCATCACTCTTTTTTGTAGTACATATCACCCCAAAACCACGTCTCATATTTGTTTACTTATGATTTATCCTATTAAATGATAAATTTCATGAGAGCAGGGATCTTATTTTATTTATAGTTGTTTCCTCAGTGACTGGAACATTTCAAGTGTTCAATTAATTTAACGAATAAATATATTTCAACAAGTCTAAAATTCGTATTTAGACTTCCTTGCTGATACCCAGGTCCATATATCCCACATATCTGTCTATGGCCCATCTGTCCCAAAGGGAACTCCCACCCAGCATGTTGGAAACTGAGCTCATTATTATTATTACTCCTTGTTCTCTTCGCCAAGCTGCCCTTCCCTCCTCATTCCCAAGCTTAATTAACAGCACTACCACTCACCTAGGCACCCAAGGCAGAGATCTAGGCATCATGGTAGATTTAATGCTCTCTCTCTCACCCCCAATCTATCACCAAGTCCTGTCATTCCTACTTGCATCTGATTGTGTTCTTAGTTACAAACACCGGAAGCCACTCAAGCTGGTTTAGGAGGGCTTGTGAGCCTGGCTGGCTTGTAGGAACCCTGCTGCTGCTACTGCCGGCCCACTGTGCGTTGCAGGCAGACCCTGGGGAAAGAGGGACTGCGGCCCACAGCGGCCCACCACTAACCTCATCAGAACAGACTCTTCACAACTCTCTTTCCAAAAAACAAAGTCCTGATGGGCAGAGCCCAAATTATATGCCTGTGCCCCATCTGACAGAAACGCTGGGAGAGTGGGTTTCTGGCTTGTTCTTTGAGGATGGACACTAAGTTGGGAAATTCCCCAACCATAGGGAGGATGTTTGAGAAATGCTGGGCAGCTGGACGGCATCACAGATGTCAGCTCACACTGTCTTCTATTTCCCCAAGTCTACCCCACCACCACTGACTCAGCCCCAGGCTTCAGAGCTCGTGGTCTTGACTAATGTGATAACCTCCTAACAGGCTCCCCTGCCTCTTTTCTCACCCCTACACTAATACCACAACGACACATCTAAAAGCGAGGCTTGCAGCGTAGCTCCCTTGGTTACTGTCCATTATTGAGAATGAAAAGTCCTTCAATATCTCTCATTGCCCAGGTGCCTGGGTGGCTCAGTCAGTCAGGCATCTGACTCCTGATCTCAGCTCAGGTCTTGCTTGATTCAGGGTCTTGAATTCAAGCCTACTGAAAAAAAAAAGAAGCTCTCATTGCCCATAGATGAAGTCCATACTCCTCAGGTTGGCATATAGAACTTTTTACAACGTGGCCCTGCTCCATCCTCCCAAGATTCTCTCCTTATGTAGGATCCTATGTCTCAGCTGCACCGAACTGCTCTTCTCCAAATGTCGCCTATTCTCTCCTGCTTCTGTTGCTTTGTACACACGTCTTCCAACTCCTTGGGATGGCCCTTCCCCAACAAACTCTTACTCATCCTTCAAAATGCATCTCAAGCACCACCCCTTGTCTGCCTTTACCCTGATCCCCTCATTCAGGGCAGACACTCCCTTGATGCCTATCAGGATTTATTCTACTAGGGTGCTGTTTGCTTTACATCTGTGCCCAAGCCAGGAGGGGACTAGACTGTGATCTCCGCGAAGGCGGGAACTGTTGCCTTATTTTTATATCTCTCACACGGAGTCTGGCTCATAGCAGATACAGTAAACTTAGGTTGGGTGGAGAATGACGCTGCCACTCCTGCAGGTTGTCTCCGTTTATGGAGCCTCACAATGTGTCAGGCACCGTCAGGTAGCATGATTACCCTCATCTTATAAATGAGGGAAACTTTCCTCGTATGAAGCAACTAGGAACCAACTGACCTGAAATATGAACTTTTATTTTACTTCAAAGCCTGGAGTCTTCTTCAATATATTCCACAGCCCCCATGAGTAAATGAGTGAGCATGTGGAAGAAAGGATAAGTCAACATAAGTGTGAAACTGTGTACTGTACAGTTAGAACCCCTCCCTCTCTAGCTTACACACGGCCAGAACACCTTCCTTGCCTTTCTGTTCTGTTATTTATTTCCTTCTGCTTGAAATACGACTGCCCTTGAAGACAGCAAGCTCCTGGAGGGCAGGAAGTCCTATCTCCCTCCTTTCTATTTCCACCCTCTTGTATTAGTTTCCCGGGGTTGCCAAAATAAAATATCACAAATTGGGGAGCTCATAGTTCTGGAGGCGGAAGTCCAAGGTGTGGGCAGTCCCGGGCCTGTCTCCCAGCTTCTGGTAGGTTCCTTTGCTCGTGGCAGGGGAATGCTAACCTTCCCATGTGCCTGCGTCCATATTTACCTTTCATAAGGAGACTGTCACTTCGGACTAGGGCCCAGCCTAATGACCTCATCTTGACCTGATCATCCGCAAAGACCCTATTTCCAGAAGGCCACATTTACAGGCACTGGGAGTTAGGACTTCAACATATTTTGGGGGATCACGCTTCAACCCATAACACCATGTGTTGGTCAAACTGTCTTGCATTTAACAGATGCTCAGTTAAGGTTTGTTAAAAGACCTTGAGCCACCACCCCCCCACCACCAAAGGGAGACCTGGCCTCCAGCCAGTGTGTTTGAGACCCTCCACCCATGGGGAGGGAGAGGTGCGGTGGATAAGCCCTGTCTGATGGCCACATCATCCCCTGCTAAATCTCTGCATGGCTGTTGAGGGGGGAGGAGCCAGAGTGAACGAGGCTCATCTCCTCTTAGAAAACAATATTTCCTCCCAGGAAAGGTATAATATCCTGGGGCTCATTTGTGGATAAGAAGAAAGGGATTTGGGCAGGCTGCTTTTATGGCAATGGTGTGGGCCAAGAAGTTGTAAACATGCCATCTTCTGGAATGTGTCTGCCTGCTTCACTTGGCAGATTCTTCAAGGACTGGATGAGCTCCAGCCAACGTCCAAGTCTCTGCATCCTTACTTGGGGCCCATAGGAATCTGTCCTGCTATCCACAGCCCACTCCTCTGTGCCTCCCTGTCTCACCCCCTCCAGGCCTCAGGGAAGAGTTATTTGATCCTATTTTTTAAATTTAGACACATATCATATTGAGCACTTCTTAGATGCCTGGCACTTTGTACACCTCGTGTCATCCGATCTTTGCCACAGCAGCAGAAACTGGAGTTTTCAATTAATCGCAGAATACACCTATTTTTAAAATGAATAAATTTCATACGTAATTTTTTTTTTTTTTTTAATGAGAGGATGTGTCACCACTGTCCCGGATAAGAAACAGAATATTACCAGTATCTTAGAGGTAACTGCGGGCTTCTCACCAACGATACCACCCTCTCTTCCTTGCAAAAAAGCCCCCAGCATCTGAACTGTGTTTTAATCACAGCCCTGCTTTTCTTTAGAGCTTACCAACTACGCATGCGTCTCTTAGAGCACAACATTTAGTTTTGCCAATTCTATCTATAAATGGAATCGTACTGCCTGTCGTAGTCTTATCTCTTTCAATTCTCATTACGTTTTTAAAGATTGACACATATGAAAGTAGCTCGATCATTTTTCTTTGCTGTGTAACTTTCCGTTGAATGGAAAACCACCATCTATTCTATTCTATGGATATTTGGGGTGTTATCAGTTGGAGCTATCGAGAACGATGCTGCTAATACATTCTTTGGCATGTCTTTCAGGGCACACAGGTGGAATTTTCCTCAGCTACCTACTCAGAAATATAACAGATGGGTTTAGAATAAGCACGTTATAACTTTGCTAGGGAACGCCTAAGTGCTTTTGAGATGCTTGTACCAACTTACATTGCTGCTAACAGTGAATGAAAGGGCTCTTTACAGATTGGCCAACATCTGGATTTATCAGAATTAAGGTTTTTGCCCATTTGGAATTAATTTTTGAAATAACCCTGGGTACTAGGCTTTTTGATTATTGATTTTATGTGTTGAAACATCTTCTTCATCTTTATGACTTTTCTTTTTATTCTCTATATGATGTCTTTAAAAAAAAAAAGATGTTATTTAGTTATTATGACAGAGAAAGAACAAGCAAGGGGAACAGCAAGCAGAAGGAAAGAGAGAAGCAGGCTCCTTGCTGATCCCTGGACCCTGGGATCATGACCTGCACCAAAGGCAGACACTTAACTAACAGAGCCATCCAGGGGCCCCTTAATTAAGATGTCTTTTGATGACAGACCTTTAACAGAACTGAATTTTTTGATATTTACTGTATGGTCTATGTTTTTGTATTTTGCTTAAAGAAATCCATCTTTACTCTTAGAGTGTCCTAAAGATATTCTTCTAATTTGTCCTCTAAAAGCTTATACCTTTGCCTTTGGTATTTAAGTCTTTACTCCACTTGAGCTTGCTGTTTGTATCTGGTGTAAATTGAGACTGAACTTCAGGTTTTTGCACATGGATAACCAAACGTCCTGACACCATTTCTTTCTTTCTGTGCAACAGCAATGGCTACTTAGTCTTAACCAACTGAGCCACCCAGGCACTCCAATGGCTACTTTGTCTTAATTCAAGTTTCCACATGTACAAGTTTGTTTGGATTCCTCTATTCTGTTCTGTTGGTCCTTTGTCAGTCTCTGCATCAAGATCACATGGACTTAATTCCTATAGCTTTATTAGGTCTTGATATCTGGTCTGGCCAATCCCCCAGCTTCTCTTTGTCTTCCCAAGAGTATTGGCTATTCTAGGACTCCTGCTCTTTCATAAAAATTCTAGTAAAGGGACACCTGGGTGGCTCAGCGGTTGATAGTCTGCCTTTGGCTCACGGTGTGACCCCGCAGGGCTAGGATCGAGTCCGACGTCAGGCTTCCTGCATGGAGCCTGCTTTTTCCCTCTGCCTGTGTCTCTGCCTCTCCCTCTCTGTGTCTCTCATGAATAAATAAATAAAATCTTTTAAAAAAATTCTAGTAGTAATTTGTCAGAGTCCAGGACAATCTCTGGAGAATACTGACTAGAACTCTACTGAATCTCTATATTTAACAGTACTAAAGCTATTGAAGCTTCCTGTTGAAAAATCAGCAATAGGGCTCCATTTATTAGGTCTTCTTTAACTTCTCAATATAGTTCTATATTTTTCTTCACAAAGCAGTTTCACATTTTCTTCTTAGATTTGTTCCTACTTATATTTTGGTGTTTTCATAAATGATTATTTTCTTTAAAATACTTTTTTTTTTACTGAGCACTGATGTGATTGACTATTCATATATTGCTTGTGCGTCCAGTCTTTCTGCAAACTCACTTATTCATCCTCAATCCATAGATCCTTTGGAGTGTTCAGAGCCTTTCTTCTCATTTAAATTTTCAAGCACTAGCTATGCAAACAATGTTATTTATTTTTTTCCTTTCTAATCTTTTCTAATTTTCTAGTCACTACATTGATTAGGATTCTCCAGTAAAATACTGCATGTCTAATGGACCTTCTTTTGGGTGGGGAGGAATCTGTAATAGAACATTTTCATGTTTGGGGTGCTTGGATGGCTCAGTGGGAAGAGCCTGTGACTCTTGACCTGGAGGTATGAGTTTGAGTCCCATATTAGGGAGATTAAACTTAAAAAGATAAAAACATTTTCAATATTTCCTCTGAAATTAAATGTTTTCTGTAGAAATTTTTGTGGATACGATCTTCCAGGTTAGGTACGACCCCTTTTTATCTCCAGTGTTCTTTCTTTAATCATGAGTAGATGCTAAAATTTATCAAATACTTTTCTGAGTCATTTGAGTCTGGTGGCTCTTTGTTTTGAGTGTGTGGAAAGCTTTTGAATTACTAATTATGTCTTTTTAAAATTAAGGTAGGACAATTCCAAAAAAAAAAAAAAATGCTAATGTAGCTAATGTAGGACTATTCAGACTTTCTGGGATTTTTTTTGTTTATTTTTGTTTTTACAGATTTTCTACTTTTTGAGTCACTTTTTCCGAGTTTTTTATTTTTCTAGGATTCAACCCATTTCATCTAAGTTTTCAAATTAATTGGTATAAAGTTGTTCAGAATGTCTTCTTTTCACCTATTAAATATTTTCGTAATGGCAATTTTCCTTCGTGCTCTCTTTTCTTTCTTTTTTGTTTTCATTCACAGTGTACTGTTTTCCTAGGACGCTTTTTGAGTTTTATTTTATCATGAGTTGTTCATTTTCCTTGTAACTTTATCTGGAGAAAATGTTAAAGGCTTGAGTTGAAGCTGAGTTCCTTTCAAGAAGATTCAAATTACTGCTGCCTGTCTCCTGGGGGCACTATTCTGGTACTACTTTAAATTGCTGCTTCAGGCAACATTTTTCGACCACACCGGTGGCATGAATTCAGATTGATAAATCCTTCCGAGGGCTCAGTTCTGGTTATATAATCTTGGGGGGAGGACTTGTTTTGTCCCTCCACCCACGGACTAGGTCAATATAAGCAAATATTATATTGCTTGTCCATCCATGCTCTTGCCTTCTGTGTAGCAGGGGTTTTTTTCTCCCCGGTTCATGTCTTTGGGATCCCAGTTTATGCTAGGGTATCTGATTCAATCTCCACTTGGGGCAAGCTCAAGGCTTTATCTCCTACCTCTCAAGTCCTGCACATCCATCAAAAGAGAAGTTCAAGTTTCCTGGCCTAGGCAAAAACCTCAGAGTGAAAATCGGAGTGAATATTTTGTTCCTGAATTACTTCTGGGTTCCTGCTCTCATCTCACTTTTGGGATTCACAGGTTTTTCTTTTAAGATTTTATTTATTTATTCATGAGACACACACACACACGGGGGGGGGGGGGAGGAGAGAGAGAGAGAGGGGGAGGCAGAGACACAGGTAGAGGGAGAAGCAGGCTCCATACAGGGAGCCCGACATGGGACTCGATCCCGGGTCCCCAGGATCACAGCCTGGGCAGAAGACAGACACTTTAACCGCTAAGCCACCCAGGGATCCCAGGGATTCACAGTTTCTTCTTTCTTTCTTCCTTCCTTTCTTTCTTTCTTTCTTCCTTTCTTTCCTTTTTTTTTTTAAATATTTATTTATTTATTTATGATAGACTAGAGAGAGAGAGGGGCAGAGACAGGAAGAGGGAGAAGCAGGCTCCATACCCGGAGCCTGACGTGGGACTCAATCCCGGGACTCCAGGATCGCGCCCTGGGCCAAAGGCAGGCGCTAAACCACTGAGCCACCCAGGGATCCCCAGATTCTTTATTTTTAAGACACTTTAATAATGTGGTTAAAAAAACACTTTTCTTCCCCCTCCTCTTTCATTTTAGTTGCTTCTGTTGGGTTAGTCAGTGCATCTAATTTGTTATACTGCCAAAAACTGAAACCCAGGTGGTCTTTTCCAGATGAGTAAAGTGAGGCTTTGTAGCGTGGTATCCAAGTCCAAAAGCCAGTGAGTGAGTAGTGATGACACCTGGAAGGAACTACAGGTAGCCTGAACTCTCACGCCGCCCGCAGGTTGGTAGATACGTGCAGGTCAAAGGATTTAAAGCCAGGCTGTCGTGCAAAAAGTTCCAGAAAGGCGTAGTGTCCCCCTGGGGAGTGGAAGTTGGTATTGTGTCAAGGGAAGAGTGGTGACTTCCCTTTGTGCTCCCCTCTTTCATGTCATCTGCCCTTTACTACCACCTTCGCTCACAAATCTGGCAATTTTGTGTGGTATAAAAGTGGGAAGGTGTAGGGAAAGGTGAGGGATTCACTGAGAACAAGAGCCAGGATCTGCACTCAGAGCTTACAGCTCGCTAATGGAGGAGTCGGAGGAATGGAGCAGGCCTTGTGAGCGTCTCAATAGTTGTTGCAAAGGGCTAAGCACTGGATGGCGTGGTGGGACAACAGGGTCAGGTGTCCAGGGAGAACTTGCTGAAAGAAGTGACATCTAAGCTGAGATGCGAGGGCAAAGAGAAATTGGCCGGGCAGAGAGAAGAGGAGGCCACAGGGCTGCACACGCAGGAAGTCCTGGCCTTGGGGGTGGAGGTGAGGAGCCGCATGGAGCAAGGCTGGAAGGTGGGCAGAGGCACATGGGGAGTGTCTTCTCTGTTGCTTTAAGAAATTTGGACCCTGTCTGGAGGGAAATAAGAAGCCAGAAGGGTTTAAGGAGAGTTTACTCACAAAAAAATCATTCTGGCTGCCTTGAGGAGCTAGACTGCAGGGGGAAAGGAGATTATGGTGGCCTGAGGGGACTGAGACATATTTAGGAAACGAGGGCTTTGGAGTTCTACTTGTGGCTCCATCGCTCAGAGCTGTGTGACTTTAGGCAAATTGCTTATCCTCTTCTGCCCCCACTTCCTCACCTGTAAAGCAATAGTATGACAGGGTCCACCTTAGGGTTGCGAGGCTTAAATGAGTTAACACACGTAGGGTGCTTTTGACACTACCTAATGTCTAGGAAGGGTTTAATCTTCTTCTTCTCCAAACGAATGGACAAGGACTTACTGGGTGAATGAATAAAGGAGGCAGAGAGAAAAGAATCCAAGATGGTTGGTGGAGGTGGAGGTCAGTCAGGTCAGTAGAAGCCAGTGGGACATGCATGTAGAGAGGTCTAGGCTACAGCTGGCAGCAGCCCAGGGAGACAGGGGAGGCGTCCCCGGGGGGACGTGAAGGACACGCAGGAGCCACCGTGGTGATGGGCAGCAAGGAAACACGTAAGAGCAGACCAGCAAGGCGGTGACAGAGCTGGAGCAGAGGCTGAGAAAAGCAAAAGTGGGAGACAGAATAAGGAAAAGGCAGGGGTGTGATGGGATCAATGGTGCTACAGAGTTCATGCTTTACTGTCTCCTCAATACCCATAAGGAGAAGGTGACTTTTTTTTTCTTCCTCCTTTACCTTTTCTGCAAAACACCGACTTGTTAAAATGTCCCTAACACCCCAAAATGCTCTTGCCCTGTTGCTCGAGCTTCGGGGAAAGGGAGGGTTCATGGCCGACCTATCGTATCAGTGTGGTAGCTTGGTGTACAGGACGACTTTTGTGGGCCTGGACTTCTCCGTCATTCTGCATCAAAGGGGTCCCTTCCAGAAAGTGGGATTGAGGCCTGGCTACCTTTTCCTCCTTGGGACAGCTAGGGCACGTGACAGACTTTGATGGTAAGGCGGGAGCTTCTCTGCTCCTCGCCACGTGTCGAGTGGGTGGCAAAGGGCCAGATAGAACCCTGGACTTCGCTCACTGTCAAACGCTCAGCGTGATTTGTTCTTTCTGCCTTTGAGGCTTGGTAAGCCACCCAAACGTAAGCCAGAAATGTAGCTTCAGGCCGACGTTGACAGACATCCTCAGGAGTTTCCAACATGAGGAGCCCAGGTGTGCTGGTCAGGATTCTTCATGCCCTTCCCCCTCGCTCTTCACACCCCCCAGGGCTGGTAAACTGCAGCAGCAGGGCCTTCAGGTGGCCTCCCCCGAATCCGGCCAGAGGAGTCATGGGCTGCCCATTCCACAGCCCTGGGGAAACTTCCTGAAACCCTGCACACAGGTACAGGCCTATAACGCTGGGTCAGCGCCAGTCACGGCCCTTCCAGAGTCACTACTGCACTCGCGGAGATGACTTCTGACTCCATGGGTTCGTTCAACATCGTTAAGTTTAGTGGAGAGCGTGGGGGATTCTGTGGGAAGCCGGGCCTGGGTTCAAATCCTGGCTCAGCCCCTCACTGGTTGTAGGACCTCAGACAAGCTAAGCCTCAATTTCCTCACCAGTTAAGATCCCCTGTGATGTGGGGATGATAATGACTACTTCGAAGAGTTGCTAAAAGGATTAGGAACAACTCTATAAGGGCCTAGCACGTAGTAAGTATTCAGGAATTGACAGCTACCACTAATTGTAGCATTTTGTAGGATCTACGTCTTAGGGTATTAGACTGCATGATTTCAGAGTCTCTGAGAACAGACCTAGCCGTTAGTGCTGACGTGCACTTTCCTGCCAGGCCAGGCAATGAGGGAGCTTGGTGGTAAGGAGGGTGCACAGGTGACCTTACCCGACACTCCAGGGATTCTGCTGATTTTCGCCCATTCCCCATAGGACAGTGGGCAGATTAAAGAGCACATCTGTCTCAATGGTTCACCCTTTTTTTTGGGCCAAGGCAGCGCCTCCTCAGCTTCAGAAAACCTCTGTCTCCTCTATGAACCACTTTTACAATTCTCCCCAAGGCTAATATTTAATATATAATTTTCTAATTAGCACTTCTCAGTCACCATCTCCAACTGGTCCACAACACTCTTGGGAACCTTGATGTGATGGAATCTTTAATACTTCCCACCCCACCCCACCTCACCGCAGCCCTCTCCCCCAGTGGGGTTGGCTGAGAAGGCGGGTGCAGGAGGAGTCTCTTGCCTCATTCCTAATGATCATTTCCTCATTCACTGTAGGTTGGTATCTCAATCCAGCTGCAGCCTTTGTTCTAGAATCATTCTGGACAGGGAGGATGAGAAGCAACGCACACACGATTTACCTTTCAGGCTTACAAGCTTAAAATCCCCTCTACAGTTATGCCTGAACTGTGGGAGTGCCAGGAGAAAACAGGACGCTTGCAAGGCTCCGCAAGGATAATCCTTTGGGATTTGAGCAATCTTCCCAGCCAGACGTTACAATGTGCTAACACCCTTGTGAGTCATGAACTAACTCATGGTCAATTCTGTTTGGAGAACAGGATGAATAATTGAGAGTAACTGGGTGTTTGCCTGAATCTGGGCCTAACCCAGTATTTATTCTGTTTTCTTGTCTCTTTTTTGCCTAAAACAAACATGTCTAGTTTCCCATCTTCTTCCATGTTCCCTGCTTAATCCTGCACCGGCTTTTAGAGGAAAGTCCAAAATCCTTAACACACTCTAAAGGCCCCAATGGGTGGTCCTGCCTACGTCTCCAGCATGTCTATGCCAAGCTAGAAAGACTAGAGGTGAGGGCAGCCACATCCTTGGGGGGTGCATGCCTAAAAGCCATGAACCTAATTTTTAAAACTTTTTCTTTTGGAATAATTTTAGACTCAGAGACAAGTAGCTGCAAAAAAATAAGACAGAAACTTCCCCCATTTCTTTAAGCCAGTTTCCCTTAGTGTTTACGTTTTATATGACCATAGTACAAGGATCCAAACCAGGGAAATACCATTGTTACAATATTATTAACTGAACTACGGTCTTTATTTGAATTTCAGCAGTTTTCCCACTAACATCCTTTTTCTGTTCCGGGATCCAATCTGGGATCTCACATTGTATTTTCTTGTCATGCCTGTTTAGTTTCTTTAATCTGTGAGTTTCCAGAAATTCATGATCTTTCATGACCTTGGCCTTTTGAAAAGTGCCGGTCAATTATTTCGTACTGTCTCCCAATTTGGATGTCTGATGTTTTCACATGGTTAGACGGTTATGCATTTTTTTTTTTTTTTTTTTGGCAAAAATACCACAGAAGTGATGTTACAGCCTTCCCAGTGCATCACAGCAAGGGGTACATGATGTCAGTAGGTCTTATTACTGGTGATATCAACCTTGATCACCAACTAGATTTTCTCCTTTATGCTTAGCTTCTAAAACATTTTCAATTCTTCTCTAATTATCCTTTCTCTTCTGGCAAACTCATTCTTTCTTATGAGTTTCAGTATCATCTATCTATACCTCAAATATAACCAAATTTGTGTTTTTATGCTATATATGTTCTTTGAAGTTTAGGCCGTATGTACAACAGCCTCCTTAATCTTTCCACTTGGATATCTAATAAGGGTCTCACATGTAATATTCAAAACCAAATCCCTGAACTTCCATCCATCTTCTACAGCTCTGGTGAATGGCAATCCATCTTTCCGATAGCTTAAGCCAAAAATCTTTGTGTCATCTTTCACCCTTTCTTTCTCACTACATTCAAACCATCAGAAAATGCTGCTGGTACTACATTAAAAACCTATCCAGATTCTACTACTTATCATCACTTCTCAGCTACCACTTCTGATGTAAGGCATCATTTACACCACCATCTTCCACTTGGATTATTGTAATTTTTACCCAAATGATCTCCTTGAGGTTGGCCTTACGTTTTCTCCATAGAGCAGCCACAGTAATCTCTCAAAAGTGTCACGTCAGATCATGTAATTCCTCTGATCAAAGCCCCCCAGTGGCTTCCCAACTCAGCTAAAAGCTAAATCCTTTTCCAGTGGGCTATAAGGCTCTCCATGATCCAGTCTGGGATCTCTGCGTTTTCATCTCCTCTTGCCCTCCTCCTTACTATTCCTTGAAAAATCGTCAAGTTTGGTTCTAATTCGAGGTCCCAGCTCATGATTTCAGTCCTCTCTTCCGGTAATCTCCCATTTGGTAAATGGCTGCTCAACCAATCCAGCTGCATGAATCGGAGTCTCTCAGTCATCCTCTCCCTCATGTCCAATCCATCATCACACACTGTGTCTTTTTCTCCCCACATAAACAATGTTCAAACC
The DNA here is from genome assembly GCF_053574225.1 of Canis aureus. Lineage (NCBI taxonomy): Eukaryota > Metazoa > Chordata > Mammalia > Carnivora > Canidae > Canis > Canis aureus. Next base: position 51,663,466 of record NC_135615.1, read on the forward strand.
TATTTCTCACCCCACTGCTAATACCTGGGTCCACTATTATCTTCCATTCCTGATCCTTTGGCCACTGCCAATCAATCCTCCCCACTGGGGCCCAAGTGGTCTTTTCTCAATGCAAATCTGATCCAATCACAGCCTGCTTACACACTCTTTCATGGCTTTCCATGGCCGGTAAACATAGACCATAATTCTTAATATGCCTTACATAGCCCACCTGGTGTGGCCCTCATTCTCCATATGCCCGTGACAGTGGCCTTCTCTCCATTCCTCAGATGGCACAATTCTGCTCCCTGCCATGGCCAGCTCCTTTTTTTGGGAAACACTCTACCCACCCCATTCTGTCCCTACTCTCCAGCTTACTCCTTTGCCCAGCTAAACCCCACACCTATACATAGTCACATTGCAACTTAATTATCATTTCCTCAGAGAAGCCTCCCTTGCACCTCCATCCAGAGAGAGTTTTTTTGTTTTATAGTATCAAAGAATCACGCTTCATTCCCACAGAAGCTCACACCAGTTTATAATTGTCTATTGGATCCTGGGATTATTTGTCTAATATCTGCCTGCCCCATGGGACTGTAAATCTTATTATAGCAGAGAGCTAAAATGGTTGACACACAGTTGACATTCAACAAATATTTGTCGAAGGAATAAATGAATAGATCGATGAATTGATGAAAATAAAGTCATGCTTTTCTGGTGAATCAGTTAAAAGGAAGAGAAAGGTGAAGGGCAGGAGTCCTGTATACTTAGTAGGCTATTTGAGTAACGTCAGCCAGGAAAGAGGAAGTAAAATTCTAAACAAGGACGGTGGGAGGAGAATGGAAATAAACTGGCTGTGGGGGGTTGTATTGTGCTACTGATGATACACCAGTTTACCCACAAAAAGCCAGCTCTGTGCCCACTGCTCATCCCAGACGTGGGTGGAGGATCAACAGCTGCCTGGCCTGTTCAGCCGTCTCAACACTGGCGGGGGGGCGGGGGGTGTGTGTGTGTGTGCAGTTCTGTGGTGAAGAGAAAAGGCACTTTCTAGGACAGTTTGTCTCTTGAAAAGACAAAGCCATTGGAATGACAAAGAAATTCCAGGACCACTTTGCCATCCTTTGGACTCTAGAGGTACACAAATGGGCTGGTTCCTGTGTTTTTAACAGCATCTGATATATTTGATTACATTTTCAATTCAAATAGTTCCATTACTACAAGAAGCGACTTCATTACCAGGAGGGCCCAGAGCCCAGACTATACTAGCTCCCTGTCATATAATTTAGCCTCAGTCATACCTCAGACAATATTTATACAAGGTCACTTCTTCAGACCATGTCTAGCCTTCCCAAATGACAATATTATTTATGCCAAATGCTTCTCCTAAGGGATGGAAAACTGCCAACTCTGGTTTAATAGGCTATACGGACAGGCTAGAAAAACATCATTTGTAGCACACACAGTTTATGCATTTAGTGTATAACTAGGCGTACAGACTGATCATTGGAAACATGGCCGAAAGCTGGCCCCAGGAAAAAAAAAAAAAAAGCCACAAAAGCACCTCAGGTTTGGATCTTTCCTCCCTGATATTAGTTTTGGAAACCCTAGGTTTAGTCAGAATTATGAATGCACAAGAGAGAGCTGCCTCAGACTTCAGTGGCTACCTGAATATCCAAAAGAGGGGGAAAACCTGCAAAAGGAAATTTAACTTGGGTGTGTGTGCCCAGCAGCCATCCTCGTGTGGTTGCAAATTAATGTGACCATCCAGTGGAACAGGCAGCCCAGGGGCCTTTGGTAACAAAGAACAGACTAAGCCATTGATGTTAATTTACCAAATTATTCACATCCCACAATCTGGAATAGAAATCAGTGGCCAAGAAATGCCTCCTCTACACCTCAGTCAAAACACCTATAAAAATCTAGATACCAGGAGGCAAAGTCTGGAACATAAACTACTTCATCCTGTTGCCAATGAGTTATTAAAGTACAGAATGATGGGGCTGCCAGGGGCGTCTGGGCTACCTTTCCTTCCAAGCTCTGTTCTTGGTGGTATCTTTAATAAGACAGTTGGCCAAACTCTATCGGTGACAACTCCCTTCTCTTAAAGTCTAGTTAAGGATACAAGCTATACCTTCCACTTAATCCCTTATGGACTATTGGAACTTTGAAATCTCCGTGGTAGAAAATTAAACTTCGGGAGGCTGAGGTTTCACATAAAGTTTAAAATACCTGTCCAGGCCTGCATGACTTGTTGAAGATAGATATCACTAATAAAGAATTTATACATTTAAAAAAATAAAGAATTTATGTGTTTAAATTTATATTTAAACGTATAAATTTATTTTTTAAACGTATAAATTTAATAGATACTACGACTCCTACATAAAAACACCATATCTAATTTAAATTTTAGGAAACGGGGCTCTCTGGGTGGCTCAGGGGTTGAGTGTCTGCCTTCAGCCCAGGGTATGATCCTGGGGTCCTGGGATCGAGTCCCGCATTGGGGTCCCTGCATGGAGCCTGCTTCTCCCTCTGCCTGTGTCTCTGCCTCTCTCTCGCTCTGTCTCTCTCATGAATGAATAAATTAAATCTTTAAATTAATCAATCAATTAATTAATTTTAGGAAACAAGTGCCAACTATAAGGGGGTTTCAAAAATTCAAAAGAATTGCTTTGTACTGATAAATACAGAATGATTCTGGGTCCTTAAAATGCATTTTTTTTAAAGGCTGGAAGTGTCGTTTGGTTTAATAAGCTATACGGCTATATTTCAAGTGCTCTTTCCAGAGGAATTACCTTCCATTGGCCCAAAGTTTAGTAATACTTGAGATATCATTATTTATTAATAATACCAGCATTAATCCTTTCTGATGAGCATCTGGTCTAGTAATTCCATGCCCAGGAATTATTTCAGGACAGTAATTAGAAATGTGTGTAAAGATATTCACCACAGAACACTTACTATTGGTAGTAGATATACAACAATAAAAGAGTGATTAAAATAGGGTCGCCTGGGTGGCTCAGTAGTTGGGCACCTGTCTTTGAGTCAGGGTGTGATCCTGCGGTCCCGGGATCAAGTCCCACGTCGGTCTCCCTGCATGGAGACTGCTTCTCCCTCTGCCTGTGTCTCTGCCTCTCTCATGAATAAATAAATAAAAATCTTAAAAAAAAAAAAAAAAGAGTGAAAAAATAAAAATAAAAGAGTGGTTAAAACATATGGTTAGCCATATGATGGAATACCATATAACCATAAAAAAAATCACATTATAGAAAAACATCTAACCCATAAGTTTATAGCACGCTAAAAGAGAAGAGAGACTACAAAACAATATATACCAAATATATGTTCAGATGAAAGGATATCAAAATATTAATCCATGCAGGACAGTCCTGAGGGCTCCCAAAAGTGATGTGGGCAGGATTTAAGAAGGTTGCCAAGGAAGTGCACTGGTGTGACTTCATTAATATCTACAGGCCAGAAAGACTTAGGGACCTTCGGACAATACTTTTTACTTGAGCTTTTACTAGAGAAGTAATTTGCACCCCACCTGTCATCATCCAAGCAAGGGAGGAATAGCATGGGCATTTTGTGCAGCTCCTAGGGCAGGGGTGGTTTGGACAGGGCCTGCACAAGACTCCATGTGGTCTTCTGTCTGAAGCACTTTCCCTAAGTGAAGAGTAAGAAACCTGACTTCAGTCTCACGCAGGGAGATCCCCTCGTCCTCTACAGGAAAGCATTGCCATATGGTTCCTAACATTATAGCACTCATGGGTAACCCCTGAAACCATCCTCATGTCCACATGATCCTACAGCACAGAGATTTATTAGGATATTGTAAATAAAACTTGGATAAACAGAAGCATGAAATGGGAGACCCCACAGGCTAGGGGGAAAAAAAAAAGTAAGAAAAACAAACCTGCTTCGTCAGCTTCTCTGGCAAACAGATATGGGCCATGATTTATTAAAACAGGAGCTTTCTCAAGGCATGATTATAGGCAAGAGAAAGTTGAATAAAGTTTTAGCTTGAAAGTGCCTCTGCCTGTTTCTGCCAGACTTTCCTATCCTAATGTTCTGTGGGCTCCCCAAGCTCAACGCATTCAAAGCAGACATCATTCTCTTATTTCCTTAGCGCACTGTTTGGATGGCACCTGAATAGAGGTGACAGGTAAAGCAAAGGAGATGACTAAGAACTCTGGTCAGGAGACTAGGGAAGAAGACCCAGGGCAGGTCCGCCCACATTTGAGGTAGAAGGAGAAAAAAGTAAATTCAAGGGGATCATCCAAGAAGCCAGGGTAAGGATGATTTTCTTCTGTATCAAGCTATATAAACATAATTTGCTTTAAAGTGGAAATTTTAGTCAAAAATATAGTTTGAAGACAACACAGTTTTGTTTTGTTTGATGCTAATGGATCCTTGCCTGAAACTAAAATAATCCAGATGTATCAGATAAAACAAAGCAAAACTGTGCTTAAATATTTCCAAGAGTTCAACTATTTCACTCTCCTGGAAAAAATAAAAATTAAAAAAAAAAAACAACCTTTTTAAGAGGTAAGTGAGTAATACAGGCATATAAAAGGAAATCCAAAATGTTGAAATGTCTCAAGGAAAATTGGTAAATGGGTACAGCTTGTAAGGGTCCTACTGACTTCATAGGCACAGGATTCTCATTCATAAAGGTCAAATGGACATTTTTGCTTGAACATATCATTAAACAGTAGGAGCTAATGGGGGTTCACTTTTGTTTCCTAGGCCTAAGTGTTGTTTGGCTTCCTCTGTTCCGAAATAACCACAAGGCTCACTCACTCAGCAGTAATGCTGAGAGCATCCTCCCAGACTGGAAGGTTGAAAACAGTTGCCCCTGTGGTTCCTGAAGCTGGGATCAGACTAGAGCAATTGTGTAGTCAATTTGGCCCATCTTGAGGACTTTGGCTCTCAAATGGCAGAGTTGTGCAGACTAAACTAGAGGTTATTTTACAAGGACCATCAAAATCCTCATTTGCATGTGTGAAATTCCTGTGGAGAGGCTGGTTTTGAATCAGGATGGTTGGGCCCATTACAAATGGAGTCTGCTAGTGTGAATGTAAATAGCATCGGCTAATCTCGGCCCCTCCCAGGCATCCTTTCCCTTCTCTGGACCAGATCACTAGACAGTTGTTTGCATTTCAACACAAGCGACCCTAACATCAGCCGTTCACCTCCCACCTAGCAGAAGACATCAAATTTTCTTAGAACAAATGGTCACCAACGGCCACCACCACGAGAATAATGATGTTCGCTGAGTCCTCGCACCGCGCTAAGTGCTCTACATACAACCATCTCCTCAGATCCTCACCACAACCCAATGAAGTTGGGCATTACCCCCTGTATTATCATTTTCCAGGAGAGAAGATTGAGGCCTAGAGAGATTAAGGATAACTCCTCCCAGGTCACTCAGGTACAAAGCAACAAATGTGAATGCAGACAGTTTAACTTCCACATTTGTGCCTTTTACCATTTTTGCATGTTGCCACGTTGCTTCCTTTTAGTAGGCAAAGTTCAGTTGGCAATGAATAGCAGCAACGAACGAACACTGGGATCAAAACCGAAAGGTTGTGTGATATGGAACAAATCCTAAAGTCAATAGAACTCAGCTACCTGTGTCATTTTTGTCTTTATAACAGAGCTGTGTGAACAGTAGGGAGCCATGCCATTTGCAGATGGTGATTCCAGTTTTTAAAAAAAATCTGGATATTTGGGATGCCTGGGTGGCTCAGTGGTTGAGTGTCCCTCTTCGGCTCAGGGCGTGATCCTGGAGTCCCAGGATGGAGTCCTGCATCGGGCTCCTTGCGTGGAGTCTGCTTCTCCCTCTGCCTGTATCTCTGTCTCTCTCTGTGTGTCTCTCATGAATAAATAAATAAAATCTTTAAAAAAAGAAAATCTGGACATTAGAGATTCCTCTGAACCATCAGGAAACCCTTGCTTTGGGAGACACAGGTCCCTGATGTCCCATCCAGGGAAGAATGTGGCACAATAGTTACAAATATCCCAGCTCTCCATCCCTCCGGAACATTGTCCACATATGGAGGGGGTGGGGGGGCGTCCTATACTCATCACCTGGACAGCAGTCTGGCAACCGCTGGCCAAAGTGGTTTATAACATCTGGATAACTGTTTCCAGATGTGGCCTTCCTCTGAAACACTTGATTAAAAGTTTCACACTCGGCATCTGGAAATAACTGACATGTGCACAGAGAGTTCCTAGCATCCGCACCTAGAAGAGCAGCCGTAGGGTCACTCCAAAGACAAGAGCATGTTCACGGCATCTCAATAGCCCAAGAAAACTGTGAGATTGCATATCTATCGGGTCCTCGTTAAGCAAATGGAGCTGGGTCTGGAGGCAGTAACATGGGCTGGGTAGAGCAGGGGCTTTGGAATCAGAGATCCACGTCCAAACGCCAATTCCACCAATCACCAGACAGGGACTTTAGTAGAGACCTACCCTCTCGGAGCCTTGGATTTCTCCTCTGTAAAATGGGAACGCAACAATGTTCAGGAGAAGGCTGTGACACGCCGGGCACGCAGCAAGCACTCCATAAATGGTCGTCTCTCTTTTTTCTTCTTATTAGTTGAGTCTATAAACACAATTGGCTGTTACGCTTATTACATAACTGAATAAAACACTTAGGACTGGAAGTTCTTTTTTGCTGTTTATACAGAACATTAACATTTTTTAAGGACAAATAATAGTAGCAGATGTTTATAATGTGTCCTCTCGAGGAGGAGCTCAATTCCACATCAAAAATTGAAAATCACTGATTTTGTCTTAAAAACAGATTCAGACCAATCCCGAGTCTAGACTAAAATTTTGCGGGCCCTCACCTATTCTGGAGCTAGACATCTTGAGGTTACGGAGAAAAGGGGGTCCAGCTAGATAGACGTAGGGTTAAGATTAACCAAATCTGTGAAGGAGCGAGACAAAAGGATCCCTCAATTCATACGTTCAGGAAAGGCAAGTGACAAAGTGCTGGGTTGAAGATTTAGCCCAAGCGAGTAGGCTAATTTTCTTCACTCTACAGTATTTCCCCCCTTTACTTTTTTTTTTTTAAGATTTATTTATTTATTCATGAGAGAGAGAGAGAGAGAGGCAGAGACACAAGAGGAATGAGAAGCAGGCTTCATGCCAGGAGCCTGATGTGGGACTCGATCCCGGAACTCCAGGATGGCGCCCTGGGCCAAAGGCAGGCGCTAAAACGCTGAGCCACCCAGGGATCCCCCCTCCCTTTACTTTGAAAGTCATCATCAGGGTCTATAATTTACGGAGCATCTGCAATATTCCAGGGCAGCGACAGGTGCTCTTCTTACGCGACTTCCACGTGACCTTCTATACAACCTGCTTGTAAACCAGGCCTTATTAGCATCCCCATTTTTCAGGTGAGGAAATTGTTGCTCGAAGAACTCACACAGTTCCCCAGAGATTATAAAGCCAACCAGCAGCAGACCTGGAATTGGAAGCCGCCAGTCTAACTCCAGAGGCATCTGCCATTAGCTTGGAAACAACCAGCTCACCTCACCTTTGCAGGGAGCAAAGGCCAGGTAAAAGGACTTTTCCCTGCTCATCACCTGAAATCATTAAGATAATTACAGGGTGCATCCCTCGTCTGGGGTGTCCACAGCCCGGCTGGGTCTGTGTGCCTTATGGAAGAACACCTTTACCTTGGGCCCCAGACACGGCAGGTATTCGGCACCACAGCTCCCTTCCTCCCCATCTGCGTCTCTACACGGCGGGGCCCTACCTGTCGCGGGGGTGGCTCCCAACACGTGCACATGGCCCCGCTGATGAGAAATGGCAGCAGCAGGTACTCAAGGTGGAGGCTCTGGCTTAGAGCTCTGCAGGTCTTAAAAACCATTCCCAGACTCCACATAAAGAGTTTTACACACACAGCACATATGATACAAGGGAGACAGAGAAGCAGACGTGAGGATAACCACAGGGAGACAAGTAACCACAACAGAAGTCTGGGGAGACGGGCCTACGGAAAGCTACTTTCGCAGACCGGGTGATGGATGTCTCCTCAGCAGACAGACAGCTAGAGGTACTTATTTTTATAAAAAGTTGACAGAAAGAACTCCAGACATTCAGGCCTGCTCTCTTCCTATTCTTGTGTCCAGAGCTGACTCAGCCCCTCTGCTTCCCTTTGCAGGATGGTGAGTTATTCCAAGCGCTCGCGCTAATTATCCACATCCCACTCTCTCTTTTCTCACAGGTCGTTGAAATGTCTACTTGTCTGGGTTAGAACTTGGGCGGATGCTGAATGGCCTTCTGCAGTCCTGCCCGGTGATGAATTTCTCATACCTAGGATATTGTTTGTGGGGAGAATTCTTTCAATGTAAAGGCCCCTGAGATGGTTATTCCAAAGAATTTGTTTTATTAGGCTCTTGAAGACGATCCTCAGCATTTATTGAGTACACAGTAAGTGCCCAGTAATTTCCATAAGCTATCGCATTTAACCTTCATAAAAAACCACCTAAGGTGGGTATTAGCCCCATTGTACAGATCAACAGCAGCTATGACATATACAATACGTGGAAGAGAAGATAAAAACATAGGGCACACTGATTTCCTCAGAGTATCTTTAGTAACCAAGATACGGTGGTTACTATACAAGATACTACGGCAGAGTGATATGGTGAAAGGAGCTGCACCTGGGCCAGGAGACCTGAATTCTTGTCCTGGCATTGACACTAGCCAGATGTGGATCTGGGCAAGACCCTTTAGCTCTGTGCACCTCTGTTTATCTGATCTAGAAAAAAAAAAAAAAAAAGTAGGTGGCTGGACTAGGCCATTTCCATCTATAGGCCCCTTCCTCGAACTTTCTATGACTATGACCTATTAATTAACTGTAGTTGATAATGTCAGCCTCTCCATGAGTAAAGTCCTACAACAAAGCTAGCGCATCAGCACTGAATTGAGGTCTTTCATCACCCAGCTCTGGAGACAGCCCCATCCAAGCCACATCTAGATTACAATTTAAAGTAACCATGATGCTTTACTCTTTCCAGAGTAATTTAGCAAGCCATAGTTTTGTAAAGACAAGTTGAAACAGAACGTCAAACCCTGCGGCATAATCATTGATGCAGTTGTTTTACTACCTTGGATCCGAGAGGTTTCCTTACCCAAAATAGATATTTGGTATTCTGATTACCTACTGCTGTATAGTAAACCTCCCTCAAAACTTAATGGTTTACAACTATTTAATATTTTCTTTCATGGTTCTGGGGGTTTTAAAGGCTCAGTTGGGTGGTTCTCTCTTGGAGTCCCTCACATTCATTCTGTTGAATGAAGGCAGAGTTTGGAGTCTTCTAAAAGAATTGTATTGTCAGATATCACACATCTGACATGTGGGTGGGGATGGCTGTGGGTTTATCAGTCATACCTCTGTCCACATGGCTTCTCCGTATGGCTACCTTGGGTTTCCTCACGGCAAGGTAGTCCCGGGGTAGTCAGATATCTTCTATCACTGTGGCTGGATTCCCCCAGAGTGAGCATTCCAAGAGAGCTACGCAGAAGCTGTAAGATCTCTGATGAACAAAAAAAAAAAAAAAGATTTCTGATAACCTAGCCTCACTTCTCCTTGTATTCTGTTGGTCACAGCAGCATAACCAGCCAGCTCAAACTCCAAGTGGAAGCAGAGATTCTACTGCTCAAGGGAAGAATGGTTTCTTTCTTTTTTAAGATTTTATTTATTTATTCATGAGAGACACAGAGAGAGAAGCAGGCTCCATGCAGGGAGCCCGATGCGGGACTCCATCCCGGGACCCCAGGATCAAGCCCTGAGCCAAAGGCAGATGCTCAACCTGAGCCACCCAGGAGACCCGAGAATGGTTTCTAGTACAGGAAGGAACTAGATGACAGCCATCTCAAAGACGATGATGGCCTATCTCAGAGCAAAATAAACTATGGGTGGAAGTCAGACTCACACTCTTTCTCTCTCTCATTCTCCCTCTCTCTTTCTCTCTCTTACACAAACAAGTTGCACTCCATAAAGAAGAGTAATTGCGGGATGCCTGGGGGGCTTAGTGGTAGAGCATCTGCCTTTGGCTCAGGGCGTGATCCTGGGGTCTTGGGATCGAGTCCCACAACGGGCTCCCCATAGGGAGCCTGCTTCTTCCTCTGCCTGTGTCTCTGCCTCTCTTTCTCTGTGTCTCTCCTGTATAAATAAATAAAATCTTAAAAAAAAAAGAAGAAGAAGAGTAATTGGTAGAAAGCATGCTTCCGTTAAACTTTGTCATTGATGGAAGAGGGAGAGTAACTTGATTGAGGAAATGTCTCCAGAAGAAATAGTAAAGGCATGTTAGTGATCTAGCTAACTCGTCCAGGGTGGATACTGATAATATTCCAGTAATCTTAAGACAGATCCAGATGTCAATTTGTGACCATCCTTAAACGAACATGAAACCAGCGGGATGAAGTTGCCAGACACAGTCCCAGACATTGACACAGATAAGCAGGCCCGATGTGTGGCAGCTTTGACGGGCAGGCTTAAGAACACGAAGAAACAAACTAAGGATCTGGACAATATCACTATCAGGAAAGTGTATCATAAGCCCCAGAATGTGACATTGTCCCAAGAAAAACAGCAGCCCAGAGGCCAACTAAAAAACTGGAGATGTTGAAGTAGAAAAGCAGGTCAGATACGAAAGCGGTGGGGAGCAGAGAAAGTCTGGATCACATGCTGGAACCCAATGAGGATGGCATCAGCACTGGAACTGCAGACCCCTTAAGGGATGAGATTATCTGTAAAAGAAAGTATCTGTAGCTCCTGGGGAAGAAAAAAGATTTAAGGAGCCATCAGGGAAGCGGCACCATGATCCTTTGGGTTACGGATGCCAGAACAAAGCTAGAGTTACTGTGGCTTGGAAGGTGAACCTAAAAGCCCCCGAAAGAAGCATTTCTTTTTCTTCATGACTCAGAGAGAGTCAGGAATGAATTCCCTAGACATGAAATTTAAGAGGTTTCTGGCCTGTATCTGGAATATTTAGGAGTTGTCAGCCTTGCAATCTGATGGGCACTGCAAGAAGCTCTGTGAGTCTGAGGGGCAGAGAGATGGAACAGAAAGCTATTTTTTCTCTCTGGCTTTGCCTCCAGAAGGTAAGAGGAGGCTTGTTCTTTAAATAGTAGGGCTTTTAACATCAGAGGGTTCCAATAGGTCAACTGTAAGTCCCCAGCTGACAGAGGGCATGGACTGGACCCATCTTCAGATTATGGCACTCAGTTACAGCCACCCCTCAGGCTCTTAAAGAACCTTCCAGCAATTCTGGCAAACATAAAAATCCACAAGTCTTTTGAGCTCATAATCTCACTTCTGAAAACTGAACATAACTAAACCATCCACAAACAAAACACATGTGCATGAAGATGTTCACAACAGCATTATTTATGACGAGGTTAACTCAGTGCTTCTCAAGCTCGGAGACCTCCTTAAAAGGCGGATTCAGTAGGGCCGGGGTGGGATTTGCAAGTCTGCTTTTCTGAAAACAGAAAGGGGTCACACAGGTCAGACCCCTGCCATCAGCCCGCAGGCCACCCAGAGTAGCAAGGGCTTACTTTATACGCAGCTAAAAAAATCATATGGCAAGACATAACTAAATACATGGTAAATACATCTCCTTGGAATACCAAGATCTAGGTTAAAATAATTTTGAAAACTGGCAACATGAAAAAGTGTTTATGACTCAACATTAAGAGAAAAATACAAAGCACAAAATCACAGACATGTTAGGATCATGATTATGAAAAAGAAATATAGGAAACATTGGAAAGGAATCCAAAACCTACTGAGTGGTTGTTTGGGATTGTGCCTTTATGTTTTCCCCCCTAGTTTTCAAACTTGTTATGTTGCTACATTAGTGTCATAGTCTAAATAATGCTGCCCTACAGTGGAATATTGGGTAGAGTGATATATGATCTACTCCCTATATTCCACTGGGATAGTCCCAGGTGGGATAGTCCCAGGTGGGATAGTCCCAGGTGGGATAGTCCCAGATGGGATAGTCCCAGGTGCCTGTTGGCCCTATGTCATTGTTAATGGTGGTCCCTTCCCTCTTAGAAGTGCCCTTGGTAGCTGATAGAGTCTATGGTCATATTAGATACAGGACGTGCCTCGAGGCTGTTGGTGTGCTTTCCTGGTCATTCCAGAGCATTTGAAAAGCTGAACTGGAATGTCTAGAGGGAGGAGGCAAGGAAGGTGCTGAGGTCTCTGCTGAGCACGTTTTTGTTTTTTGTTTTTTGTTTTTTTTTAAATAGATTATTTTTAAGACTTTATTTATTCATGAAAGAGAGAGAGAGAGAGAGAGAGAGAGGCCAAGACACAGGCAGGGAGCCCGACCTGGGATTCAATCTCGGGTCTCTAGGATCACGTCCTGGGACAAAGGCAAGCACCAAACTGCTGAGCCACCCAGGCGTCCCTAGATTTCTTTTTCCTTTCCTTTTCTTTTTCTTTCTTTCTTTCTTTTTTTTTTTTTTTTGAGCAGTTTTAGCCTCACGGCAAAATTGAGCATAAGGTACAGATTTCCCATACACACCCTGTCCACCCCTCACCCACCCTCATTCATTATCAACATTCCCCATCCCCCCAAGGGTTGCACGTTTGTTACACTTAATGAACGTCCACTGACACATCATAATCACCCAAAGACCAGAGTTTACATCACAGGTCACTCTTGGCATCATACACTCTATGCAGGTGGACAAACGCAGGACACGACTCGGCCGTTTCAGTTTCATGCAGAGTAGTTTCACTGCCCTGAAAATCCTCTTGCACACTTTTTTATAGAGGTACATTTTGATGATGATAAAAGACCTCAACCGTATACATATTAAAAAACAAACAAACAAACAAACCTGGATGCAACCACGGAAGCTAGGAATTCTGCAACAGGGGACAGAGGAAGCCAGATACACCTTTGCTGAACTGGAAATGCCCTCTGTAGCCATCCCGCTGTGGCCTGTTCTCCCTACTGCACACGGGAGTCACTTCCTAAGATGGTGTCCTCGGTGTCCTGGGACAATGCATTTTTCTCCAGCTGCTGCTGCTGATGATCCAAGGAGGTAGAGTTAATATTTTAAAATGCAGATGATTTAGTTCGATTCCCATTTGCGGCTTTGGCTAACGTGAAATGTTAAGAGCCAGGCTTTTCCAGGGCCACCTTAAACCAATTACCTAGGACTTCTTTTACTTTATACCTAGAATAAACCTGGATCAGACTAATGCTACCACTAGCTGCTTACATCTTTAAAAATTGGGTTACTTAGAAGAACAACTTTTAAAAAAGTGACTGAGGGGATCCCTGGGTGGCTCAGTGGTTTACTGCCTGCCTTTGGCCCAGGGTGTGATCCTGGAGCCCCGGGGGTCGGGTCCCACATCAGGCTCCCTGCATTGAGCCTGTTCCTCCCTCTGCCTGTGTCTCTGCCTCTCTCTCTCTCTCTCTCTCTGTGTGTGTCTCTCATGAATAAATAAAATCTTAAAAAAAATTTTTTTTAATTAAAAAAAAATTAAAAAGTGATTGAATTAACGAAATACAAGCCGAATTTGCTTCCAGTGTCTCCGAAGGCCCTAATTCCTATTTTGGTGACTTGGAATTTTATTATTGAACATTGTTTTTATTTTTATTTTTTATTTTTTTGAACATTGCTCTTAAAACATGTGAGCCGTCAACGGCAATTTAGGAAATCTAAAATGCAGCTTCTGTATTACTTTATTCAAATTAAATTAAACATGCAGTGTTATTTCTCGTTTTCTATGAAATTAATCAATTTTCTTTGTTCTTGCAGAAATTAATATGCATTTCTCAAACACACCCCGGTGTGAAGAACTTAAGTCTTAGGCCTGAAGCATTTGTTGCTGAGTCTTTGTCTGCTAGTGATTAGGTATAGGGGAGCCCAGAGAATGACGGTCTTTATTCTTTTGTTCCCTCTGTGTATATTCTATTTCACCTGAACAGAGCTAAACTTATACCCTAAGGACAAATGACACTAGGTGAATGACACTAGGTGATTCTAATTTGAGAAGAGCTATTCAGAGTAAGTGTAAATTCTGATTGGTGGCTTTTAGAAACAAACAAAAAAGGAGCCTTTTGGGACGGATATTGCCCTTCACCTTTTAGGTCATTTTAAATAATAGTGAGAGAGACAGAGAGAGAGAGAGATCCAATAATTTGCCATTTCAAAGAAATAGATACAGAAAGAGAGAGAGAAAAGACAATAGTGTTGAAAAGCAATGCCTGCTTAAAGTATACATGAAAAAAAAGAAACAAGAATGAAATGGAGTGTGAACAAACTCAAGAAAAAGTTAGAAAAAAAAAAAAAGCTGAGAGGACAAAGTGTTACCTAAAGAAAGGAAATCCTAGCTGGTGAGATTTCACTTGAAACATGAAGATAAAAATCCTTTATACAATCAGCAAACAAAAGCAAGGAAACATAAATTCTCAAATCCCGCGGAGAGCCTGGAAGGGAAGTCAGCGAGACAATGCAGAGCATGCAAGTTGAGAGGATAAATCATTTCTTTACCTCACTCTACACAAAAAGAAGATAACAGACCAGGGTGAGACGTATTTTCCAGCAGAAGGGTAGGGATTGTTGAAATGCTTTTCCCTCACCACAAAAAACTAACAGAACACCCAACTGGAACGAACAGGATTCTCGGAGCAAGACAAAATCCATTTCTACAGTGAACATGGGTGAGGTACTTGAGTATGGAAGGAAGAGGCTGTCCCCTTTGGCACCGTGTGAAATGTTTGTTGCCTCACTGATGAAAAAAAGACCAGTAAGGACAGTAGAATTGGCTGGGGGGAGGGGGGGGTCTCTTGAGGAAAAACTTTGGGGTTTTCTGGGAATGTAGCAGGAGTAATTAGAAAGTTGGACCGTTGAAACAGAGACCAGGAGCTTCTCGCCCATAAACACAATTTTGAGAAGGAAGTTAAGATTGTTTAAAACAAAGAATCAGGGGCACCTGGCCAGCTCAGAGAGGCAAGTGACTCTTGATCTTGGGGTTGTGAGTTCGAGCCCCACAATGGGTGTAGAGATTACTTTAAATAAATAAAAATAAAATAATCAAATTCACTTAAAAATCTCAGCATTTACTTAATAACACCATCACACACACACACACACACACACACACACACACACACACGACCCTGGATTCCAAGAAGCAGAAGTCCACCAAAGCTTTGCAAACTTAAGAAAAAAAATGTCTGGCATGGTATTGAATGAAGCCAAACATATTTTATCTTGGCCAAAAAGCATTTAAAATTCATTTCTCATAATAAAACACAACACTGAGAAAGAGCTCAGCACATGTTCAGAAGGTTTATTTTATTTCTTTAATGGTTGGACAAACACGTAACCCAAGCATACAGCATCAATGAACCTTACACTAATTTTCCAACATCACAGATACGGAGCACATCAAAAGTAAACATGAGTGACATGAGTAACTAACCGGAGAGGAGCACTCTTGTGGCTGGATTTTAGAACCATCAGTAATTCTTGTCTCTAACATACGGTTCTCATTGCCCACCTGCAAAATGGACTCTGATAATACTGGCTTTTTCTTATCCTGTTTTTTTTTTTTTTAAGATTTTATTTATTATTTATTTGTCAGAGAGAGAGAGAGAGAGAGAGAGAGAGCAGAGAGGGAGGAGTAGAGGGAGACGGATAATCAGATACCGTGCTGAGCACAGAGCCCAAAACAGGGCTCTCTCCCAGGGCCCCTGTGCTGAAATCAAGAGCTGGACAATTAACCAACTGAGCCACTCAGGTGCCCCCACTTATCCTGGCTTTTTAATTAAAACTTCTGTTCAAATCTATCCATACTACTGCAAAAAAAGGGTCTAGGCTTCTCAGAGGAGCAGTTTCAAAGATAAGGAGGAGCTTGGTAATTCAATACAAGTTAAGTTGCACACAAACCTGAACTCCAACAATATATAGAGATGAGAGTTTGAAAAAAGTGTCTTTCTGAAAAATCCTTTCTGGTTAGAAGGAAATCATCATGCAGTTCTCACAAACTATGGAGAATCTCACGGACATCTTGATCTTGCTCTTTTTTTCCCTGTTGGTTTCTGAATTAGACATTTCCAATTTGGGAAGATGCAGGAATTGTAGGTATAGAGAAATACAACTTGCATTTCTCCCCTCACATCTGGGGAGCAGTCTAGAATCTTCCGGAGCTAAAAAGAAGACCGTCTCACTGACTGGGGGACGAATAGACAGTTAAAGCGTTTTGATGTATTTGAGAGGAAAGCCTGAAGATTATTGATATTCCCTACTCTTTGAAGCACTAGCAGCCTTTTTTTTTCCTAAATCAAAATAAGAAAAAATAAGGTTGGTAAAATAGTGGTTAAAAACAACTGAAATTTAGGAAAGTAGGTCATTGGCACCCAGGTGGTTCTGTTTCTTTCAGAATTTTAGATGGTGTGAACATAGATCTTACAAAAATGTCCTTTCTTTATTCCTTTTGTCTCTTTTTTTTTTTTAGTTAGTACCTTAGCACTTTTTTAGTTGGTACTTTACTTAGCACTTTAGTTATTGCCTGGAAAATGGCCCTTAATTTTTCTGCATGATCAACAGAAACCAAAGTTAACTCTTTAGATTCATAATTATTTTATGAAGGCTTTTCACCAACAAATGTGGTTCTGGCTGATAAGCTATAAATTTCTTTAAACAGCATGTTTTGCCTTGTAGGTTTACCTTTTAACCTCCAACATGTTTGGCCATTTCATTAATCATAAAAACTTTCTAAAGAAAAAAAAAATGTCCCTGTGCTTTTATGGCAAAAGAATACAAAGTAAGAAAAGAAGACATTGAAAGCATAATTTCCTTGTTTCCTCTAGACTACAATGATTTTGTTAGGGAAAGCCTCTGTTAAACCAGGAAATCCTGTTAGAACTGAAACTTGTTGCATTATCTGAGATGAATACACTGTTGGTTTGTAGGGCATCTCTTTATTCAGAGCTATTTGAAACAAAAACCTGGGCTAGAAAATAACACTTATGGTTTGTTTGTATGTTTAAAAGAACTAATTTGCTGGTACTGATTTCTTCTTAGATAAATCACATTGACGTTTCAAATGCTGATTATTCAGATGAACATAAGGGTCATTGGTCTGTAGGTAACAAGAAGGAATAGGCTGCCTCCAGGGGCTGTGCCTTCCCACCCAGACATCCCAATGAATCAGGGCAGGGTCTGTCTACTGGCCCCCAAGGCTGCTTTACATATATCACATTTAATTTTGACCAATTACCTCTTTTCTCCTCTTTATCTTTGCTTGTTTTTCTTTGGTTCTTTTCTCATTTTGCAAAATAAGAAGCTTTAGCATATATTTTGATAAGTAGGCATAAATAAAATTGCCTTTCAATTTTATTTTATTTTTAAAGATTTATTTATTCATGAGAGACAGAGAGGCAGAGACACAGGCAGAGGGAGAAGTAGAGGGAGAGAGGGGACACTCAACCACTGAGTCACCCAGGTGCCCCACCTTTCAGTTTTACAATTGCTTCCCAAAGGTACAGAAAACCTTAATTGTGAAATGTCAAAGGGTCATTGAGACTACTCTTCAGTAGTTGAGAGAAGGGAGAAGAAAAAGGGGGGGGGGGGGAGAGAGAGAGAGAGATACATATGTAGCAAAGTTAGACCCTATTAATAAGGAATTTGCAATAATCCAACCTGGTTGAGACCAGAGTTTATTTTTTTAGTATTTAGAAATGATTTTACTGTGAAAGATTATAGCATTAAGTTTAAATTACTTAAGACAATAAAGTATTTGGACATACTATTTAAAACAAAACAAATACTGTAGTCTATTCAACAGAATACATCCAGCATTTTCTTTTTCTTTTCTTTTTTTTTTTTTTTTTAAGATTTATTTATTTATTCAGAGAAAGAGAAAGGCAGAGACACAGGCAGAGGGAGAAGCAGGCTCCATGCAGGAAGCCCAACGTGGGACTCGATCCCGGGTCTCCAGGATCACACCCCAGGCTGCAGGAGGTGCCAAACTGCTGCGCCACCAGGGCTGCCCCATCCAGCATTTTCTTTAGCAGATGTGTGTCACTTTTTGATTCAGAAAGCAAGAGATCCACATAATTTTTTTTTAATACTTTAAATGAGATCTTAAAAAATTAATTCAGAATGTCTTATTCTTTTGGGTTGTTCCAGGTTAGGAAGATTCTACTGTTATTAGCTGGTTTATAGGCAAGAGGAAGTCTAAAGCTAATATATTGTACAGCACCATTGTAACTTAATAGATTTTTTTTTTGAAATGACCTTAACTTGAAAATATACAGTTCGGAACCAGAAAATTCACAGAAACCTCTGGGAGAACAAAAACATCTGTTTAAAGGCAATGAATCTCTAACTCAGAAGGAAACTTCCTCTTAGATGTTCAATTCAGGGCCTACTCACTTTTACTTTGCATATATTTCTAACAAGCTTGCACATCAATCCTCATCCTTGAGAATTGAATTAACAAATGAGAAATAAGATGTTAGCAGCAGATTCACAGACGGCAGCAGAAATAACTGAGTCTTTAGATTAGGGAGGAATAGAAAAAATATTGAGTCTAGGGTGTATGACTGGCTCAGAGAGTCAAGCACGCAACTCTTGATCTTAGGGTTGTGTGAGCCCCATGTTAGGTATAGAGCTTATTTAAAATAAAATCTTTTTAAAAAATTGAGTCTGACACCACTTAATGTAGAGGTAAACAGCTTAATATTTTCAGTGATACCTAAAAATATGAATACATTTCAGCACAGTGTTAGGAATGACAACCCTTAACAAGAGCCCTGAGGCATTAAGAAAAGATCTACCTTTGTGAGAAGGCAAAGCCAGTGTACTGTAGGTCAGAACCATTCTATCCAAAATCATTAGGACGATTTTTTAGATTGAAAGGAAAAAATCACGTACAGGAAGAAATATCATGTTCCTTGAAGATGCCAGAATGAGACATCATTGGAATAGCTTAGAAAGCAGCTGAGCAATCACCTCTGAGCTGGAGAGAAAGAGCCACTGCTTTGCATTTTCTACGGGGAGGAGACAAGGCTGCAGAGATAGTGTAACCGGGCAGCCCGTGAGAACATCAGCTCTCTCTTCCACAGTGCGATGGAAAAGACGTAGATTTTGGAGTTGAATCTGTTTACCTCCTGCTTCTGTCACCCACTAGTTTGATTGTTTTGGACAAACTACTTCTTCGAGCCTCAATTTTCTTTTCTTCTCTTTTTTCTTTTTTTTTTTAAAAGATTTTATTTATTTATTCATGAGAGACAGAGAGAGAGGCAGAGACACAGGCAGAGGGAGAAGCAGGCTCCCTGAGGGGAGCCTGATGTGGGACTCGATCCCAGGACCCCAGAGTCACATCCTGAGCCAAAGGCAGACGCTCAACCATGGAGCAACCCAGGTGCCCCAAGCCTCAATTTCTACCTGTAAATAGGGCTACATCAGTGAGCTCTTGTAAGGGTACAGTACCAGATTCTTATCAGGAGCTTGGTCATGTACATGGCTCTGTACATGACCTCCGGCTCTCGGTGACCAGCTTCTGGGCAGTTACACAAGGAGGAGAAGTGGAGGATGGATGGAGGAAAGGGGTGACTTTTGCCCATTGGTGTTAAAGAGTTGACTTAAATACAGTTGAAAAATTAGCAGTACACCTCTCTACCATCACTGTAGCCTTCCAGAATGTTTTCCCTCATGTGTGATAGGAGCTGCTTTTCTCTCTGGAGTTTAAATGGGTAAAACTGGTGAAGGGTGGGAGAGCTAGGAGACATTCAGCAGTACAGTTAGTGTGTGTCCACCATATCTTGGGAATGACCACGAATCCTTCAATATCAAAGCATGGTTCTAATAACATAGATTCATTTGTTCATCTGTTCATAAACCACTCAACCAACGTTTATTATATGCCTGTCATATTCCCAGCACTGCATCAAGTGCTAGATATTTTTTTTTAAAGATTTTATTTATTTATTCATGAGAGACACACAGAGAGAGAGGCAGAGACACAGGCAGAGGGAGAAGCAGGCCCCATGCAGGGAGCCCGATGTAGGACTCGATCCTGGGTCTCCAGGATCACACCCTGGGCTGAAAGCGGCGCTAAACCGCTGAGCCACCTGGGCTGCCCAAGTGCTAGATATTCAGAGACACTGACATTGCCCTCAGGCACGGTACAGCATCATGGACAAACACGTAAATAAGCGTCCTCAAGCCTTGGCTCTCAGCGTCGGGCCTGTGGACCAGCAGCATCGGTACCACCTGGGAGCTTGTTAGGAATTCAGTGTCCCAGGCCCCAACCCAGGCCTAGGGAATCAGAATCTACCTTTAACAAGATTCCCAGGTGATTCACATGGGCACTGTAGTTTGAATGCCCTGCCTCATTGTGTATGGCTGCTGGCGTAATGGGATGCATCTAGCTTATTAGCTGCGACACACGGAAGTCCGTTTTGACCTCAGGTCGATCAAGAAAGGCTCCACCATAAGAGTGACCTGTATTTGTTTGCTAGGGCTGCCTGCACAAAGTAACACTCTGTGTGGCTTAACCAACAGAAAGTTATTCTTTCAGAGTTCTGGAGGTTGAAAGTTCAAGATCAAGGGTTCGTTTCCAAGGGCTCTGAAGGAGAATTGGTTTCAGGCCTCTCTCCTTGCTTCTGATAGCCTGTCATTCCTTGGCTTATAGGTGGCATTCGCCCAGCATCTTCACATGGTCTTCCTTCTATGCAAGTCCATCTGTATCCAAATTTACCGGTTTTTAGAAGGTACCAGTCATTTTTGGATTGGGCCTGCCCTACTGATTCCATCTTAAGTTGACTGGCTACAAAAACTCTTGTTTCCAAATAAGGTCACATTCACAGGTACTGGGGGTTAGGACTTCAGCATCTTTTGGGGGGATGCAATTCAATCCTTACATGACCCCTGACCTTCAAGTTGAAAGATGATTAGATATTAGTGAAGTGCCCTGGGGAAAGGGCAGGGAGGGCACGTCAGGTGGTGGATGGCACCCACATGGGTGAAGGCATATGAGTGTGTGTGAAACAATCTGCTAAGGAACAACATGCCTGTAACCATGGTTAAAAGACAGGTGCAGATGGGAGATGACATAAGGAGGTAGGCAGATCTCAAAATGCCATGACTGAGTTGAACTTCTATTCCTTCCATGTTCCTTCAGGAAGAGAATGTTTGGCCCAAAGAGAAAGCAAGTTGAAAGATGAAGGATACAAGACAAAGGAAGTTTCCCCTTCCCACACCCACTCCTGATAATCAACCGAGGGGCACGTCAGCAGACCTCACTGGCAATATTCAGACAGAGCCGTAGCTGGAGAAACACTCCTGACCCTCCTGGGATTCAGATCAAAGAACGTGGATTGAAAGGCAGTCTCTACCTAACCAGAAACTTTAGGAATTAACTTAGAATCTTATCTTCCCAAAAAGCTGGCGGTGGGCCAGGTCTCAAAGAACGGTTATTGGGAGAGAAACACCCAGTATCAATGGCTCAAACGATCTGATAAATCCGTTGGCTCGCTGGGAGGCTGGGCTGCTCTGGAAGCCCTGCCATGGGCTGGGAGGTTAGAGGGGACGGTTTCAATCCATGTTCAACCTACCGTTTTGTAAACCCGTGGTTCTCCACCCAATTACCTACTGAGCACCGGGCACGGCGGCCCTGGTAAGGTCCCCCTGAAAGTGGTGCAGGAATCTCAGAACCGCACATGGGGCTCAGGGTCCCTTAAGTCAGCCAAAGTCCCCGCCTGGGCCAACCGACAGCACAGACGGCCAGTGAAGGGGAGCCGAGTGATGGGACAGCCTGGAATGCAAATCTTTTCATTATCACACCTTTGTGGCCTAGAAATTATTTCCACAAAAGGCCAGATAGTAAATATTTCAGGTTTCATGGACCACATACAGTCTCTATCCCACATCCTCTGCTTTTAGGTTTTGGTTTTTTTTTTTTTTTATGGTTTTGTTTTGAACAACTGTTTAAAAACATCAAAATCATTCTTAGTTTGTGAGCTGTACAAAATCAGGCTGGAGGCTGTAGTTTGCCGGCCTCTGGCTTATGGCAGACCCATGATACCATAGGCAATGACAGATAAGCAGTCTGTTTTGCTTAATCATTTGAAGACATTTGGGTTTTTCTTCACACCTCTTTCCACCACAGAGACTGATTAATTGGACTCTTGCAGTTAGCTGACTTCTTTGAGTGCTCTCCAAGAATTTAGGAGCAAGGCTTGTGCAGCCCGCCTTCTGGTGAACATACCCTGAGATCTCAGGGCCACAGTGATTGATGTGCAGGAAGCAAATGGCCTCTTGTCTTCCACTGGCTGCAATAAAGCCATGGGCACTATTAAGAAAACAGCATCCCTACTGAGAAACAGAAGGGAAAGGCCTGGCTCTGGAATGGCACGACTTTGCCTTCCCCAAACAGTCCTGGGTTATACTTCCAATTAGCTCCAGCCCTCACAGCACTCAGCCCAGCAATTCTTGCGGGGAGCAGGTCTGGGCCAGCTCACACATGTCAGGTGTTATATTAATAATCCACATCATAGAATCAATACAACAGGCCTGCTGTTTGCCTTCTGACTCATGGACATGGTTTCTACAGAACTGCAGCATGTATTCCCCACAATGCCCAGTCTGTTCAAGGTACAGACTCTTTTAGGAGTGTCTGGTCAAAAGGAGAGTAGGAAAAAAGGAATAATCTGAAAAGGAAGAATTAAAAAGAAAAAAGAAAGAGAAAGAAAGAAAGAAAGAAAGAAAGAAAGAAAGAAAGAAAGAAAGAAAGAAAGAAAGAAAGAAAGAAAGAAAAGAAAATGGCTCTCAATTCTAAACCCAAATCTCTATGGCCATTAATTAAGATACAGATACAACTATGTACTTAAATTGCACCATAAAGGAATTAGACTCATTAGACTCTAGCATATATGCAAAGATAATAATATGTGATGTTTAGCTATGGGCTCCGGATGCTAGTAGAATTTTTTTTTCGAGAAGCAGGATAGCTGGATATTTGCCTGGTGACTTATGGAGTAAATAAATACACAGCGTATACTGTTGAGAAAAAGAGGAAAAACTGCTCTGTTATCTCCTCCTTTCCTTCTCACCACCCAACTCTGCTTAGCACTCACCCTGCTGCTGATTTACAGCTGGCATCCTGCCAATAATCAAAAGGAAAAAGGTATGTCTATCATTAGAGACTGTGTGAATTTTTTTTTTGTCACATGAGCCCAAACAAAGCCATTCTTGTCCTAGTAGGTCAGTCTGCTACTGAGCTGTATACTTGGGCATTTCCCTGCAGGCCTCAGAAAACCCTCACTAGGAGTTTGCAATCGAATTGCCCAGAAAAGTATCGGGTGGGAAAGGAAAAAAAAAAGACGAACTTCTCAAATACATTGCATTGCTGGCTTGCTTTATGTCCAGAATATTCTATTTACATAGGGTATTTGTACAACTTAATGTAACTTGGAATATGCTCACTAAAATTTCTAAAATATCTTATAAACCTCTTGTTTTAGATTTAAATATATCCATGAACTACTATGGATCTGCACAACTTGAAATTTGTCTACAAAAAGCCAAAACTGACCAATATGGTAGGAATCAACGATGACGAGCAAATTGCTCTTTAAATTATGTTCATTTGCTAACTGAAAACATCGTACTGCACATAAGGGGTTTTACAAGTCGTGGCACTTTAACTGCTGTTTCTCCATGTACCCTTCGATCTGTTCCATTTCCTTCCAATGCCATAACCCAAGGCCCTGTGAATGCTAAGGAAGGAGAGATTTTGAGCTATCATGGTGAGCTTGGCTATGCAGGACTTGCCTTCTTAGAATAGTACTACCCACTGCCAAAATAAATGAACAGCATCTTTTTGTGGGACTGTCAGAAATGCTCTGGTCTCACATCTGTAAGTTTGACTGGTAACAGAAGCAACACAAGGAAAAATATGTGAGGCCTGCATTCTGCTCAGTGGTGCTGTCTGTGCACTTGTTACTTAACACCCGGCCTTCGGGGCGCCTGGGTGGTGATCCTGGGGTCCTGGGATCGGTTCCGCATCAGCTCCCTGCATGGAGCCTGCTTCTCCCTCTGCTTGTGTCTCCCATGAATAAATGAATAAAATCTTAAAAAAAAAAAAAAAAAAAAAGACCCAGACTTCAGAGCCACCTTTGAATATGCAAAATGAACTTAGAGATGCCAGAGTTAATTAACACCAGCTTCATTGGATGGACAAGCTTTGTAAACAATGAGGATTCTAACTTCTCCAGACTCGAATTTGGGAGCCTGACAATTTCTATCCCTAGAGTTAGGAATTTGTATGAAGTATAAATAGAGGCATTCAGGTCACTTTTACTTGCCAAAAGATGGAAGACAGATTGGTAAGGATGCTTACATACCCACAGGCTACTAGATGTAGGAGGATTTTCATTTTTAATGGCTAAAGTAATACCTTATCTAAATTCAGAGAGATGCCCAGGCTTTTCCCCCCATAGAGAGGCAGTGATGTATTCTAGACCTTGGGCAGGCTTTCCAGAAGTCCTACATTGGTTGGAACTTCCTCTTGCTAAGTTTTCTTCTACATACTTCTTCAAGAATAACGGCCACTTTATTGTTCTCAAAGTGACCATGTAGTCAGTTGGATGCAACAGGACAAAGTCTGATTTTTTTCCATGTTATGCGCAGCGTCCTGAAGATACTTTAGTGGCTCAGTATCTTGCCCAAGACAAATTTTCTCCATATTCTCCTTCAAGCTACTTACTTCATGATTCCATACAAATCATTCCCCCCGCAAAATCCAACCACGTCGCCACAAAAATACCCATCTCCAACTGCCACTTGGCATTTAAGGCCCAATGCTTAGAGGTTATAAAAACCAGGCAGGTTATAATCTCTGAAATGAGAGTGGGCCCCAGGGATTTTCATTTTTCCAGACGTTGAATGTCCAGGTTGCTGCCCTTCCCCTGGCCGCTTGCCTTTGGCAACTTTGCTGCCCATTCACTTCCCTCAGAGTCTGGGCAAGAGACGTAGATGAAGTTTGAATTCACATCTGCTGGTGCTGTTCCTGCTGAAGCACTTGGCCAGGAAGAAGATGGAAAGATCTAAATCTTTTTTTTTTTTTTTTTAAGATTTTATTTATTTATTCATGAGAGACACACACAGAGAGAGAGGCAGAGACACAGGCAGAGGGAGAAGCAGGCTCCATGCAGGGAGCCCGACGTGGGACTCGACCCCTGGACTCCAGGATCACCCCCTGGGCCAAAGGCAGACACTTAACTGCTGAGCCACCCAGCCGTCCCAAGGTCTAAATCATTTAAAAAACAGACATTATCTATGGATTGCAGGCATTCGTACATTAGGGAATAAAACAAATTTCATACCTTTTGTAAATGAGCAACTTATTCCAACAATGTAGGAAGAGTATAGACGAGTCGAGATCCATAGAAAAGGAATCAAGGACCAGAATGTGGAGAAAACTGAAAAGAGTGTTGCTGAACCTGGAAGAGGAAACGATCCATGCTGATTTCCTGGTCTGTAATGTGAAAGACTCATACTGGGTGACAGCTATAGGTTTTTGCAGCTGGAGCTTTCTACAGGTTTATGGCTAAGGCTAAGATTGATCATGATCTGGGCCTGCACAGAGTTGTAATTACAAGGAAAGAGCTGGGCACTCAGGGCTGGGCTATTTTGCTTTTCTTCTTTTGGGGATGCTGCTCTAAGGCTGTCAAAGACATTCTAACAGGCACTATGAATCCACCAACCTCTGCCACAGACCGTAGTACTTCTAGGTGCCAGGCGCTATTCTGGGGGCCCAGGATACAAAGATGAATAAGACCTAGACTCTGCCAACTGGGAGCCCAGAGTCCAGTGAGAGAGACAAATGTAAAAGCCATCTCAGTACTATATAATCAGTGCTTCGCTAGAGATGACACACGAAGTGTTAGGAGTTGCACCGAGGACCAAATAACTGTAAGAGGAAACTAAAAAAAGCTTCTCCTGACATTTTTGTCAGGTCTTGAAGGATAAGGTGAAGGTGTTCCAACCAAAGGAAAGGAAGGGCGGGCATTCCTGAAAAAGTGATGAGTTGAGGGATGGGAGGAAGATGAGCAGCTTATGTGGCCAACACGGCGTGAGAAGAAGGCAAGGAGAGCAAAGTGAGATGAGACTGGAAACATCACTTTATGGGGTGGGTCTTGATTTTGGGTCAGGTCATGATCTCAGGGTCATGAGATCGAGCCCCACATCCAGCTCTTAACTGAGCATGGAGCCTGCTTAAGATTCTCTCTCTCCCTCTGCCCTTCTCCCCTCTACCCTGCCACACTCGCTTGCACTCTCTCTCTCTCTCTCAAAAAAAGAAAAAAAAAAAAGAGTTTAAAGTACCTTATGTATCCCTTTCATTAATTTGGATGTTATCTTTAAGGCAGTGGTTCTTGACAGTAGGAAGTAGTTATTGCAAAGAGTCCAAGAATCCACAATTCATGGCCTTTGGATGGAAGATGTCCTATGTTTCTGAATATATACTATTGGTCAATGTATGCCAATGCTATATGTATTAATAACAAAATAAACTTAAACTTGTTGCTGAATTTGAAGTAGCTTTTGGTTTATGTAATTTCTCAATTCACAGGCACTCGGAGTATAGCTATCATGTGGGCATCCACCAGAGGTTTCGACATTAAAAAGGCTCCATGGAAGAAGGACTAGAACTACTGTTTTAGGTAAAAGAGACAAACAATTTCAAGCAGGAAGGTGGGATGATTGGTATCACTCATGTTGGAATTAATGTAGTTTAAAATGAACACTCTAAAAGATATTTAAGGACGAATTTGAGTGGAGTAAAAGGAAAGAAAGGACACTAATGAGAAAGCTGATCCAAAAAACAAATAAAGCTGATCAGTTGAACATGATTAGGACCTCTGACAACAATGAGGAGAGAACAAACTCATGAGATATGTAGAAAGTAGGAAAAAAAAAAAGGATTTGTTGAAAGATTGGATATGGAGGAGAAAGGAAGAGGAAATAAGGACCACTCTCAGGTTTCAATTTTGGACAATGAGACGAGCACGGATATAAAGGAAATATACAAAGGTTATGCAGGAAATAGGGTCGTTGGAAAAGATGGTTAAGTTTGATTGGGGATATACTCACTTTCGAGGTACCTGAGGGACAGAAAAATGGAGTCCTCCATAGGAGATGGGAAATGGGAGTTGGAACCCCAGGGAAGAGACACGGGCCACAGATAAGGGTTTGGGAGTTGCTAGAATAATGGGGGCAGGGGAGTGGTGGTGGTAAACTGAAACCTCAAGAGTGAATGACATTACTCAGAAAGAGTTGTTGACTGTGAAAAAAGGAGCTCAGAAAAGAGAGGAAACATTAAACTTTAGGATTGGGCAGCAGGAAAGGACTGCAAAGGTGAGAGAAGACTCAAGAGGATCTGAAAGGGCAGGGAGATGGAAGACTCAGGGGGAAGTGGCAATGGGCTAAATGAGACAGAGGTGAATAAGAAGGAATGGAAAAAGGGGCTACAGGCTCTGGCTACTGCTAGCCACTGGCAACCTGTGGTAAGAACAGTTCAGCAGAGGAACGGACAGGAAGCCAGGACACGGTAGACTGAGTAATGAGCTAAGAAGGGAGGAGATGGAGACCAAGAGCCAAAGGGAGGGAAGGAGAGAAAAGGGCAGTAGATGGAGAAAAAGACAAACAAGGAAAATTATCTCAGTTCTGAAGAGACCCGGGTTTATAGGTTTTGGCCAAAAAGAAGCGGCGTAGGTAGAGAGATGATGAAACTACTGGAAAGGGAGGAGTCAACTGCTAGATCAAGTCCCAGGGCAACAGAAGGGTCAGATCACTGTGAAGCGTTCCTAGACACGCTACCAGGCCTTCCTCCAGGCTGGCAGAAAATTTCCACATCTCTACACCATTGTTCATGCTCCTCGATTGGCTAGAAATGACTTCCCTGCCTTCATTTCAATATTTGAATTCGCCCCTCTAATGGGGGCAGATCTACTGTCCTCTGAGAATCCTTCCTTGATTTCCTCTGCAACTCCTCAGCCCTACCCAAGCAGAGATGCACCTTGTGTGGACCTTCATCGTCGCCCTTCTTTGTACTCTAATTCCTGTTTACCACTCTGTTCTCCCCCAGCAGAATAGGAGCTCTTGTGGGCAGGGACCTTGTCATAATAAACGTCAATATCTTAAGTACCTAGCACATTGCCTGATTTGCAGGAGTGGGGAACTACTATTAAATATTCACTCTGGAAGGTGCTTCAGTTCTGGCAAAAAGATATATAAGACAGTCTTCATTTCATAGGTGAGGAAGCTGAAACTTAGAGGCCTAAGCAACTTGCTCAAAGTCACACTATTAAAAGTCATCACAAAGTCAAAGCAAAGACTTATGTTACTCTTGCCAGGTATGCATTGGGCTCCTAGTGAAGAAAGATACAAAACTGAATCGATACAGCCCTTATGGTTTTACCCCCTTCAGCCTCACCTGGCCCCACTAAATCAACTCTTTCAGGTTTTTTTATTAAAGATGTTATTTATTTATTCATGAGAGATGCACAGAGAGAGGCAGAGGGAGAAGTAGGCTTCCTGCTGAGGAGCCCGATGTAGCACTCAATCCCAGGGTCCTGGGATCATGGCCACAAATCGACAGCTTTTTCCCTCCAACTCAACCTATCTCAGATGAAAATAACATTTTTCTATAAATGAGGTTTCCAACCCTCCCCTTTCTTTGCAGAGTATCATTTTTTTTAATCCACCAAAATGCAAAAAAAAAAAAAAAAAAAAAAATTAAAGCTAGCTCTCCTCTCCCTCTCTTCATTGGCCATGTCCTTTTTGTTTAAAAAAAAGAAAAAAAGAGCCAAAGTTTCCTTTCACAGGAATTGTTTTGTAGATAGACACGTCCTGCTCCATTCCTGGTGCCCCTACCCCATCAAGACTCTCTCAGTCTTGAGCCTCAGGCTGCATGTTGCAACTACCTCCCAGGCTGTCTACAGCCTCCAAGCTCAAACTCTTCCAAAACATGGTTTTGTCAAGTTAGACATCCTCCTAAAACACAGCTCTCATGATCTCAGCTGCCGGTCAAAATTATTCACACAGAGTAAAACATGTGGTGTTTGATTAATAATTTCTAATATAACCTTTCCCATGAGCTAATATATGCGTGGGCGGAGAAAAACTAAAACCCAAGGTTGCCAGTCAATCTAATTCTAAAATCTGGGAGGAAGTTCTACTAAGTACAAAAACTTTGAAACTGAATTGAGAAATTCTACGAAAGATGACGTGTATTTTTGTCACTTAAAATTGAAAAACTGAAGGCTGAGAGAAGGCAAAGACATTGTTACTTCTTTCCCACTTCTTGCTCCCCATCACATTCAGGTTTGTACTTTTAGAAAAACCTATGTGCAAGGCTCATGTTAGGTCTCTATTTGACAGTGCTGTCCAGAATAATAGTCAAGAAAACAAAGAGAAAAGTTCACAAAAGAAGAAATATAAATGGCCAATAAACTGGAAAAACTGTTCCACCTCACTTATAATCTAAGAAATACAAATTAAAACAAGATACTATTTTTTCTACAATTATTAGTAAAAAAAAAAAAAACTCACTGTTGGCAAGAGCTTCCTAAAATGAGCATTCTCATTGGGAACAGAAATTGATTCTACCTTTCCGGAAAGCCATTTGGCAAATGAAATCAAGACCCTTGAAAACACTTACACTCTTTGACCTACTGTCTCTATTTCTAGGAGCTCAGCCTAAAGAAATAATTCTTTAAAATGCAAATAAGGATATTCATCCCAGTGCTATTTTTAACAGTGAAAGATTGGGAACAATCTATATAGTCAATAATAGAGAAATTGTTAAACATATTATGCTGCTCCTACTATATTAATATTCTTTCACTTAAATACTCTTAAAAATATTATCTACTGATGAAGAAAATGTCCTCAAAAAGTATGAAAAAGGCAGAGCTTATTTCACAGTATAATCATAAAGAACATTAGGAGTAGATGTATATTATACATTTATGAATGCTGTATTTCATAAAGGTCATAATGTTGTATTTTATAACAGATTTCATAAAGTTAGGATCAAAGCTAATACAAAAAAAGATTATACGTGGTTACGTACAGGTGGTAGAATTATTTTATTTCATCTACTTCCCCGGTTTTTTTTCCCCCAAAACCATTTGTGAGTATATACTACATTTTTTTTTTTTTATACTACTTTTAAAATCAGAAAAGAACGATCACTTTCAGTGACATATGTAATGTCACATCAACTGTCATCCTCTCTTTTCAGTTTTGAGGTCCCCTATAAACCAGATCCCTGGGACGCCTGGGTGGCTCAGCAGTTGGGCCCTTGCCTTTGGCTCAGGTCGTGATCCCGGAATCCGGGATCGAGTTCCACATCAGATTCCCTGCATGGAGCCTGCTTCTGTCTCTGCCTGTCTCTGCCTCTCTCTGTCTGTGTCTCTCATGAATAAATAATCTTAAAAAAAAAAACAAAAAACAAAACAAAACCAGATCCCCTTTCCCACTGATCCCATCAGTCACGTTCTGGTTCCCTCTCTGGGATGTCTGTCTGCACCCTCCCTTTCCCCTAATGTGGTCTGAAATTCCCACTGAGCACCGGGCTTGCTCTGAACATGGGCAAACACTGTCATTTATCCCGAACAATCTTGAAAGGTAGGAATTATCATCCTCGCTTTAAAGAGGGAGTTGGGGGTGAAGGGGGAGGAGATGCTGTGTTCCCCCCACTAAACTCCAATTTTCATCAACTCTCCTGGCCTTCTGTACAGATGTTCTCATCTCAGCTTTGTAATTTCCCAAGTGACCTAGGGCGAGTTGAGTGTCACAAGGCTCAGCTTTCTTGGGAAGATGGGCAGGACAGCAGCACAACCACCACAGAGCAGTAGGGAAGGTTACAGAAACAGTCCTCTCGAGTCTGCTTCGCACAGCGCCTGGCACCTTACTATTTACTCCCATCATCCCTTCTCGCCTTCCAAACTCTTTCTGGCTCCTGAGCCCCATGTCTTTTGTTGTCTCCTCTGTAATCCTGGTCTTCTGATAGCACTTGATGGTTGTGTGTTACCTTAGAATCTGCAATGACACTACGGGCTCCCAACAGGTAGAGACAGGGCCTTCCCCTTCCTCTCAGCCTCCCACTGCATCCAGCCGGTGGAAGGTGTTTGCAGGCTAAAACCAATAAACATCTGATTGTTTAAAAATATTTAATAGTCAGTAGCATTGTTTCTCATGTCAACCCCTGGACAAACTTGTCTATAAAAATTTCACGCAGCTTGAGCCAGACATGTGGATTTGATGGGGGGTGGAGGGGTCCTCTGGATATGTTCTCACGCCTAGCCAAAGGCTGAGAAGAGGCCCATCCACTTCACTCACACAGACCTAACCCACCTGCATGTTGCCATGGGATGGAGACATAGGGCTCACAAATAAGCAGGGCTCCAGGGGGTGCCTGGGTGGCTCAGCGGTTGGGTGTCTGCCTTCAGCTCAGGGTGTGACCCCGGGGTCCTGGGATCGAGTCCCACATCGGGCTCCCTGCAGGGAGCCTGCTTCTCCCTCTGCCTGTGTCTCTGCCTCTCTCTGTGCCTCTCATGAATAAATAAATAAAATCTTCAAAAAATAAGAATAAGCAGGGCTCCCAAGCAATACTCATCTTCTAGTTAATGGCTTTCCTCTCCTTCCCACCTGTCCCCAAATGTCATATGCTGAATTTCAGTGAGATACGGCACCTCGACAAAGAAACCCACAAGAAAGATTTCTTCAGGAAGGAAACCGACCTGTCCACTCATCCTGTCCCCTACAACCAGCCAGCCCAATCAAAGATCAGAAAATGAGACTGATATGTTCCAAGGTTTTTAACTACCCAAGGGAAAAAAGTCACTTTCCTGAGCACACATTGTTACTAAGGACAGAATGACAAGAGATATTTAATGAAATGAAAAGGAGTTAGTTCATGGATAATAAGAAAAAGTGAATCACCCTGAATATTTCATGGTCAAACAGATTCAACAAATGCTTTCTGAGCATCAGCTTTATGCCAGACATGGGGCTAGACATTGGGCATAAAGCGGCTTTACTGTTGCTAAACTCCAGTGTGCCCGTTCTCTCTCCTTGCCATCCTCTACCCCACAGGACTCCCTGCAGTCACTCAGCACCCCACATTCATCCACAAGCCTGACCCTCTTGACAGCTTGGTGAAAAGTGATTGTGGACACAATGGGAGATCAACAAATATTTGTGGAAGGAACAAACTGGAAAGGAATCCACGTTTTCGCTTTCCCCGACCTTAAGCACACGACACCC
The DNA here is from genome assembly GCF_053574225.1 of Canis aureus. Taxonomy (NCBI): domain Eukaryota; kingdom Metazoa; phylum Chordata; class Mammalia; order Carnivora; family Canidae; genus Canis; species Canis aureus. The sequence goes on from NC_135615.1 coordinate 51,695,785, forward strand.
AGGGCGAGAAACAGTCACCTGCCCCAGGAAGGCAGGATCCCCCCCGCCAAAGCTGCTCACAGCATCACCTGGAAGTGGGGAAGTGGGGAGGGAGGACTTGTGTGCTGGATGAGTCGCACACACCTGCACGAGGGGGCAGAGCGAGCAGCAGTTCTGGAGTAGACCCAGAGCCGGGCCCTTTCCAAGACAGACCTCCCCGTAGAACAACAACATGTTTTCTGTGCTTCTCAGCACATTCATATTCCTGGTCAAAGTGCTGTCTTTCCTGGTGGGGAGGCTGTATCTTGCTGAAATCCAGCCTGTGACGTTGGGGTCAGGATGGGAAGGAGAGGAAAGCAGCCGGAGAGTCGGGATTCCTCGGGTAGGCCTCCCCTTTCACTGGGGGAGGCCGAAGGACCAATGGCCACCGCTGGGCAACTAACACAATTGCCCATCTGAGGGGCCCTCCTCCCCGTGGCTGAAGAGCCAGCCCCATACCCGGGAGGCATTCTGGGTTTTCCGTACCAAGAGGAATGTGTAACATTTGGAGGACAGTGAACCCCAGACCTACACGGTTCCATTACACTCTTCCTTCCTCTAGGTGGTGGGCACACTCAGGCCCTGTAGGCCTCACGCTATCAGGAAATACTCCAGAAATGCAAACTGAAGGAATTCTCCTGCAAACGGTATTTATTACTTAAAAAGAGAGAAATGTTTTCCCTTTTATGGTATCTAAGATGTCCATTTAAAAAAAAAAAAAATGTTTGCCCAGCACATTACAAATTACTTCAGAGTTGGGAAATGCTCCTTGCTAGGAAGAGGCTATGATGCTCTGAGGATTGGTGCTCAGTCCTGATCAAAATATTGTTTATTCGGGCAACTACATTCTTCTGTCAGTAAGGCCCGGGGAGTTTACTATTAATCCCAAATGTAAACCCCAGTTAAGAGTCGCCGCTTACAAGAGACGATTACTATTTAACTCTTCTGTTCAAGGCACATCTCGTAAGTGCCTCCGATAAAGGAGAGCACAGCTCCGAGTAGCAGTGTCATCTCAAGCTGGAAATTCCAATTGCTTTCTTAGGTGACCTCAACTACAGCCCCCCGGGGGGCTGCCCCCCTTGCGGCTCTCCCCACCACCGGAAAACACCTCCTAGTTTGGCCCAAAGCTCAACTTGCACCAAGGAGAGGGGACAGAGGGGAGGCTGGAAATCATGCCCAGTGGCTGGCATAGTGTGGCCGAGCCCTTTTCCTACTTCAAAAAGTTGCTGTCTGGACAGGGATTGAATTAGAAAAACCATAAATACACATGGAGTCAGTTACCGGATTTAGCAAAACAAATGAACAATTGAGTGGGACGTACCTTAGCGTCAAAACGATTCCCTGTGTATCTCCTCCTCGCTTGAACTAGGAGCCCTCACCGGACCTGGCAGCTGGACGGAGTCGGTACCCAGCCTTGGAAGAGTCCGTGGCCATACACGATGGAGGCCCTCGACATCCTACAGAGAAGCTCTCAAGGGCTTCTTGTCTAGGACATGCTCAAGCCAGGGCACAAACGGAGACTCTGAGCCACCTGGAGGGCACGGAGGGCTAGTCCCCCTATAACCTGGCCCACCTGGAGGGCACGGAGGCTAGTCCCCCCTATAACCTGGCCCACCTGGAGGGCATGGAGGGCTAGTCCCCCCTATAACCTGGCCCACCAGGAGGACACAGAGGGCTAGTCCCTCCTATAACCTTGGCCCACCTGGAGGGCATGGAAGGCTAGTCCCCCCTGAACCTGGCCCACCTCTGAGGACAGAGCCCTGTCCGATGGCACAAGAAGGTGGGAGCAACCAGATTCTTGCCCACGCCGTCCTCTTCCTACAGGTGCCCCCCTCTTGCTTCTTCCTCCCCTCTGCTCCTCATGACTCTCCTCTCTCTCCCTCTCCCCTCCCCACCACCCCAACCCCAAATAACAAGCATTCTTTTCATGTAGCTTCAGGTGTCCGCGGTGCCCACAAGTGGAGTGACTGAGGCCTTCAGCCTCCCACGCCGCGGGGGTCCGCGAAGCCTGGTGCGGGGGCGGGGGGGAGCTGGGAGCTGCAGGTGGCCCTGGGGCCCCGCACCCTGCTCCGGGGCCGCTGCCCGGGGTGCTTGCGGCGGGAGGGAGGGGCCCCCAGGGATCCATCTCGGGGTTTATCTCCTCCGAGACCCCACAGGAGGCCTCAGGTGGGCTTCCATGTCAACCTTCCCTGAAATCCAAACATTCGGTGGCTCAGAGGCGGTTTAACCTCTGCCGCCACCTCCTTAGAGTGGCAGAGGATCTCCCGCCCACCCCGTCCCCCGCCCCCAAGCTTTAAAGAAAAAAGAAAAGAACTAGAGCTTTCAAGAGACTCGGGCTTCTGGGGCTTTCTATTCGCAGGGCGATAACACATCTAGAAACAGGATATTTATAATTTGTTTGGTTTCACGTTTATCCTCCCAAAGCTGAACAGGAACGGCTGAGAGCTATGAAAACACTGAGGTAAGCAGAGGGGCCAGAGCAGAGATAAAAAGGATAATTGGAAACAGGGAAGCAGCCTGCACGTTGCACCTTCTCGAAGGCTCCCAGCCTTGCGGGCCGGAGAGCTGGTGGCAGGCCGCAGCATCCTCTCGTTCTGGGCGCTCCCCAGGCTGCCCCCTTCCAAGATTTGCTTTTGCAAGCTTAGCTGCAATTTTCCACACATACTCAGGCCTGGTCCCGGGCCATCTTCTGCAGCGGGACCTGCTGGGACAGGAGCTTGGGGGAGAGCATGTGGCGGTCGCAGGCTCCAGGCTTCGGAGAAGGCCACCTGGAGACGGAGGGCTGACCTGCTGGAGGGGGCCGGCTGCACTGCGGGAGGGGGAGAGCCGGCGGGGTGCAGTCCCTCGTGTCCAGCCCCGGGAGGGCGGTGATCGATGGGCCTGGGGAGACCACACGAGGCATGCTGTGTTCCCCGCGCGCTCTCAAGGAGGATGCACATACTGACTTGGCTGCCATTCAGAGAAGAGCAATTAGGATGATTAAGAGGCCAGAGGGAGTGACTTAGGGGGAGAGATTAAAAGAATTAAACATGTATACCTTGGCTAAGCTCAAAGCAGAGGGAATGTGGAAACCCTATAAGCATCCTCAGAACATAAACACGAGGAGAACGTGGGATTGTTTCACATGGTCCCGGAGAGATGTAACTAGAACTAATAGGATGGAAGAAAAGAAAACTTCACTACCTACTGGAGAAAGCTTCTGAACAGTCCCAGATCAGCTCCAACGCTCCAGCAGTGTCAGAGTCACGGCTAAGATTCTCTAAAACAAGAGACAGATCCAACATGATGGAAGAGGGTTATAGGACAGGGGTTGGCCCAGCAGGGACGCCTTGAAAGAACAAACAAAAACAAACCCCACAGGATGGAACAACAGGACAGTTTCTTTAAGGGAGTATCTCAAATCTTTGAAGGCTCTCTCCTAATTTAGGCTTATTATCGGAGGTTTTAGCTTGGCATTCAAAGCCCCCTTGATCTGGCCTAAGCTCATTTCCCTGAAATTATCTTTTTATCAGTCCTCAATGTAAGCAAGTCTCCTGAATGTTCCTGTATACTCTTCCTTTGTTCAGGAAATCTTCCCCCTCTTCCCACTGTCCGGCTATTCAAGTCTTACCCATTTGGGGGTATTTGCTTAAATTCTGCTTCCTCAGGACACCCAGGGGGGGCTCAGTGGTTGAGCATCTGCTTTCGACCCCGGAGTTCTGGGATCGAGTTCCGCATCGGGCTCCCTGCATGGGGCCTGCTTCTCCCTCTGCCTGAGTCTCTGCATCTCTTTCTTTCTGTATTTAAATAAATAAATTCTTAAAAAAACAACAGCAACAACAACAAAAAGAACCACCCCAACAACTTAGATCCTTTAAAAAAAATAATTCTGCTTCCTCTGGTGACCCCAATGGACCTCCTACCTCTCTTCCTTCCTCCCCCCCAGAACTCCTCCTGGCCCCTGTCACACACTGCTTGCTTTTTTTATTTTTATTTTTTATTATTATTTTTAACACACTACTTGCTTTGTTAGCTGAAATAGCTTCTCTTGTTAGAGAGGTTCTGGGTTTCTTCGAGTCTTCTCTCCAAGTCCGCCACCAGCTTTCTGGGCCTGCCTTGCCAGCTCTTCCAACCACTGTGAACCAGAATTGACACCGTAGGATTCTCCTGGTTTCCTCCTCCTTCCTGTTCCTTCTTAGTTGTTTCAGTTCTTCCTTCAGGTGGTGGTGCTCTCCAGGGTCTCCTCAGCCACCCTTTTCTCACTCTCCGTTCTCTCTGGAAGGTGCCCTCGGGTCCTGGAGCTTCAGGGAGGCCCCCAGTGCTGATGATCCCCACATCTCCATCCAGCTCAGCTGTTTCTTCCAGGAATCTGGCCTATTATTGGGCATCTCAGGCTGGATGTCCCATTGCTCCCTATCACTCTCCGGGTACAAATGTGAACTCACTGTCACACATTGTCATACCTGCTTCCACTCTTCTCTTTCCTCTGTGAAGGCACGGCCCCAGCATCCTCCCAGTCACTGCAGCTGGAAATCGAAGTGTCACATTTGGCTCATTCCTATCCTCCCTCCACGACCAATCAATCACCAAATTCCATTCACTCCACAGCGCCTTTGTGTCTGCTCAGGACTGTTGGCTTCTTCCCTCTGCTCACCTAGTTAGAGACCTTACTTGGCCACTGTCATGGTCATGTCCCTTAGATGATCAAAATACCTCTCAGTCAGATACAGAGAGGAATCCAGGTATAAGCACATGGTGTGAGGCTGGCCAATGGCAGCTTTTCCTGGGACACTACATTCTGAATCGATTCTGAATCAAAGACAGCAGGTCTCCTTCCATCGGACCTGTAAAGACATGGTTTCAGAGCCACCAACACGTCGTGTTGACCTGTAGACCTTCCAGGCCTGCAAGAGGGAACAGCTAACTTGCAGAGATAAGCAGAGATGAGAACAAAAATAGAGAGAGACAGCAGCATTCCATCCCCCTGTCTGGTCATCACAGAGCCAGCAGCTCCCTTGCTTTCCCGTGATTTTGTTCCTGGAGCCAACAGTTCCCCACTTTTAACAGAGCTTCTTCGAGGTCATTTTCTGTCTCTTTGAAAGAGTTCTGATTAATATAAGTTGGTTATGTTCTCTGTTAAGTCTGTACGTACCACTATCAGACTCACCTAAGCCACTAAAAGGTTTCTAATTGATTTCTGCAAATACACTCATTTCCTACTCTGTCATTCTCCCAGGGCACCTACTGTGACTTTTCTAGAACTTGAGCCTTATTGAGACAGTCCTGAGATAAAAGTCCAAATTCCTTTCCAAGGCTCATGAGGCCCTGCCTGTAGGCAAGTGGAATCACCCACTATTTAAATTAAGTATACTTATTTATTTGTCTAGCCCATTTTTTGTTTTATATAAAATAAACCTTTATTTTTTTTAGAATAGCACAATTAAATAAGACTGTTACAAGTTTTAGAATAGACCCTTTTTATACCTGTGTAAGTCAACCCCAGTGTTTGCAGCAAAATCTTTTAACTTTACAAGGTGAGCTTAACAATCAATCATGACCTATTGTTGAGAATAAAAATGTCATTCTCTTATTTTATTTTTTAAATTTTTTAAAATTTTATTTATTCATGAGAGACACAGGGGGTGGGGCAGAGACACAGGCAAAGAGAGAAGCAGGCTCCATGCAGGGAGCCCAACATGGGACTCCATTCTGGGACTCCAGGATCATGCCCTGGGCTGAAGGCAGGTGCTAAACCTCTGAGCCACCCATGGATCCCCGTCATTCTCATCTTTTAGTCTTAACTTTTAATTTCCTTCTTGAATGTGGCTTTTAGGGTTCTTTTCCCCCCAATTTGGGGAAATTGTACACCATCTTAAAGTGTACAGTTCAGTGGCTTTTAGTGCATTTACAATGTTGTGTAACCATCACCATTATCGAATTCCAGAACATTTGCATCACCCCCAAAAGAAACTCTGTACCTGGTAATAGTCATACCCTGTTCTATCATCCTCCCAGCTCCTAGTGGTCATTAATCTGCTTACTGTCTCTAAGGATTTGCCTCTTCTGAGCATGTCATAGATATGACTTTATTACCCTATAAAGTATTAGTCTTTGTTGCCACCTTCTTTCACTTGGAATAATCTTTTCGAGGTTCATCCATAATGTAGCCTGTGTCAGCACTTTATTCTTTTTTTGTGGCTGAACGATATTCCATTGTATGGACATACCACATTTTGTTTATCCATTTATTTGTTGATGGACACTTGAATTGTTTCCACCTTTTGGATATTATGAAAAATGCTACTATGAACGCGTGTGCAAAAGTTTTTGTTTGAACATCGCTTTTAAAATTTGGGAGTATATGCCTACGAGTAGAACTGCTGGGTCATACAGTAATTCTGTTTAACTTTGAGGAACCGCTATTTTCCACAGCAGCTACGGCATTTTACATTCCTACTAGCAGCATATGAAGGTTCCAATTTCTTCACATTTTCACCACACTTATTTTTCTACTTAAGGATTATTATTATATTCAACCTAGTAAATGTGATATGGTATCATGTGTGTGTGCTTCCCTAATGACTCAATGATTAAGGATGTTGAACATCTTTTTGTTTGCTGATTGACTATTTATTTGTATATCTTCTTTGGAGAAAGGTCTATTCGGTCCTTTTCCCATATTTTAATTGGGTTATTTGTATTTTTGTTGTTGAATTATAAGAGATCTTTATATATTCTGGATACTGGACTTTTATCAGCTATATGATTTGTAAATATTTTTTTTTCCCATTCTGTGGGTTGCCTTTTTACTTTCTTGATAGGATCCTTTGATGCACAAAAGATTTTCATTTCAGGGGATCCCTGGGTGGCTCAGCGGTTTAGCGCCTGCCTTTGGCCCAGGGCACGATCCTGGAGTCCCGGGATCCAGTCCCATGTCGGGCTCTCGGCATGGAGCCTGCTTCTCCCTCTGCCTATGTCTCTGCTTCTCTCTCTCTCTCTCTCTCTGTCTATCATAAATAAATAAATAAATCTTTAAAAAAAAAGATTTTCATTTCAATGAAGTCCAATATATTTATTTTCCTACTTTCTCCTTGTGTTTTGGTGTCACACCTAAAAATCTATTGCCAAATCCAAGGTCATGAGGAGTTTTAATCTTTATGGTTAGATCTTTGACAAAATTTCAGTTAATTTTTGTATAGAGTGTGAGGTAAGGGTCCAACTATATTCTTTTGCATACGGTATCGATCTATTTATCTCACCATCATTTGTTAAAGACACTACTATTTTCTCATTGATTGGTCTTTCTACCCTTGTCAAAAATCAATTGACTATGAATTTATTGCTAGAATCCCATTTTCGTTCTTTTCATCTATGTATCATCTATGCTCATGCCAGTAGCACACTGTTTTGATTACAGTAGCTTTGTGGTAGGTTTTGAAATTAGGAAGTATAAGTCTTCAACTTCATTATTTTTCTTTTTTTCAATTGTTTTGGCTATTTGAGTTTCCCTGTAATTTCATATGAATTTTAGGTTTAGCTTGCCTATTTATGCCAAAAGGCAGTAGGAATTTTGATATGAATTGCAGTGAATCTGTAGATCCATTGGGTAGTATTGCCATCTTAGCTATACTAAATCTTATAATCCATTTATTTTGGTCTTCTTTAATTTCCTTCAGCAATGTTTTACAGTTTTCAGGGGGGCAGATATTGCACCTCCTTCTTTAAATTTATTTAAATATCTTATTTTTAAATATTTTTATCTTTACATAAATTTAAATATCTTATTTTTAAATATTTTTTATTTTTACGTAATGTTTAATTTCTGTGTACTTATGCTTTAAGTCATTTTTCAAAAACATAAATAACTAGATTTTGCTTTTATAATCCAATCCAAACATCACTGTCTTTTAATAATTAAATATTTACATATATTGGAATATTTTTAAACTTATTTTTGCCATATAATTTTGTGTCATCCCTTTTCCTACCTTCTTTTGTGTTGATCCAGGGTTTGTTTGTTTTTAGTTTTTTTCACTTTTCCTTTCTACTTGTTTGGAAGTTACATTCCTTTTATTATTCTTTTAGTAGTTACCTTTAAAAAATTTTTAAAGACTTTATTTATTTATTCATGAAAGATCTAGACAGAGAGAGAGAGAGAGGCAGAGACACAGGCAGAGGGAGAAGCAGGCTCCCCGCAGGGAGCCAGATGTGGGACTCAATCCTGGGATTCCAGGATCATACCCTGGGCCAAAGGCAGGTGCTTAACCACTGAGCAACCCAGGCATACCACCTTTATTTTTTTTTTTTTAATTTTTTTTTTAATTTTTATTTATTTATGATAGTCACAGAGAGAGAGAGAGAGAGGCAGAGACATAGGCAGAGGGAGAAGCAGGCTCCATGCACCGGGAGCCTGATGTGGGATTCGATCCCGGGTCTCCAGGATCGCGCCCTGGGCCAAAGGCAGGCGCCAAAACCGCTGCGCCACCCAGGGATCCCGGCATACCACCTTTTTTAATTAACTTTAATTAACTTTCTATAAATGCTATCTTTTCTCTGCAGAAAAAGTCTCCTGCAATTTTGATTGGGAATCTGTATCAATTTTGGGGGCATTAATTAACATTTAACAAGCATGAGAAGTTCTTAAGAAATAATTAATAAAAGAATCTTTCCTAATTGCAGAATCTTGATATTAACAACTATGGTGACAAGAAAGACTTTGTCCCAGCTGTTAGGAGTGCTGCCAGTAGACAGACTTTGGCTGATAGACTCTTCCGAGATTGCCTTAGCTGCAGAGAGCCACTTGACCCAAGGGCTTGCCCTTTTAGGGGAGACCTCATCCAATAACTGATAGAGGGTCATAAAGGCCTAGCTATTTCTGCCCAGTGTGGGAGAACTCTGTTTTAGCTCCAACTTGACCTCTCCCTCCTCCCCATCTTCCTTCCTTCCCAACCTTCCTCAGGTGGGGATTATGACGGCACTCCCTAATAAACATCCTCCATGATGAATTCTGTCTCAATTGGCTCCCTGGAGAAACTGGTACCAGGAACGGTCTGGTGGCATAGATGGTAAGATCTATTTAGAAGCTGGGTCATTCATTGCCTAGTTGCTGGTAGGTGGTGCACAAACAGCCCGTGGTACAATGTAGAGGTCCAATTGTTGAAACCTCCAGTTTTGGTGCATTGGAATGTGATACCAGTGGAAGGGTCTATAAGACCTGGAGCAAAGTATGTGGCTTTTGAAGTAAATGAGGCAAATAGTAACTTTATAGCCAATGAAATTGAGTGGCTGTTGCTAAGTTCCATGGTCATTTAGAAAAAGATAATAAAAGGCTGAGAGCATATAACAGGCAATTGAAAATGACATGTGGGGATGGACGCCTGGGTGGCTCAGCGGTTGAGCATCTGCCTTTGGCCCAGCGCGTGATCCCGGGGTCCTAGGATGGAGTCCTGTATCGGGCTCCCTGTGAGGAGCCTGCTTCTCCCTCTGCCTATGTGTCTGCCTCTCTCTCTATCTCATGAATAAATAAAATCTTTAAAAATTAAAAAAAAAAAAAGGAAAATGACATGTGAAAGCAGAGGGCTTCCAGGTATCACACAAAAAGGCTCTCAGCTCCTGGAGGATAGCAGAGAAAACAGAGGACCAAGTTTTAATCAGCAGAGTAGCCAAACTCCAAATGAGGTTGAGCTTCCAACTGTGGTATGCTATGCCAAGGTCGAGGTCCTGGCTGGGAAAAAATGCGACCCTAAATTAGTTATTCTAAACAAATTCACTTCCTTTTACATGGGATACTATACTAATCCATTAGAGAAGACAGTGCAGACAGGATTTATATTCCATTTAGCAAGACATATATAAAGCGTATATAAAGACATGTATTCTTGTGTACTGCGTGGAGAAATACAATGGCATTCATTCAACGAACAGTTAAGTTACACTGTGCCAGGAATTGTGCTAATTGTCAGATATAAAGATTTAATCATGGTAGAAAGTGGAGAAGAACAGAATGCAGAGACACCTGGCTGGCTCAGTTTGTAGAACATGCAACTCTTGATCTCAGGGTCATGAGTTCAAACCCCATGTTTAGCACAGATCCTACTTAAAAACAAACAAACAAAAAAACCTCATAAAAGCTGTAAAAAAAGAAAAAGAAGAAGAACAGAATGCAAAAGTTCCATTTACTGGATCTGTTTCCATCTGGAGCGAGGTCCTCAGTGGCATGCCACAAACCTCAGGCTTGTCCATATCTTGTTCAATATTGTTATCTGTGATTTTGGTAAGCATTCATAGGAGAGCTGTTTGTCACGTTTGAGAATGACACAAAATTAAGTGGAATAGCAAGCACAAAAGATGCCAGAATCAAGATACAACCAAGACAGGAAGCATGAAGGAGAAATTCACTATGGATAAATATAAATTTTATATTAAAAATGAGCACAGGATGGCAGGGGGGAATGTGGCTTGATACCACTTCACGAAGAAGAAAGTTGGACTTGAGCTTAATATCAGAGTGGGCTCTCAGAAGAGAACTGCATTGTTGGGGGAGTAGAACATGATCCACAGAATACTTGGAATATTGTCTTCGGTTCTAGGCACCACATTTTTTAAAAAATTTAAAATTTTTAATTTTTTTAAAGATTGATTTATTTGAGAGCTAGAGGCCATAAGAAGAGGGGAGGGGAAGAGGCAGATAGAGAAAGAGAATCCTAAGCAGATTCCCAATTGAGGATGGAACCCAACTCGGGGCTTGATCCCAGGAACCTGAGATCAAGACAAAATCAAGAGTCAGCCACTTAACTGAGTCACCCAGATTTTTAAGATTTTATTTATTTATTCATGAGAGACACACAGAGAGAAGCAGAGACACAGGCAGAGGGAGAAGCAGGCTCCTTGCAGGGAGCTCGATGCAGGACTGTATCCTCGGGCCACAGAATCACACCCTGAGCCAAAGGCAGATGCTCAACCACTAGGCCACCCAGGTGTCCCTTGGGCACCACATTTTAAAAACATCGATCCACTGGAGTGTGTTGAGCAGATGGCAGTGAGGACATGAGAGATCTGGAAATCATACCATAAGAAGAGAGGGTGAAAGACCAGACCAGAACCTAGGGAACAGAACGCTGAGTGGACACGTGATGGTTATCCTCAAGTATCTTATATTTTGCCCCAAACACCAGAATTAGGATCAATATCACTTTATGATATTGACCTCTCCCTCCTCCCCATCTTCCTTCCTTCCTAACCTTCCTCAGGTGGGGATTATGACAGCACTCCCTAATAAACATCCTCCATGATGAATTCTGTCTCAGTTGGCTCCCTGGAGAAATTGGTACCAGGAACGGTCTGGTGGCATAGATGGTAAGATCTATTTAGAAGCTGGGTCATTCATTCTTTGGTCATTCATTCCAAAGAAAAGCCTTCCCACAGACCCGTGCCATAGACTGACTGGTACTGTTCAAGGACCACTTAGAAAGTCAAAAGTAGGACTGGGAGGTTGGGTTTGATATACTCTAGAGACTCTTTGGACTCTAATATTCGGTGATTCCCTTCTGTCAACATCTGCCCTCCTCAGACTCGGGCATAAATGATGGGTGATAAATTTGTAGCCTCCCTATTCTGGTATCCAGACTTGAACAGAGTTAAAGGCGTAGTCAAGGGTTAATTTGCAAGCTCACAGTGCGAGGCATTCAACAGTTGGAATGAATATGGGACAATCTGAAGCCCTTTCCACTGCCCTGAATTCACATAGATGGAACAGCTTTCCCCCATGAAGCTCAAATCACTTAGCTTTCCTGGCACAAGGAAAAATTCTGCAAGAATAATGTATTTGTTGTTAAATCCGCTAGTCCAGCAGAGGCTGTCATTGCTTCCCAGGGAACATCTTTACATCACAAAAGCATCAGTCTCCTTTTAAGATGAATGAATGAATGAACAAAAATGTCAATGCCTTCATTTCCTTTAGTCAAAAGCCATGCTTACAGTAATAAAAGACAAACCAGGGTAACTGAGTATACATGAAAGAGGGAGGAAGTACCTAGTAAAGCTTACGTTATAAAAGCTCCCTTGGCTGAAAGATTTGCTTGTCTGGATACAGAATTGGCATTTCAGAGCCATATAATTTATGTAAACAGTAGCCGCTAAGATATTTTATCTTGGGCATGTGCATAATCTGAAGAGAGAAAAAAGAAAAACTGGAGATCCTCCTTGAGGACAACTTCCTGCTGGAGCTTTCTGGATGATTTATCCGGAGACTGTGCATGAGGTCACCTCTTCAGGTGGCAGCCACTTGAGATATAATGATTAGGACCATTATCTGAGTACCGCCCGAGTCTGGACTCAGGACCCCTCCCTGGCCTCTGAGGGCCGCCGACTTCCCCGTAACCATGGCCGACAGCTGTGTACACACGCTCCTGCAGCACCCAGCTCGACTGGGAATGATTAGCCTGTCTTGAAGCAGCTCTTCCCCCACGGAGACCGGCTGGCAGTGCTTTTCTTCAGAGGCAGCCGTGTGTGCTCCTAGAGCAATGCGTTTGCTCACCTCACAGACGTGTGAGGAGCCTGGCCTGGGGTTTCGGACACTACTTCAGAACATACATGTTGTTTTGGGGTGTGTGTGTGAGGGGGGGGTATGGTGGTGTCTGTCCATAATTCCTCACAGGAATGAGGGAACAGCTGATGAAGTGAAGAGGTTGGTAAAGAAGTGGAATCAATAAAAACTAGACCAAACGGCGAGAGAACCTAAGGTTACCTGGATCCCATTTCTGTCCCTCAAGTCACTTCAGGGAGGTTCAGGCCCTTCAAGGCCTTTAGAGGATCTGTTTAGGTCCGGTTGCAGTTGAGTCTTCCAGTGGCCTTTTGACAGACTCAAAACAAGCTGGAAAGCCACCACCACTGTCAAGGAGGGGAGAGGCTGCGGACAGCACGGAGAGCACCAAATCTGAGGACAAGCTGTGACCCAGGCTTGAGACTCACCAGGTTCAGATCCATAGGCACCAGACATGGCACCAGACATGCTTACAGACAGACAGGAGAGGGGAGCTGCTGTGCAACCTGCAAGGTGCTGAGCAAAATGCTCTTGGGCATCTCCATCGGACAAATTGTTTGGGTTTTTCCTTAGGGGAAGCTTGGAAGTTTCAAGACTGTTTCTTAGGAATCCTGTAGCTCTAGCAGGAATTACCCAAACCACTGATCCACTTGGAAGTCGAGAGGTTATGTTTATCTGTTCTTAGGTCTGACAAGTCTGCCTCACACTGCGGGAGGGCTTTAGAAGCGCAGTTTCCTGATAGTATCTGAAAGCCAAACACACACACACACACACACACACACACACACACACCCCAGGAACACAAACACCAGGAGAGGAGAAAATAATTTGGGAGTAACCTGAGCCTGTCAGAAGCTGATAAGATCCAAAAAACCTCAATCCCTAAAGACACACAGGGCAACTCCTATTTACTGACTCCAAAACGGTCTCTTTCTTATTGAATACATTTTTTTCCCTTTACATAAACTCTTTGACTGTGAGCAACTTGTTTTTTAAATGACATAAGAGTGCCCTCTTCTAATTGGTAAAAAAAACAATCTCTTGCATCATGAAGGATGAATCATTGCAAGACCCAGACATCCCCTCAGTATCCGATTTCCTCTACAAACACTTAGGTAAGGAAAGTGGGTCAGAGGAGCCCATCATCCCAGTCATATTCTTTCTTGTATGTTGAATTCAACATTGTTTTGTACTTATAAGGAATTGTTACACTAATCATCTTTTTGCCAAATTGGCCATAATATAATCCACCTACCACTGACCAACTACAGAAGAAAAATTAAACAAACGTTTTGCTGTTGTTATCCTTTTTTTCCTAGGGGTTGAGCTTCTGAAGCCAAGAGGTCACTTGGATTATGTATACAACTTTGGTAATTGCATTCCTAGATTCTACAAAATGCCACGGTGCTCAGTGGAGTCCAAAATAGCTGTTGCAAACAATGACAATTACTGCCCAGACATTTTCAAACACAGCAGGTTACTGGCTGAGGCTGTGATGGAAACCCTAAAAAATATATAAATATTTTGAAATGCTCTGTAAATCAAATTGATGCCCCAGACACACAGTGGACTGTCTCGGAGCAGCTGAAGTCATTTGGAGGCCGTGAGGCTTTGGGGAAGGGTGTTGGAAAACTTTTGAGCTTGTTAATATTAAGCCCGAATATCATAATTAAATGATTTTTAAGTTTCTCTCTCTCTCTCTCTCTCTCTCCAGGAATAGAGATCACAGTGCCGTCTGGTCCCCCTCACCCTGGAAAGGCCTCTATCCTGTAAAAATGATTGCAAGTCCTGCAATTTCCCCACGGCTTGGTAATCCTGGCGTCCGATGGCTGCCATTGGATGGTGACTGACAATTGTTTAGGGAAGGGAGGTCTAAGGCCCTTGCCTGACGGTGATCTGAGAGACCTTGAGGAAAGCCAGTTGGGGTCAGAGAGCAACAATAATGGCTGCCAAAGCCTCAAGAAGTCTTGCTTAGACATTCTAACACTTTCTGCTGCACTGGGTCAGCCTGAGGTCATTCAGCTTGCAGAGTCATGGTGCTTTCTGTTTAGGGTTTGGTGGGGCTAATTTAACCAGGGCTGACTTCTAGAGGGAAGTTTCCATGTCTTGTTGAGTCTAGGGCTGAGGTAAGAACTGTAACATGAATATAATCTCACAGCAGCAGGACAGCCTGCCAGGAAGGCCAGTCTCATCCTGGTGATATGCAAGAGCCTGCTTCAAACACCCTCATGTGGCAGGCTGCCCTCTTCTGCCTTCGGGGAAGTGGGAAATTAGAGCTCTACCCAGCGCACAGCCTTCCTCCAAGAGGAAGAGTGGACCCTCGGGGAGTCTGGGGAGAGTTTCTTTTCCCAATAAGTGTCTATTATGGACTGGTTGTTTGTGTTCCCACAAAATTCATATATTAAAGCCCTAACCCCCAGTGTGTGGTACATGGTAGTAGAATCCTTTAGTTTTAGATGATGTGATGCCGGTGGGGCCCCATGATAGGATTAGTGCCCTTAGTAGAAGAGGAAGAGAGACCAGAGCTTGCTTGCTCTCTCCAGGCCCTGGGAACACAGTGAGAAGGTGGGCCATCTATACAAAACCAGGAAGAGGGCTCTCACCAGGAAC
This sequence comes from Canis aureus, assembly GCF_053574225.1. NCBI lineage: Eukaryota > Metazoa > Chordata > Mammalia > Carnivora > Canidae > Canis > Canis aureus. The sequence continues at coordinate 51,710,933 of NC_135615.1, forward strand.
TGAAACTGCCAGCACTTTGATTGTGGCCTCCCCAGCTTCCAGAACTGTGAGAAGTACACATCTGTTGTTTAAGCCACTTAGTCTATGGTATTTTGTTACAGCAGCCCAAGCTGACAGAGTACACTTGCAGCTTACGTACATCCCTGAATTCAAGTAGGTCATTTCTTTGGAGTGTTGGAAACTGTTAAGAACAAAGATGCACCTAAATTTCAGATCTTTGAAAAATGTTTGGGGACACCCGCTGGGTGGCTCAGTGGTTGAGCGTCTGCCTTCAGCCCAGGGTGTGATTCTGGAGACCCGGGATCGAGTTCCATGTCGGGCTTCCTGCATGGAGCCTGCTTCTCCCTCTGCCTGTGTCTCTGCCTCTGTGTCTCTCATGAATATATAAATAAAATCTTTACAAAAAAAGAAAAATTTTGTCAGGTCCTGGGATACAGAAATGAAACAAAACACAGAAGACATGGACCCTGTCCTCAAGGAACCTGTATTCTAGAAGGAGACCTAGAGGTTAAAAAAGACGAGCTGGGTAGGACATTTGCATTGTAATTGAGTCCAGTATTAATTTATTTACAATGTTTTGCTGTCTTTTTTTTTTTTTCTTCCTCTGTGGCATGTACTATGCACTATTTTCTCTTCCTCAATGAGTAATTTGTGAAGGAAAAATATTACTATTATTTAGTGGTCAAGAAGCTGAAGGGATCATAGTTAATGCAGAAGACATCTTGATTTTTCACTTCCTCCAATGTTCCCCTTAAAGATGCTTGTTGGCTCTCTGTGGACAAGCCCCATGCTAGGACCTGGTGCTGAGAGACAGCCTGCTTCTTGTCGGGCAGCTCTTACAGGTCCTGGGAAGGACTTGTTCAGTTGCTTGCAACGTGAACTGAATCGCTATGGTCTGAATATCTGTGTGCCCCCCGAAATTCCTATGTTGGAATTCTAACCACCCCTCTCTATATCTGCCCTTCCCTCATGCCCAAGGCTGATGGTATTGGGAGGTGAGGCCTTTGGGAGGTTGCAACCCTCATGAATTGGATTATTGTTATAAATCTCCCTTGCCCCCTCCGCCATGTGAGATGACAGCGAGAAGCCTCCAGCTATGAACCAGGAGGAGAGCCCTCACCAGAACGTGGACATCCTGACACCTTGATCTCGACCTTCCAGCCTCCAGAACTGTGAGAAATAAATTTCTGTTGTTTTGTAAGCCACTCAGTCTGTGGCATGTTGTTATCAAAGCCTTGAACATACTAAGATATCAATGGGAAGGAGAACCCTTGGGTCACTCACATACCAAACAATGGGAAAAACCAAGGCACAGATTCCCTGACTGGCCCACTATGAGGCTAGGCACGGTAGCTGTCAAAGGAAGAGGTAGAAAGAACATTCCAACTGTATAATATTGGGGCAGTGTTGCTATTTTGGATGAAAAAGGTACACGACTTAAATTCGTGTACTTCAAGAACCATTTATTGAGTGGTGGTTGTTAACTGCAAGATGTTGCATCAGACACCTTTAAACACTTTCTTTAAGTGATGGTTTGAGGAGCTCCTGGTTTTACTGGCTGTTCAGGGTCCTCACGGCTCATGGGATAAAGCCTAAATGCCTTCACTTGACCTGCAGGTTTCTGGATCCTTTAAGGTTATAAGAATTGCAGATAATATAAATGAACTCACAACAACAACAAACAAACAAACTCAGTCTAGTGTAAGTGAGAAAAGGAAGATGGTATAAGGATTCAGAAGCATCTCATGGAATAACAGGGGAGGAGGGGACTAGAATCAAAGCCTGGGGCACTGTCAGGAGCCAAGGCAGCTACTCCCTCCTTGGAGCCTGATGGGCTTACATCTCTGGCTGACTCTATTTGCTTTTTCTCCTCTCTATTGAGGTCAGCCTTCTCTGTGCCTCCGTGCACACGATGGAAGGTGTCTGCTCCACAGAGCAAGTGTGTATGTCCTTCCAGTCCAGCCACACTCAGACCCTGGCTGCATCCTTGAATCCCAGCTCCACATTCCCATGGAGTTCCATTGGCCCATCCTGGCCAAGGGTCCACCAGATGAGCTAACACCAAGTAAGTAGGGCCACATGACCCAGATAGGTCTGTGAGGCTCTCACCTGATGGATGGAGAGGCTCTTTTCAAGAAGAGGGGGCTGAACAGACACCCCGAGGAATTCTATTCCTCCACAATCTAAGTGCAAGTCATGATTTAGGTGTGGCTTTTGTCTTCATAGGTTCACTGCGATCATTTCAAGCTTTTCGTTTTTAGTGAAGTGTTGCCTTTCCAGTTTCAGTCCTGGCTTCTCAGTTCCCCCTTCGATCTGGAGAGAATGCTGCTGAGTCTCAGGATTTGTCAAATGATCTTCTGTAGGACTGTATTCTTGGGGGGCAAGTTTAGGAGATACTCTAAGCTTTGCCAGAATCTTCAGTACCTTTGCCTGAAGTAGAGCCAACATTGGATTCTAGCGAATAAGCTCCAGGAAGAAGGACATACATTGGAGTATTACGGTTGCTGGTTGACAATCATCCAACAGGAATGATGATCCACCCACAGGAATATCCAAAGAGCAGCACATACACACTCCAAGGACTGAGGGGAGGTGGCAGGCCAACCCCTATGTGTGATGGAGATGCTGATAAAGGACCGCCTTGAGATTTACCACAAGCCAAGGCAACAGCCCTGGGATAAAACAACCTCCAGACAGTGCATTTTACGGGATGTCATTTGAGCCTCACACCAACATGTAGAGTAGGTAAGCATGAGCTCCATTTTATCTAAGGAAACTGTGGCCAGAGGTGTCAGAGAGTTGATAGATGCAGAGGCAGGAAACACCTCTTCTGACCACTCACACAGTGCTTTTTCTGCCTCAGTGTCACTTGTGCCCTCTGGCTGACCGTGTTTCAAAGATTTTTTTTAAGACGGGGCCCTCTGTATTTCCAAGGGGACAGCAGCTAGGTTTCTCAGGCATAGGCCATGGACTACAATGCTGTTTTAGTATTCCAAGGAACAGATGTAAACAAGTGTGAGCAGGCCATGGCAACACCATCCAAAGTCCACCTCCCTGGAGGCCCAGACCCATCAACAACAATCCTGTCATCTTGGACAGCTGGTCCACCACCCTCAAATGCCAAATCTCTACCGACTGGCAATTCCTGGCAATTTTGTATTTTGTCTTCTTTGGTGAATTGCTTTTTAAATTTGTTTTTGTTCTTTTTAAGGGAAAAAAAACCCCAGTATCTTGCTTCTTTGGTTAAACTAGTTGGCTTGCATTTCATTTTTTTTCCGGATAAGTCAGGGTATTGATTGTTCCTTCTGCTGATACTCAACTTCACGCTGCCCAGAGTAGCAGAATGGAGGCAGCAGTGCCTGTGGGCACTTACAGGGTTTTTTGAGCCATATGCTAATTTTCAGAGATGAGGCTGAGCTGAGCCAGTCATGTGTGGAGACTGTGCCAACTGTGCTAACCAGTGCTTCAGATGGCCATCTGATCCCTAGGAGGCAAGTCTTTCTTGTTTGTCACCTGTGGAGGGCCACACATCAGGGACAGCAGAGATGTCTGGTGACTGTCTGCTTCCCTCCAGCACAGGACACTGACCTGAGCTGCACTCACTCCCGTTCTGCTGTTCTCCTGCCCCTTTGGGAGAAGGTCTCCATTTCACATTGCCAACCGTTGGCCAACTTGGAAACAAAGCCAAAGCCATGTTGGGCCTTTTTGGGATGTTTGGCAGGTGACATTTGTATCAGAAGAGTCCTGTGAAGGAGGCCAGAGGTCTGAAAAATGCCTTCCTTGGCTGGAAGTCAGGAAACCTAACTCTGGGACCATTTGTACCATATGACCACGGAAAAGCTGACTCATGTCTTCATAACTCAACTTCTCCTCCTCAAAAATGGGGATGATTCTGTCCCTCAAACTTCCTGAGCCACTGGGCAGGACTGGGAGCTGTGTTCAAAAGTTCCTGGGCTCTGTGGTATTAAAAAAAAAAAAAAAAAAAAAAACCCTCCTTGCTCATAAATAGGCATGATTATTCATCATTTTGTTACTACTTCTCAACTTCTGGCTGAATCCCATTTCTCTCCTCTTGGACTGAGTACTTGAACTATTCAGAGAGCCAGTGTGTTCCTCCCTCCTAACAGGCTGCCGGTTCATCAAATAATATTTATTGACCAGCCTCATGCACAGGGCATACCATTGGCAGTTTAGACTGCAAACCCTCCGAGCACACAATGTTTCTAACTCTGTGTTCAGTACAGCAACTAGAAATTAGCAATCAAGAATAAGTTGAGATCATCATCTTGGGCTATTTTCCGTCTGGCATGTGTGTGTATCCAGGCTTCTGCCACAGGCCTTTTTTGCAAAAAAAAAAAAAAAAGAAAAAGAAACAAAAAAACAAACAAACCCTCTCTCCTTCCCTCTGTCTGCTCTGCAGACCAGGGGACAGCAGCCTGCACTTTGTGGGTAGCAGCAGCTCTCAGATCTGTACCTATTTTGGGCAGACACTAAGGGAAGAGGCAAGAATTCCTGTAGACTTACATCGAGAAAGAGAGCATCTGCCCCCAGATTTAGCAACTTAGACATCTCAAGTAGAAGAATAAAAATTCTGAATTTTAAAATAGAAAAGAAAACCAAGAACAACGAGGAGTATATTTATACGAGCTAAGGAGGAAAGTTGAGGGATTGGGCTACAGTGATTCATGCTCCCGCCACTGCAGGTTTGGACACCCCTGTCTTTTGAAGCAGTGGATTTTCCTCTTGGTGCTCTGGCAAGAGCTCCAGAATCCTCCCATGAGCTCGTAAGGATGGGCTCTTTTCATTTCTCTAGATAAATTTGGAGGAGGAAAGATTTCACAATGCAATCTCAGAATAGTCACTCTCAGCTACAACTTGGCTCATAAGACTGGGAAGCTAGGCATGTGGCAGAAAAGAACATTCTATCTAAGGCAACATATTCGGGCAGCATTTCCCCTTATGGGGGGGGGCATATGGAAGAGGTGGTTATGGAGACACGAAAATGTGAGGAAAGAGGATCATGCCATTGCTACACACGACATGTGCTAACATGTCAACATTTCCCTGTTCTTGGTGTGGATGTGTCCTTTCCGTGCACTCAGATGACCATCCAAGATGGAACTCAGCCAGGGCACCTGGGTGGCTCAGTCAGTTAAATACCTGCCTTCGGCTCAGGTCATGATCTCTGGGTCCAGAGATCAGTGGGGAGCCTGCTTCTCCCTCTCCCTCTCCCCTGTCCTCTTGCTTGTGCTTTCTCTCTCTCTCTCTTTCTCATAAATAAATAAATAAATAAATAAATAAATAAATAAATAAATAAAATCTTAAAGGAAAAAAGGAATGAGCCAACCACCAAGGGCCAGGATATCAAGTACATCATATTCGTTCAAATTCCATTTGCTAAATACGGTGAGTCATATGGCCAAGCCCAGAGTCAATGGGCAGGGAAGCAGACTCTGTTCCATAGGAGGGAGCACTTCCAGTCACGTGGCAAAGGGCAAGGATGGGGAAGGAGGGGAGCAGCTGGGAACAACAGTACATTCCACCACAGCAAGTCACTTATCCAGCTAGTGCATCCCTACCCTGTGGCTTGAGGATCGTTTCCGGATATCTGGACGGTGCTTCAGAAGTTGGCAAGACCTTGTGGATTTTCTTTCTTCTTAAAGTTGCGGTCCAATATACACAGCATATAATCTACCACTGAACCATTTTCACGCTCACAGTTTAGTAGCATAAGCGCATTCATTGTTGTACGGGTATCACCATCATCCATCTCCAGAACTTCTTCATTCTCTCCAACTGCAACTCTCTGCCCATTAAGACAAACTTTTTTACTCCCTCTCCCCTAAGCCCCTGGCGACCACCTTCTACTCTCTGTCTCTATGAACTTGATCACTCTAGGTACCTCGCATAAGTGGAGTCATACAATACTCGCTTTTTTTGTGTGACTAGCTTATTTCACCTAGCATAACGTCCTCAAGTGTCATCTATGTTGTAGCACATGTCCGAATTCCCTTCCTTTTTAAGGCCAAGTAATATTCCATTGTATGATGAACCACATTCTGTTTATCTGTTGATGGACACTTAGGTTGCTCTCACCTTTTGACTATTGTGAATAATGCTGCTCTGAACGTAGGTGTAATACATGTCCCTTGGAAAGACTCTCTGTTTTGTTGTTGTTGTTTTAATGATTTTTTTAAAAAGAAGTTTATTCTTAAATGTACAACAGGATCTAAGACTGCACTTCATTCCAGCTATAGGTGGCAACAGGTGCTATGACAGGGAATCCAGATGTTCAAACAGGAATGGAATTAAGGATCACCATAGCCTCGGGCACCAGGAGCAGCTTCCTTTTTTGCTGGATTTCTTAATTCCACTTGTGGTGGGGCTGGGGGTAGGGGTGGCGGTAGGGTCCTCCCCTATGGCCTTCGCTTTTAGAGTTTCTTTTGCTCTTCCTTCTGTTTCTGCTTGAATGCCTTATCTTCCTCATCCATCTTAGCCTGCTTCTTGGGCTGCTTCAAGGACTGCTTCTTTTTTTTTTTATTTTTTAAATTTTTTATTGGAGTTCAATTTGCCAATATATAACATCCAGTGGGGTAAATCCCCAGCAGTGCAATTGCCGGGTCATAGGGCAGCTCTATTTTTAACTCTTTGAGGAATCTCCACACAGTTTTCCAGAGTAGCTGCACCAGTTCACATTCCCACCAACAGTGCAAGAGGGTTCCCTTTTCTCCACATCCTCTCCAACATTTGTTGTTTCTTGTCTTGTTAATTTTCCCCATTCTCACTGGGGTGAGGTGGGATCTCATTGTGGTTTTGATTTGTATTTCCCTGATGGCAAGTGATGCGGAGCATGTGTATGGCTTCTTTGGTGAAATGTCTGTTCATGTCTTTTGCCCATTTTATGATTGGATTGTTTGTTTCTTTGCTGTTGAGTTTAATAAGTTCTTTATAGATCTTGGATACTAGCCCTTTATCTGATACGTCATTTGCAAATATCTTCTCCAATTCTGCAGGTTGTCTTTTAGTTTTGTTGACTGTTTCTTTTGCTATGCATAAGCTTTTTATCTTGATTAAGTCTCAAGGGCTGCTTCTTGCCACCTTCGAGGCTGGACATGACACCTGCCTCTGCTTCCCCAGACCAGACCCTGCCACTGGAAGCCTTGGAGTCTGTTTCCAATTCCTGTGGGTAATATACCCAAATGTGGAATTCCTGAAACATATGGGAAGTCTACACTGACTTTCTGAGGCATGCCCATTGTGTTTTTTCATAGATTGTGGCCTTTCTCAAACCTGCATGCGGTCCCGGTAGGCAGGGACTTCTTGAATTTCCCACCTATTCAGTCTGTCAGCTTGCTTTTTCTGATGGTTGAAAGTATTAATGGGAATTTCAGGATCTTGTTGACTCACCTTCTTTTCTACATACTATTTAGGATGGGTGGGGGCAAAGCTGGAATTTGTATCAAGATTTTGGGGCAGTACCAGACTTTTCTTCAGGTACTTATTCTTCAATATTGAGGGCAGAAAATTATTCCACGACTCTAGAGTGTTTGCTGCTAGTAGGGTTTGTTGTTGTTTTAATTCTTCTTCTTTTTTTGTTTTTGTTTGCTTTATTTTGTTAGGTGGGGGGAAGAGAACTTCTGTCTTATTGCTTCATTCTCTCATCTCATCCTGGAAATCTTTTCATCTTCAATTTTTGCTTACATTGCAATTTATCTTCTACACAGTTTCAGGGGTGGTACATATCATGAAAGCGACTGCAACTTCAGGCTAACAGGGTGTTTTAAAATTGTCTGTGGGCTGATCACATTTTTCATAGCTTGTCTGACATATGAAAAAGCTCCCCATAATTACACTAACAAGTCTCACTAGGAGCTGTTACAATTTCCTTTATATGGCAAGGCCAGTTCTGTGGGTTTGAATACCTTTGCTTTCATGAATAATTCAAGAAGGCAGTTAATAAAGATGAGTAATTGTCCATATTCAATTGGGGGTAAAATGATGGGAGATTATTCACGCTTTTCTCAACAGAGCTATGATATCACTTGGCCAGGCTTCTTCAGGCTCCCTTGCAATGCAGGAAGACTTTGAGCATTATTTACACAGATCTCTGCTCTAAACTTGGATGGAACTAAATAAAGCGTTTCTTAGACTGTTAGAGAGATGCTCAGCAGGCTCTGCAGGCCTCAGCAAGGGAAGCTTTAAGCGATTTGCTCTCAAATAAAGGGCTTCACACTCAGGCGTGCTAGCCTCAGATGACGCCTTCAGAGACCTAACATAGTCCCTTGGTCCAACAAACAGCTGACCCCTGTCCCTTGTGGAAGAGGCAGTTTCCAGGAGTTGTTGCTAGCATATGGACTGTGGCTCAGTTCTGGCCACTGTGTCCAGGGAGGGTGGGGGGCAGTGGGGGAAGTGGCGGGGGGGGGGCAAATGTGCGGGGTCTCTGAACACTCTGAACTTCCTCCTTGATGCTGACACACCAGCCTCTCCTCTTGGATGGCTGCTGGCTCTTCTGTGTGTGCCCCTGGAACTGCTGTTGCTGTCTTACAGATGAAGGGAGCCCCCTGACAGGCTAGAGACAGGCAGAGGAAAAAGGTGGGAGAGGAGCCCCTTGGGTACTCCAGGCCTTAGTGGCACAGTGGGCTTCACCTAGGAACGGTCCTGCCTTTGGTGTTTCAATCACCTGTTTAGTTTTGTCTACTTGCAACTGAAAAGTTTATTTGAAAACATATTAAATACAAAAATAAGGACAACGTAGTGACTTCTACTAAAGTGAAATGAAATGCATTCACTTTTTTGCAGTTAAAATGTACTTTCTTCTAGAAAGGTACCTTTTATGGGAATAGTAACTGATAGTTTTTTTTTTTTTTTTTTAAATATCCTTACTTGGCAAAGTGAAACGCTACCAATTCTACATCAGTCTCCAAAGTAGTTTTGAAATTTTACTGGTCCATGAAATCTGAAAATCTGGGAACCACTGCTTTGACTTGAGAAAAACTCATTCTTGGACTAGGACTCAGAATTGGTTTTTAGCCCAGTTGCTTTCCTTTCTGGCCACTCTTTACATGTAGGACTTGTGAATCCAACTGTTGTACTTCACTTGGTTTCCTGCTTAGAAAGAAGAAAAAGGAAAGAAAAGAGTAGTGCACTAAGCTTTAACTCTTATTTTTATTTTATTTTTTTAAGATTTTATTTATTTATTCATGAGAGACACAGAGAAAGGCAGAGACACAGTCAGAGGGAGAAGCAGGCTCCATGCAGGGAGCCAGATGCAGGACTCGATCCCGGGACCCCAGGATCACGCCCCGATCCAAAAGCAGATGCTCAACCATTGAGCCACCCAGGCGTCCCAACTTTAGTGTTTATACTATTGCTCTCTCTCTCTCTCTCTCTCTCTCTCCATACACCCCCCATGCACACTACCTCCCCACATACACCGACATATGCATGCACATAAACACACACACACACACACACACACACACACACTTTCTATGGGGATGAACTCTTTCTTACCATGTATCTATCCATCACCTATATTTACCATTTGTTAACATTTGCTGTATTTGTTTTATTGCTCTCTCTCTACACCACCCCATTAAAAAAAAATCAATTGTCAGAAATGTGTTTGTTAACATCACTATACTTCCCTATGAAAATAACTTTTTTTAAAAGATTTTGTTATTTATTCATGAGAGGCACACACACACACACACACAGAGAGGCAGAGACAGGCACAGGGAGAAGCAGGCTCCATGCAGGGAGCCCGACATGGGACTCGATCCCAGGTCTCCAGGATCAGGCCCTGCACTGAAGGCAGCACTAAACTGCTGGGCCACCGGGGCTGCCCTGAAAATAACTTTTAATTACACACTTTATTCCATGGTTGAGCCTGGTTACAATTAATTACTAATGGTTACAGCTGGAAATTTTGCAATGGAGTTGGAGACTGAAGGGGAAGTCTGAGAGAAGTTTCATTAACCAGAGTAGCTTTTGACGTGCTGATGGTAAAAAAAAAAAAAAAAAAAAGGAAAAAAGAAAAAAAATTACGGCTGAAGTCATCTGCAGCAACAAGGCAGTTACACCACGGAATGCTGTCTTATGCGACTAAGGCTCAAACCAGCCATGGTCAGAGGGGCCAGAGGAGGATTTGTTTTCTCCATGAGTTACTTGTTTTTTATAACACTCTTCTGGGACCGACAAGCAAAGACCTGGATGTTCCTCTTCCCAAATGTGATTTGCAACAGAGAAACAGTACAGGCACTGGTGGTGGAAGAACTGTTTTCTCATAAATCCTGGTCTTCTGCAAGCCTGCGAGGCTCAACTTGCCAGAAAAGGAATCCCTCAATCTCTCCCGGCCCCTGTTTCGTCCTCTAGAAAATCAATAATGATGATGACAAGATAAGGGACAGAATGCACCTATAATACCGCCTGGAATAGACTCCCTAAGGTGCGCATGAGGGGTGTACAATCTGATGACAGTATGGAGCCAATTCAATAATTTTATGATGAAAATATAAATATCTTGTTAACAGTGCTTAGCTGTTTTTTTTTTTTTTAAAGAGTCTTCATCTTTTAGAGATAGATTCCAAAGTATTTAAAGATGAAATGACGTGGTGGTGTCTGCTTCAATGAAGCCACCGTAGAGAAGAAGAGTAGATGGAAACAAGACTGGGCATGTTGATAATTGTGGAAGCTAAGGGAGGAGCCATCACTACATTAGTCTCTCTAACTTTTGCATAGGTTTGAAATTTTCCAATGTGAATAAAAAAAACAAACAAAAGTTGTTAATTTCTTGCCTAAACCAAAGGATATTGTATCACGTATTTTCAACAGTCTAATAAACACTTCTCACTCCTCAGCACCCCTTGCTCTTACAGAGGACATTGCATTAAATAAATACATGATCGCTCATTCCTCTTCTCATTAGAACTCCCCGAAGAGACCCCCTCTGCCTGTCTTATCAGGGTTTTTTTCCTAGTTAATTATTGACAATGGAATTATTATGACGTTGATAAAAAAGATCAATCTGGTTAAACTATTTGGGGTGAAAATGTAAACATGTTTAAAGTGAAGTTTTCTTGATGCATAGTGACAATGGACTCCAACCGTGTCCCTGACCATGGCTGTCATTCTTAATTTTGAGAAACAAAAATTCCTGGCCACCCAAGGAGGTTTTTTTCAAGTTGTTTGGGGAGAGAGGGTATGAATCTGAAATGATTTGGTTCTTGGGAGATGGGGGTGTGTGTGTATGTAAAAATCATGGATTTTGAGGCATGTTCCAGCAAAAATGTGAAAAAAAATTTGATTTATGTCTTGATATAGATGAGTATCTGATTTATAAAAAGCCCATGGTGAAAATTCACACTTCAAAGTGAGATAGAGAGTAATTATCGTCTTCAAAGGACAAACTCAAAATTCCTTAAGATAGTATCTGTTTACACATCATTAACAACTTCCTTGATAACTCCGGGAGGAAGACAGGCCAATGAGGAAGACACTCAAAACTGGGTTGTTAGCCCAACACAGCTAGTTAGAGGACAGGCTCATCTCAGAATTATCATTTAAGCAAATGGGAAATGCTTCAAGCTACATAAATTCAACACGTGTAGAATGGTCTAAATCAGGGCACATCTGCACGGCTGCTGACTCAGTGATGAAGAAGCACAGCTCCAAGTCTTACACACTCAGCCACAGCTTCATTAATGTTGCTGACAGACCTTGGTTAATTAGCTTTCTGGAAGGACAGTTTTTTTGTTTTGTTTTGTTTTGTTTTTGTTTTTTTGCTCCAGAGACTCCAGGAAGGAGAATCCTCTAAGGACAGCTGTTCGCTAACTTCCAGGTCTGAGAAGTGGTTTGGTTTCCTCGATCGAAGGGTTACTCAACCTGGGAGGTCAAGAGATCTTTCTACTCCCTAGCAGATAACATGTCTTTCAGGTGGCCCAGTTCCAGATAATATTAGCATCTGCAGTAGTAAAACATTCAGTGAAATGTTATGTTATTTTTAAGTTGGATTATAAAGCAATGCCAATAGTTTTTAGACAAAGTACCAGCACTTTGGTATACAAATGAGTGAAATCTTTTAAAGTAGTCACTCACCCCAAGCATATTTGGAGTTCCTTTTGTGGTATCCCTGGGGTCAATTTGTAAGGCGCAGAAGGTATCTGTAGCCAAGATGACTATACGAAGATTACTCACCAGACTTGGTTTGGGGCTTTTGCAAAATTCAAATCGATTCTACCCTGAGAGATAATCCAAACAAACAATTTAAAAACTGTCTTGAATGATGATTTTACTCTCCCAATGAGTACAGGGTGATATCTGGTGATTACTCTGAAGGGGACAACACTCAACTGGAGTGTTAAGTCCTAATGTATCGATTTAAAAAGTCAGGAGCACCTGGGTGGCTCAGTTGAAAAAGCTTGCCACTCTTGCGCTGGGGGTCACGCCCCATGTTGAGTGTAGAGATTACTTAAAAATGAATAAATAAACTTAAAAAAAAAAAAAGCCAGACATAAGAGATAAGAGATGGTTGGTACATGTAGTTTCTCCAGTTGAGAAATAGAACAGTGTGTCTCCCACTATTTCCCTCCGGGAAGAGTTTGCCACATTGATGGGAAGGTGAACCCTAAGGATAGTAGGTAATAACATCTTCCTAGCCCACCCTACATTCAGAAAATCTTCAAAACTAAATGTGGCTCCAAGTTATTATCTTGTTTCAGAACTTTCTCCTTTTAATCTCAAAATAAACTATTTAATTTCTCAGTTTTGCTTTTTTCTGTTCTACAGTTTAAAACTGTGAAACATTTTATTTCTTATGGCAATGAGTTTGGCTGAGATAACATCTTTTGTCTTGCTATCCACTTTACTCATTTACTTTTTAAAGATTTTATTTATTTATTCATGAGAGACACAGAGAGGGAAAAGCAGAGACACAGGCAGAGGGAGAAGCAGGTCCCCTTGGGAGCCCCATGTGGGACTCGATCCCAGGACCCCGGGATCACGACCTGAGCAGAAGGCAGATGCTCAATCGCTGAGCCACCTAGGCGTCCCTGCTACCCACTTTAATTCAGACTCCTATTTTAGCCACTTCTGTGGGTGTTTTTTCAGTATATCAAATAATATTCTTGTGTGTAGTTATTATCTAGACACCTAGGATGATTTCCCAGACACATTTTTTTTTTGGAAGGTGAGTTGTATTCCTGCTTTGTTTTTATATTTATAGATACATAGCACCAGGCAGTTCTTATATTTATGATAAGATACCCCCTAACACAGGAACTAAATGTCTCTTCATTTACAAGTTCATCTGAATCATTAAGAAATAAAATACCCAAATCGATGATGGAGAAGAGAACAGTAAGTTTTTTGATTGCCTTTCGACCACAAAATCATTTCTTAGTGTAGTTAAGGTTTAGTTTTCCTTCCCCGCGGCGCCTGGCTGGGAAGGAGTTGGGGCAGAGGGGCAGAGGCACACGAGGTCCATCTCACCAGGCTGAGTCAGGCCAATGCAGCTGCTGGCCTGGGCACAAGCGTGGGCGGCCACCTGTGGCTCCCGGCACAGCTGTTTGGTAGAGGGCCAGCCAAAGCCCGGTCGGTGGGGTGGAGGCAGGTGGCCAGTTGGGCGGCCAGTACATTCTGGCATGGGCTGAAAGAACACCTGATTCCACTCTGTGGACCCACCACAGAAGGTCAAAGAATGTGCTTGCTGGCAGCAACCTGATGGTCTCGCTCTCACTGTAACAGAGAAACCCACCTTTCTTGAAACTTACCCGAAGCCAACACAGGAATCATTCTGCTCCAGTTGTGTTGAAATAGGTCAGTGAGGCCATCTGGCATGTCTGGAAATGGTGTGGGGGGCTGTCAGACAGGAACAGGCTCTGTGATTCAAAACAGGACATTTCAGGGGAGGTAAGAGCCTTCTCTTGTACTTGGCTGCTAACGGCCATTGCAGACACCATCCATCCTTGAATATCTCTGCCCTTTACTTTCCTCCTCTTCCCACGATCTCTAACTACATGCTTGGAAACCACTTTGGGTCCCCGTGTATAATTTTGTCACCAGACATAGGAATTTTCGTAGTGAACACCACCACCTACGGAGACAGGAGCCCAAAGTTCACCCTTCCCTGACCCCGAGCCCTGCCCAGGGCCTTAGGCCCGCTGCTTCCCAGGAAAGCGGAACCCATTTCCTCTGGCCTGGTGAGTCACCTTCTCTCTGGTAGAGGAGCATCCTTCCAAATTTCCAGGTCCCAGATGCAGACCAGGCAGCTTCTTTCCATGTGCCAAAGAGGTGACACTCCCTTCACTCGTTCTGCGACCCCTGGCAACTTACACAACCTCTCTGAGCCCCAGTTTTGGAATTTGTCTACCTAGCGATGGACAGTGTTGTCCTCGTAGTTTTGTTGTAACCCATTCAATGAGAGAACACGTGTTAAGTGCCTGGCATAGAGCCTGTGTGCAACAGGTGCTCAGCAAATATTGGTTATCTAAATGAATGACCGTGGCTGATGCTACTCTTTAGACACAGAGGCCACCCTGGACTAGAGCTTCCTGCTGATACGTTGCTTAGGATTTCAGGGGCCTCTTCACAGTTACTGCCCTGTGGGCCCATAAGGTGGCCTGCTATCCACAAAAGCCCTTGCTGGGGGCACAGACTAGCCTCTTTCAAGAATCACACTGGCCTTGAGCTAGTGGAAGCCACCACGGTGGAGCCAATGACCTGAAGAAGGCAGTCTGACTTCGGTGAGGCTTGCAGCTGGTGGGTTAACTTCCCCCCTCGTATGTGAAACATCTCTAAGGTAAGGTATCCAAGCCAAGGTCCAAGAAGAGATCTCTGGTTGGAATTAAAAAAAAAAAAAAACAAAAAAAAAAACTTAAAGTCTGGAGCGATGAAATCTAGACTGGTCTGGCATGACGTTCCATGCCCTGAGGTGAACAGGACTAATCAGGCTCCCTAATCCCTGGGGTTTGGACATCCTGAAAATGATCTTTCATCACCTGTGTGGCTCAAGGCTTTCAGTGGGCTAACAGGAGCCAGCAACCGAGAGACAACACAAGCATAGTCTTGGTTGCCCCCAAGAGTGGAGACACTATCAAACTGCCGTTCGATTTTGGGCCTCAGATACCATCTGTGGATGAAACGAAGGACAATAAATGCTAGAAATAACCTCCTGAGGAAAAGATGGGAGAAAAGACCATTTTCTTTTTAAGTTATAGCTTGAGGTTTTCAAGTCTGAGGCACAAAACCATTGTGAACAGCTGTTCTTTTTGAAAACAGATGTCAGTGTATTCCACACTTTCTGGTGATATGAGACAAAATTCCAAATGCAGCTTATCTGTCACTTTTTTTTTCCAGGGACTGATCTTTTCTCTTTCTTGCAACCACTTATTTAGAATTTTCCAGTCCTCCTGGACTTGTGACTTTTTTTTTCTAACTTGCATTCCCCCCCCCCCCCATCTTTTAAAAGAAATGAATCTTATCCTAGTCACACAAATTCACACATTTTTGTTACAAAGATCAATACCCAACTTTCTTCCTAATTCACCCGGGGGGGAAAATGTCATCTGACCTTTTGGAGCATAAAAGCTTAAGGCTGATATTAGTGCTCTCCAGAGAGCAGAAGAATCTCCACAGAGGGTAGACTGTCCTTGGGGTCTGCACTGTTAAGTAGGAAAGTACCCTTTAGATATTTCAGAGAGAGAAAACAGTTAACTGGAAGCTTAAAAACCACTGTTGATGGAAAGATAGGCTAGCCTCTGAGGAACCTAAGCTAAGGCAAAACTTAGTTCTTGTTATTGCCTCCTCCCCAACCCCTAGCAGAACTACTACCCTTTGCAAATGCGGTGGGAAGTTGATACAGTTGGCCTCAGAGTCTTCATAATATTCCAGCCACTTCTGGCTCCTAGAGTGATCCTGGGGAAATACTCTCCAGGACCATCTACTCACCACACCTCATTTCTTGTAGCAGAAAAAGCTATGTGTGTGGGTGGATATGGAGGTAAGCAGATTGAAGCACAACCTGCTTGGGCATTCCACATCTTCTTAGGTCATTGATAAATTGTCATTATGAACATACTCAAGTAGCAAAGCATGCAGGAGGGTCACCCTCATCTTAATTTTGCTGAGTTTCAAAAATTGTGTAGTTACTTTTGCATGTTGCTAGTACACCCCAGCTCTGCAGTGGCCGAACTAAGGTGGAAAACTATGTCCACCATGTTTCTGTGCTCCCTGCTGAATCCAAGTATAAAAATCCTTCCAAGTATGAACTTTTGTTCAGTACCTTTTCCACAATGAAATATCTTGCATCCTCTTCTAATGCTAAAGAATTCATATGAAATGCAAAAGGAGGAGGGGGCAAAAGAGTCATGGGTCAATCTGGACTTCCTTTCTGGGGTTAGAATAGCTGACTAGTGGCATCTGGGGCTAGAGCTCCACCAGAAATACCCAAAGCCCTTGTATTTAAGAGTATTAAAATACAAATATATGCAATCTCAGGGGAGGGTAATAAGGATGCAATGAATTATCTCAATCCTGGATGCTTCCCGGATAATTTGGATAATGTAGTGTGATATTCCAAAAGATAGATTTCCCCATACTACAAGTTTAACACCAGCTTTTCAGGGAATAGACAACTCTCATCTGAGACATTCTTACAAGCTGAATTTTTATTTTTACTAAATTATCTATGTTAAAAAAAAAAAATCTGTGCCTGGTGTGGAATTTCACTCCATCAAGTGTTACAATGACTTTTTCATTTTCATTACAAGCAGGAGAATGAATGTAGGACAAGTGTTAGGAAACATGGCAATAAATTAGAATATAATTTACAAAAGCAAAAAAAAAAGTAACAGTGTACCACATTAATACTGAGTATAAAATAATAAGCAACAACTAATCACAATAATACAAAGGTAATTTCATTCTGTATTATTAAGGATACCTATGTGACATTCACTCCAATAAAATTCCTAATGAAATGGACTGTTTGGGGGAGTCACTTAGATCTCAAGGGCTTTAATCAGTTGGGTATATTCACCTTTCCTTTTTTGGCAAGGCTTTATGCCAGTGGCAGGTACTGCTCTCAGCCATGGGGTATCAGTTTCCTTGGGGCTCCCTAAGTCCACATAGCACGCTACTTTCGGAGGGCCTGCCATGGTGGCTCAGCCTCCACTGACAATCCTATTGCTATTATTTGGGAAGAGAGCATCATGTAGCCCGGTGGTTGACTACAGAGTTAGCAGCGGTTCTGTGATGTGCTGCAGAATATGATTTGTTTCCCCCACTCAGGTTTAGTCCTGTTACATTCTGTGCTTGGTTCCCTTTAGCAGAGTTCTCCAATGCGGTGCCTGGAAGCTCTCTGCTCCTGGCCTCAGGTCTGGTGCCTACTCCTGCAGGAACACTAGCTGTCCCTTCTTCTAGTGTCAGTCAAGGGGGCCCAGGGCAACGGCCCTCACAACATTAGTTTTCAGGTGGGGTGAAGAACGGACTGAATAGTGTAAGAAATCTTCTTGGAATAAAAACATGAGCTGATAGTTATGTTAGGGAAAAACAGATCCTGACAGGACACCTATGCCTAAAATGCCACAGAAACCACTCGTCTTCTATTTATTTTACCAGGACGCATTAGCACCAAGTTAACTGCTCTTTGTAAGGGGCCAAGTGAATTCAGTGCCGGGGCCGTGTGGCTCACGGGCTGCCTCCCCTTCACGGACTAGATGGCACCTGGCTGGCCCTCTGAGGGCAGTATACATAGGGGCCCTGGCGATTTTTGTGTGTTGTCAGTAGCTTTCTCTGGCAAGCTCAGGGACACGAGCTAACGTATTGAAAGAGAAAGCAGGTGAAAACATAGTGATGACCACGACTGAGTGTGCAGAACAACATCCCAAGCTGACTGTCCATAGCAAACCTGAAGTTTAGGTTGGTTTTTCAAGTCTGTGAGTCTCTTTTCCTTTCTGAAAAAAACTAATCATCTACCTTAGGTCACAGTGTAGGTGATACACCTGATGTGTATTCTGAGCACACGGTGATGGGTTTTAAGTCAAACATACTTTTTTTGCTGAAAGTAGTATCTTTACAAAGTCGCCCATTTGGTTGGAGCCTGAGGTGTTGGTGCAGCATGGTGTACACACCTGTAGGACACGAGCACATTCATCAAGAACCTGCTGCAAGCTACAAGGGTTCAAGTACAAAATATAAAGAAGCACCCTCTTTTTTTCTCTCTTTTAATCCCACTGTTGAATCTCTTGATGAGCATGATATGAAGCTTGCGGAGAGGGAAACTATGAGCTAATCAATTTAATTTAGGATTCTGGATTGGAGTCTAGAATTTGACTTGCCCAAGAAACTTGGGTTTCACATTTAATTGCCATTCAGAGTATCCATAAAAAATACAAAATAGTTGGTTGAGTGACTATTAGAATTATGCTTTATGGTCTTTAGGCTTCATGAGTTTTTCTTCTTTGGTTGTTACCCCTTGCTTACTTTTAAAACTCACAGAAATAGCACATTTATGTGCAAGCACACTCATCTAACCCACGCACTCAAAAG
Source organism: Canis aureus (assembly GCF_053574225.1). Lineage (NCBI taxonomy): Eukaryota > Metazoa > Chordata > Mammalia > Carnivora > Canidae > Canis > Canis aureus. The sequence goes on from NC_135615.1 coordinate 51,729,479, forward strand.
CGCCCGCACACACACACACTTGCTCTCATATAAATAAATGCCCTTCTGCTATATCAAAGAAGGGACATCTGGAACCCATCACAATGGTCAGCAAAAGGGTCTGCCTGGTTGTTACTGAGCCAGTCTATCTTTTGCACGGCATCGTTTCAGTAAGCTCAACACGCGTGCAACAATCCAGCGGGGCGGAAGCTGCTCTGTGGCCGGTGAGGATGTAAACACGATTGAGTTGGGGTGACTCGAGGAAGAACTGAGGCATCTTGTGTGATGGCAGCAAAGGGCCTGGCTCTTCAGTCTCTACCGTACCCCCTGGTCTGGCTTCTGCATGAAATTGAAATGTTTTTCTCTTAAAGTTTTAATGGAAATCTCAGCTTCACTTGCACGATGGCAAGTTGGCCACAGTCTTTTAGCACAGGATTTATAGACTTGCACAGCTGCAGTAACTGATGCACTGCCTTACACTCAGTCCTTCATTGTTGTTCAGTTTAATATAGTTTATATATGGCTCACAGCAGTGTTCAGAACAGGGGGATTATTCCTAAGGAAATTACGTGGAATGAAGAAAAATAATACAAACGTTCATTACTTTTGATTTATAATTGCTCCTTAAATTACAGTTAAAAGCCCGTTTTAGAATTTAAATTGTGGTGCTGTTGTAGTGAGATAGAGTATAGTAAATATTTTTAAGCTATGACTTAAGATTTCTGAATCTTCTTTACTTCCATAGTTGACCAAGTCATAACAGCTACATTTTAAACAGTTTTAAATACAAATGGATTCAGTGTCATTGCTAAGTCCATAATAAAAATTATCTTAATGGTCCAAGGAGGTAAACAGGCTATTGGATTTACTCGAAAGAACACAAACGTTCCACAGTAAGCAAGTCTCCCTGTGTTGTTTGGATCTCTCCGATCTGGCATTCCCTCCTTAATACCGTGTCCAGCACTTTGGATCAATAAATCCCACTTCACAGAAGTTAAAATAATATTGAAATCCTGTCAGCTAGGGCTGACCAGTGGTTACGTTTTCCACAGGGTAATGCATTTGCAAGGACATCAATCCTCTTCCTCTGGGTGGCTCTCTTTGATGGACGCATTTCCACGATGAAATGACAAGGCGCTCTCTCTGGCTTTCCATGGGTCAGTGTCCTTGGCAGGTCTTACAACACATCTGTCTGAAGTATGCTCGACTACAGAACTTGAACTTCAGCACCAGTGGGCAATAAGCCACTTTGTTCACATCTTTGCACTCTATCGAATGGGGGCAGAAAATGGAAAACAATTAGAGGGACATAAACAAGTGCATAAACAAGCCAATGAGACTGCATGTTCAGCAAGGACCCCCTTGCACCAATCCACCTTGGCTTCCACATCCATGTGGTTTTTGTTTTTGTTTTTAAGCATACCCTGTCTGGTACAGCCTACCAGAAACATTCTTTTGATAGATTTTAACACAATTAAAAAAAAAAATGATTGCAAGGCTTTTCTCCCAGACTTTTATAAGTATGGTGCATGCCCACTGTGTCTTGAAAGAATTACCATTTGTTGGGATAAGTGATCACTTTAGACAGCTTGGAAACATGAGTCATTTTTCTTACAGTGCTTTTATTGCTTCTTTCTCAAGGGTTATTTTATTCAGCAATGCAAGGTTATCCAAAATCAAACATGAGTTGCATTGTTTGATACCAAAATACACATGTCTCAGGAGAATCTCTGCATCTGTGAGGCATAGGGATGGGCCTGGGTGAATGAAAAGGATTGCTGACAGTGGCCTAGATTCAGCAACTACGCTAGACAAAGAGGAAAACTTTGAGGGGTTGGCCTCAAATGGCAGCAGTCTGTGGGTTATGGAAACATGTAGAAATGTCTTTTTTTAATTTGGAAGTGAGACATGGCCTTCTTTTTTCCTATGTGTGTTTTCTCCTCAGTGCTAGAACTGCCACAGTTGAGGTCTGCAGTTCTTGCAGCCAGAAGGTGAATAAATGATTCTTTCTCCATCTCTCCTTGAGGCTGGTTGCAGAAGATGGGGGCTAAGGGGCCAGTGTAGAGAAAGGGACACCGGTCTTTGATCCTCAGTACCTTTCTCACTCCCACGTAACCCTACTACTTCTAATAATGATATTCGTCTCTAGTCCTCTGGTCACTTTTATCTGGGGGATTTTAAAATACTTTGCAAACCTCGTAATTAAATTTCCACATGCCTCCCAGAATCAGAGTTCCACCCTCATTTTTCCAGGTGGTTATACTGAAGCATCCTGGGTAAATTGCTGAAGGTAATTAGAATCAGGCGGAACACTGGGTGAAGTTCAGTGTAACAGGACAGTTTTGTTGTTGCTTGCTTACTTGATTATCTGCATGTTTTTTTTTTTTACTGGCTTCAGAAATCCACTGAAGTTCTAAGACATCATATGCATGGTATACAAGGCATATGACAAGCTCAAGAAATTACGTGCGAAGGAATGGGAAAGTTTTCCATTATTATTGCAAAGTAAGGTGACAACTTTATTGATCTCATATTCCAGGCTCTTTCAGTGAAAGAGTTAAATTTTAAACAGGAGCCCTCAGTCTTCTGCAAACATAAACTGCCACCATTGAACTCCCTTACTACTCAAACGATTTGACTTAAAGAGAATAATAGTTGGGAAGGAATCTGAATAGAATCTTTCCATACTAGGATTCTCCATAAATTCAAGTTTTGGCTGAAAAGAAGGGTGGAGAGACAAGAAAAATTTCTTTAAGCTTTGCACTTAAAAAAAAAAAAAAAAGAAATCAGATGATATTTGTGAATCAAGTATGCATTTGAGATGCAAAGATCTCCATATATTTTAATTTGGAGGTGGCATTTCCTCTCTGTCATGATCAGTAAAAAGTAACCAAGATGGGTTTAAACTAAGGATACTTTTGTGGGGAAGAAGAAAAGTTTTATCGGTGTTACCAAGAGGGGCATCTTGTCAAGGTAATGCAGTTATTAAAATGATGGGACAAGCTGACACAGTGTCACTTGTCTTTAATTCCAAATCATCATCCTAATGAGACAGCCTGCCATCAGACTACTCCTCTCAGAGTCGGCAGCAGGGCTTGATGGGATCACGTCGAGTACAAAATAAATTTTAGCAAAAAAATATAAAGATGACGTAGTTGATAGGTAGAGGAAGACTGGTTGCTTTAATAGTACAGGGAAATAAAATTGGAAGCCAGGCTGCCCTGGTTTAATCCTAGTTTTCTCTTTTATTGAACAAACAGCCTCTCTGTGCCTGAACTGTAAACGGGGATCATGAGTTCTCACCTCCACACATAACACGGACATCCTAGGATGCCACCTCGAGCAGTGCATACAAGGTTTATCAGCACTGGTTAAGTGTAAGATGTCAAATTACCACTATCAGTTATTATCTCTTACCACCTGATGACAGTAAGTAGTGCTCTGACTTTCTCGATGAGGACACAATATTTAGATTTACTCCTGAGAAAATGCTGTCCTGTTGACACAAGTCAGTATTTTCTGGGGTTCAATTTTATTGCGAGATTCATTACTCCATTTTTGGAAGAGTTCCTGCTGGTCCAGGAAAATTCTGAGATGAGCAAAATACAGGAAAATTCAGATTTTTCTTGTAGACCTAGCCTGAATGGGTGGATGGTGGGGTAATTGGAGAGAGGAACAACTTAAGAATACTTTTATTCATCAGTTATTGTCTGTCATGGAATCAGATTTCAAGGTCTATTACAATATAAGTAACTTGGGATTCAGCTTCTTAGGTGGGTGCTGGAAATGAGAGTACTCTTCTGGGAATGCAGAGGCCCAGGGCACGGTGGGTCCTTTGGCCAGGAGCAGTGTCTAGCCTCGGGGGAGGCTGGAGGTCGGCTGCCAGGGTGTCCCTCTCTGAACTTTCCAATACCCCTCTCAAGTTAGTCATCAACTAAGTTGATTTCAATAAAACTGAAACCTTTTGGGTCCTGGGAGCAGAATCAAACTTAGAGAGGTAGGCGCTCCTTAGGAGCACCCAAGACCTGCCTGGCCCAGCAGTGTAACACAGTGTTAGGGGTGGCCTGGAGTGAGCTGGGCCTCGGGGTGAATTCCAGAGCTGCTTCCTTCCTGCCTTTGACTGTTCTGGGTCATGTTCCTTCACTTTTCTAAGCCTCAGTTTCATCTGTGAAGTAGAGACCCATGATAAGACCTGCCCACAGGATGTGGTGAGTGACGCACATGGGATAGTGCTTACAAAGTGCAACACAGAGGAATCACTCAGTCTATTCTCAGTCTGTTAGCTCTCATTATTATTATTATTACCACCAACACTTCTGCCTGTGAGATCATCGTGTGTCATGTCTCTGGGATCTCTGTCAAAATGTACCTAGGCTCTCAGGAAGGGTTACATGTTGGCCACATAAACAAATGAACAGATAGATATTAAACAAATTAAACAAATAGATATTAAACAGAAAGCAGGTACATCATAATGGGGTGGGATGGGGAGACATGGGGGACGAGCCAGGGCTGGGGATGCTAAGACTGGGACAATAGGCCTTGATGAGCTATTAAAGTGGAGACACTGGGGCTGCCAGAGGACATGGAGCCTTGATGGAGTGTGGGGGCTCCAACAAAGGAGGGTTACCAAGGAAGACTCCCTTCCTACTTCTTGGTTTTGCCTTCTAGAGACTGCCCAGACAGGGAGAACCAATCTTTGGATTGATGGAAGTCTATTTACCAGATAAGGTCAACCATAGCCAGTCTTTCATTCTCTCAGTCTTTTAACGCCACAAGAGCTTAATCCAGTAACAATGCCGTTATAAATCATTGATTAAGAGCCTTCTGTGTGCCAGAAACTGCCTGGTGGTTTTACATATTCATGTATTTAATCCTGTGATGTATGTAAAGCTGATGCTTTACATAGATGGTTTTATATATTTAATCCTTTTTTTAAAGATTTTATTTATTTATTCATGAGAGACACACAGAGAGAGGCAGAGACACAGGCAGAGGGAGAAGCAGGCTCCATGCAAGGAGCCCGACATGGGACTCGATCCCAGGATCCCAGGATCACATCCCGGGCCAAAGGCAGGCGCTAAACCGCTGAGCCACCCGGGGATCCCCAATATTTAATCCTTTTATTATATAAAACATCAGATTTATATAGATGGCAAAACTGAAGCTCACAAAGGTTGGGGAAACTAGGCTCATCACAAAGCTGCTCAGTCTAAGAGCCAGGGCGAGGACCCCTCAGTTTTGGCAGCATTCTTGGCATGAAACAACAAAAAGGTTTCTGCCTGTCAAGACTTCTGTATTCTTGGCTGATACCAAAAGTCATGAGTCAATCCTTGTGGCATCATCATCAGAAAATTTGCTTCGCCATCTTAGAAAAGGGGAATTAAAAAAATAAACTACACACAACAGAGGGCTCAAACTCACAACCCCAACACCAAGAGCTACACACTCCACAGACTAAGCCAGTTAGGTGCCTGGAGAATGAGTAGGGTTTTTTTTTTTTTTTTAAAGGAAGGTTCTAGGTCATAGGTATTTGAAATAGCCTGAATACTCTTCCTTAGCTTTAACCTCCTCCAAGTCTGTAAAATGACAAAAGTGAAAGGCAATTTGAGACACACCAAGAAGTTTTAAAGCCCCACTATTACCAAAAGCTGAATGTAAATCTTAAATATATTAGGAGCAGTATTAAATTATACCAGGGCTTTCAGCCCATCTGCCACTTTTCTAGCTTACCTAGAGAGGACTGACTTGCTGCAAGCTCTTGAATTGACTCATGACATTCTGCTGATGTAGTCGAGAGGCCTTAATTATAAAACTTAATCACTAGCCTGTCTCAGTCAAAGCCATTAAAATATGAAATAATGTCATATTATTGTCAAAGCCATTAAAAATATGAAATAATGTAAGTGATGAATCACTCAATTCTATATCTGAGACTAATATACTGTATGTTGACTAACTGGAACTTAAATAAAAACTTTAAAAAAATATATGAAATGGCCTTCTCACCCTTGAATCAATACACAGTACAGCTTACATTTGTGATAAAACCATTCTGGAAAAGCTATGCATAAATTAAACAGTTTTCCATTGAAATCAAAACAATAATAAATGTTCTGTTTTAGTTTCTGAATGATTTTCAGTGGGCACTGATTTCTAGCTAATCTCCAAACATCTAATAACCAAAAGCTTCTCTATACCTAAGCAATATATAATCTAAAAATAAACTATTATATATAAGAGACTATTATATTATAAGAGACCTATTAAAAGGAATCCTTTGAGTAGAACCTTTTTGTAATATCATTACGAATCTGCAATTAATCTATTTGGAAAGTATGGTCTTCACTGTCATATTTTCTTCACGCAGATACACTTATATCTACTGCTTTTGAGGTAAGTGGAATCTAAGCTGTCACAGTCAAGGATTTTAAGATGAAGGAGCTGGATTTCCTCTTATGCCATCATCATGTGCCAGCTGAGTACTGTCCTGGGAGGAAAAGACAAGACACTCATTCTACCTTTTCTTTTATGAGGCTGTTGGAAGGGTAAGAGGTCCTTACTGTGTGGTTTCTAATAAATATTTTCTGGACCTAATTAGTCTTTCCTTTTTTACATCACACATTTCCCTGAAAATAAAATTTCACTTTGCCCAAGGCCAGATATTTCTGGTGGGAAGAACAATTTATGGAGTATTCTCAAGTTCTTCTTAGGGACACTTGGGAATATATCAAGGGCTGAAAGCCAACCTCTAGGCCTCACTGTATGAACTAAACCCATTATTAGAATCTTAAGTAACCTGTCAGGTATGCCACAGTGGGTCTCACTGGTAATCTGGGTTCTGGTAGAGTTGAATGATAAAATAAGACAACCTGTTTCATAGGCAACACATGAATCTACTTATCATTGATGTGCCAGCCTTTTTTTTTTTTTTTAACTCCCAGGTGCTTTACATTAATCTTTCAAATCTCTGACCTAAAAGACATGATTTCAAAATACTCACACTGAACAGAGGCTTATGAATTTAGGATGCAACTGGATTCAGATTCATTGTGACTTTGAAGGCTTCACTTGGTCTAAGGAGTACAAGAGCAACTCCTGAAATGTAGTGTCCTTGCACTTATTTCATAAAATGCTATAAAGCCTGGCTATCACTGGAGTGGCCTGGGGTACATATCCTTTCATGACCATTCAGCATCTTTCTTTGGAGAATGCACACCCTGTGTGCCTGTAAACTCTTTATGAGATTCAGAGGCAGAACACAGTAAGTACAGAGTTATGATTTAAGCATCTTAGAGTCTATCTTTTGGATTACAAAAGTACAACCGGCTGTGCCTCTGTCAAACTGCCCAAGGAGATGCAGAGCCTAGTGAGACATGAGATGGCAAAGGCTGTGTGTGTGAATGTGTGGTGCAGGAGTCGGGGGTGAGGGATGTGAAAGTATTTTTTCTGAAAAAAACAAAAAACAAAAAACAAAACTGTAATTGAGCCTTTGATATGTCAGATAGTCAGACTGGAAAAGGGTGCACTAACAAGTTTCACTTGGAAACTTGACATCATTCATTGCAATGGGAACAGTCCACCAACTTTTCATCCTCAAAGCAAGATGATATCAACTATAAAACTTGATTCCAATTTCATCTTACCATGGATTAAGTCATTCACTTTGTTTTCTGTTTCTCTACCCGGTCTTATTCCCGGGATGCCACCCACATTCATCCTCAAGGTGGTATGATCCCAACACAAATCCCAGGGTTCCCCGTAAACCCCGAAGCCAAGAATATGATCCTGAGTGCTAAGGTACATTATGAGCTTTTTAAAATGGCAAAGGAAAAAAAAAAACTACTCTTCCTCACCTCCTTGAAATCAAAGTCTTCAACTGACCTTTATTATTTCTTTCACTGGTTTTAACTCCTCAGATACCACTTTAAACCTCAAATCCAGTAGCTCTTTTGTTCTGGGGGTCTTATGAAATTTCTGGAGCTGTTAAGGCTTTCTCTGAGTTGTTCATTTGAGGTAGACTGAGACCCACCAAAGCCAGTGTTAGAGAGTTAGAGAGTGTAGGCTGGTAAAGTTCACTGACCACACCTTTCTTGGGTTGGTTGCCAGCTCATGGCACATGATGAATTATTACCTGGCAGCAATAAATACTAGATGACAAAGTGCCTTGTGCTACTGAGAGGCTGAAAAGACTCACCATATAAAGTACAAGGGAACCTGAAACTGCAAAAAGATGAATAAAATGGCATTTGGGATAAAATTTCAGGTAAGCTTGAGTAGACTAGCCCTAGCTGCCAGATGTATTTTAAAAAATTACTCTGAGTAGTACTTCAGATGCAGTGATACCCAGTGTGTCTGTAATTCACTTCCGGCAGCAACGCAGTGTTACCTTCATCGTGGCAGTCTGTCAAAATCAAGCCTACAATGCTTTAACTCTTCACTGAAGGCTTTCAAGAATTAAAAACTAAAGCAGATGTTGAACATGGCAAATTATATTTCCCTTCTTCCTTCTAGTTCCCTCTTACTATTTATTTTTAACATCTTGATGCTCCACTTCTTAGTTTCATTCTCTTGTTATTCTTTGCTGTCTTAACCTTCCTCCATTTCTTCCATCTCTTTCCATTGTTTATTTTATTTTTATTTTTAAAAATCTTACTCAAATTCCATTATTTTATTATGGCTTTTGGAGATGAATGTGCTTAACTTCCTTATAGATTCCTGAATTCCTTATCATGATTTATAACATCCAGGAACCAAAATCTAAATGGGAGTCATAGTGGATACCTCCAATCTCTCATCCCCATGTCTGATCATTCATCGGGTTCTTTTTATTCTTTCCATTTTATTATTTCTTCCAACTCATTATTCTCCTTCTGATTTCTACTATATCTGCCTTAGTTCAAGCCTTCATCGTCTCAAGCCTAGACTCTTCTTCCATACAAGGCTGACCTCTCTCTGCCCCTTCCCACTCTTGCCATGCCAAGCATGTCACTCCCCAGTTTCCTTCACTTGTTCTCTAGAACTTGTAGATAGAGTCCTGTCTTCCAGTGCATGCAGGACTCTCCAAAACCAAGTCCCTGTGTCTCTCTTTGTAGCCACATCTCTACTGCCTACTAATCTGCCAACCCACTGCACCCATACTGAACTACCTCCATGTCCCCATGACTGCACATACTCATCTTCTATCAGGAATGCTCAGTATCTCCCTGTCTTCTTGACAAATTGTTTGCCCCACTCAAGCTTGCCTTCTCCATGATGTTTCTGCTGATTGCTCCCTCCTCTGTGTACTCATGGTAACTTCTTTCTATCCTGTTAGAGTATTGCTTATATGTGAGAATTATCTGTTGCCACCCCCGCTAAATCTGCTCCCTTTGAGGACAAGAACCTTTGTCACATTCCTTTCATAGTCTCAATACCTGGCACACAGTCAGTATGTTTGCTAGGTAAATAATAATGTTTGAGCGAATTGAGCACATTATTTAAAAACCATTACCTTGAGGCATGGACAGAGATATATATGTGACAAATCAAGCTCAGGAAAATGTTAATGTTGGACTCCAGAGGGTGGGTGTTCATTGTATAAACCTTTCAACTTTGCTGTTACGTTTGAAACTCTTTATTATTTTCATAATAAAATGTTAGAATGGGAATCAATTCCTACACTGTGCTGTTAAAACAATTCTCAAGATTCTGTCCATTTCACCCTTAGAGACCCTCTCTGAAAAACTCTATTTTAGATCCCAAGGGATCTCCCTTGGTCCTGCTCTGTCTTGGGGTAGGGCTGAACCAGTTTCTCAGTAGGCTCCCACTAACAGTCGAGAACCTGATTCTGCTGGGGAAAAAGGGGTCCTTTTCTACTCTCCTTCAGTAACCAGAGTCTACTCCTTTCCCTACTACCAAACTTCCCTCCCAACTCTCCCTTGGTAACAGGCAGTTCTTCTCTCCCTGATCTGATTTCCAGAAGCCATATTAGATTACTCATATTAATTTCATACAAGAACCTCTTCTCTTTTCAAATCCATGTTATCTGCTCATTTCATATCTCTAAGAATGACAATTTATGATTTAATTCAACTGTTTCATCCTCTTTTCCCAGGGTACACACGGGGTTATTTTTCCAAGTACACATTACAGCTGGTTCATAGACCACATAGCCTATGAAGCTCGCCTTGATCTAAAAGGTTAAAGTCACTGGTCTTCCATTTGAATTCTCTTAGGACTATGTCAACTGCTCCACATAACATCTTCTACGTTCCCTTTTTTTTTTTTCTTAAGTATCTTCCCTGTAAGACTATGAACTTATAAATGCACTTGAATTTGCCATAATGAATGGCCGAGGCTGGCCACAGCAAGCACTCAATAATTAGCTCCTGATGAAATGAATAGATAGGTATTTAATGTATTCAATATATGCCACTGGGAAGCCAAAGAGAACAAAAAACAAGTTATGACAGACATACCCACTTTAAATTTAATTTCGTTTAAGAGCGATCGTCTTTCTTTTCAATGACTCAGCAGCTTTAGGGAATAATAGTTCTAAGGTTAGTCATATTTTGCAGGATTAATAATTTCCTAAAAGTTTCTTCCTTTACTAAGAAGGCTAAAAATACTGTCTTAACTGCTTACTTCAAATTAATATTAATAAAAAGTGATTTGGCCAGGCAGATTAAATGACCATGAGGTGTTTCTCCAAATAATTCAAGAAACCTCATATTAACATCTATCCATTTAAAAGAATTTCTTTAAAACAGGAGGAAGTAAGTTCAGTTGCAAATGATATTTTGCCCACTCTGAAAACTTTGCATCTCCAGCTGTGAAGCTTATGTATAATAATTAACCACGACAGAAAAGCTTTTGGAGAAATTACTAAAATGCCCAAAATGAAGCTATAAACATAATTTCAACATATATATTGCTGTGGGCATGTTAAAAAGCCAGTTCTTTCAGCAATGACTGAGCCTGAATCTACTGATTCAGGATGATTGATGATTCATGATGAAGTGTTGCTACTTTATAACCAGAAGCTCTGTTTTCATGTTAAAATACCCTACTTAAAAAGCAAATTAAGAATAGCATAAAAATGTGGTTGAAACTGACATGTCCTTGGGGCTTGCCAAATCTGGGTTCAAGTCCCGAGTCTACTACTTTCTAGTCTCATAATTTGGGCAAGTCACTATTGCTCTCTGTGCCTCAGTTTCCTCATCAGTAATATCAAATCTTGGAAGGTTCTTGTCATAATTATAACACACATGTGCACGTGCGCATACACACATATCCAGATATTTTTGTATATGAAATGTATAAGGTGGATTATAAATTTAAAGGGCCTACCAAAATTACACAGAGTAATATAATGACAGTTATATCCTCTTTTCTACCTCAACCTTTTATATTTCAACTCAGAAAGAAAAATGGACCTCCAAACCCATGTGATTGATCGCTAATAATTTATGATGGGTAGAGCTGTTTGCTGCAGTCTTATATAAGAGAGATATTTTTATTTAGATCACTTAAAAGAGATTGTTTTGCTATGAAAAATACTTTGAAAAAAAAAAGAAAAATACTTTGATTTGTCATGGATTTTTTGAGTCCGATTTGTCATGGATTTTTTGAGTCCTTCTCAAGAGAAGAAAAGTTAGATTTCTAGAATGTCCCTTATTAAAGGGACAAAAAGTAGACGGCATCAGAGCCAGAGATTTTGCAAATTAAAATTACAATTTTGAATTGGTGTAGATTAAGACTGTTTTTATCTGAAAGAGTAAATTATATAATAAGGATGTTGGTTGAGGCTCAGATATAAAAACCAGTACATTTGCAAAGATGCAAGTTCTCGGCATGTTGTCATACAAGATGATTACTCTTCCTAAAATAAAATTCCTAAGGAAACATTTAAAAATAGTGGATGTAATTTTTAAAAAAATCCTTTAAGTTGTGCCTGGTGGCTCAGTCAGTTAAGCATCTGCCTTCAGCTCTGGTCATGAACCCAAGGTCCTAGGACAGAGCCCCATGGCGGGCTCCATGCACAGTGGGGAGCCTGCTTCTCCCTCTCTCTCTGCATCCCCCTCTTTGCTCTCTCCCTCTCTTTCTGTCAAATAAATAAATAAGATCTTTAAAATAAAAAGGTCTATTTTAAAAAAATTTTAAAAATCCTTTAAACTGGATACATTTGGTCAAAAGAAATACATCTCTTCTTAATAGGTGTGTGAGCACATAATTTCCACTTGAAAAATATTAACAAATTATGTTCAGGATAGTTCTCTACTTTAGTTTTAAGCAGAGCCCTGCAACTGGGTTTCTTACATAATTTAAATTAGTAGCTTCAAGATAGTCTTGCGCTATATTTGAGCATGCCTCTATTTTCACATGACAAGGCAGTCTGAATTTTCTGACTGTGCCATATTTGTCTCCATACTTCCTATGATTTCTGTTACAGTGCCTCTTACATAGTAGCATTTTGAAATTTTAAATGAATGCCTAGCTGAATAAGCAAAGTATATTTATTGAAATAAGATATAAAAAAATTCAGGATTTGGGCTGGCATCTGCTGTTAATAAACAGATTACCCAATACATCAGAAAGAGAAATTTCAGAGCCCAAAGACCTTTGTTCTCCTCTCTAAACAGCGACGTAATTATCTTTTTCTTCTTTTCTACAATGAGGAAATTAGCATTTGAAATGCAAATACTTTCAAACATATGCTTTCATTATATATACAACTACAAGCATGAACTTTAATCTTCATGATGGTAGAGATCCATTGCTACATCCAAAGAGAAACAGAAGTTTTCACTTCAAAATGTGGTTCGTTAGAAATCATTTCTATATTCTGGCACAAGTCAAACATAGAATGCTACGTCGGATATGACCTTAGAGGTTACCCACTCCAATCTCTCATTGTATAGATAAGCAAACTTAGTTCCAGTAAGGTTAAGTGACTTACCAAGGTCATATAGTTAGTGTCAGAGTCAGGGAAAAATGTAGGCTTCCTTATCATATCTCCAGTACACATGCAGTTTTCACATGCTCTATACACACTACCCTACAAGAGTGGCTTTATGGGGATTTTCAAACCCTGGGAACCAGTACAGGTGAGCACTAGGGACCACAGGCCCTTTCTCCACAGGAAACTCACCTTCAGTATTGGAAATGGGGGTACTGTCACATTTGCTTTCACACTGCTGCATCGATGGAGGCCGAACAGTTTCTGGACAGTCACCAGATGCCTGCCCAGTGTAGGAGAGACACTGCACCGTCCTCATCTGCTGGCCAAGGCCGCACTGAGCAGAACACTAAACCCAAAGACACAGAAAGAAAGAAAACACTAATCTCCACAATTTTAGGAGGTAAAAAGATATTATATCTTTTTCAAATACTATATATGTTAGCTTTTAAAGTCCAACGAAGTTCATCTTGGGAAATTTCCTCTAGGACTGGTTTGGAAATTCACAGATCATGTGATTACCCTAGCAAATGGAAGCAATATAGTTCCCAGGAAATAGGAGATTTCCTGGGCTATTTTTCTAACAGTTCCCTCACAGAAGTAGAATAATTAGAGATGCTAGGGCTGGGACATCACGTTTCCTGTCTATTTATTATAGGCTTGTGGGCAAACAATCTGATGGTCTACTGGAGTGTTATGAATCTGATCAAAATATGAGTTCTGCACAACAGCAGTGACTGCTGCACAGGCTGGTGATGGGGACCAATTAAAAAAAAAGAGCTTAGATAAGTGCTCTGAGTTTTCTAAGGTACTGTCTGTCACACAAATGTGAGAGCCAAGTAGCATGTCTCCCTCTCCTTTTTCATCTACTCAGGGATTCAGTTACTTCACAATTGAAGTTACTCTCAGAGTGACTTAGGTTCACCAGTGACTAATCAGCTGTCCAGGCTGAAGGTCTACTCTTTGGGCCTGCAACCCAGAATACCAGCAAAGCCTGTGAGATTTGGGATCAAGGAGATGAGCTAGCCAGTGCCAGTGCAAGACAGGTGATGGTGATGCTCACAATGTAAACAAACTGAGGCCCTATTGAATTTGTCTGTCAAAACTCTCAGAGCACTTATAGGACTTGCAAGGATATTCATAGGCCCTTTATTAAAAAAAAATTTAAATACAGAATGACAAAGGGACCATAAAAATATATTAAAGCATCCTTGAAAAAATATTTTTATCAGTTAATTTTAATTTTAAGAAACTGAATTTAAAATATAGATGAGAAGAAAAGGACTTGACAATATTTAAAAGAATTTGACATTGATTCCTGTAAATTTGGTGAAATCACTAACATGCAAAACCTTTCAACTGACCTTTATACAACAGTGCATTGTAATGAAGAATATGTAAGGAAGGAAATGCCTACCTGGTTTAGATGAAAATTATGAGAGCCTGTCTGTACTGAATCTTTAATAGCATATCAATTCCATATTATAAAACTGTTACACTTCCACAGTGACACACATAATTGCTTACAATGCCTAACCTTATCATGTATATTCCATTCGAGTATTTTATAAATTAAATACTGTTATATAAATGCACAGTATTATTTGTTATACAAATGCAAATGTTTGTTATTTTATGATCATATATTTTTTTGTTTACCCATAGGGCTGGCTGAGCACAGAGCTGATATATTTATTTGCCTTAACGGAGACTGAAAATCTTTGTGCTCTCCCAAATGTAATGAAAGAGGTCTGTAAATGCTGCTATACTCTAGAAATACTGAAGTTTGGTTAGAATTTTGCTAACTATTTCTATGAAATGCCATTTTTTTTTTTTTTTTGGTGAAATGCCATTTTTAAGAAATTATGGCAGGTCTGGTCCATAGCACACACAAAGTCATACTGGTATAGTTATGTGCCATGATTTATTTGGGTCTCAGATATTAAAAAACAACTAGCTACAAGTTTAATTATAAAAACCACAGGAAAAGGGCATTAACTGTCTAGAAATTTACTTTACTTTCTGGAGCATTATTTTTTAATGTAACCTAATAGATTTCCTTTTTGACATTTCAAAAGGATAATACTGAATTTTCCTTTTATTCAAATATACCAATTTGCTTTAAAAGGATTTAAGGTGGCCTTTTGCAAGAGAAGACAATTTAAAAGTAAATGAGAACAATGAAAGAAAAATGGGAATTAGAACATAAAATGCGTTTAATAAAAATACATATGGAAAGTCCTATAATACTGGTTTCCCAATTAATGATGTCCATCAGATAAACCCACTGAAAAATAAATATTGATAATATTGCAAAGATTGTCATTCACGTTATCAAGCTAACCCCCATACTTCTGTGAAGTTAAGAGGAGCTACTTTGCAAGTAGGCAAGTTAAGACACCGGTATTAACTGATTTATTCTTGAAGTAGTTGAGAGCGTTGGGACTAGAATCCAAAGTTTTGTTGGCTTGCTCAGCAAATATCTGGCCGTATAGACCATTCCTCTTTCCATTTTAAGTTAAAATGGTAAGATGCGAGGAATAGGCTGAAGTAGGAAGTGTGTGGGTGTGGCAGCGACACAGCTACCGTGGGTCTATGTGTGGCAGCTGTGGCTTGTGCATTCTTCCACACTTGAATCTCATACCTAATCTCGGCGGTGTTACTCATCTCCTGAGCCCTCATAATGACCCAGTTAGGAATCTCAAGGGTCTCAAGGTGCTGCTTCGGGAGGAGCCCCCCCCGCCCCCCGCCCCCGTCCAACTGCATTACCTGGCCCCAGTCTCCAGTCACCCAGCGAGGAGGAGGGCAGCGGCCCAAACTGCAGCGGATCCGGACAGGGGGTTTGCTCTCTTCTGGACACTGTGCAGCTGGGAATGTTTTAGAGAGGTCACTGCTTTTGCACAGAACAATCCGATGCTTGAACCCTGGACCACATTTGGGAGTGCACTGAAAATGAAACAAATACTAATGAATAACGGCAGTCTAAAGATAGAAGAAAATTTGAGGAAAGTCTTTCTTGAAGTAAATGTATGTTTGGGTACAGAATATGCATATAAACTAAATTCTGGGCAAAGTCTTTCAGATATGATAAATTCCCTAAGTTTTTAAGCAGAAGTACTTTTATCTTTTTCCCTAAGGACTTGAAGAGCTAAATCCAAAGTTTGCTTTTCTTGGCTAACTTATTTTCTTCTTTTATTGTGGGTAGGTTTATTCCTCGATTCCTCCCTATGCTTGGCCACATTCAGCTGCGATAAGATTCTGCTAATTTTTGGAATGTGGAATCCTTGGTTTCCTACTTGCTGGGTGTAGTCTTCTGAAAAGAATCCCTATGCTATTAGTAGACCATGAGAACTCGTCTTTGTGAAGCAAGCTAGGGGTTGACTGAGGTGTGTATTCTTAGAGTGTGGTAACCACGAATACATGGCCATTGGTGAAGGTTTACTGCATAGAAAATCTTTGGACTTTTCTCTGTCTATAAGGAATTTCCCTAAACATAAATCAATTTGACTATTCTTTAGTTGGACCAGTCTGCTCTTCATACTGAGGAAAAGATGTTTCTTCTTATGTCACAATGTCTATTATTTACCTCTTCTCTGGGTTAATTGGAATGTTCTCTTTCTAGAGTCACCCATTAAACACGGTGACTGACAAAAGTCTCCAACTTTCTCCCTTGTACATTTGAACGCTTCCTTAAAATCTGTTCTTCCTCTCAGTCAAGTGATGACCCTACCCATAGCATTTTGAAAACCTGTTTCTATACCTTTCATTCAAAAAAACAAAACAAAACAACACAAAACAAAACAAAACAAAAAACAAAAAAAAAAAAAAAAAGAAAGAAAAAAAATTCTCCAGATCTACTATAGGAGCTACACTAGAC
This sequence comes from Canis aureus, assembly GCF_053574225.1. Taxonomy (NCBI): domain Eukaryota; kingdom Metazoa; phylum Chordata; class Mammalia; order Carnivora; family Canidae; genus Canis; species Canis aureus. The sequence goes on from NC_135615.1 coordinate 51,746,275, forward strand.
TGAGGAGACAGGGACATGAAAATGATTCAGAATGATCTCTATCTTCCAGGAACTCATAGTTTTTTAAAAAAATTATTTATTTATTTATTTTGGAGAGAGTGAGAGAAAGCAAGGGGGAGGGGCAGAGGGAGAGAGGGAACCCCAAGCAGACTTCCTGCTGAGTGTGGAGCCCCTACATCTCTCTCACATCTGTCGATTTCTGTCTCCATCACTGCTATCCTATCCTTACTTCAGACAAGTGTCATTTCCTTCATGTAATATTGAGCTGGTTTTCTAACAGGCCTCCTGTTTCTTGCTCTTACCTTTACTTCACTCTCCAAAGCACAAATCCAATTATATTCTCTTGTGATTAAAAAAAGAAAAATCCTTCAATGGCTTGCTATCGTCTTCAAGATAAAAATTCAAACTCTAAATACGCTTACTATACCCTGATAGGAAGGCTACCCTTACCGCTTCAGATTCATCTCTCCTTAGTAATGTGCAGTGTTCTCCAGGGCTAGCCCAGTACCACACACAATGCCAACACTGCTGCCACTTCCACTAGTTAACCACTACTAAAAATAATGATAATAAGAGCAGCTGCCATTTAATAAACATAGTATATGCCGAATGTCATGCTATCTGCTATACTTTACATGGTCTTCACAAAAATCCTGTGAGATGGCAATTATTATTCTAGTTTTACAATGAGGAAACAGTCTTAGAGTAAGTGGTTGGTAGAAAGTCATGCAGCTATTAAAAGGCAGACCTAATGCTAACACTGTTTCCTGGATGTTAGGCATTACACTATGGACTCTGCACTAATTATCTCATTTAACTGTCACAGCAATCCCAAATCTCAAGAAACCAAGACATGCAATCATGTTCTGCCATCATGTGTTCTGTACAATGAGTAAAGCCCTGATTCCAGTCTCTCAAGCATAACCTACTCGTGCCTAGTCCTCCTGGCTTCACACCAAGTGTCTACCTACCACCAGTGTTAGAAGCCAAAGCCTGAGAGGATTTCTGTCACTTTCTTAAGGCTTAACGTGATCATTGATAATAACACTACTCCCTTACATTTCATTAGAGCTTAACAGTTCACAAAACACTTTCAGATATGTTATCTTTATACAAGCTTTTAAGAACAATTACAGATCTGGAAAGGTTTCTTTGTTGTTTTTTGTTTTTTTGAAGATTTTACGTATTTATTCATGAGAGACACACGGAGAGAGGCAGAGACCAGGCAGAGGGAGAAGCAGGCTCCATGGAGGGAACCTGATGTGGGACTCGGTCCCGGGTCTCCAGGACCATGCCCCAGGCTGAAGGCAGATGCTCAACCACTGAACCACCCAGGTGATCCCAAATCAGGAAAGCTTAAGCAACCTAAAGTTAAACAGATAGCAAGTGGTGGAGCAGGACCAAAATCCTAGGCCTTTGGATCTGCATTGTAGCTCTCAGCATCAGCAGAAACAAAGTCAGGAGAACACATGAGAAGTATTAACTAATTATTAAAAAAAATACATTGAGATAAAGTACAAAAAGAAGAGTACTTCTGACTTTCCAGAGATAGGCAGAAGCACATAGGATAGATAGGAAATTCAATTTTAGTATTTCAAGCTATGATTAGTTCTCCATAGTGGGAACATTTACTAATAAACGCAGTTACGCCACTCCCCTCTCCCTTTACATCTTAAAAGCATATGTATGTACATTAAAGTTGGGGGCATGTGCCCCTTGCTTATTTGAATATCTTTTTCCAGTAGCAAGAAGCTTCTGCTATTATTTGAGGAATGTAGTCATATCTAGCAGTCTTTGCAAGGAGCCTACCTATGCCAAAGTCCTGATTATGATTAGGGGAGGCAGATAATGCAATGATAGACAATTCATTCATTTGCGTCTAGAAGTCCCCAGGAAACCAAAACTACACCAAAACCAGTAACACTGGTATTAATAGGGAGAAGAAAAAAAGAGAATATTTATTAAGCACTAATGACCATTTGCACTAATATTTATTAATAAGCACCAGGAAGTATTCTAGGTACTTTGGGTGTCATAGTTTACCTGATTCTCACCAAAACCTCGGGAAGTACTATTTTCACACCCACTCTACAGGTGAGGAACTGAAGCATTAAGAAAGATTTACAGATAAATCCAGATGGCAAGTTTCTACCAGAACCAAGCTCTGAAAGGTCAACATACAGAGACACAAACCCTCTGTGGGACAACGTGCAATCATCCGCAAAACTGGGCATACAACAACAACTTCTACTGAGGCAAAAAAAATAATTTTAGAAAATGACAGCCCGATTCCACGAAATAAGCCAAGGATATTCCAGCCCATCGCAGTAGAAGCAGAGATAATCAACTGGATTCTCAAAATAATGAATGACTGAAAACTACATTTCTGCCAGTTTTTGATTCAGTAAATATGCCAGCCCTGACCCCTGCAGATCTAGCCACAAATACTAGATGCCTGTGGCCAAAGCCTCAACTCTCTGCTTTCTGGAAATATTGTACTTCTTAACGGTGATTTAAAAATTAAATATTTAGAAATTGCTTATTAAAAAAACAAAAAACAATAAAGGCATAGGGATGCCACTTAAGCCAGATTCATTCCAGGAGAACTCTATCGAGAAAATTATTTTGACCTTAGGTCAGAGATGTTCAAACAGAGATGTTCCTCAGCTTGTATACACTTTTCTTCTTCCTTCTACTTTATATAGCCTACATGTCATCTTTCCCTCTCTCAAGCCTTCTGATAAATATGTTTCTTTATCCATCTGGCAGCTTCAGTTTTATTTAACTATCTAAAAAAAAAGACATTTTAGGAAGGCAAGATGTAGCCATGATTATGTATATGATTAATAGATATTAATTATAATAATAATCATTATTATATAATTAATAATAATTATAATAATTCAGAGCATGCATTGGTCTTTGCTCATGTAAAAGGGTAGATTTTTACATATTTTTTTACCACCCCCTAAAATTCACTAGTAATAGAAGTTCAATTTTTTAGATGAAAGCATAGTTATAAACATCAAAGCTCATTCCATTCACTCTCACAATACATTAAAGGTAGCTGGGTGAAAGATACGATCTCAGTGGACAATCCATTCTTTAGTAAAATTATTTCTATTTTCTTTATTGCAGGTAAATACCTATTTTTCCTATTTATTCATATAATCAAAATTTCACAATATATCTAAAATCTGACCAGACCATTTGCTTTTTGTTTTCGTCTCAGTGGGATATAGGAGGTAAGTTTTATGAGAGATGCATTTTTGCTTTACCTTTAATGATCAATGATTAAAAAGCAAAAACATATTTTGCAGAGAAAAGTATTTGAAACCACACCAGGGAAAACAATTTGACTCTCACTTGCAATAGGGTAGAAATGTTAACGTTTTGGGGTTAGACGGAATTCTCTCTGGAGAGGTAGTTTTAATTCACTTCGTTATAGCACCAGAGCAGAACCTAGGAGTAGGTAAGGTGATGTCACAACTGTCTCTAAAAACAAAGCATAGTCCCTGTAGGTAGCTTCCTACCCTTTCCAACGTCCCCCAGCCCCATTCATTCCTTCTTAAGTAATGCTACCTAAATGTAAGTCCCATAAAATCAATTGAGTATGATGCCAGCCGTCATCCCCTTCTCCAAGAGTAAGTACAAGAAACAGACCTTTTTTTCGATGGCTACTCTGTGGGAGTCAAAAGAAACTATTCCAATACATCAAAAGAATGGCTTAGGATTGCTGGAGCCCATCCACAGTATGCAGCAATACTTTTAAGGGTTATTTGCCAAGAGAGGGCAAAAAGAGAAAGCCATTTAAGTCCAACATAGCATGGGTGATCCCAAGAGTGAAGCTAGATTATAGGAAATGGGAAAGCCGTGGCTTCATTAGTTTCACAAAAGGTTGCTGAAGAGCCATTTTCCACCAAGGTAATTTGGCTTTTTTTTTTTTTTTCTTTTGCCATAAACACTGGGTGGGTTTCACTGATGGGGAAAACGAAAAAGCGAAAAAGCGGTTCCTGGCTTTGGAACAATGGAAATTTTATATTGGAGCAGCCGGCAAAGAAAAGGAAAAGGTCAAAGGGTACATTCCTCCTGCTGCAAAATGTTTTCACCAGTTGAACCTCACCCTTGTGATGAGCAGAGCTCAGATAGCTGATAGTTGGAAGTGGGGAAGGGGCAGAAAAAGGAGGGAAGTTTCCAGGGCGTGTCAAAGGAATATTGTGTGAAATGTTTGTAGCAGGTCACTAAAAAAGATGGAACATTCCCTGCTCTGCTGCTAGGACCTCCTCTTTTCATTAGTGGGAGGTATTCCGTTCCTCAAGGTAGAACAGGCTCCTTGTTCTCACTTTGGTCTCCAATGCTACTCATTTATTTCATTTAATGTATTTACTTTCACTTATTTTTAACCCAGCAAGGGAAGAAGTGGGCTTCCTAGCAAAGTAAGAAAATGGAAGTGTGAGTGGACCGCTCCTTTGGAGAATAAACAGGAAAGACTGTAAGGAATAAAACTTAGCTCTTTTTTCCTGAGAGAGACCCAAAAAATGAAGATGATGGTACAGGTATTGATCAACTAGATCTTTGAGATGATAAGAGGAGCATTTCTTGACCTATGTTTGCCCCTGAACATTTTTCTTGGCTTGTCATGGAGAAACAACAGCAGCCAGCAATGCTTACTGGAAGTGGTAGTCCTAACATGTGCGTGCCACACCCTCAGCTCTACTTCTTTCTCCTAAGCTTTGTCTTAGCTATCTTTCTTTTCTTTTCTTTTTTCTTTTTTCTTTTCTTTTCTTTTCTTTTTTCTTTTCTTTTCTTTTCTTCTTTCTTTCTTTCTTTCTTTCTTTCTTTCTTTCTTTCTTTCTTTCTTTTCTTTTTCTCTCTCTCTCTTTCCTTCCTTCCTTCCTTCCTTCCTTCCTTCCTTCCTTCCTTCCTTTCTTCCTTCCTTCCTCTTAGAGAGTGTGTGCATGAGAGCTGCTGGGGGTGTTGGGTGGGTGGGAGAAGGAGCAGAGGGAGAGGAAGACAGAGAATTTTAAGTACACTTCATGCTCAGCACAGAGCCCGTGCAGGGTTGATCTCATGTGGGGCTTGATCTTATGACCCGGAACGAAGCTATCTTAAAGAAGGTAGCAGAAATGTTATTTAAAGTGCATCTAATTTATTCATATTTCTTCAGGCAGCCTCCAGGAGTGCCCAAGAGCCTCTCATGCTGTTCGAGCAAGTAACCTCTAAGAGTGGATAGATAAGAATCAAAATTCTAGGGGCTCCTGGGTGGTTCAGTTGGTTAAGCATCTGACTCTTGATTTCAGCCCAGGTCATGATCTCAGGGTCCTGAGATGGAGACTCATATAGGGCTCTGTACTAGGCATGGAACCTACTTCTGATTCTCTCCCTCCCTCTCCCTCTTCCTGCCCCCCTGCTCTCACATGGGCACCCGCACACTCTCTCAAAACAAAAAGGAATCAAAATTTGAAAAGCAGGGTATTTATAACCTATATGAGGTTGATTTCAGAAGAAAACCTTAAAATGTTAAATGGAACCATACAATAAATATACATATGCCATTTCTGAAGGTGATCATATTTGTTTTATGTTAAAATAAAAATGTAATGCTATAGAAAAATGTAGATCAAAAGATCAATGTGAAATAAATCTGTGCATGTGAGTTTAGTGTTTTTATGGTTGGCAGAAATATCTTCTTGTTTCTACTTATGAACTTAACGATTTTATTCTACTTTTGGTAGAAAGATGAATGTATAAAGTTCTGTATTCAATCCTTCTTATGAATTACTATTTTACTCAATCTTATTTTCCATTTATTCTTTAAAACAAACCCTCTTCTCCACCCTACTTTCACCACAAGATCTTTGAGTTTCTGTTCAGGTGTTTCAGGAATATTCTCTGAGTAAGTAACTGAAGAAATAATTATCCTATCACCAGGAATATCTTCTCTAGTTTCTCTATTCTCTTCCTATTTCATATTCCATATTTCAACATTCAGTTTAACTCCCATCAAGTAAAAAGCTTTCTGATCCTATCTCAGGCTATTTTGACCTTCTTTTAGCTCTAAATTTCTATATCACTTATACATTTATATCTCATAATTCACCATTTATTAAACACTGTCCTATATTATTCTCTAGTTGTTTCATGGATATTTATTTTCCCAAGCTTATAGGATTACTTTGTATTATTCATAGTGCCCATTCCAGTGTGTTTAGTTAGCACTGAATTATTCTTAGGGACTTGACCTGAAACCCTCAGACTGTTGAAGCCAATAGTCAGGTCTCCCATTATGATTTTCCAATAACAAATTTGTCAACATTCAATAACTATTTATGAACTTCTATGAGGGTCTTGGGGACTGAATTTCAGGTAAAATAATTATGAACATATGTGCAACTCTGTAGAATGTCTATTCCTTATCAGTAGATTTTTATCTCCCAAATCAATTTAGAAGTTAATCCACCCACTTTTAGGGAACAGAAGATTTCATACTGTTTTCCATAACTACTCAGTGAATACCAAGAATATGTCTACTATTTGATTGAAACACAAAAGTTAGGTGGGCAGATGTAATTACTGAAGCTGGAGTATGGCCAGGAAACTTGGGAGAACACTCCCAATTCCCACCACAGATTCCATAGATAACCACAACTGGTCAGAATCTCCATTTCCATGTACCATCTTAAACACAGGTCTCTTTTAGGCCCATGCCTCTAGCAAAATAAGGCCACTCCTGGAGTAAGATTTGTAGGGGGAAAAGTTACATCCAGGGTTCCTAAAGATCAATGTATGTTTTCTTTTTGTTTATTTGTTGGGGTTTTTGTTTTGTTTTGTTTTACAAGCTTAGGAGGTCTACAGGAAATACCCAAAGCAAGTACCACAACGTTTCCAGCAGGAAATGCATCCTGTTTTGCTAAATTGGAAGAATGACCTTTAGTTATATAGCCAGGTACTCATTCTTTTTAATATTAACCAACACTACAGAAGAATTAAACTCTTCTTTGGGAAATGTGGAGAATGGTATGGTGTTTATATGTCTCATGCAGAATGAGGAGTCAAGAATTAAACTCTACCCCTTAACCTCATTTTTCATAAGACCATTTTTCTGAGTCCTCTGTATTGTTTCAGGCTCTTTTATACACATTTATGCCCAAAAAACATTATCTTAGGTCTCCTTCACTGATCATAGAAGCAGGAGTAATGATAAAATCTGAATTTGACTTTTTGGCATATTATAACCCTTTAATCCGTGTTTCTTTCCCAGATGCAACAGAAACAATTAAAACATATTTAGATATATAATACGTGATTAAAATTTGATAAATATTGCTGTGCATGAATTATGTAGTTAGGCTACATTACTTGGGAAAAAAGACATATCACTAATTCTGAGCTTATGTTGCTGCTCAAGAATAGCAAAGAAAGAGAAGAACCACTTATGTGAGTCCTCATTATAATAATATTCTTTCAAATTTACTTTAGGTTTATTTTTAACAAATTGATGCTGAGTTTCTCATTGATTTCCCTAACCCCAAAAAACCTTGCCTCCTGACAAGCAGCAATAGAGCATGACAGGACCAAATTTACCATTATGTAGTCCTTACTTGTTGAGTTCTAAGGTGCTCACATGCTTAGGTGTCCTTAATATTAAATGCTTTGGGATTGATAGTTAAGACATCTTAAAACATACAGCGTCAGATTTCCTTACTTCTGACCAGTCCAAAGCCACCCACTGAGGTGGACATGACTGGTTGTTGCAGGGCTCTTTTTCAATAGGCCGGTGTGTTAAACAACCACTGTAGTCCAGGGTCTCCTCCTCAGAAGGTCCAATCTTCCTGATGCAGAGCACTGCCCTTGTGCGCATTCCACCATCACAAGTCTTGCTACACTCCAACCAATCCCCAATGAACCACCTATAGCAAGAAGTGGGAGAAACACAGAAAAACATTTCCTCAGGGTAGCCAGAAATTTTCGGCTGTGTGAAAGCACTTTTTTCAATGGACTACATCCTCTCCCTTAAAGAGCTGACATTTCAGTGTTGGTCAATGTGATAAATGACAAATGGAAGGGCCGCTAACGGAAAAGATAACACAATGTCAGCTGCCTTCCAAGTGGAGTGCGTGGGCTTTGGAGCAAACAGAATCAGGTCCAAACAAGTAATGCACTCTATGTTTTTAACTGCACTGATATTTCTCCTTTCCTAAATGAAATTTTAAAAAGAAGATAACAATATAAACCACGAGGCTGTCATGAGGATTAAGTCAGGTAATAAACCTGAAGCTCCCAGTCATGCACTGGTTGAGTGTTTGACAACTGGCTCTTTATGGGAGGGCAGAGGTCTTGATTTGTTGCATTTGCCAATTCTGTGGTGTGAATACCTATCACCCATTTCAGCCTACATCCTTGCCATGTTGAACATATCAAGAGAAGATATGTTAATAACAGAATTTCAGGAGCCAGCACTAGCTTGCTTCATTTAGCACATCACTGAAAGCTTCTAACATTGTGTCTGACATACAGTAAAGAAGAAACAGTAGCTTTATTTGTTATCATACTGAGGCAGGTTCTCTTACAATCAAGGATTTTGTGCTAAAACCACATTAAAGGAGCTAGGGAATTATTTTTTGATTTTCAGAAATGAATGTCAGGCTCTGCAGAAGATAGAAGGTGTTTATTATGCTTATGGGGCAGAGAAAGCCCAGGTATCCATCCTGAAGGTATAGGAGTCTTTAAAACCCTGCATCAAGAGCACAGCCTAAGCCAGCTCTGTGAAAACATGGAGATCCCTTATTTTGATTCTCCACCCCTGAAAACAGCTTCTAAGCAGCTAATGTGGGAAGGAGCTGAAATAACAAAATGAACATGTTTCACATTTGTAGGTGAACCACTCTTTTTCCCCACAGCCATCAATGAACTTTCATCTATATGTAATTTCAGGGGGAGTATATGTGTGTCCATGTAAAACTTCTGCAGAACTCACTCTCTTAGGCACATTATTTGGCCAAAAGGTATGAATCAAGATACAAATCAGGCCAATGAGAATTTGACTTTAAAATTTTTATATTTCAACTAGAGCAAAAGGGGGCCTTTCCCTTCTTGTCATAGAAGTGCATAAAGATGTAAGAGCTGCTGGTGGCCATGTGCCCTGTCAAGTGGAATTAGCTGATGTGAAAGAATGCAGAAGAGCTAGAGAACCCTGATGGTGCTTGAGTCCTGGATGCTAGCCATTCCTGAAACTAGATCCACTGTTGCCCTTCCCTCAGCTTTGTTAAGTAAACCAACAAATCCTCATCTGTACAGAAAGTAGATGAAGTTGAAGTTGTATTATTTCCAACCAGAGTCCTGATTGATATATTATTGCATTTAATTTGATAAATACATGCTGAATGCCAGCTATATTCAAAACATTGCACTTTGTTTTATAAAAGAAGTAAGATTAGTGTTAGGGAAATTGTTCTCCAAAATCATGAAAAGAGCAATGTTGAAATTAGTACTAGATCCCCCCGCAGTTACTATCTCCACTAAATTTCATTTAAAATTTTGCTGAATAGTAGGAACTAGGTCATAAGCATGAGGTCACAAGTGATTTTCTTCAATCCGCAATTATAAATTATGCAACTAATCTCAGCGGATATGCTCATACTCAGGTAAGAGACTATCCAGACAGAAGAGTATGAACACTTAAGAATATATTTCTCACAATTTCTGTGAGCTTAGTTAATTGTGCCAGTTTTGCCTGTGGAAGATAATATCTTAATGAAGTCAGAATACTAGTTTCTGTATTTGAGCTGGTAGTTAGCCAAAAATGCAACAATGGCCTTTGTTCATTATTATTTGTATTGTCTTATATTAGTTATAGAGGGAAATCAGCATTTAGAAATATTGTAATTAATCAGTTTCCCCATCTTAAAATACATCTTTCCAAAACCTAAAAATTTTCAACCTAAAATTTACTTAAAGAATGACAATTTAATCCTGAGAATCTGATTTTTTTTCTAAGTCATTTTCCAGAGGAGATTTAAAGTGATTTTCATATTCTTTCCATTTTGTTTTCCACAGATGAACATGATCCCAAGTTGTTAGTACCATTTTTGGTAAAGAGGAAAATGTGTACTGAGAATAATAACTTGCATGCCAGCCATAGTGAAACTCTGATTCAATTCGCAAAAGTGATTTCATCACCAAGATTAGGGGATAAAACAGAAATGTGTACAACTCAGCCACAAAAAGTCCAGTCATACCACCTCCAGCCATGATCTCATTAGGTCTCATAATGTAAGAGGGATGGAGGGCTTCAAATTAAACACAGGTGCCCGGAGTAGCAACAGTGATTCAGGAGGTGCTGCTGTTCTTTGTTGCACGAGGTCAGGACCACCTCCGCCTTTTTATTCTTTGTCCTCTCTCTTATTGCCAACCATCTCTTAGGCTAGATGGATCAGTCTAGCATTTAATTTGGAATGTATGAAAGTAAAAGTATTAACCACCCTCCCAATCTCCCTTCTGACTTAACTCTGATTTCAGTCCCTGTTGCATCTTTATTGCTCACCAAATCATCCCTTCCCATGTCTCTCTAAAGGATTAAATCACACCCTAGTTATTTAAATAGTTTTGCAATTTTGCCACTGCATCTACTCATCTTATTTTTCCTATTCCCCTGTCCAATGTGAGACAAGACGGTTTCCTTCACCTTCACTCTTCCCATTGTATTTGACTCTCTGATGACCTTCTCCCTACTTCTCCTTTATTCCTCCTCTGGATTTAGTGGTAAAAATATGAACACAAAAATTCTATCTGTTAATATCAATGGCTGAATTGTTATAATCTGAACAATAATGGGAATGCTTCTTGTTGAGCTCAAATTATCTTCATCCTCACAAGTGTCTCCATATCCATTACACATTAACAACTAGTGGGATCCATGTTTGAGGGTCTGAAATAAGAGTGGTGTGGTGCAAACCGTGTTAATCTTGACCTATAGTGTCTGCACATTAATAGGAAAAATAATACTTATTGGGGGGAGGGTACAAGAGAGACACAAGAGATATTTTCCACAAACCTAGGTTAACCAGAATATGTTTGAAGAAAGAACCAATCATAAAACCAGAATATTATTTTTGCTTTTCAAGTTAAAGGGAAATGGCAGAACATGTGGAAATAAACTGGTATGAGGTGTTTGACTTAAAAGAGAGAGGTAGAGAGGTTTCCCAGCTTCATCCTAGTGTCAAACATCTAATTATCAACTCTTCTCATAAACACAACAAAGCAAAATTTTAAAAAAACTTCATAATCTCAAAATAACATCTTTTAAAAAAAAGATTTATTTATTTATTTGAGAGAGAGAGAGAGAGACAGAGAGAATGAGCTAGAGGGAACATGAGCAGGGAGGGAGGAGCAGAGGGAGAAGTAGACACCCTGCTGAGCCTGGAGCCCAACTTGGGGCTTGATCCTGGGACTCATGACCTGAGCCAAAGGCAAATGCTTAATGACCACTGAGGGGCCATCCAGGCACCCCTCACAATGACATCTTAACTCAAAGAAAGATTCAAATACATAACCTCTTAATTACTAAGATACTAGAACTTTGTTAGATTTTAAAATAAGTTTTAGAAAAAATTGCTAAATATTAAGTTGGTAAAAAAAAAAAAAAAGAAAATCTGCTCATTCCTTGGCTACTTGGAAAGTAAAACTAATATTATGCATAAGCCTCTATGCTCTAGACATTCCACAGTTGAGATTTTTCTAAATTGAAAAAAATGAATATAATAAACATCTCTGAAATTATGGCAATGAAACAAACAAGTATTTTTTTTTTTCCAAACAAGTATTAAGTATTGGGAGTATTCAGGTGTCACTGAACATTTGTCACTTACGATGTTAGTGATGTGTGGTACAATGAGAAGACATCACTAGAGATTAGTGTACTCTCATCATGATGGGAGTTGGACTAATGATTTCTATGATTGTTCTCATGTCTTAAATTTTGGAGTTTTACAGAGGACTCTGATGAAACTTCCTCCAAACTTAAAATAACAGATTATAGTTGTCCTTGGCTGAGGTACAGTGACTCAATTTAAGTGTTAAACATTATATCATAAAAGATACCATTAAATAAAACCTAACCTAACTCTCAAATAAAAATTTCTCCCCAGTCCAAGCATCCTTTAGCACTTTTGTTCATAACTCTCTTATTGTACTTAACATATTTGGCCTAAACTATAGTTACTTTTATATGTATTTACCCAATTAGATTGTCCTTAGGCAAGGGAGCCATTTCTCCCAAAGCACAATGCCTTTCACATTGCAGTTGCCTAAAAAATGTTTCTTAGCTTGCGGTCACAGTATTATCACAATGTGTAATACTCTATTGTTTTCACCCCTCTGATTTTCACAACTTTAAAAACCACAGCATCATACAGGAATAATATTCACTATCTAACAATTCTTCACATGAAGCCATATATAGAAACATTCTTTCTATAGAAAGATAGCATGGTCAAAACTGAACTCTTGCTCATTCTGTTTGGATTCCAACTCAGCATTACTTCCTTTTCTCATGGTGGGGCACTAATTGCCTATCAGTCATGGTCTTTAATATCAACCCCTCCCTTTTCCTTTTTCCAATTATTTAAGCCTTTGTCAGGAATCCCACCATTTTCACTCAATGCCTCTGGAATTCTTGTTTTTTTCCTGTCTCTAGTCACCACCATCTTGACTACTATACTGTTTCTCACAAAAGAGTTGCTGCTATGAAAACATTAATTTTTCCCAGCAAGGCTTCCTCTGCCTTTCAAGATCTTACAAATAAACGCTATTAATATTTCTCTACCAATGCCTCTTTCATCTATTCTTCTTAGTCCCTTCACCTTCTTTATAAACACAAAGATAAATTTTACTCTATTTTTCCAAACCCTCTTTATAAAGTCTCCAATATGACTGAAAGATATTGGAAGTATTTCATCATTTAAAAGGATAATTCTGGATTTTAAAAATACCATTAGGAATTTTAATAATGATACTGGGAATTTGAAAAGAAATATAGATCCTTTCCTCAAAGTAGGCAAATATATTTCAAATAGATTACAGTTTACATTAAAAAAAAAAGAGAAGGAACTTTGAAAGAAACTTTGAAAATATAATCTTAGAGTGGATAAGGCCTTCTTAAATATTATACCTAAAAAAGAAATAAAAGTTTGATAGTTTTTCTATGTAATATTTGAAAGTTTCTGTATGTAAAAATAGATAACACCAAAGATAATAAAGAAATAAAAAAAAAAAGAAATCATATGACAAACTAGGAAAAAATATCTGAAATAGAGGTAAAAGAATTAATATCCTTAGTACATTAAGAGTTCATAGAAATCAGTAACAAAATGACAAATATTTCAGTAGAAAAATGGTATAGGTTAGGCCATGCAGGGAAAAAACAAAAAGAGGTAATACAAATGGCCAGTGAACATAATTTTTCAATGTTTCACCTCATGTGCAATCTAAAAATTCAACATAAAACAACAATTAAGTATCAAGCCTTTTTCCCCCAATAAAATAATCAAAGATTGTTTCTAAAATAATACTATGCAGGGGTGCCTGGTTGGATTAGTTGATTAAGTACCCAACTTTTGATTTCAGCTCAGGTCATGATCTCAGGGTTGTGAGATGGAGCACCACTTCAGGTTTGCACTGGGCATGGAGCCTGCTTAAGAATCTCTCTCCCTCTCCCTCTGCCCCTTTCCCCTACCTCTGCTCACTCAGTTTCTCTCTAAAATAATAATTAATAATAATAATAATAATAATAATAAATAATAATAATAATAATATCCAGTGTTGTGCAGCTCAGGGAAATGACATTGTAATACACTCTTAGTGGCAATGTACATCCGTACATTATTTCTGGAGAACAATCTGACAATGTTTCACAGACTAAAATATATTTCTGTTTGAACAAGGAATTCTATTCCCATGTATTTACCATAAGAGCATAGTTATAGAAAGCAAATGTTTAGCAGCAAAAATTTTTAATGCTGTGGTATTTTAAGAGATCGAAAGCTAAGACACAGCCAGAATTGTTCAACAGTGGAAAACTAATTAATTAAACAAGGACATATCTACTAAATGCTGTAGAAGATACTTAATGTTCAAAATATCTTAAGGACTAACTACAAAGCATCAGATAATAGTATAATGCCATTTTGTTATATATACATGTCTATGTAAACATAGAAAAAAGACTGGAGATATACGCTTCAAAATATTAACAGTGGTATTTTGAGTATTACAGGTCTTTTTATTTTCTTAGTTTTACATATCTGTGTTTTTAAAACTTTATGCTTAAATATGTATTACAAAAACCAAATATGATTATCATATCATCATCTGAAAAAAACCTATCTCCTTTCCTTTCTTCTACAGTCATTTGAAGTATTATTGAATTCAGTAGTCTTTCAATGATTTTTATCTCTAGAATACAAATGTCTACCGCGAATTTTAGGATATAAAATAACGAGTGATATTTTCTTTTTCATAGTTTGAATTCAAAGGAATAAAAAAAAATTAAAAAGGAATTAAGAAAAAAATGGACTAATAAATAGAAATATTTTAAATATCTATCTTTAGCTCTTTATGAAAAAGAAAAGTCAGCCTAAATTTTCTTTTTCATATTCTCTTTATCAAATTCCATCCTCATACTTCCAAACTTAAAAAAAGGTTGATAAATGACTTTTTATTTCAGTTACAAAAGGAAAGGAGATAGGAAACTTAATTTTAATTATATATTCATTCAAATGTCAATTATCCTTAAACTATATATAGTATATACATAATACATACACATAAATATACAAAACAACTCCAGTGTAATAGCCAAGCCCATAATACATGGGATGGAATGATGAGCCACTGAAATCTCAAAGGACTTTTGAATAGCATTTAAGGTGAAACAAATAAAAAAAGTTGAAGCCAAAATAGAACAGGTGTGACGAGGACCACTCAGAGGTCTTAAATGGCTGATCACACGCCAAACATAATACTTTAAATCCTGAGTGTCAAGAAATTAACTTGATAGGTTGAGATGTACAATTACATGAAAATAATGTTGAAACTTATTGGAAACATGGGAAGGAACAAAATTTAGCCCATGATTTTTTAGCAGTTTTCTCACTTCTTTTGAGTTAAATTTATAAAAATAATTGGCAGAAAGGAGAAAAATTTCTTAAAAATCAAATGTTTTTGTAATATACATCATAGGTCATATTTCTATAGATCATAGGCCATATTTCTATACTTTTTCTTAAATGCATGTCTGCATTTTAAGAAATTATTTATATCATGATCACATTTTGAAAAGAAGAAACATGAAAATTTAAGTCTTAGAATAGGGCACCTGGGTGGCTCAGTCAGTTAAGCATCTGCCTTTGGTTCAGGTCATGATCCTGGGGTCCTGGGATTGAGCCCCGCATTGAGCTCCCTGCTCAGAGGGGAGTCTGCTTGTCTCATTTTCCCTCTACCCCACCCCCACTTGTGTGTGCTCTCTCTCTCTCTTTCTCTCGCCTTCTCTCTCACAAATAAATAAATAAAACCTTAAAAAAATAAAAGTCCTAGAATAAAAATTTCTTTCACTCTAGATTCCTTGCACTCCTTGTTTGGTAGTCACTGCCACTGTTTCAAAAGACTAGCAGTAAATATCTTCCTTTAAGATTCAAATATTTGGGCAGACACTGACTTTGGAAAATGAAAGTTCCTAAGGCATTACTGTACTGAAACAGATTAAGGAATGCATCTTGCTTTAACCTGAATTAGGGACCTGAATCCCTTATTGTGACTTCTCTGTTGTTACTGCATTGTAGAGCTTTCCTCTCCAGTTCTAAGGAGCTTGAAAAATATAAATTCATTTGATATTTTCCTTATCAATTTCAAGTTGGGATAATTAGCTAGCCAGGAGGATAATGGTTACCCTGATATCTCAAACAAGGATGAAATGCCATTTGCATATGTTCTATCTTGCCATTGTCAAACAGGTAAAATCCCTACAAAGATCAATATTTTTATGATCAACTCAGTATCTCTGTCTTCAGCATCTTTGTCTTTTCTCATGTAATCATTGCCTTTTTTAAAAAAAAATTTTTTTTAAGTAATCTTTATACTCAACATGGGGCTTGAACTCATGACCCTGAGATCAAGAGTCGCATGCTCTACTAACTGAGTCTGCCAGGCTCCCCTAATCATGTTTTTTGGTTCAGTCCAGAAACCTTTCTTTTTTTTTTTTTTTTTAAGAGTTTATTTATTTATTCATGAGAGACAAGAGAAAAGCAGAGACACAGGCAGAGGGAGAAGCAGGCTCCATGTGGGGAGCCCAACATGGGACTGGATCCTGGGTCTCCAGGATCATGACCTGAGCCAAGGGCAGATGGTCAACCACTTGAGCCATCCAGGCGTCCCTGTCCAGAAACCTTTCTGTTCTTACAGATTATAAAGTGTGACTCACTGAAAGCAAGTCCATATTGGTAAGTTTAAATTTTTCAAAAGTCATCATTAGGATGGATGGGCTGTTAGCTTGTGCCTCCCTTTACAGTGAGCTGTAACTGCTACATTAATTGGCAGAATGAGGCTGAAGTCCACCTCTGTGCCTGTGCCCCAAACCCAGAAGATAGGATGACTTAGGATGACACAACTTAAAACTGGGTCAGCAAATTAAAGCACTGATATCCCATTACAGAATATTTCTAAAACATATTAAGAGTCTTTAGGCCTTTAGGATAAATATCTGGAAAAGATAGGACTCCACATCGATCTACTGTGTTAATTTGAACTTAGACACCATTGAAAAAAAAGATACCATTATTTTATATACCATTTAAAAAGAGGAAAACAATGCTGATTATTACTGTAAGTAACACACTATGAATTGCAAGATGAATCTTAATTTCCAAGATGCTAAAATGTGAGAAGGTATATGCTTTAGAATTGATGAAATATGATAATTTCCAGCACTGTGCCAGGATCAGTCTGTTGAAGTTCCTGTTTTAAAGGATTTCATTACCTGAAACCTATAGATAAATAGGAATCTTTGCTCAGTGAAAGGGACATCAAAATTATACCCTCAGATACGCTTTATCCTCTTTTCATAAGATATGAATATGGTTTGAAATATGAATAGCTCATGTTTTTCTCTTTGAATTGAAAGAAAACAATTCTCACTTCTTACTCTTACTTACTCAGGTGGGCAGGGCTCAGTGTTGCAGGCTCTTTGATTTTCAGGTGGTTTACTGTCAGGGTCACAGTAATTGTTCTGGACAATAGAGTTGTCATCCAATCTTTTACAGACCACCTCCTGTCTTTGGACACCTTGAGAAAAGGAGGACATTGTTAACTGAAGAGTAGTTTACTTTCCACTAAGTTAGGTATGCATAGCTTTCCTCTGGGGAATCAACCTCACGGATCGCTGCTGTTTTATCTGTTCCAGAAACACTTGACTGCTTCTCTAAAAAGGAGAGAAGTCCTGGTCATTATACTGCAATTTTAGGCAAAATTATTGTTCTCATATTTAGAAACATAACTGTTTTTAAGTTCAGAAAAGAAACTATTGGTAATTTTAAGCAATTAGCATTCCCATTTGTAAATTCTTCTTCATGCTTACCTTAAAAAACAAAAAACAAAAACAAAAAACAAAACCAAACTTCATTTTCCTAAAATATTGTCAGATAAAATGTATGAAAATACATTTCAATGCAAAACAATGATTGTATATCTGTTTAAAAATAAAAACAGTAGGGACAAATTCACTTTTTGATATTTTGTAGGACAAATCCATCAGTTTAAATGTCTTTGTTAGCAACACATCACATTCACACATTTCATTTTTGTTCTTCCATTTGTAGATTTATTTCTCTAAAAGCCCACAAAGACTAGAATTTAAAGATTGCAGTAGGCCTCTTTTAGACTGCATTAGTCTGTTTGCTTTAACAGAGTTGGCCCCCTGTTGATTACACCATTGTCAAACAGTTATATATATATATATTTCTTGAAATAATGGCTTAGAAAATTATTATCTCAATCTTAAAAATTAGTCTATGTGACCTGTTTGCCACAGCTAAAAATATTCCCATTATAAAATTTGTAAAATTCTACATGTATGTTTATTATTTATTGGCAAAGATATCCACCACAACTTGCTCACATTGCACAAAATACAAAGACACACACAAACATACTCTTATTTGTAAACATCCCTGGTGAGTAGGCTTTAAGCAGTCTCATTTTTTCTTTAGTGTCAAAAAATCTAAAGAAGCAAAGCAAAGCTAGGTATACCAAGATATCAGAGAAAAAGGTAAAACTAAAAACAATGATATAAGTTTCAGATTATATAGAGGTAGCAGGTTACTTTTGAAATTGGATATAAAAACGTAAACTATCCTCTTTCTCCCCAACCACATCCCTATAACAGGTAAGTTAAATTTCCCGTTAAGAGTTAATAAAAACAGCATTAGCAGTATCCAGGAAACCACAGCTTCACACCTAGCTAGCCCCACACAAACCCATGGTTTTGCTTTTTTTTTCTTCCCAGCTGCTTTTAATAGCACCCCAAAGAAAAGACTTTAACCTCAAATTAGGGAAATCAATGTGCAATAGGACCTTTCAGTGAAAGAAACTGTCACCTTAAAAGCCATACACCAAATGCTTCCCCCAGGGTGCTTATAAGAGTCATGGAAATTCTGTATGTGCGGGTGCCTCAGACATCATGCGATACATACCTTTAGCTAAGCAAGGTAGGGAAATCTATGACCCTGATTGGGAAAATTAAGTCTTGTAGCCTCCATGATGGTGGCAAGCAGCTGAAGAAGGTATATTTTATTATTGGCAGTGACCCAAGACTCTTACTAATTTCTTTCAATAAATTTTTAGGTTTTCCTAAATTCAGGGGTCTAACACATAGGCAACAGTTTACTGGCAAAATATCTTAGAATATGTGTTGTATTCATTCCCTCCTAATCCCTAGAATAGGTCAAATCTCAGTTTATGTGACAACAGTTTGGAATTTTTTAACTATTAAGCGTTAGATTTTTGAGGGAAGAATGATTCACTTTAGGCATAGCTGTGATCCATCCACAGATGTTCCACAATATTCATCAGCTATCTCCCCATTGTGTCATTCCAGTGGGCAGATAACTAAGTCCATGTGACCCACCTAGACAAAAAAATCTCTACCATTAGTCAGAGGATTCAACTACCATTTGCCATAGTGGCTCAGAGTATTCATCCTCCCAATTCAATATGTTGTTCCTATCAGGAAGAGCAGGGGATTATTTTTGTAAGTTACCATGGTCATTTCTTAAAAGTCATTCAAATATGATTATACTTGGAGAGGGAATCTCAAATCACCCATTTACATGGAGGACTTAAACAACTTTACCCGACTTTGATAATTATACTTAATAATAAAAAAAAATCTGATTACATTTGCAATGAGAGTGTTGTCATTCAATTTAATATTTTGGCTGTTTCTCAGGAAAGAATAAACATTTTCAGCACTACAACATAGAACTGATGTTACTTTGCATCGGTGTCAGAAACATCAGTTCAGTTTCTACAAGTTAAAAGAAAATTCTACTTCCTCTAAATTAACCCTGGAAATGTTGTTTTGTTATAATCACATTAGTTTTTAAAAGTAGCCTTTAATGTAAAAGTGAGGCCTCTGCAATTTGAATCACAGGTGAGATATTAGTTATTAGAGGTGAGATTTGTATTTGATCTTAAGATAAATTCTAACAATGTATGTATCTTGAAAAACTTAACTACATAACATTTATTGTTGAAAATTTGGAAAGTAAGCAAAATCACAAAGAACAAAATAAAAAATATCCACAATCTCGTATCTTTGTTCTAGATCTTTATTTTTAAGGCTATTTTGCTTTTTGGTGGGCTCCAGGAATTTGTTTAAAATTACATAGTACACAAGCTGAACATGCCACTGAAATGTAGTTGACAAGTCATTCATTCATTCATTCATTCATTCATTCAATAGAGAATAGTTACTAAGTATAAGGAACCATATTTCTTAAGAGATACTGAACTAAGTGCTAAGGATTACAAATTGACTTAATTTTGTCAAGACTTCCAGACCTCTTAAAAACTAGGAATTAGGACATTTTGGGGTCACTTCAGTTCCATAACTTTAGAAAACTATTCTTTACGAAGTAAAAATTAAAGTCTTCAAATAAACAGCTGAAAATACTCTATATTTCATGAAGATGCATTTTTCCTTGCATTCATCTTTTATTCATTTTCTTCTAAAATGTTCTATTAGACAGTATGGTATTTCACACTCAAAAACTGACTATACCAGTAATCTATTCCAAATCTTCAGACAATGCTGAATTGTCTTCCTCCAACAGCATAAAAATCCCCTTCCAACTTTTACCCCCATACTTGGCAGATTCACAGAATTTCTTTTTCTTTTTAAATCAGTAGCAACAGGATAACTCTAAACTAATGCACCTAAATTAGGATGGATTTTGAAACATACTTTGGGACTAAGGAAAATACAACTTTTAGCTTTAGAAAGTAGAAAATACAGATCAAGTAGAAATAATCTAAACTAAGTCAAAAAGAAAAATGATTGAATTTAGAATCTTTTTATATGATTAAGCCTTTTATATATAGCTTCTTTTAAAGTAATCCGTAAAACAAAATAAATCTTGTAAAGTAATCTGTAAAACATTGCTAAGAAGTTGATTCAAAGCCTGTTGGGAATAATTATATCCAGTTACAAAAAATCACTATGCTTTCAAATCTAAAGACTTACAGTTTATAACCAAAAACATAAAATGTCCACATGGCCAGTCAAAGATGCCTAATCAAAACCAAAATTCTAGTGACTTAGCGTCCATGTCCCCCGGAGATATGCAGATGTTCTGCAGAATTTAATTGTTCAAATTTAAAACTGTACTTGGGATGTCTGGGTGGCTCAGCAGTTGAGCCTCTGCCTTTAGCTCAGGGCATGATCCCGGAGTCCCGGGATCGAGTCCCACATCAGCCTCCCTGCATGCAGCCTGCTTCTCCCTCTGTCTATGCCTCTGCCTCTCTCTCTGTCTCTTATGAATAAATAAAATCTTAAAAAAACAAACAAACTGTACTAATTATATTTTATTCTTAAATGTCTAAAGTTATTGGCATGCAAATCCTATACCTGTTTTTTTAATTTAATATAATTTCTTTTCCATGGTTAAAAAAATTAATGATTTCATATTACAAAATTTAAGTACCAAGATGTCAATACAAATACATATTTACTTAAAACTCTCTAAAATTGAACCTGTTTAGAGATTTTTAATCTGCTTATCAAAAAATCAAATAGGATGGTTCTTAATATGGAAACATAACCCTTAATTTTAGTCTTTAAGTTTAAATTTATCAGATCTTATATTCAATATTTAATTTTCAGCCAATAGTTAAAAGTTACAGATGATCAGGGAGCCTGGGTGACTCAGTCGGTTGAGTGACAGCTCTTGGTTTTGGCTCCGGTCATGACCTCAGGCTCATGAGATCCAGCATCCCTTGCTTCAGGATCTGCTTCCCCTTTCCCTCTACCTCTGCCTCTCTCCCTGCTCGTGTTTCCTTGTTCTCTTTCAGAAAGAAAGAAAGAAAAGAAAAGAAAAGAAAAGAAGAGAAAAGAAAAGAAAGCCAGCCTTAAAAAAGTTATAGCTGGGATGCCTGGCTGGCTCAGCAGTTGAGTGTCTGCCTTCAGCTCAGGTCATGATCCCGGGGTCCTGGGATCGAGTCCCATATCGGGCTCCCTGCATAGAGCCTGCTTCTCCCTCTGCTTGTGTCTCTCCCTCTCTCTCTGTGTCTCTCATGAATAAATAAATAAAATCTTTTAAAAAATAAATAGAATAAAATAATTTAAAGAAAGTTATAGCTGATCTGTTTTCCTACCAAAGGTTCTCTTGTCCAGTGAGAGGAAGGAGTACTCAACTTTGAATCACTGCTCTAGCTGTATTTCAGGAAATGGCTTTAACATTTTGAAAGAGCACATACCCCAGGAAAATTATTAAGAAGTCCAGTGAGCTGCAAATTAGTCCAGATGGAATCCTTCATCTACTGCGCTTACAACAGGAGATGGTGATGGTTCAACTGAAGACCGCAGGATCCTCTGCTCAGCAGCTACATGCCTAGGGCCAATCTTGAGCAAAGGCTCCAGAGATCATAGTGCCTCTCAGTTTCTTCTCCTTTTCAGTCTCTTCTTTATTCCCCTTAAAGGTTGTTCAGTGTTCTCATATCCCACTTCTCTCTCCTTTCAGAGAATTAAGTAATTGTACAAATTCATTTGTAACAGTATTTGGCAATATATTGCCTTTCACAGAACAGTTGATCATTTTAAAAGTAGAGAGGGCACTCAGTGCACAAAAATTACCACCTGATGTTCACTTGAAAGAGTGATATCTGTTAAATCAGGACATACAAGAGGGAGGATAAAGTCAGGAGAAAGACCTTCTAGGTCTTTTCAAATCTACTCTTAAGACTCAGGATTCCAGTATTAGACCATTCAGTTGGTAAGTGAGCAGTCTACAACCATATGTGAGTATGTGAGTTAGTCAATAATGAGAAGAGAGGTATAAATGTATCCTTGGGATTGACAGGCTAGCCAACATCTAGGTAATTTAACCTAGTGGCACAGCACATCATATCTATATCTGCTCAAGAAACAGTCTTCTGAAGAGGAAGGAGGGAGAAAAAAGAAAGTCAGAGCTTATACTACAAATGTGGTTGGTGGCTAAGGCAACAGTTTGCTTAACCACAGCATCTAAAGTAGCTAGCAACCAAGACAACACTCTATACAACCGTAATATATAGAGCATATGGCCAGCAATATTAATTTAATCTAAATCTTCACTATAGATAGCATCCAAACAGCAAAAAGTGCCAGGAAAAAAAAATGTCTCTCTGCTCGGCTTCTCACTGATGGAATCTGGCTATTGTGCTGTGTGATTATTGGCCAGACACAAGCATTTGCAGGGCAGAGTAAAGTCCATCTGCCTTGGATCTAACCACTGGCACCCAGTGTACCAAATCAGCTCCACCCACATGCTGTCTTCTCCTGAATTGCCTCCTGCTAGTTTATATCTTTCAAGGCTTCCTTTCTCTGTCTCTCCCAGTGTCTTCCCTTCCATCCTAAGCAAAACTAGATGTTCCAAGGAAACACAGGATTATATATACACACACAAAAAGTGCAGTTCTAAAATAGTGTATTTTTCAGCAACTGTGTTTAGTGACAGTAAAGCAGGGTGGAGCATACACATATTGCATTTATTTGATATCATACTATTCCTAGAGGGAGTTTCATTTCTTTCTTTTTTATTTATTTTTTTCTTTTTTATGACACTTTTAATTTTTAAAATATTTTCTTTAAATTCAATTTGCCAACATATGGTATAACACCCAGTGCTCATCCCAGCATTTCTTTCTTTTTTAAAGATTTTATTTATTTGAGAGAGAGTGAGAGAGAGACAGTGGCATGGACAGGGGAGAGGCAGAGAGAGAATCTCAAGCAGAGCCCCACATGGGGCTCAATCTCACTACCCAGAGATCATGACCCAAGACAAAACCAAGAGTCAGACACCTAACTGACTGAGGCACACAGGCACCCCTCCCTGGAGGGAATTTCTACCACTCATTAGACATTAACAGGAATCTCTTCTTTGGAAAGTGTCTAACTTAACTCACCTAATTCCTACTATGTCTAAGTGAGATAGTCTGGACTTCAGTAAGATTACATTAAAATTGGGGGCGGGGGGACAAGGCAAGTACTAATATAATTATATTAGTAAAATAATATATTTATAAAATAATAAAATAATACATTTTCAGGTTTAATAATTTTAGTTTTACAATCTATTTTGTTTTATTTTCTCATTTCTCTTTCCCTGATCTTTTTTTTTTTTAAGATTTTATTTATTTATTCATGAGAGACACACAGAGAGAGAGAGAGAGAGAGAGAGAGAGAGAGGCACAGACACAGGCACAAGGAGAAGCAGGCTCCAGGCAGGGAGCCCGACGTGAGACTTGATCATGGGTCTCCAGGATCATGCCCTGAGCTGAAGGTGGTGCTAAACCGCTGAGCCACCCGTGCTGCCCTCTTTCCCTCATCTTTATTGATCTTAAGCACTCTTTTCATAAACAAAGGTCTATGCTATCCCTTTTCACTTTATCTTGTTATTATACCTTTTTGTAAGTTCTAGGCAGTTTAGGGAAATGGCCTCAGGTAAGTTTTCACTCTCCTGGGTAAAACGAGACAATTAAATTGATCATTTCTAATGTTTCTTTCACATTCAAAATTCTATGAAAGTTGTCTCCTCTCTTCTTTCTCCACAATTCAATTGCTTAGTTTTTTTCCCCCTTTTATGTCCACCATGCCCCCATATTCTACAGGATAATAAGTCTGGAAAATAGACATTTGTTAGATTCCTTTAGTTTTGTAGTCTTGTTTCAGCGCTTGAATTCTTACCAATAGACATACACATGATAGGGGGTAGACGTGTCAAGAGGCAGAACATAGCTAGGAATAGGAGTTTGTGAGAGACAAGTTTCCTATAAAGAATTAATTCACATTATACTAAAAAGAAATCTCCATGATCTATAGGAGCTTGTTTTTGATATTTTATTTGAAATTTTTAGAGAAATGATTTTGAGAGTACAAGAAAATCTTGAGTTTCTTCTACACATGGTGATAGGTTTATTACCAATAAAGAAGGTTTCCTTTAGTTTTCTTTAAAGACTGTATTTTCTTTCTTTCTTTCTTTCTTTCTTTCTTTCTTTCTTTCTTTCTTTCTTTTTTTAAGATTTTATTTATTCATGAGAGACACAGAGAGAAAGAGGCAGAGACACAGGCAGAGGGAGAAGCAGGCTCCGTGCAGGGAGTCCGACATGGGACTTGATCCCAGGACTCCAGGATCATGCCCTGGGCTGAAGGCAGGTGCTCAACTGCCAATCCCACCCAGGGATCCCCTAACGACTGTAATTTCTACACCCAATGTGGGGTTCAGACTTATGACCATGAGATCAAGAGTCATATGCTTTACCAACTGAGCCAGCCAGGTGCCCAGAAGATTTTCTTACTTCTTCTTCTTCTTTTTTTAAAGATTGAGAGAGAGACAGGGAGAGAGAGAGAGAGAGAGCACAAGCATGGGGAGAGATAAAGGGAGAGAGAGGGGGAGAAGAAGACTCCCCCCTGAATGGGGAGCCTGACTTGGGGCTCCATCCCAAGACCCCAAGATCATGACCCCAGCCAAAGTCAGAGGCTTAACTGACTAAGCCACCTAGGCACTCCCCAAAGCTTTTCTTCTAATTATATACAGCACCTCTTTCTTTCTTAGAACCAAAGAAACATTAAAAAGAAACATTAAAAAGTTGTATAGCTTATTTCCTCAAGTAAAAAAAAAATGGGAATAGTAGTATTAGATGGCCCTATGAAATTGGGATGATGATGTTTGCTATTAAAAAAGGCTTAATTTTTTTCTGAAAGCATTTTATGCATGATACCTTGTAAAGATACATAATGTTATGACTGTTAAAAATGCTATTTAGATAGAATATTTGTTAAGTGAAACTTGACCTGTGACACACAAATCATTAATACAATAGGAATGCGCTTACCCAAGTTTTTCAGTGAGTGAACATGTATGCAGGCCCTGATCATGTTAGGGAAGAATATAATGTCTAAGGCAATAGAAATGAGATGAAACAGGGAGGAAAACAGCACTAGGGGAAATGTTTAGGGTTAGCAGAGACTTTTTGCCTTCAGCTATAAGGCCAACATTAGAGAAAATACAAGCCACAATATTCAGGAGTAAACAGTAAAAAACCAGATTACCACACCAAACTTTTATATGTATGTAAGACTTTTTACATGACGTTAGAAAGCTTAATACTGAAAATACACAGGAGAATTCCAAAAACAAGTTTGAGTGTATCATATAAGTGAAGCCATATGCTTAAGTAAAAAGATATAGAAATAATTATTATAGACAAATAAAAAGTCAACATATTCCAAAAAAAAAAAAAAAAAGTCAACATATTCTCTAGAAGATGTGAACCAACCAAGAGCATGAGTTTGCCTAGAGAAGTGACTCCTCTCAAGGATATGCTGTATGCGAACCAAGCCGCCAGGTGCAATTGAGAGCTATAGACACTAAGGCTTTCTGGAGCTGTGATGTTCATAGGTGTTCTGCTATGATGCCTAGTACAGCTAAACCCTTATATTATAGGGTACTCTTACTTCACAACATTGAAAATGACCTAAAAGAAGGGGATGGTGGGAGAAGGCGAACTGGGGAAAGCCATGGTCAATGCAATGATAGACTTTGTCTAGTCCTACAAGTATTTTATATTTTAAAGACCAAAGAGAAAATTTGGGAACAATAAACACAGGTAAATGCAAATCTTTATTTTTTCTAAGCTCAAGTCACTTCTTACAAGTGGCTTGTATTATTAAAAATATCACAGTGATCTATCTTATGTCTAATATAGTGTAAATAGGAATCAAATGTAAAATGACTTTCAGTTTCAAGCAATAGTACATTGTGTAACTTGAGACAAATTATCTTTTATAGGGAATTCTTCTTAAAAACTAACTACATAACTGTATTTCTTCAAAGGGAAATAAATCACAATGAGGAAAGTGCTTTTAATTATTCAAACTAAAATTTCCATCTGTTATCTTTTACCGAACTCTGAAAGTAACTTTTGTATGACAAATCCTAAATCAAAGAGAAGCAAACTTAGTTATAAGATTTGACCTTTTTATGTCTTTCATACTTAATTTCAACCAAGTCTATTTTGAATCTTGAAAAACAACTGGATTTTGTTTTCTTCTCTCTGCTCCATTTTGGAGCAAACTCCACTCTGAGTTTGAGTCAAAGCTACAGTGTATACGTCCTTTATAAGCTGTAATACATATTAGGTATTATTATTATGTCCATAAAAGTCAACTCTGAAAACACTCGTTTGTTTGAACACATTCTGTTAGTTCACTAATACTATGAATTGACCATTATTAGTGATGTTAAAAATGTTAGGTATCTTGAGGTGCCAGCCTGGCTCAGTTGGTAGAGTGTGTGACTCTGGATCCTGGGGTTGTGAATTTGAGTCCCATATTGAGTATAAAGTTTATTTAAAAACAAAATCTTTTTAAAAAATGTTAAGTATCTTAGAAATAGTGAAGAAATTAAAAGGACATCTGTGAAAATGTAAGGCATTTTTACCTGTCATATCTGGTACTATGAGAGCTGTTTTCTTTCAGTCAGGTATTAGTATTAGCCTAAAGATTGCATTATATTTTTTCTAATAATCACTTTTAAAAGACAATTTTAAAATTGTTATGTTGTAATGGAATTATTGTACTTTTAAGTGCACATTATGCTTGTGTTGTATCATTTTTGAAAGTAAAATATATAACAAGGACATACAGTGTTTCCATAGAAACAATGTAGAAATAACCAACTTTTTAAAGAGGCCAACACAATTTGAAGGACCGATTCATTAAAATAACTTTAGAAGTATGTCATTTATAAATGGAATAGTGTAGATTATTACATAAACTTGTTAGGTAGTAAATTGCAAAGACAAATTTGCTATCAGTTCTCTTTTAAATACTTAAGGTTTTCTTTCTTTTTCTTTTTTCTTTTTTGTTTTTCACCTTAATCACCCATCAATCTTAAACTGAACTAATGGATGAAGGAAACATATTTGGGACATATCAGAAGGAAAACTTAATATAGATATGAAGGAAAGTTTACACAGTATTCAAGATTCCTAGTTCCTTAATTAGAAGTATAGAAGAGGCTCTAATTTTAAGTTCCAAGCATCACCAGGATCTCAATTAAGGAGTTTATGTCTTTTTCTTCCTTTTATGAAATGACATTCAACATCTATTGGAAGAAAGAGAGATGACTAATTTTTACCTACTTTACTGATACTCATTCTACCTTAAATTAAGAGTTCTCAAACTTTCTTGGTTCATGACACCCTTAATGTCTCAGTAATTTTTTTAACAGCCCTCCTAGGCAGAAAAAATATATATATCTAAGAGTTTTACTTATTAAGTAGTTAAGTCCAAAGAAATTAGTAATAACCAGTATGGTATATGATGAATGTTACTGTGTTTCCATCAAAAATGTACATTCTGTTGTGTCTTTTGTTGAGTCTGCTTCAGTATTCTGGGGCACATTGGTATAGTTTGAAAAATATGGGCCTACATCAGGGCTACTATAAGATAGTAGCTGGAAACCATATAAAACATTCTAAAAATACTAAAGAGTAAAAACCCAGCTCCAATATGCTTGAAAATCCAGATGAATCAGGTGAAATCATTAAAAAAAGTGAATTTTAAAAATCTGTCCTAGCTAGAAAAAAGAGACACACAGAATATCTTTTAAGTTATATGCTATTCACACACACACATACACACACACACACACACACACACACACACACGTATGACTTAAGATGACATCCAGGGAAGAGAAATAAAAATAAATAAGCATCTAAATAATCATGAAACATACAAAAAATTAATTAGGTTATATAAATATAAAGTAAAAAGTAATGATAAAATTTTAAGTGGTCAATAACAATTGATCAGAAACATTCCTGAATAACCCCATAGTACATAGATTAAAAATATGTACTTTTATCTTCAAATAAAATCAAAATTGAATTGCCTCTAAAAATAAACCTGTCTTCTTCCTTCTCCTCTTCAATAAAAGTATAGTTTTAGCTCATCTTTTTCTTCCTGGGCTGCCAAGCAATGTTCAACAAAGAGATGCCAATGTTTGTCAGCAGAAATCTGACAAAAATGAGTTTTTTGGTATACAACTTTTGTAATTCTACACAAAGAGAAAGAAAGAAACCCTAAAGAAAAAAAATACTTGGAAAAAATAATCAGAAGTGTCAATAGAGCCAATTGCAGGTCAAAGACTTAGAGCATACATTTAAAAAGAATACCTGTAAAATATTTATGTATGTCTGACTTTCCTTTGCGTCAGAAATAAAGCATTCTTAAGACTTTCTTTTTAACAGAACAGGTGCAAACTTGAGTGCAACAGTATAGTAACTCTCAGTTAATTGGCTTTGAAAACTTTCCCTTAAAGCCTAAGAGCAGCATCAAATAAAAGGAGAAGTGAAGGGAGGTCTTTGGGTAGAAACAGAATGGTTTAAATGGTGGGAGATGAGAGCATATCCAGAAAGGTAGGGAAGGAAGTTATCATGAATACTGCTACATTTTGCAAAGATTCATTCCCTAATGAAACAAAATTTCCTAAAACAATAGATGACTTTCTCTAGAACCATGTCACAAAGAGAAAAAAAGTTAAAAGTTTTCACAAATGTTGAGTTAAAACAGGAGCCATATGACTCTGACTTGAGAGTTTAAATTAAAGTTGGTTGAGTATATAACCATTTATATTCATTGTAACTTGTACATAGTACCACAGAAATCTGAAATTAGAGGGAGAACTTTGGAAAACCTGCTTAGCACAATTTCACTAGATCTTAATCAAAAGATTGAGAAACAGTAACTAACACAGTTTCAGTCAGTTTTAAGAGCACTGATTAGATGCTTATAAATGATCCATCAGGTAAAGAGAGTGTGTAAATAAACTGAAAAAGCTTTCTGAAGGCATGTCCAAGGCTGACGGCCACACTAAACAAAATTATAAAATTAATTGTCATTCTGCTACATTTTTCATTTCTTCCGCTGATGTCCTGTTCTACTTTCCCATCTCAAATACTTATAAATAAATCTCATTAATCTTTGCATTTAACTAGTAGCTAATTAATAACAGAAATGTGAGTTAAAGCTACCAGTGGCATTTGTATCTGAATGTAAATTATTTGAATACTAAATAAACTTTCCATCAGCCTCAATGGCAGGACTTCTCTACATTGGCTGCATATTAGAATTACCTAAAGAGTTTTTAAAAATCTGATACCCAAGCCACACTCCTCACAATTTTAATCACAAATTCTGGGGGATGGGCCCAATCATCAGAATTTTTCAAAGTTCTCCAGGTGATTCCAATGTTAAGATAACCAAAGTTAAGAACCACTAGGTTTAGGTAAAGCATTTGAAAAAGTAAAATTTCAAATTAGTGCAGGTGATTTTTTTTTTTTTTTTAGTGGGTATATATCATGCTGCTCTATGGAAGTTGCCACCTGGAGGAAAAACTGTCCAAGGTAAAGGACAATCTTTATTAAAACAATGCTACATTTATAAAAATCACTAGATATTCAATTTCTAAGTCTTAATTTCGGGGACACCTGGGTGGCTCAGCGGTTGAACATTTGCCTTCAGCTCAGGGAGTGACCCCGGGGTCCCGGGATCAAGTGCTGCATTGGGCTCCCTGCATGGAGCCTGCTTCTCCCTCTGCCTGTGTCTCTGCCTCTCTCATGAATAAATAAATAAAATCTTAAAAAAAAAAAAAAAGCCTTAATTTCGGCAAGTTACTTCACTTGGGTTTTATCTACAAAATAGTAATGATAATAGCTCATGGTACTGTTGCTGATAATTAAATGTAAAAGGGTACCAGAAAATGTGTTATAAACTATAACATCATGTTTATTATTACATAGCTGAGCAGTAGAGCCATTTATCATTAAAAAGACTAGCTGTAGGGATCCCTGGGTGGCGCAGCGGTTTGGCGCCTGCCTTTGGCCCAGGGCGCGATCCTGGAGACCCGGAATCGAATCCCACATCGGGCCCCCTGTGCATGGAGCCTGCTTCTCCCTCTGCCTATGTCTCTGCCTCTCTCTATTTCTCTCTCTGACTATCATAAATAAATAAAAATATAAAAAAAATAAAAGCATTAAAAAAAAAAGACTAGCTGTAATGTAGATTATAACTGCAATATGGATTACTACCTAAATGATTTGCCACTTTGTTTTAATAGGCATTTACTTTATGAAATCTAAGTGTCTAGCCCAATGTTTTTCCAAGTATGGTTCCTGAACCAGTAGCACAGCATCACCTGGACATTTTTTAGAAGTGCAGATTCTTGGGGTCTATCCCAGACCTCCTGAATCCAAAATTGGAGGCAGATCTTAGCAATATTATCTGAATAAGACATCCAGGTAATTCTGATGTAAAGTCTGAGGACTAAACATCCAGCCAAAGTGAGTAAAAAGTGAGTATGACTAATATCAAAGGAAAAATACACAATATTTGTTATTTGAAACTTTAAAAGTTGCAGTGCAAAGACACAGGGTAATACTACTTAAAAAAAAGCTTTGTATTAAAAATAATATAATTCTCTTTACCCAGCCAAGCTTTATCAATTAACACATTAATCATGAACACAATGGTAGCATATAAACTTGGGAATCAAATAAATCAGAGTATAAAACACTCTGGATAAGGAATAAAGAAACAAAACTCTAGTCGGAGTTAACAATGATTCAGAAAATAGTTAAGTTTTAATTCACTGGGCCTGAGTGTCTCTCAGAGGAAGAATCACAACTGTATCTTAAAAATCACATTTATCCTGAAGACAACACCCCACAGCATCTCAATGTTCTTATTCAGGCTAAGGAAGTGTTTCATCACTTACTCAGAGAAAAGACCATAACTTAGACTGAATCACCAGCAATATTTCCTGGAGCATGCAATTTGTCATTGGGTCTGCTAAGCAACAGAAAAACAATCTCAAAATTTCTTATCTTAAAAGATATCATAAGAGAAAGCTATCAACATTGCTCCCAGACTCAAAGTTTGTTATTTGCCACTAATAAAACATATGCAGGACAGTAAGAGGTGAGTTCACTGAAGAGTCTTGTGAGATTGCAATGCAAAGTTTTTTGAGATCTTTCTTGTTTTCTCTTTTTCCTTTTTAAAAATTTTTGGTGTTTTCAAGACACCTAGTACCACCCTACAAAGATGACAGTGAAATATCCCAATTAAGAACTGACTTTATCCCAGGATGCCTGGGTGGCTCAGTGATTGATCGTCATCTGCCTTTGGTTCAGGGTGTGATCTCAGGGTCCTGGGATGGTGTCTCACATCAAGCTCCCCTCGAGGAGCCTCCTTCTCCCTCTGCTTATGTTTCTGCCTCTCTCTGTGTGTCTCTTATTAACAAATATGTAACACCTTTCAAAAAAAAAAAAAAAAGAACTTACTTTATCCCAATTTAAAAAAAACTGCCCCATCTCCTAAGAAAATGCACAATTCTAAACTCTTATTTCCTATACTGGAAAAAACAAGCACAAATAAATGTCAAAATAATTAATTCCTTTTCCTCATCTGTAAATATTTATTTAGTATCTAGCATATTCCAGATACAGTTCGAGGTGCAAAGTGAGTCTAGAGAGATGCACAGACTTCAGTGAGGAGGGCATAGGTTCTATGTGTCCAGGTTTCAGTTTCTCTGTCAACCAAACCACTAGTACTCAAACTTGAGTAAGCATCACAATCACCTGGAGAGCTATATAAAACAGAATGTTGAAGTCTATCCAGAGTTTCTTTCAGTAGGTCTGAGATGGGGCCCCCAAAGTAGCATTTTTACTAAATTCTCAGGTGATGTTGATGCAGCCAGTCTATTGGCCACACTTTGAGAACTGCTTACCAAGCAAGACAAATAGCAGCTCTTCACACTATCCCTGCCAACTTCCAAGCACTGTACATCTCTCTTCCAAAGAAGGCAATGGCCTCATGACTGCCTCATGCCTGCTGTCATAATCACGTACAACTGAGCAGAATTCTAGTTTCTAGAACCACCTCAAATATCTGGGATCGCTAGCTCCAGAACAGAGAAAAAAAGTACAAATAACAGAAAATTCTCTTTCCAGAGGCTTTTTTCCCTCCTTGTTTTTCTTTTTGTTTTACCCTCTACCACAAGAGATCATTTTTGTATTATGATTTCCCAATTTGAGCATTATGGAAAAGAATAACACTCCTTTAAGTTTTTCATGTATCTTTAATACAATCACAGCTTTTCTTCTAAATTCAGTTCTCATGGCCTAACAACCACCCTATTTGTTGGACTATCTCCTTTTTGAACAAAAGAATCATAGGGTTAGGAGGAACATTGAGAATTCACTTAATCCCTCCTTGGCCTCAGACAAGACTGTGTCTAAACCATCCCCAAATATAGCAATTTTCAGTACAAAGAAGAACAGGCACTAAGAATTTCTCATTCAACATTCTGTCACAGACTTGAAGATACTAATATACTTTCCTTCAGCCCTCTCTTCTCCAAGCTAATCATCTTCAACATTTAGACTTCCCTCATTAGATTTCCTAAACTTTATTTTGACTCTTCCTTAATAACTTTATCCCACCTTATGCTTCAGGGCCTGAATTATGTATGTACTGTTATCATGAAGACTTCTTTATTGGTATGTGAAAGGGATAAGCTAATTTATAGCTTGAATAAAAATGAATTTTTGGGAACAAAGAAAGATATATGAATAA
Organism: Canis aureus; assembly: GCF_053574225.1. Lineage (NCBI taxonomy): Eukaryota > Metazoa > Chordata > Mammalia > Carnivora > Canidae > Canis > Canis aureus. Next base: position 51,779,720 of record NC_135615.1, read on the forward strand.
ATGCCACTAAGATATAATACAATGGCATTCACTTGAATAATTAATTTCAAATATCCTTTATTTTATTAAAATACATAGTAATGCCTTATAGTTTTAAAAACTTTATGTCACAAATCACTAGCCATTTTACATATAAAACGGATGGGAATTAGAGATCTTTCAATATATGCCTCAAATTATATAAAACCATGTTTCATGACACCTCACACAGAAGATATTATTATTATTATTAATTTGCTTTTTTGATGTTTTATATAGTGTTTACTACTAAAGTTGGAGTTGTAGCTTATCAATGATTTATTTCTGTATGAGTCTAAAAATACTGAATATATTATATAATAATCATTTCTGTAAAAATAATTCCTCCAATACAAGCCTCAAGAATCAGAGGTGTTTAGAAATTCAGTGAGTACAGGACAAGATAGGGTAAAGGCCATGTCAGATCATATGTTTCTGAGCAGTTTAGAAGGGGAAAATAGGTAATACATTAGAAATGGGATAAAATGGGATGATATGCTTTATTTCTATTTCTCCCATTCTAAATATCACTATTCAAAATCACTCTTTGCTTTTGGAATGGTGAGGTACTCTAGCCCATCCTAGGCCTGAGGGACAGGGTTGTTTCCTCGCCTATTGGGACCAAGGTGTACGGTGGAGGCGATGCATTTAGTCTCCAGAGAGAAGGAAGATGCTGCTTGCACAGCACTTCTACTCACCAGTCCATGCAGCAGCAAGGGTGTTGGCTTTGAAGGAAGCCAACTGTCCTGCTCTCCCAGCCAGAGGTAAAGAATTGCATTGGTGGCCACTAGAGGGAGGAGGATTAGGAATAGAGTAAATTGTGGGGAAAAGGCACCCATGAAAAACGCACATGGGACAACCAACACATCACCAACCACCGCCTAGCAGCTACCTTTCTGAGGGACTATAATGGGTTCAGCATACACCATTAACCCAGAGACCCAGACACCAGGAATTATTGTAGTATCCCAGCATATAGCCCCTTAACTGTGATGGCTGAAGAAGGGAGTTTGAATAGGTTTGTGGGAAACACACAAGCGCACAAACACAAACACGCAAGCACACAGACATACATTCTCATCCCCCATTACAAGAAGTTGCATCTGTGCCGTCTGATTCTTGCTCATTTTCTTATTTAAAACTCTTGATGTTCTTTACCAAGAATGTGTTCACGAAAAGCAAACAGCCCACCTTCAAGATAGTCTTGGAAGAAGCACCAGCAGAGACACTCATTGTGCCAAGATGTATTTTACCAACAAATCTGTACAAATTACATGAGGTTAAAAACAAACGGAATATAATATAATTAAAGCAAAGTTTCTTTTGCTAAATTACAGCTTGAAGCAAACCTGCAAGAAATGTTTCCAATTAGCTTCTTTAGCAAACACAAAGCATAGCTCAGAGTATGTTTTGCTTTCCATCCTGCCCTCTGGGTGGGCTGCCTAGTGGGTGTCTTACCTCCAGCACAAGTAGCTGAGCATTCTGACCAAGGCTGATGATTCCATGTAAACCCAACTTCATTGTCTCCACTGCCGGTCCGAGTGATGGGAACATTGAATTTATACCTAATTCCCAAATTCTGTTCCTGAAGCAGAACCTGCCATTGAAAACAACTGGTGAAGATAATTAAAATACAATGAGGCTTCATTCAGATATTTATTATTTCTTTTGAAGAAGAAAATGTCATAAAGTAAGTCTTATAAGAAATTTAAGGGAACATTTAGAACACATGCATTTATACTGAATTTTCTCCTTCCATTTTCATGGGTAATTTAGAGCCATTTCTCTCATCTGCCTTGTTTAGTTATAAAAATATTATTCAAGCAGGCATTGAAAAGATTGGTCAAAAGGAAGGAGCAATATGGCCTTAACCTTACACATATCTGATACCCTTGGCTAAGCCATTTTACCTTTATTAACCTTAATTTCACTACCTGTAAAACAGAGATAATAAAGGCTGCTCCTTTGTACCTCACAGGGCAGATTACAAAAACGGGAGAAATTAAGTGGTAAAGACACATTTACCATGACAATGAGATTTTCTGAGGTGGGACCTAGAGCTTCCAAAGATTCTGGCTCATCAGTTGGTCTCTTGTAGTGAAAAGCTGTCCCAGCAACATCAAACTTCCGAGGCCAGTCAATAGTCCAGGCACCATTAATATAGTAATCATCCCCTTCAGATTTCAAAGCTAAAAAAAACAAAAAAAAAAAAAACAAAAAAACAAAGGCAAAAAAACAATACAGTCTACCTAAAAATGTGAACTTCATTTACCACAATGTCACTTATTAACTGCACTGGAGTGTACAATGAATATCCATGCCATTTCCATTTAGAGATAGGATTCTTGACTATTTTCATAAGTACAAATTAACATAGTAATTTTCCATGTGCATGTCAAGAAGATATTAAGTGTTTATAATGATATTAATAAACAGAAATGAAAGTTTTACCTGGAGAAATAAACATATTCCCTACAAAGGGAAATTATAACAAAAGCAATAATTGGGGATGAGAGTGTGAGTAGGGAGCAGACTTTCTTGTCTTAAAACTTAAAACGATAATTAAACTAATATGAGGTGAAGTTAACTTGTGGTACTGGCACACGGACAGACAGAACAATGGGGCCAAACAGTTAAGAAATAAACCCAGAGCACTGGGTGACACAGTCGGTTAAGCATCTGACCCTCGATTTCAGCTCAGGTCACGATCTCAGGGTCCTGACATCAAACCCTGAGTCAGGATCCACACTCACCAGAGCCTGCTTGAGATTCTCTTTCTCCCTCTCCCTCTGCTCCTCCCCCTGTGCTCAAAATAAATAAATTAAAAAAAAATTTTAAATGGTTAAATTCTGTTATATGAATTTTACCTCAACAAAAAGTTAAAAGAAGAAAGAATAAATGTCAGATGGGTAAATATTTAAATGTAAACATAATTAAATAATAAAATGCTAGAAAGAAAATATGGGAGAACTTTCTTTTTTCTTAAAGATTTTATTTATTCATGAGAGACACAGAGAGAGAGGCAGAGACACAGGCAGATGGAGAAGCAGGCACCCCTGCAAGGAGCCCAATGCGGGACTTGATCCTGGACCCCGGGATCACACCCTGAGCCAAAGGCAGACACTCAACTGCTGTGCCACCTAAGTGTCCCAATATGGGAGAACTTAAAGAAAAAATATTGGGGTATGAAAAGCTTTTCTAAGCATGACAAAAACAACAAAACAACAATAACAAAAAACCTCTCCGAAACTATAAAGAATGAGTTCAATAAATATGTATGCATAATTTTTTAAACCTCTAGAGGAAAATAATGAATTAAAAAGTTTTAAAAATATGTGATAGGAAAAAGGGTTATTAAAAGGGTTATTAATACTACTATACATAAATTCCTATAAATAAATAAGATGATAATTTTGATAACAATGATCATGATTTGACAATGACAAAAATGTCAGCATAACTTTTTGTTAGCATGGTAGCTTCTTCAAAACCTTTATCAGCCCAGCCATGCCTGGGTGGCTCAGTTGGTTAAGCATCTGACTCTTGATTTCAGCTCAGGTCATGATCTCAGGGTTGTGAGATCAAGCTTCATGTCAGGCTCCATGCTCAACAGAGACTGTTTCTCTCTCTCTCTCTCTCCCTACCTCTCCCTCTCCCCTCCCCCCTCAACATATGCACTCTCTCTCTCTTAAGTAAATAAATTTTTAAAAATCTTAAAACACACACACAAAAAAAACTTTTATCAGGCCAGATGAATAAGCAGCCCAAAAGGACTAAAGAGGTCATGACACATGGAGTCTGACTCACTGGACCTCTACCACTTGTCCTTAATATTATAGACCATTTCCATTCCCTCAAGTCTATCTGCCTGGCAAATTACTTGTACTTTCTTGACTCCAGATATGTTGTGAAAATTCACTTATCTTTCAGGAGCATGTCAACCAATTTTAAGAATTATTTAATTTGTTAATTAAATTTTTCTTATAGCTTAAAGTTTTTATTTTCAACTCTCCCAGTAGTTTTGTCTCATTTAACACATCAAAATTACTTTAGCTATATAAGGACATCAGACTGTATAATATAAAATAGTAAAAACAAAAGTAAAAATCACCTTTTTCACACCCACTGCCAGCAGCTTTGAATTCTCCTTCAATTTTAGCTCTCACTTCCCATTCTCTCAACTACTTCATGAATGGATCCTAACTCTCTTTTGCCATTACTAGTAAGTTCAGAAAAACACAAAGTATTTTAAAAAGACTGAATAAGGGAGGAAGATGTGGCTTTATGGACAGAGCATTATTAAAGGCAAAAAAATCTGATGTTAGAAATCCTATTTTTTAGTCTTGTTAATATGGAAAACAATCCAAAATTATGGCATAAAAATAAAGAGGTTTTAAAAAATATTTATTCATTTGAGAGAGAGAGAGAATGGGGGGCAGAGGGAGAGAGCCCCCAAGCAGATTCTCCACTCAGCACGGAGTCCCACAAGGGGATAAATTCTATGACCCATATGATCATAACCTGAGCTGAAACCAAGAGTTGGAATGCCCAACTGATTGAGCCACCCAGGTGCCCCAATTAAGAGGTTTTCTTAAAATAAAGTAAGAGCTTGATAATACTAGTGTTCTATTTAAAGAAGCATTCTAGATGTAGTCTTATTTTAAAAAAGATTTAAGTCAAGGGGATATTTGCAAGAGAATAAGAACTCATCCAAGTCTTGCTAGGAGTATCTGAAGAGTCTAAATCTGTCTTAAAGGATCAAACATCAAATAAATAGAATTTCCACTTCTCTCATGTTAAGATAACTGGTACTTGACTTGCCCTCCAACTATAAACAACTGCAAAACTAAAAAACATGAATCAGCTGTTCTTAGACATTGCCCAGAACTGTGATACCTGGAAGAAGACAAATAAGGTGAGTGGTAGAGGCACTTTCTGTCAGTGTAAAATGGAAGAACCCAAGCAAACCCTGCCTGTCACACTGAGTTAAAAATGAGAGATCAGAAATTGAGAAGGCCAAGGGATGGAATTTGTAGGGCCAGATGTCTAGAGTAAAAAGAAGGAATCTGTTGCTGAATAGCAATCTATGTATGCATAGAATAAAATTCCATAAAGCAAGGCAAAAACAAAAACACACACATACACAAAAACAAAAAACAAAACAATAACAAAAACCAAAACCCTACCAGAGAACTATAAGCTGACAAATGTCCAGAGCAAGAATTCAGAGTTTCAATCACTAGGGCATTCAGTAGACATCCAAGGAGAATCATGTCTTTTAAAAATTAGAGTTGAGCAGGCTCAAGAATAAAGGCTAGTCTGCACTTACCAAACAAAGCTCAAAAACAAGTCTTAAAAGATCAAGCTCATCTATAGATTACTTAACATTCTTTAAAGGAAGAAAACAAAATCCAGACTCTCAAAAAAAGAAAAATTCACAATGTACAACATCCAATAAAAAATTACTACAACTGGAAAGAAACAGGAAAAGCTGACCCAAATCAAGAAAAAAGCCAAGTAAAAGAAATAGATCCCAAAATGACAGAAATTATGGAATTGTCAAAAAATAACTTTCAAACAGCTATTATAATATATGCCAGGATTTTAAGGGAAAACAAATATAGTGACAAGAAATTAGAAGATGGAAGTTCAGAACTATACAAAGAAAGAAAATTGCCAAATATAATAAAGAAGTAGGCAAACAGAAAATAATTTTTCTTATTTTTAAATTTTTAAAAAAGATAATTGGCTCTTTAAAACTAAAACAATAACAATGTATTATGCAGCTTATAACATACAGAGAAATAAAATGTATTTAAAAAATAAGACAATGGGTAGAAGAAGAAAATGGAAATAATCTGTTGTGAGGGCATAGTCTTTTTTTTTTTTTAAGATTTTATTTATTCATGAGAGACACAGGGAGAGAGAGGGTGAGAGAGAGGCAAAGATACAGGCAGAGGGAGAAGCAGGCTCTATGCAGGGAGCCCAACGTGGGACCCGATCCCAGGTCTCCAGGATCAGGCCCTTGGGCTGAAGGCAGCGCTAAACCGCTGAGCCACCCGGGCTGCCCAAGGGTGTAGTCTTATATAAAAAGAGTGTAATATTATTTAAAGGTGTATTCTGATAAATTAAAGATGAATTTTGTAAATGCTAGCACAACCACTAAATAAAACAAAGTATAACAAATAAACCATTAATACAGATCAAATGGAATACTATAAAACATTTGATAAATCTAAAAGACAGAAAAGAAAGATAAAAGGGAAAAAAACATGTAAAGCAATTAGAAAAATAGCAAGATGGTAGACTTAAGTTGAATGATATTGATTATTACATTAAATATAAATGATCTAGACAAGGGGTTGTCATACTATGGCCCACTAACTTTTTTTCTAAATAAAGCTTTATTAGAATACACTCATTCATTGATGCATTACCTATGTTGGCTTTCACACTACAATAGCAGAAGTGAATACTTGAGACAGACAGACTGCATGTCTTGTAAAGCTGAAAATATTTACTATGTGGCCCTTTACAGAGAGTTGGTCAACCACCCCATACCTCATCTGGTGATTGCAATTTAAAAAGCAAAGATTGTTAGACTCAATAAAAAATCTAAATCAATCATATGTGGCTGACAAGAAACATTTTAAATTCAGAAATGCATACATGTGAAAACCGTATGGATGAAAAAAGATTTGCCATGCAAACACTAATCTGGGAGAAATCTGGGTGGCTAGATTACTACCAGACAAAATAGACTTTGGGTCAAATATTAATATCAGGGATAAAAAGGAACATTTGATAATAATAAAATGCTAAATATATCAAGAAGATATAACAATTTTTAAAAATTATTATTATTTTTTAAGGATTTTATTTATTTATTCATGAGAGACAGAGAGAGAGAGAGAGAGAGAGGCAGAGACACAGACATAGGGAGAAGCAGGCTCCATGCGGGGAGCTTGACATGGGACTCGATCCCAGGACTCCAGCATCATGCCCTGGGCCAAAGGCAGGCACTAAACTGCTGAGCCACCCAGGGATTCCCTAAATTATTTTTTTAGAGTTAGTATACAGAGGAAGAAGGGCAGAGGGAATGGGAGAGAGAGAATCTTAAGCAGGCTTCATGCCCCATACAGAGCCCAACTCGAGGCTCTATCATTACCTTGAGATCATGATCTAAGCCAAAATCAAGAAAGAGTCAGGTGCTCAACCAACTGAGCCACCCAGGTACTTCAAGAATATATAACAATCTTAAATGTCATCACACTTAATAACAAAGTTACAGAATAAATGAAGCAAAACCTTACAAATTAATGGGAGAAACAAGCAAATTCACAATTCTAGTTGGAGATTTATTATTTTTTAAAAATATTTTATTTATTTATTCATGAGAAGACACAGCAAGAGAGAGGCAGAGACACAGGCAGAGAGAGGGAGAAGCAGGCTTCATGCAGGAAGCCCAACATGGGACTTGATCCTGGGTTTCCAGGATCATGACCTAGACTGAAGCTGGCGTTAAACCGCTGAGCCACCCGGGCTGCCCCTCTAGTTGGAGATTTCAACATGATTCTATAATTGCTTAAACAAGAAGGCAGAAAATAACAATATAGAAGACTTCAACACAACTATTGTCTGCTTTAAACTAATTGACATTTAGGGAATGCTAAACACCATAACATTAGAATACACATTTTTCTCAAGTACACATGGAACATTTACTAAGATAGATCATATGCTGGGCCATAAAACAAACCCTAGTAAAAGAATGAAAATCATACAAAGTATGTCATCTCTTCATAAGTGAATTAATTTTTTTAAAGATTTTGTTTATTTATTCATGAGAGACACAGAGAGAGAGAAGCAGAGACACAGGCAGAGGGAGAAGCAGGCTCCCCACAGGGAGCCAGATGTGGGACTCGATCCTGGGACTCCAGGATCATACCCTGGGCCGAAGGCAGGTGCTCAACCACTGAGCCACCCAGGCATCCCTTTATAAGTGAATTAAAGTAGAAATCAGTTTAAAAAGATCTGGGAAATTCCCAAATACTCAAAAACTAAATAATACCTTCTAAGCCTTGAGTCACAATGTAAATAAGAAGATATTTTAAACTGATAAAAAATATACAATGTATTAAAATATATGGGATGAAGTTAAAGCAGTACTTAGCAGGAAATTTATAATGCAAAATGCTTATTTTAAAGTAGACAAATATTCTTTAAATCAATCTATATTGAGAAGCTAAAAATGACAAACACAAAGGGAGTAGAAAAAAAGTGAAACAGAGAACAGTGGGAATCAATGTAATGAAAAATGGAGAAATAACAGAAAAAAAATCATTTAAACCAACAGCTTTTTCTTTGAAAAGATCAATAAAATTAACAAATGCCTCACTAGCATGATCAAGAAAAGGAAAGAAGGATAAAAATCATATGATCTCAATAGATACAGAAAAGGCATTTGACAAAATTCAACACTCATTAATAATAAAAACTCTCAATAAAGTAGGTTTAGAGGGAACATACCTTAACAATTTAATAAAGGCCATACATGAAAAACCAACAGCTAACATTATACTCAATGATAAAAAACTGAGAGTTTTTCCTATAATATCAGGAGCCAAACAATGATGTCCAGTCTCACCACTTTTATTCAATAGTACTAGAAATCCTAGCCACAGTGATCAGATAAGAAAAAAGAAATAAGAGGCATCCAAATTGGTAAGGAAAAAGTTAAAGTGTCATTATTTGCAGATGACATGATGCTACTATACATATAAAACCCTAAAGACTCCATCAAAAAACTATCAGAAGTATAAAGGAATTTAGTAAAGTTGCAGAAAACAATTAATGCCTAGAAATTGGTAGTATTTCTATAACAGTAATAACAAAGTAGCGGAAAGAGAAATTAAGAAAACAATGCTATTTACCACTGCATCAAAAAGAATAAAATATCCATGAATAATCTTAATTAAGGAGGTAAAAGACATGTACTCTAAAAAGTATAAAATATTGATGAAAGAAACTGAAAATGATACAAATGGAAAGATACTCCATTCTCACAAATTGGAAGAATCACAGGACATGAGGTCAATACAAAAAGAAATCAATTATTGTTATATAAGAACAAATCATTCAAAAGTAAAATTAAAATATCAATACCATTTATAATAATATAAAAAAGCATGAAATAATTAGTGGTAGATTTAAGAAAAAATAAGTGGAAGACCTGTACGTCAAAAAAAAAAAAAAAAAAACCAGTGGTAAACAATATAAAGACTTAAATACATATATAGGTAAATCTTTTCACGTACTAGAATATAATATCTTTAAGATATCAATTCTCCCAAGCTGATGGTACACAATTCCATGTGATCTCTTTTTCTAGAAATTGTCAAGTTGATTTTAAACTGTGTAGACAAATGTAAAAGACCTAGATACACAAAAATTATTTTGAGAAAGAACAAATTTGAGAACCTAATGCTTCCTATTTTGGAATTCTACTAGAAAACTCTATTAATTCAGTGTAGTTCTGATATAAGGATAGCACCCACATACATATCAATGGGAGGGAGCAGAAATAGATCCCCAGGGGAAGAGAGAGAGAGAGGAAAAGAATCTCAAGTAGACTATATGCTGAGCGTGGAGCCGGTCACAGAGCTGTATCTCATGATCCTCAGATCATGACCTGAGCCAAAACAAAGTTTCAAATGCTGACTGAGCCACCCAGGTACCCTCGAAAACTATAAATTTTTTAAGAAACATTGAAGACAATATTTGCAATCTTGGGGTGGGCAAAATTTCAAAGGTAGGACACAAAAGTATAAAGCATAAACAAATTAATTAATTAGATTTCATGAAAATTAAAGGACCCATTAAGAATAGGCATAAACAAGCCACTGACTGGAAAATATATTCATAAAATGTATATTTAAACAAAGACTTGTAATTAGAATATACAAAGAATTCATAATTTGACTGAAAGAAAAAAAAGTAAAGTAGGCAAAATATTTGTTGAGACACTTCACAAAGAAGACACCTATAAGGGTAAAATTTAAAAGCTCAACAATATTGACAAGAATATGGAGAAACCAAACTCTTCTACAGTACTTATGGGATTATAAATGATAACAACCACATTGGAAAACAAGTTAGTAATTTCTTATAAAGTTAAACATGTACCCAGCAATTTTGCTCCTTAGTTTTTATCCAGAAGAAATGAAAATACATGTCTACATCATGTTTCTCTATAAATATTCAAAGAAGCTATATTCATAAGAGTCAAACACTGGAAATGCCCCAAGCATCCATCAAGTGAGTGGATAAACAAATTATGGTATGTCCTCACAATGGAATAATACTTGGCAATATAAAGAAATAAACTTCAGATATATTCAACTTATCACTCAAAAATGTGGATGAATCTCAAAAACATCCTAGGTGGAAAAAAAACAGACATAAGAGTAAAGACTTTATGATCCCATTCGTGTAAAATTCCAGAACAAATAAAAATAAAATACATGATGTTAGAAAAGAAATCAATGTTTACCTAAGGTTGAAGCTATGGGGATTTGACTGCAAAGGTCAATATGAGAATGCTTTGAAGTCATGGAAATGTTCTGTGTCTTGGCTGTGGTGTTTTATGTATATATATATACAAATATATAAATATGTGGTATATGTGCATAAATATATAAAAATATATTTACATATAGTAACATATTTAAAGTAATAGTATGTTTACTATTTTCATGTTTATAGTAATAATATATATTATTTATATATTTATTATATGTCAATATTCTTTGAAATGTACACTTATAATAAATGTATTTTATCATATATAAATACCTCAAAAAAACTGATTTTTAAAAATCAAATAACCAACCCAGTGAAGATTACGCTATAAACTACGAATTTTTTGTTTAGCTCTTATAAAATTTGAAACTTACTTCATTTAAGCATGAAAATGTTTTACCCAAGTAATATGTCTTTTCCTTCAGGATACTGTGTTGCTTTTCCTCAGCAGTTTTAAAAATCTAGCAAAAAATGCTACTTACCAATATAGTTCTTTGACATGGCAACTTCTCTGACTTCAATATGAACCGAGCCTCTTGGTATCTGTACTACTTCCATGTAGCCTGGAACACAGAAGACAACCAGTAATAAGCCGCACGTGCAGCCTTAGTCAGAAAATGAGTATTTAGTAACCATTCAGTAATAAGTTTCCTTGTTCTTCAAATCTTTTGTTCACTTTGCACTTTATAAATTATGAAATATGGGCCAATTTCCTTTTGGGTTCATGAACACAGCTAGAATATTTTTCTTTTTCTCTGAAATATCTCAAGATAGTCTTCAAAGCCTCAACATGTTCATGGTTTGTTTTTTTTTGTTTTGTTTTTGTTTTTTTCAACACATGGTCCTCCCATCAATGTTCTGTGGGGATTCTGATCTGAAGGAAAAACATGGCTAAATGAAGTCAAATATAAAGGGAATATTATTTCCATAAAATCTTACATGAATCTATATTTAATACTTAAGAGGCTGAAGGTATTTTGGGGGAAAAAAACATTGCCTAAATAAAAAAATGTAGAGAGAAGGGGGTAGGGAAGAAATCAAATGTTTTGGCTATTCCCAGGATGTCAGAGGTGTGAGGAAGAGTTCTCTCTACACACTCACCTCCTCTGGGCAACGAATCATTGAAGAACCCTTCAATGGCATCACACGTGCTTCCATCCCCTCCACAGACTCTACATCTATCTTCCCTAGCATCGGATCCCAAAATATTATCACAACCTACATGCTGAAAACAGAGAAGAATATTCAGTATGTCATGAAGAGGAATTCTTGGAACCATAACTAACCAAATAAATATATTCATTTATTTGCTTTTCCAGGAAAGGAGATCAAAACAGGAAATACTTTTCTTTCTTCTTTTTCCTTCACTGTCTACAAAGTTCTTAGCTAACATTTCTCAACATATAAGTTTAAAGAAAAAAAAAATTCTGTCTATATTTCTAACCTAGATTTCTTCTTCATTTATAGATACCGTGCTCCAAATTTTAAAATAATAGAAATTGTTGGCAATGAACTCTTTCTTACACCTTTAATCAAGAAATGCAAGAATTAAGAAAAATGTCATGTTGTCTACACAGGGTTATAACAGCAGGAGTCTTGACTGAGCATTATGGTTTGACCTTTCTAAATCACTGGCTCTTTTGGATATCCAATTTTTAGTGTCAAGGATTAGTTGTGGAATTTAAAACTGGGGAAGCCTTTAAAAATGAATACCTGTTTCCACTGGCTGAATATAATTGGCATAAAAACAAGGAGATGGAAGCATAGGATTCTGGAAGCTGAAATTCCACCTTTCAGTTTTGCATTTAATCACAGAAATGTAGATTTTTATATATTTTTGGTATTTAGTTTGGTACTAGAATTTGTACAATGACCTTTGGCCATTGATATCAGACACGTGATCTTTGAATAAAACCTGTACTTTAGTCTTTGCTATCCAAAAAAAAAAAATTAATACTGTCATAAAAATCACAGGCATGCACAGGATATCCTCATCAGATACACTGGGAAGCAAGTAGTGTGAAGGATAGAAACTTTTGCAAGAAATTATGACACAAAGCTGATAGCGTTTTTATCTCTTCTTTCTAAGTTTCTGAGATTCAGTTTTGTGCTTCTCTTTAATATAAAATGAAAACAAACAAGGAAAAAAACTATGAGAACAGTGATTTTTGTGGCTTTTCTTATTATGAGTAGATTTATATACAGGTCTAGGAAAATAGCATGGATTTGCTCTTATAACTCAACTAGTCTGGCTAATTTTCTAAAATGAATGCTTTAATAAGGTAAAGACTAACTATAATAAATACCATTGTGCTTCAAAATGCTTCAAAAAGAGGCAAAGTAGGAGAAACATAGCTGTTTCACACTTTGAGGAAAAATTATGCTATGAAATATATCAGTCTTCTAATGAAAACATATGGTAGCCATATGAATAAGAGCTGAATCCTTATTCCCTTTCTCTTCCTATCATCTTTGTCATCTGTTTATAAATGAAAGAAAATAACAGAAATTAAAGTTCAAAATATATTCAGACCTCTAGCAATTACTATATATATAATTATAGCACCAAAATAAACCACATTTGCATCATGTTTGAATATGAACAGGCTATTCTAAGTTTAACTATGTATACTGTCATAGTATATGTATATGACACATATTTCCTAATTGGAAATTGAATTTCTCAAAAATGTGGCTCTCTTTATTCTGAGCATAGTATTAATTAGGAGTGACTATTTGAGAAAAACGATAGAAGTCTCAAAAGCCCCCCAAAAAAGAGGTAAAATTCATAATTGGAGCAACCTTGCATTCCCCATTGATACAGATATCCAATGAGTCTGCATTGCATTGAGTCCCGTCAATCACCGCAGGGGCACGTTCAGTGTAGAAGTTGTAACCTTCAGCCAAGCAGTTTAATGCACAAGGTTTTACCCCACCTGGATAAATACAGCAGAAAAGAAATAAATGGAGTGGTTCTTTTAAGAAACAGTGATTCCATATTAACCACAGTAAATTTACAATTCATACAGACATCATTCCCTTACTATATACCCAGATGTGTAGGTTTCTTTCCTCCTTTGCTAAAATTTCATATTTATTTTCATTGCTTGTGGAACTTGACAGAGGATGAATTAAACAGTTTTAAGGTTTAAAGTGTTTAGGTAATTCTAATATATACTTAACAATATATTTTAGGTTATAAGGGATCACAGTGGAGGTACCTGAATGTCGAAAAAAATGGATGAAATGAAAACATTTTTTAAAAAACTAAGAAAATAAAGCTTGAGGAGGCTAGACACAATAATTGCATATAACAAATGGGAATTTCTACAACATATGTCACTTGTTAACTGAAGCTGATACAAAAACTCTGCTATTTCAAGCAGGGATATGGTAGTTGTAAAAGACAAAACAAAACAAAACAAAAAAACTTCTACATTTATGCCTCTTTAAAGATATCATATTCCATGAATGTGGCTGTAGCATACTTTATTTATTTATTTATTTATTTATTTATTTATTTATTTATTTATTTATTATTTATTTTGTAGCACACATTTAGAGATAAATCTTTATTACATAAGCAAATCAAAGGTAAAAACTAATTATAACATTAAATTGGAATAATTCTTGTTACTAAATCAAAGATAAATATTACATATAGCATTAAACACGAATAATTAAAACAATTCCTAAATTTTTTAAAAAAGATTTTATGTATTTATTCATGAGAAATGCAGAGAGAGAGAGGCAGAGACATAGGCAGAGGGAGAAGCAGGCTCCCTGCAGGGAGCCCAATGAGGACTCCATCCTGGACTCCAGGATCTAGCCCTGATCAGAAGGCAGATGCTTTAACCACTGAGCCACCCAGGTGTCCAAACAATTCCTAAATTTTTTGTGAATAGAATAACCATCATTTTCATTTTGTCACTGAAATTTGTATTTTTTAAGGTTGATGTGAAAAATGGGCATAAATAGTAGCAATTTGAAAAAACAAGCAGAGTAATTGCCTAACCTCATAGTATATTGGAAAAATGACAATGCATATGAATTTATTTTATACAAAACACTGCATGAGAGAGCTATTTATGAATATGTAACTACTGATTGAAATTATGACTTAAAAACACTTCATTTGATGAAGTTTAAAATATTTTGGTTTTATTCTAATTATGCTGATACAATTTCTGTTTGAAATAATGAAGACTATTTTAACAATGAAAATAAGGCAGGAAGATAAAATAATATGCTTAGTCTCAGTAGAAAGTAGAAAGCTCAGCAAAGGTATGTGAAATAAAAGAGACAGGCCAACTGAGTGATAGAGACAATGCTAAATTAGAGAGAACATTCCATTAAAGAAGATCTATGTTATAGTTGATTATTGTATAAATGCAAGAAGATGGCCCAATATTGTAAGATATTGTTTTTTCATGAGAAGATGGAAGACTCGATTTTTAAGATAAAAACTCGTTTTTGGACACTCATTCAAAGTTTTCAAAAACATTGTGGAGATTAAAACATGTACATAAGTAAAATCTGGTTCCTGAACTTCCAGTTTACAACCACTGGCCTAAGTCTATGTTTACTTCCATTATCAATGCATATAGGTAGGCTATTGAACTAGTATATAATTTGAAATGTTATTAGACTTAAGTCAATGATCCATTTTGCTCTAATGAGCATAAATATAACAATTAATAAATAGAATAGTTTCTTCCTGAACTGATAATCAAGGTATTTATATTTACTTTTATAATAGTCTCATGAATAAAATTGCTCTAAATTTCCATAAACCTTACTGGGATTTTTTTTTTATTGCTACCCTTTTTTTATTGTAATGCTTAGGAATTTAATGTAGCTTTTTATGTATCAGGCTTTAAAAAGAGAACATGAGTTTTGTTAAACTCAATTTTAACATTATTTAATTATGTAAGGTAGTATTTGATATGTAGGACATACAAATGCTATGGCTATATTCCTTTTTTTAAAAAATATTTTATTTATTTATTCATGAGAGACACAGAGACACAGGCAGAGGGAGAAGCAGGCTCCCTTTGGGAAGCCTGATGTGGGATTTGATCCTAGGATCCAGGGATCCCGCCCTGAATCAAAGGCAGATGGTCATCCGCTGAGCCACCCAGGTGTCCCTATGGCTGTATTCCTTAGACCACTACACTAAGTGATGATAAGAAGAATACATTTCTCCCTTTTTTATTACTGAAGATGTGTTCAGCTTGCTCAGGTACAGTGAAGCTATTTTTTGTTTATTTGTTTGTTTGTTTGTTTGTTTGTTTAAGTAGGCTCTATATCCAGTGTGGAGCCCAACACAGGACTTGAACTCATGACTCTGAGATCAATACCCAAGCTGAGATAAGGAATTAGACACTCAACCAACTGATCTACCCAGGTACCCCACTCAGCTACACTGAGTTTTCAGAAGAGGTACTGCTATTATTTCAAGAAAAAATGATTCTCTAAATGTAAAGTCACATCATTACCACTTACCCTTAGTGAAAGCTTATTATGAATTTAAGGTTAATTCACTAAGCTTATAATTATCTTCCTCCTACAGTGAAACAAAATAATCCTAACTGTATATGTACCTAATAAAGGCAATTTGAAATACATGAAGAAAAACTTACAAAAAAGAAAGGAAAGCCATATAATAGTTGGAGATTTTCATACTTCTCTCAGTAACTGATAGAAGAACTACAGCAGAAAAACATCAGAAATAGTTTAAAAGCTTTAAACAACAGTATCAGACAACTTGACATGATAGAATGCTGTGTCCAACAATTGCAGAAAACACATCCTTTTCAAGTATAGACAGAACATTACCAACATGAACTATAAGCGGTACTATAAGACAAATCTCAATTAACTTAAAAAATTTAAATCATACAGAGTATTCTCTGATCATAGAATTAAATTATAAATCAATAACCAAAAAAATCTAGAAGATATCAAATATTTGGAAATAAAAATAACATCGTTCTTTTTTTTAAAATAACATATTTCTATATAAAGCATGGGTCAAAGAGGAAATCACAATGTAAATAAAAGATTTTGAACTAAGCAAAACTTCAAAAATCAAGTTTTGGTAATATAGGAAAGCAAAATAAACCCCAAATTTAAAAATTATAAATATAAGAGCAAAAATTAATAAAAGAGAAAAGTGCTAAAGTCAAAAGTTGATTCTTTGAAAAGATTAATAAAATTAATAAACCTCAAGCAAGACTGATCAAGATAAAGAGAGTAAACACAGATTATCAATATCAGAAATGAAAGAGCATACATCACTACAGAGCCTACAGATAATAAACAGGATAGTAAAAAAATGTTATAATCAATTTTCTGTCAAGAAATGGGACGTGGGAGTAACATAAATATAAATTTCTTCAGATTTTTTTTAAAACATCTGAATAGCCTGATATCTACTAAAGGAGTTGAGTTTGTAACAATTTTTTTCCCCAAAGAAAATACCAAGCCTGAGAGGTTTTAGTAGTGAAATCTATTCTATCTAAAGAATAATGTCAATCTTACAGACTCTTTCAAAATATATAGAGATTCTATTTCCAGATGCCATAGTAACTCTTATATTCAAACTTGTCAAAGACATGACAGGAAAAAAAATTGCAAATCAGTATTCCTTAAAAAAAATAGATACAACCATCCATAATGAAATATTAGAAATTAAGTCCATCAACATATAAAAATATAATAAATCATTACCACATGGGGTTTATCCTCAGAATAAAAGGTTGGCTTGACATTATAAAATCCAACTCCCCATATTAACAACAGAATAAAGAAAAGCACATATAATACTACATGTATAAATTGTATTGAAGGGCCAATCCAGTGCTTTAAGGCAAGAACGTGAATTAAAAGGCATAACGATTGATACAAAGAGTCTCTGCTTCCAGATAACATGACTATTTACCAAGAAAATCCTAAGCAATCTACAAAACAACTATTAGGACTAATAGTTGCTCTAAAGGAACAAAGGAAATTAGGAAGGTCACAGAATACAAAGTTAAGATACAAAAATCTATCTTTAGCTACTAGAGCAAGCAATTGAAAATGATATATTTTAAACTTTTATTTACAATAGTTAAAAAAAATTACTCAGGAATATATTTAACAAAAGAAGTGCAAGACCTACCACCTAAAACTATAAAACATAGCTGAGAGAAATTAAAGAAAACATAAATAAATGGGTATCTATATGCCATGTTCATAAATTCACTATTGAATGCAATATTCAATGTTATATGTTATTGATTTATCACTTTCCCTTTAATTGATCTATAGCTCTAACATGATAGCAATCATAAGCCTAGCATGTTTTTCTGTAAAAATTAATAACAATTCTAAAATTTACATGGAAATGCAAAGCACTTAGAATATCCAAAGAACTCTTGAAAAATAGATCAAAGTTGGAGGAACTTACACCACCTATGTCCAAGACTATACATTCACAATAATTCAGTCAGTGTGGTACTAGCATAGTATTGCTGCCATTTCATTTCACTGTGCATTGTGTACATTTCATTGTACATTTCTGCTGTTGACAAATAGTGAAACAAAATAGAGTTCACACTAGAAACACACACAGTAACCCCAAATTATTTTTAGACTGTAGATCTAAATGTAAAGACCAATACCACACAGCTTTTAGAAGAAAACATAAGAAAATATCTTCTTGGGTTGAGAAAGGCAAAGATTTCTAAGACAGGACACTGAATACAATAACTATAAAAGGGAAAAAACCGAAAAATTAGCATTCATAGAAATTATCATCTTATACTCATCCAAAATGCCATTTAAAAAGTAACAAGAAAGTCCAAAGATGTGAGACAATATTCATAAAATTTATCTGATAAATGACTACCACTCAAGAATAAAAAGATAGCCAATTAAAAATAGGCAAAGGAAAGATAGGCAAAGGATTTGAATGCTTTACAAAAGATTTATAAATCATCAATAAGCACATAGAAATGTGCTCAACATAATCAATGATCAGAAAACACAAATTAAAACTGTACTGAGACATTATTATACACCTACCAGCAGAAGACTGCAAACACCAAATGTTGGCGAGGATGTGGAACAAACGTAACTTTCATATATTGTTGGTGGGAGTATAATATGGTACATAATTTCGGAAAAACATCTGGCAATTTCTTTTAAAACTAAACTCACACCTACCCTATTGCCCAGCAATTCCACTCCTAAGTATTTACCCAAGGGAAATGAAAACATACGCTTACAAAAAATCTTGTGCAAAAATGTTCACGGCAGCTTATTCAGAACAGCTGAAAACTAGAAACAACTCAGGTGGCCCACCATCAATAGTAGAATGGGAAAACAGACTGGGTATTACAATGGAATGCTGCTCGGCAATAAAAAGGAATAAGCTATTCATACATGCAATAACCTGGCTGGATCTCAAAAACACTAGACTCAAAAAAGGTTAACCCAAAAGAGCAAATATGACATGATTTCACTTACATGAAGTGAAACTGGCAAAACTAATCTATGATAAGCAAAAAATATCAGAACCGTGGTTGCCTCTTGGAAGAAATAGGTTGAGACAGCTATTGACTGGGAAGAACTAGGAGGACTATGAGAATTTTGGAAGGATGGTAATGTCCTATATGTTAATAGGGCTTTGCACACGTATGCATTTGCCAAAACTCAGGGAAAGTACAGTTAAGATGGTGCAATGCATTATACATCATCTAACCTCAAAAAACCAGTATTGAACTGTGGTAACTATTATACGTATTGACGTATTTAGAGGAAACTATATCAATGACTACAATTTACATTGAAATGCATCTAAAAAATAAATCAATTAATGGATAGAGAGATAGTTACAAATGTAACAACGCATATTAAAATATGAATGATAGAATCTTGCCAGTGTAAGATTCTTTAATATTGCTCTGTTGGAAAGCTTTCAAGGTAAGATATTAGAATAAAAAACAAACAATGAAAGTGTTTTAAAATCTCCAAGAGAAAATTTTAACAAAATTTAATTTGTATTTTGGGAGTACAAGGAAACTTCTTGTGGTTACTGAACAATTAGTGTCTGATACATGCCCAAATTAAAGGGTAAAAATGTGTCCCAATACTAAAAATGAATAATAATGATCTATGGGAAGATCCTTGGCCTTTGACCAAGAAAGAATACAGCTTTTCCTGGCCACTTTTTGAGTTGATTTATATTGTTATAAGTTGTTTTTAGGGTGATAATTCTAAATATTCAATGATTATAAATGATTATAATGTAGTGCCCATGTATCCCAAGGAAGTCTCAAGAACTCAAAAGCATTATTTGGATTTACATCCTTTCTAGGACTTTTATACCTTGTTATTATAGAATTAGGTTTTTATAAATGATTTCTGATCATTTTTACTAACAAACTTTATTACAGGGAAACTTTTTAGTACTGTAAGCATTTTTCCTGCTTTGATTTACAAACACTAATTTTTACTAGTATGTGTATGAATGTGTGTGTGTTTGTATGTATTTATATTTTTTTTTATATTTGCAAAGCTCTCAAGCATGATGAAATGCTCTGCTAGGTTATACATTACCTCCAGTATAGGGTTTCCAGTTATAATATTTTCCACGGAAAGGCATATTGTCAAAGTCTGCACACTGTTTCTCTCGAAAATCTCGGGCCCCCAAAGGACATGGCTAAAATAAAATAAAATCATAAATGGTATGATTGTTGAAAAATACCAAAACTAAGGGACAATGTCCCTAAAATTAAAATTGCCTGAACTTGTCACATTAGCTCACTGACTGATGCTGTAGCTATATTTCTGGCATTTACTTTACTGTTCTACAACCAGTATTCAGACTGATGTGTCTGAATTGTAATCTTAGCCATAGAACAAACAACTGAAGTAATTTAAACGAAATTAAGTGTTAGACGGTTTCCTTAAAACTTTATACTCAGATACATGTCACAGTCCACTTTGTAATCAATCCATTTGGTACCTCCTTATAAACATACATAAACTAGATGAAGAAACTAAAACATAAAATTCCTTTTGGTAACATTATTTAAGGTCCAGTTGCCACAGCTACTCCCAGCTCTTTATTTTAAGAAATCAAGAGGCAGGTTTGCAACACAACATTCAGCACTATTAATTGTGGTTTGGATCCCTACTACTATGGCTGTTTACTGTCTAGTCTTGACAAAAACCATATTTTAAGATGTGGAATGAACTGGGCAAATGCTAGGCCTCAAGTCTAAACACCTTCAAATTCAAGGAATTTGGACTTACTAAGATTTACATTTAATCTATGAAACATCACAGAAAATAAAATACTAAATTGGTTCAAAACATGTGCAAGTGTTGGGTGGGGAGGAGAGAAAGATGTTGAGAGGGTGAAGAGAGGGTTGTTTGTTTTTAAAAGTTTGGAATGCTTCTTCTACCTGAATTTTTTTTTATAAAGGAAAACCTTGCCAATGTAGTTAGGTCTAGATTCCAAATACCACAGGCCATCCTAATTCAATCTTTAAATTCACAAAGAATTAAAAGTATAACATCTCACGGAGTTTGAGCAATATGACCTAATTTGACTTATCTTTTAAGAGTTCTGCAGTTGTAACACCTCAAACAATCACTGCTTTTGATATATTGATGGAGAAAATATCCCACACATATATGGCAGAGCAAGACAGGTCAGTAGACAAAATTCTTAATTGTGAATAAATGATGAGTAGACTAAACTCTCAGAAATCATTCAAAGACTTTTTTACTACCCTCCCTGGGATCTCTACATTCACTTTATGTAGTTTCTAAGGTCAGTATGTTGTAAATGGTCCTTTGAAGCATGTACAAAAATAATAGATTACAATGTGCAAATAGTTGCATGTTCATCATTACTTCCTATATATTGGTTCAAATCTCTACCACATCAAGTCCAAAGCCTCAAATTCTGAAAATATTTTACATTCTATTGTGAGCCCTGTATTTTAAAATCTTTTCTGCATATTAAAACTTGACACCACAATTTCAAACCTAATGATTCTGCCTGTCAAATCACCCTTACTTTTCTTTTAAAAAAATGAAAAATAAACTATTTAGCATAGGTTACCTACAGCATACACCATGCTGGAAAGATATGCTTCCAGGGTATTTTGTTTCACGGTGTGCTTTTTCTTTGGATCAAAAAAAAAAGTCATTCTAACCATTTTCAGGGAATCCCACACGAGGATTAAAGTTGTCAGTGGCTTTGCCATGCATTGAGACTAGTTTTTAATGAAACATCATCAATTAAAAAAAAATACAAGAAGTTTGATCTCTGACTACAAGTTTTCAAATAATATTTAAGTATTTGTAAAGCAACAACCACCCAAACATTCATCCAAGCATGGCTTTCAATCTAGTTGGAGAAACCAGACACAAATGGGAGAACTGTGGTGCTGTCTCAGGCAGTGAGTATACAACAGTTTGGTACAGGTGGCCTATCAGTGCCGTATAAAGGTAAAAGATCCATGTGTCACGTGATTGATGAGGGAAATATTTGTGGAGGAGGAAAATCTCAAGTAAACTACGATTATAATACAAATATTATAAATAATTATTTTATAATATTATAAATCATTATAGGAATTGAACTCACTGAGAAAGAATATTCTAGGGGGTTAAAACTATTAAGAATGAAGCCAAGTAAAGCCATGGGTAAAGGAAGAAGGTCATATGTTGGGAATAGTTGGAAAAAGGCCATCCTAGATGAAAGAAACTTATGACATCATAGGAAGAGATGACATTTTGTAGAAAACCACTGGTACATAAAAAAAAAGCCCTGAACTAACCAACCTAGGCATCGTGAGGACTATTCACTTAAAGACAAAATCCCATTTTTTGGCTACCTTGTAATGAATCTCCAAAATACAGGTAAAGTAAAAAGTCTGACAGGAGGCTATTATTGTTTAATAAAGTACTTGGATTAGCATTTCATAAACTTTCTAATCTATACTCTTTCCTGTGATAACCACTCCTAGGGTCAGCATAATAAAATTATTAACAATGACAGCAGCTACTTAGCATTTACTAAGCATTTGGCAAGTACGCACTCTGTGGCACACTATTCAGAGGCCTATTGTAGATGTATTATCTATTTAATCTCTTTCAACACCCTTAGGTAGTTGTAATTAATAATTCCTTTTACCGAGTACACTGGGTGTAAGGACACTCCTTCTGCTGAATGGGAACTTCCTTTGAAGTCTAAGTGCTACAGGGACAGCACAAAGCTTTAGCTCTGTTAATATGGATAAAAGCTTAATAGGAATAACTTGAGTTCCTGTCATTTCAGCAGCAAGTTTCTTTTCTCCTTCAAGTTGCTTTTTCCTCATTCATAAAACAAGAGGGCTAAAAGCATAATTTTGGAATATGAGAACATGGACTCAATTTTAATTTGGTCATTTATTTAATTCATGGCCTTTAGCAATTTAGTTTTCCAAGCCTCATCTATAAACGGGGGATAATAGTAGTATTCACCTCCTCTTGTGAACTGTTTAGCTCTGTAGCTGGCACAGGGGAGTCCTGAATAACTCTTAGCAGCTGTTCTGGTTGTGGGTCTAGGCATTCTTAGATTCATTCTCTCTTTCTCCTGCTCTGCTCTTTATTTCAGGGGAACAAACTCTGCAAGCTCCATTTCCCAGGCTTCTGTGCCTGCTGACTTCTGACAATGACTCAGGCAATGGAAGGGAAAGTCTTTCCCTTTCTTTCTCCCCACCTTAGCAGCATCATAGGCAGAAGCTGAATCTTTTTTGTGACTCCAACTTTAGGTAATAGCACCACACTTACCCCATCCCTCCACCCTCTAGCCCTATCCTATGGCTCTAGCTTCTGCTGTGTAATTCTAGCCTCTAGACTCTAATAAAACCTCCTTCCTTTGTCTCCCTGAGAGGAGTGGTGGCATCCTCCTGCTGATGCTGATCTATGGATGGGCTTGTCAGCCTCTTCCATCATTTGTGTAACAATTTTTTTCATGAAATTCCCTCTATTTAAATATTCAGAGAGTCTTGTATATTCAGAGAGTCTATTACAGTTGGAACTTAACTGATACGATAATCAAAAATAATAATGATGATGATGTTGACAAGGTATTCAGGAAACTAAATAGAGATTTATTTCTATGTATTATTTTTTGCAATTTATTGGTTAAGGGCAGAGATTAGCCAACTTTTTTTTTGTAAAGGGCCATATAATAAATATTTCAGACTTTGTGTGCCATATGGTCTTTGTTCCAATTCCTCAACTGTGGCAGTATAGTGTGAAAGAAGCCACAGACAATACATAAATGAACCATCAGGTCTGTGTTCCAATGAAAGTTTATTTACAAAAAGAGGTGCCGGGGACAACTTTGGCCCAGGAGGTGCAATTTGGCGACCCCTTGATTTAGAATGTTAACATAACAGATACACATGCCCAGCAGCACGTTGAAGAATAATCAAACTCAGTGATTAACTTTTGAGTCAATACAGAATCATATACTTCTAAGAAATGTTAGGATGTAATCTAATTTGCATAAGATACTTCGGTTTCCTCTATAATTATCCCCTAAGTGGTCATGCGATCTATATAAGCATCTATAGAAAAATCAAACACTTTTCAGGCAGCTGCAATTACTATCAGGTTCCTCCTTACTTTTTTTTTTTTTAAGATTTTATTTATTTATTCATGAGACACACACACACATACACAGAGAGAGAGAGAGGGAAAAAAAGAGAGAGAGAGGCAGAGACACAGGCAGAGGGAGAAGCAGGCTCCATGCAGGGAGCCTGATGTGGGACTTGATTCGGGACTCCAGAATCATGCCCTGAGCCAAAGGCAGGTGCTAAACCACTGCGCCACCCAGGCATCCCTCCCCTTACTTTTAACTCAAGTCTGTCTTCCTATAATTCTATAACCCAGGGGTGTTGCTCCTTTCTTTTGGATCTACACTGAACAATATGATCCCTAAGTGAAAGGTATCTAGACCTTGATGGCTTTCCTATGGGCACATCATAACACCAAGAACTGTCCTTAAATATCTTTCTTCTATTCAGTAAATGTATATGTTTGTTTATGTGTCGCATAAGATGTAAGCTCTGGAGATAAAGCAATAAAATAGATTAGGTCCCTGCTTTCATGGAGCTCATTCTAGCTGGAGGTGAGAAAGAATTAAAATAAAGTAGGGAAAGGGGATAGATAGTAAGGTGGGAGGCAAGTTGTTTTAAAATAGTATGGCTGGAGAAATTCTCTCTAATAAGGCGGCCCTTGAGCAGAGCGTAAAGAGAAATTGAAGGAGTTACTTACACATCCGTGAGGAGAATAAATAGGAAATAGAGGCCCTCAAACAGGAGTGTGTTAAGAATGTTCTTAGAATAACATGGAGGATGGAAAGGCTTAAGGAAACTGTAGAAGTCTTGATCCCATGCCTTTCTGTTTCTAGAATATATCAGCTGGTGTTCTGTTTTCTTGATTTCAATATTTCCTTCTCTGAATGCTCTGAATATGTGTTGATCAGAAATTAACTCAGTAGGAGTTGTATATTCTCATTCCAAAGAATAAGAGTGTTCAAAGAAAAAAGTAATATCTTAAGGAAAAATCGCATAAAGTATATTTTTTGTTTTGCTTTTTAGGTAATAGTAGAGAGTTTAAGGAGTAATGCTTTTTAAATTGCTTAGAGGTAATAAATGCTGACACCATGCAAAAACTCTAAGAGAAAACAGTGGGCATAAGCAACCAATTTTTTATGTAAAGCCTGACAGGTTTTCAGCCTCCTAGTGTTAACACTAATCAAGCATCCTCTCCTTCTAAAAAGCAACCAGCAGGACCCCACATAAATCCAGAGGGCAAAGCTGCAGGTCTCAGCATTTTTAATCTTGGCATTTTCAAAGAAATAAAAAAAAAAATAACACTAGCATCTTTATCAGCACTTTTCTTTTTTACAGCGATACGTATTTTAGCACATTCCACAGACTATCTTATGCTTCCAATTACACCAATTGTTTAAAAGCATCTCCTTTTGACTAAACTTAATACTTTTTATTGGTACATAAACCTAGGGAAAAAAAAGGATAATTCATTGGGGCATAAAAGTTGCTACAGAAAGAAATCTCAGCTTCCGCTGACAAACTTTGTAGTGGCATTTCTATTACTGGGGTTCTAATCCTGGTTTTGTCCCAAAGAATAGGGTGACCTTGGCAAGTCGCAGAAGCCCTTTGTGCCTTCTCTCTTTCATTTGTAAAATACACCCAAAATGCCATTTAACTTCAAGAGAAATACATCCCAAAATGTCTTGCAAATGAGGCAAATTCTGTAAATACTGTATTATGTCTTATGGGCAATAAAGTGTGAGAAGAGAGTTGAGCGTGAAAATTCTTTTTCCCCTTTCCCATTCCTCCCTTCTTCATAAAGGAGATAGGCAGGCTGGCAGGATTCAAGGATTTCCTACAGCCTTGGGGAAAATTGCAAAATGAGCAATACTGGCATTTTATTCTAGTTCTTTTCTCTTTTGCCTTTCTCATCTTCTGCTGCTTCTTCCTTTCTTGCTTCCACACTAAATGCACTTTTGCTTCTTCACTATTACACTAGGTCAAACTTCAACACTCCCTAAATTTAATTTCTTCTCCCTCTCCAGGATGGCAATATACTCTTAGTGGGCTACACTCTATTAGTTTCAGGAGCATAAGTGGAATTCAGATTCCAGCCCCTGATCTGCTTAGCAAGTGAAGAAAGGACATTTCTCTTTGCTCACCCAGACAGGCATCACTTTCTAAATCACACAATGCCACAGGGCTAACAAAGTCCTTGCTTCCACACCTTCTAAGTTGCAAACAAAAATCCTGATTTTCTAGTTATCAGGTATAATTATGTGATTTTTCTCGCCAAAGTTAAATGTAGTGTCCAATGAATCATTTCAACCAGTTTTGATTCAACCTTCTTAAGCTTTCTTTCCAAAATGGTTTCTGATTTTTTTGTATTTTCATTGTATATTTACTTTTAAAGAAAAAGAAACAAAAGCCTGATAAACCTATATTGTCCAGACCAAATAGAATCTAGCTGTCATATTTGATACCATAATCTTCTATGCAAGTTTTCAAACTTAAATCTATTTCTGTATAGCCCAAATTTAATTAAAGTGCTCTCTGTCCATAGTATAACCCTTTCCCCTAAGTCTATGAAAATATTAGGCAACAAATATTCACTTCGTAATTTTTAAAACATCCCTTTTAAAAACAAAGTAAACAAGCAAGCTCTGTTTTGTGCTTAAAAGCTAGTCCTTATTTTTCAAACATGATGCACACCATTAAATTCATACTAACCTAAAGATTAATGACACTTGCTCCTGTTACTTTTTTGCCATTATTATAAGAATATAATAGATATTATATATAGTATTCATAAAAAACCCAGTGTTTGATACATATCTATTTTCTAATTATAACTTGGGACATGGATATAACACTGTTAATGGATCAACTCTGTACCTTGTTATCACTTACCCCACACCTCTCCCTGGGGGCAAGGTCTGTAGTTTCAGAATGTTCTCAGCTATCTGGTTCTGCTGCAGGGTAAGGTTAGACCGGAAGCAAGACAATGTCAAAGGTGACCACATTCAGAGAAGCTTACTTTACCCACCTCCCAAGGTCTCCGTCTGTGACAAGAACACTAAATTTGTACTCAGAAATTCTCAAAGGCCTGACTCAGTCCCTTCCATGGTACTAGCCTGCTGCTCAGCTTTAGTTCTTCATTTTAAAATACTTAAAAAAACAAAACAAAACAAAAACACTGTTCTTCCTTTTTATAAAAGTGATTTGAGGGCAGCCCTGGTGGCACAGCAGTTTAGCACCGCCTGAGGCCAGGGCATGATCCTGGAGACTGGGGATCCAGTCCCACATCAGGCTCCCTGCATGGAACCTGCTTCTCCCTCTGCCTGTGTCTCTGCCTCTCTGTATCTCTCTGTCTCTCTCTTTCTTTGTCTCTCTCTGTCTCTCATGAATTAATAAATAAAATCTTTTAAAAAATAAAAAATACATAAAAGTGATTTGAAGATACAATGAGGTTATGAATGAAAAGTACTTGGTAATCTTTGTAATATACTTGGAGACAAAAATGTCTATATTAATAGCTATGCTGTATTAAATACAGATTAAGTGTTAGGAAGTAGCACATGTCCCTACATGTGTTACTTCTTTTAATTCTCAAACACCTCTGCAAGTTGGATATATTTATACTCTGTATAGGAGTTCCCTGAAGTTTAGTGAGATTAGGTATTTCCCCAAGACCAAATGGCAACAAGTGTTTCAGTCAACCTTCAACCTTAAGTCAATTGAATCCCAAACCCATGCTTTTTCCACGACTCTGTGACAATCCTGTCTTGAAATATAGGCTGCACTTCTCCAAAACCAAAGGACTATCACTGCTTCATGACTGTAAGCAATGAATAAGAAAAAAGTCGCAGAATAGTACGCCTCTCTAGAAAAGCTGATTGAGAGAACAGCTCGGTACTACACAACCTATGCTTGCTTCACTTTTTGAACAGACCACAGGTGACCTGGAAACCCTTCTGAGTCCATAATTTTTTATAGTTTTCATGTGTAAGATAAAGGAGGAAGTGAGATGTTTAAGATGAAGGCCAATATGACTTTCCATCCCAGCCTGAGTGAAGCTTAGGTATTTCACCAGAAGTTTTACCCTAGTTGTAGAGGCTGCTTTTAGGCAACGGACTTGAACAATGGAAGCCTGAGTAAGGCAGAGAGGCACACTCCCAACCCCTAGGCTGAATACAAACAGCTATTCTGGTAATCCACCTCAAAATTTCCATAAGCCCTAGCTGACCTATGGGTCTCTTACATCTGGACGCAGGTACCAAATAGGAAAACCCCACACATTCCAACACTCCCTCTTTTTCCCTCTGTAACTGCAGCCCCACCGCCCCCGTCTCTGGACACACAGTCTCTGCTTTGCTGTCTTGCCTGCCTCTCCCTTATGGTGCATTTGATCAATCTCTACCTCCCTTGTTCTGCGTTGGGTGAATTCTTTCCCAACCAGTGCTGCCAGCCTCCACCCACTCAGGTCACCCCACACTAGTCACATTGACAAGCAGACACACAAAAATCACAAATAACAGAGAACAGGAAAACAACAAGGATTTTTTTTTTCCTTTGGTTTTGGAGAATAGCTAAGTAACAACAGGAAATTCTTTTTTGGAAATGTAGAAATATCCTTTTTTAAGGCATTATGACTTCTATAAAATTCTGTTCTTCAAAGTCTCACAGGGGCCATGTCCATTATCTATTAGATTTGTTTATGATTCCAAATAATCTATCTAGTAGGATCTATCCAAGTAGATCCTACTTTTTTTTTTTTTTTTTTTTTTAATTTATTTATGATAGTCACATAGAGAGAGAGAGAGAGAGAGAGAGAGGCAGAGACACAGGCAGAGGGAGAAGCAGGCTCCATGCACCGGGAGCCCGACATGGGATTCGATCCCGGGTCTCCAGGATCCCGCCCTGGGCCAAAGGCAGGCGCCAAACCGCTGCGCCACCCAGGGATCCCAAGTAGATCCTACTTTAACAGTGAGACCCAACTTCATCCAATTCTATTCTATTAAAAAAAAAAAAGCTCAGTAGCTTCAAGATGAAAACCAGTTTAATTTGTTCTTGCTATAGCTATTGTCTTTATATGCTATCCTGTCCTGGAGACCATCATATGAACGTCAAAGAGTCCTTGTTTAGTTGCTTCTGAAGGCTTCTGAGAGTGACCGATGATGATTCAGGGAAGAAACTGCCTAACTCGTCCTAATGCGGACAATCAGCCTCCGAGTCTAATGTACGTACAAATACCTTTGGCTTCTAGGCTGATTAGGTTGCTGTTGAGACTGGTCAGGCCAATTTTACAGCTAGATACAATTTTCTGACCTATTTTTAAAGATTGAGAATCTTTTCTTTATAACTTGCATCTTCTAACTCTAGGGATTTTTTTCTTTGCAACTGGGGTCACTATTCCCTTTCAACTGGAGAGTTCTTGTCTTTGTACCATTCCTCTATTCTTCAAATGCCTATGGTGGGAATCAAATCAGCATCAGGGAGAAAGTGTGGCTGTCGCGTTTTGGGGCTAGTCACTTTTTAAGACTACTTGGCCTACAAAGTTTCTCGGTTTTTTTGTTTTTTTTAATTTTTATTTTTTACTTATGATAGTCACACACACAGAGAGAGAGAGAGGCAGAGACACAGGCAAAGGGAGAAGCAGGCTCCATGCACCGGGAGCCCGATGTGGGATTCGATCCCGGGTCTCCAGGATCGCGCCCTGGGCCAAAGGCAGGCGCTAAACCGCTGCGCCACCCAGGGATCCCAAGTTTCTCAGTTTTAATTTTTCCTCTAACTTAAGCAAAAAGAGTACTGTTAGCCTTGCGTGTTTCAATCTGATTCATCAGTGTGGAGATCCCTGTAGGAGTACCAAAGCTTCAAAATAGTAAAGTGTTCCTTTGTGATATATCTCCTTTTGTCAAAGCTACTAGACATTATGAAACTTAGAAGTGAGGGACGCCTGGGGGGCTCAGTGGTTGAGTGCCTGTCTTTGGCTTAGGGCGTGATCCCGGGATCCTGGAATCAAGTCCCATATCGGGCTCCTTGCAGAGAGCCTGCTTCTCCCTCTGCCTGTGTCTCTGCTTTTTTCTCTGTGTTTCTCATGAATAAATAAATAAAATCTTTAACAAAAAAACCCGCAAAACTAAGAAGTCATAGTGTTTGCCTGTTTACTCAGGCCTCTAAGAAACTTAGAGCAAAATGTGTGGTCCATCTTAATATGTAGAAGGAACTCATGATACACACTTAAGATAATGATCCCAATTTAATATTATTTTCTGTTCCCTTGGATTTTCTAATTTATTCTATTTTTCACTTAGGATTTTTATGAAGCTAACTCAACTCTAAACAAAGATTAATGGCTAATAATGATAAATAATTATGATATGTAAAAACATGAGAACTAAGTGGTAAACTATAACTAGCTGTCCAATCACAGAAATGAGAAGTTCAAGATTGCTATACTACATGAGAAACTAATAGGCTATGAGGAATTGGTTGGAATGCAAGTAGGCTATCAAATACATGTAAATCAGACTACTATCTTCTAGATTTTCTTTTTTGTCTTTTGATAAAGAGAGTATGCATATGCCTGTGTGCTAGAGTGCATGAAAGCTTGAGGAGGGGTTCGGGTAGGTGGGAGGAGAGGCAAAAGGAGAGAGAGAATCTTAAGTAGGTTCCACTCAGGCTCCATCCCAAGACCCTGAGATCATAACCTGAGCCAAAATCAAGAGTTGGGCACTCAATCAACTAAGCTTCCCAGGCACCCCACAGATTTTCTATTTTCTATTATAATGTGCATTCTGAGCATAAGTAGCACAGAGCAAACTTCAAAGATTCATAAATGAGTGTTCCTGCCGTTTGACCGCCTAACATGCTCTCATTCCATGCAATGATTTGAAACTTCTTCCAGGATTATTTGAATTTACCCTTTATCCTCTTTTTAGGTCTCAAGAGAAGCTCTTGGATCACAAATGACAAGCAAAAAATGCTTATGAATTGTTTCTTAGTTTTTGACTGTCAAGATGATTTTAACTAATTGTAACGATTTCTCTCAGATATTATTTACAGTGTCACTAAATATGATGTTCATAGCATTAAATTATTTTAAAATGCACTAGTGTTGGAGGCTGATCTGATGAAGATAAGTATACTCTGGAATCCCTTAAATTAGGGTAGCTCATACATAAGAGATATCCAGGCCATATGAGAAAAAATAGAACATTTAAACCCTTGTACATTTAAAAAAAAAGCTCCAAGGTTAATTTAAAGAATACAAATACAATAGCCCTATAATGCTTCCACAGTAACACCCATTCTATGTTTACTGGAACATACTGAAGTCTTTTTGCTTGCGTGACTCAATCTTAACTACAGTCGATTCACTCTTCATGATTTATCATTAAATTCTCTGTCTTATAGTCTATTTAATAGAAACTTTTATTTACTTATTTTTTTTAAAGAGTTTATTTATTTATTCATGAGAGACACAGAGACATAGGCTGAGGGAGAAGCAGGCTCCTTGTAAGGAGCCCAACGTGAGACTCAATCCCAGATCCCAGCCAGGATCACGCCCTGGGCCAAAGGCAGAAGCTCAACTGCTGAGCCACCCAGGTGTCCCAATAGAAACTTTTAAAATAGATCCTTAGAATATAGGAGTTTCTACTCTAATATGACACATATGTTCTTGAAAAACCTCTTTCTGTAAAATCACACACTAAAAATAACAGGCATATGAGAAAAATAGTGTTAGAGGCAGACAAATCAGAGACAGGAGATATTAACTAAAACAATAACAATTCTAATAAAATACTAGCACAGTTTAAAAAATACATGGCAAATTCCTAACAAAGAAATACTGGAATAAACATAGGACTTTATCTTCTAAAAAGGAAAAAAAAAGTGAAATAAGTTAATAACAAAGCATTGTGGATATTGAGTTATAGAGACAAAAGGCAGAAATGCATGACAGGGAGTTCTATGACAGAGCATGTGGCCAAACTGAGCCAAAACAAGAATGTGGGATAAATGGTTATCATATACACTACAATTTTACTATTCAGCTGTGTCAATGTAGTTTGACTTTAGCGCTGTATCACTTAGTGGCAAAAGTATGGCACAAAATGACTTGATCACTTACGAGCTAATTCATGTTACAGAGGCAAAGTTGTAATAGAACAACTTATACCAAGACTCCAAATTAGCATATCTTTTCTAGATTTTTGTTGAAAGAATAAACATTTAAAATATCTCAGTAAGCCAACTCACTGCCTGGAAGGAAAAGAACTCTCAGAATGGGAAGAAAATATGGTTAAATTAATGGGTCTGGTATATAGCAAATGCTCAATAAATGTTAGCAGCAGCTATTACCACTACTACTTCTGTTGCTGCTCCTTCTACTAGTAAAGATGGAAACTAAAAGAGCTCTGAGCAGACATGTGTGGTGTACCCAGGATCTATTACTCTCCACTTTATTGCTAACAGAATTGTGATTCTTGCCCAGGAATCTACCTCTCAGGAAAGGTGACCTTAACCTCATTTTAGGGGCAAATCTGGATTAGTCTAAACCAATTATGGTAATCCCATTCTTTTTGCCCATGACTGGTTTAAAGTGGGTACGTGGCCTCCAGGCCAATAAAACATGAATGAAGTCTGCCAAGAGAATAAGGGAGGAGCTTTGGGAAAAGCTTTCTGTATAGGTAGGAAAGAGACACAGTAATAGTTTATTTCTTCTCTTCTTTAGAATATTGTCAGGGCAAAGGTACTTTAGGTGCTCTGATGCTCCACTTACATTTTTGAATTCCCCCTTCTCAAAGAATGTAACCTTCAGGAATTTCCCTCACTATCTTGTCACTTACTTGCAGGTTTTAAAGTGATGTTTTAAAACATTCTTACCCAATAATTTTTAAAAGGAATTCTGTCAGAATGACTTATTCTATCATCACCAAAAAATGGAAATATTCTACATTTGTTTCCAAAATGATCTAATATGGATTTGTTTTGCGAATTTTATATAGAATATTTACAGTCTTCTTTATAACTATTATTTTTCTACTGCACAGCTAGACTGTATAACTCAGTGCTGTCCAATATGGTTGCCAGGAGCAACATGTGGCTATTCAAATTTAAATTAATTAAAATTAAAGTGCTGCTTTTCATTTATATAGCCATATTTATTTATTTATTTATTTATTTATTTATTTATTTATTTTTTTTTTTTTATTAAGTAGGCTCCATGCTCAGCATGGAACCCAATGCAGGGCCTGAACTTATGACCTTGAAATCGAGACCTGAGGCGAGATCAACTGACTGAGCCACCCAGGTGCCCCCACATTAGCCATATTTCAAGTGCTCAATAACTAATTTGGCTAGTGGCTACCAAGCTGGACAATGCATATATAGAACATCTCCATCAATCAAGAAAGTTCTTCTTGTACAGTGCAGCTAGATTATGTGTTCTGAAAGTTTAAATTTTCATATATTAGATTATGCTTTAAAAGTCCACACTAGGCACACCTGGGTGGTTCAGTTGGTTAGTATCTATCATTAGTTTAGGTCATGATCCCAGGATCCAGGGATCAAGCCCCACATTGGGCTCCCTCCTCAGTGGGGAGTTTCCTTTCCCTCTCTCTCCTTGAAATAAATAAGTAAAAAAAATTTTTTTTAAAAATAAAAGTCCCCACCTTATAAACTTATGCTCAATTTTATTAACTTAGCATGAAAATAAGTTTCAGTGTGATAACTGAATTGTCTCATATTCTGAACAATGGAGTCTACATTTGTGAAAAAAAAAATGTATTTCCATGACATAGTTATGTTAACTTTTCATGCTGAAAGCTGAAATAGAAGACAAAGCTAGCAATAGAAATGTCTACCCACCAATATAGCAAGTTCTACATTTTGAGCAACTAAAACAAAGTTCATGGGTAAAAAGCAACAAGCTTGATATGTCTATTACTTTTTTCTTTTTATTTATCATATATTATTTGTATTATAGGACCTATTTTATTAAGGCCCAAAAATGTGCCTCTCCCCTCTAAGTATATAACAACAGAAACACGTGAATTTAAACACGGGGTTGGCTTTCTCACTCCTATCTAACACCATCTGACATACAGTAGTTATTTATTTATTCTACCCTTGTGTAATACTTCTATTCTGAAATTCACGCAATTCATCCAAATCACTATCTGGCTTCATCATTCCTACTAATCTTATCATGGTCATTTTCTCTCACTTATTACCTGATACCTGGTTCACAGTCACACTCTATACGCCAGGTTTTAACATCATCCTGAGTGACCTCAACAACTGCATAGAAGACTCCCCAGACTCCCCAGCCTTGATGATCCTTGAACTCATTCATGTCTGCCCAAGGCTAGGTATGCATTCCATTGGCCACACTGCAGCTTTGTCATCATTGAGAAAAGTCTCACTTGTCATATATGAAATTCAAGTACATTCCATTCTCTGACACTCACCCCTTCTATCTGTCTCACCTTGCTTTTCCTACTATCTCAGTTCTTCACTTTTTATGTTTTTTTTTTTTTTTTTTTTTTTTTAAGTTAGGCCCTTAATTTTCTCCTTTTAGCCCTCTTTAGACTCCACTGTCATCTCAATGCAGAGTGCATGGCTCAGCACTTCGGTCATTTCCATGAGTACCCTTAAATTCTTTCTGATCTGTTTATCTTTCTGTTGTAGTCTCAGCTTCATCCATTCTCCTCTAAAGTATAAATCTGAGGCTAAGTCTTTGCATGGTGTCTTACTACCTACAGGTATAGATCAGGCTGTTTAACTTAGAAGCCTTGCACTTAATTCTCCTTCTACCTGGAATGCTCTCATTGCCACTTTCTTCTCTTCTGGTCAGCTCTTATTTGCCCTTCATATCTTTACCTTTTTATGGGAAGAAATCCCTAAATCCTTAATTAGGCTATGTGCCCATTCTATGTGCTTTTATAGCATCCCATACTTATTCTATCAAGTCATACATTTATTACTGAGTGGTGATTTTCTGCACTTAACTGATTTCCCAGGAAATTATAAGATCCTTGAGACCAGAAATTGTCTTTATCACTCTAGAACAGTCTGATATATAATTATATATAATTGAGCAGGCACTCAATTGTTTGTCGAGTGAATGAATAAATAATACTGGTAGCTTGAAATGATCATTGTAATTGAAGCTACATGTTATTACTTTAAGATGAAAGTTTACATAAAAATAAATACAATCAATAAGCTACAGAGGATATTAGAAGTAGATATGGTGGGAAATAGAGCAAGGTAAGGAAGATTAGGAGTCTTAGGGTTGTAGAGAGTAGGAAAGGTAACAATTTTAAACACGGTATCAGGCTAGGCCTCATTGAGAAGGTGACAGTTGAATAAAGGTGAGGTAAGAGAGTAAGCCATGTAAATATTTTGGGAGTAGAGTATATAAGGTAAAGGAAACAGACAATGCAAGAGCCCTAAGGTGGGAGCCTGCCTGGTACGTACAAGGAGACCTGTGTGGCTAGAGCAGGGTTACTGAGGAAGAAATAACAAGAGATAAGTTCAGAAAACTAATGGAGGGCTAGATTGTGTAGTCTTTGCAGGCCTTTCTAAGGACTTTGGATTAAAGTAAAATGGAGCCACTGAAAGGTTTTGAGTAAAGGATATAATCAGATACACTCTGCCTCATATATTGAGAACTGTATGGAACAAGAGTAGGAATGGGAAATCCACTGAAAAAGCTCTTCAGAGTAATCCAGTGAAAAACAGAGTAGTAGCAGTGGAAGCAGTGAGAAGTAGGCAGATCTAGGATATATCTCGAAGAGAAAGCCAATGGAATTTCCGGAGGGATTGGATATGAGCTGTGAGAGAATGGAATCAAGAATGACTCAAAAGTTT
The DNA here is from genome assembly GCF_053574225.1 of Canis aureus. NCBI lineage: Eukaryota > Metazoa > Chordata > Mammalia > Carnivora > Canidae > Canis > Canis aureus. The sequence continues at coordinate 51,815,812 of NC_135615.1, forward strand.
TTGGCTTGAGGCAGATAGAATTGACATATGAGATGGGAAAAACTGTTGGAGGTACAGGTATATGAAATGTTTTAGAGATAACATTTGGACATGTTAAATATTTGATGTCTATTAAGTCTAATCAATGATAAAATATGAGTCAGGAATCCATGAAAGAAATCTGAGCTAAAAATATAAATTTGGGGGTCAAATGACAGATGAATGCTATTGAAAGCAATGAAACTAGATGAGATCACCAAGGAAATGAATACTGATAGTGGCTCAGTGGTGGAGTGTCTGCCTTTGGCTCAGGTCATGATCCTAGGGTCCTAGGATTGAGTCCCACATCAGGCTCCCTGCGGGAAGCCTGCTTTTCTCTCTCCCTCTGTCTCCGCCTCTTTCTCTCTGTGTCTCTCATGAATAAATAAATCTTTTTTAAAAAAATGAATACTGGTAGTGCACAAAAAATGGCCAATGACTAGGTCCTGGACAGTCTAAGAAGTACGAGAAAATGGACCCAGCAAAGGAGAATAAGAAAAAAACAAGTAGCATTAGAAAAGAACAACCAAAAAGTTGTAGTGTTATGGAAGCCTAGTGACTATCAACTAAGATGAACACTCAGAATTGACTATTGGATTAAGCAACATGGAAATTATCCATGACTTGACAAGAGCATTTTTTAGTAGAATGATAGAGGCAAAAATCTGACAGGAATGATTTAAGGAAAAAAATCAGAAGAGGAATTGGATCTGGAAGTAAATATAACTCTTTTAAGGAATTTTGTTTCAAAATGAAGAAAAGAAATGGGAAAAGAACTGGCAGATGTTTTTGTTGTGTTTTGTTTTTAAGATAGGAGAAATAACAATATGTTTTCATGTTTACAGAAAAATCCAGAGGAGAAGATACTGGAAAAATATATATTTATGAAATAGCCAAGAATAAAGATAGGAATGGAGTGGGAGAGCATGACAGTGAGGAATACTGTCTAACAGTCTGATGACATGAAATGAAATGTGTAATTTGTAGGTAGGAGGGAAGAATGGTCTGAAAGAGGTAACAAGATATAAAGAAAAGTCAATCCACTTCCACTCACTCAAGAGCTAAGGGAGCCCTTTAGAGGGCTAAAGTTTATTATAAGTATCATTAGAGGACAGCCAGTTTCCATTAGAACAACAAAGTAAAGAGAAGGAAAATTCACAGACATCATGATATAAGGGATTTTGCTGCCAATGGATCATCAATTCCTAAGGGCACAGAAGAAAAGTTTCAGTAGCTGGGCAGAGATACGAAACAGAAGATGTGATATGTAGAACTTCATGGGATTGGATGGCAAGAGATGAGTAATGATGTGGGAATCTGGGGCTTCTTACAGTGGCAAAAACAAAATAATCCTATTTTATGGGCATGATAAGATAAATCTTATTTATCTCAGGAAAGATAGTGGTAGCATAGGGGTGAGTGTTGAGGGCCAAGTTATTTTGAGGGGTCTATGATTCTCTCTTGCTACCTGTAAGGGAGATTGTATTTGCTCCTAGTGCTGGACCTTCCCCTTGTCCTCTATTGATGGAATTTTTGGACATGAGACCTGTTCCATTCACTATTAACAATTTAAAAAATACATGTGACTTTCATACACATGGATTTATGACCAAATAGCTTAGAGTTTTAAAAATTTCCCTGCTCTAGGGGAAATGTAAGCTAATTTTTCAAAGCAAAGTTTGGTTTTACTTACATCTGTGTTACAGGAGCGATACCGTTTCCTTTCCCCAAGGCAATATTTTCCACCTCCTGAAGGTCTGAAAACACATTTTGTTTAACATGTGAATATATAGTATATATATAGAGAGAGTACATATATTGCTTGACCAAAACATATTAGCATTTATTTTAGGAAAATACAAAATTTGACATCTTTCTAGTTATTAAAATATTGTTAGCAATAATGATTATGGTTGTTGAACATAAAAACTAGGGCAGTTTGCTATGGATAACTTTACAAGACTTAATTGTCATGATTTATGTTCTTAAGAAAATTCAATTAAATAAATTTATTTTCTAATTATCATACTAAGTATGTGCTTAGTTCAACACCATGAGTTTAAAAATCACTTACTTATAATGAAAAACCATTTGAATCGTATTCAATAAAACACATAATCTGATGCTATCTGTTTATCGAGTAGGCAATGGTAAGTTTACTATTTTTTTCCAGACTGGTAATGAAAGCATACTAAATAACTCTCTGGAAATAGCTTCAGTTCAAACTAAATAATACAGAAATGAATTTCTATCTCATTACGTGAAGTTTGAAAAATTACATCTAAATATCAGGGCTTTGCATTGCATAAATACTGTGTAATACACTCAAATCAATGAAAAAGTAAGATGTCCAATATTTGATTACATAAATTCAAGTATTTAACATCAGGGAAAGCCATATGTTATCATTTGGGCATGCTATTTTAAATGGAAAAAACTAACTTCTTTTTTTGAAAGAAGTCCAAGTCATTCTCTTATATTACTTATTATCACAGAGATTTATAGTTTTGGTTACTAATTTACAGTAGCTTGCAGTTGAACTTAGGTAATTATTCTGTACTTGCTTGAAAAAGGTCAAGTGTAATTATAATTTTGGCCCACTGGTAGTCAATGGAATAATTAGTTATATTTTGAATATACTTTGAATGCCAGTGAATAGTGATTCTAAAAAGGAAAAGGAATGGCCTGGTTTAAATCAGCTTGGGAGAAATGGTTTGGTCAGACAAAAACAAGGGCGTGGGGATGGTGGTAGCATGACTAGTTTATGAGTGGGTGACAGTGAGCTAGCTCTGTTTAGCAGAATGATAATAATGGAAAGAAAGCTGGAGCATGGAAACACAGAATGAGTGCAAAGGGAAATAATTTCAAGCTAAAAAAAATTAAAAGAGATGAAAAGAGATGTGTAGAGAGGGGAACCAAAGAGGGATCCTGAGTTAAGAGGAGAAAAATAAAAAATTAAAGCTGACTATCTTTTACACCAGGAAGGGCGGCGGGGGGGGCGGGGGGGGGGAGGAAAGCAGAAGTGATAACGCTATTAGTTGAGAAAGAAGGGCTGCAACCTGAGCTCTAGACAAAAACGGGGAGCACTTGATATGCAGGAGCTAAGGAGCAGTTTCGTCTTGGGGCAAATAGGAAGGTCCAGCTGGGGGACTGGTCCACCTGTAACGGGCACTGGTGGGAGGGCGAGGCAATACAGGCTACCAAAGAATACTGATGGGGCTGGCCTTTCGCCAGGGGGGCTCTGACCGGAGAAAAAGAGTGGTGGGAGAGGAACAGTCCGACCTGCATAAAATAGTCATGGGGAGAAAAGTGGTGGCAACTCCGGAAGATGATTAATAGGGGCATGTGAATGGAAACTATTTTAACACATGGGCACTATTCTTTTCATTGTGATTTGTGATGCGAATCAAGGCATTTCAACCCTTGAAGTGCTCTCATTGGTCCTTTTAATACTAATGTAGCAGTAATAATTTTATGTGACATGTGAAAAGACCTTAGGTTTCCTGGGAATAATGGTAATGTAGCTAAGATCAGACCTGGATTCATCCATAATTCAGTAGTTTTTGGAGGAGGAAATCTATCTGATTATTACTAGATTAAAAGTCTGGCTACACCTGGGATAGATACACAATGCTTTTTTTTTTTTTTTCTTTTATTTTTAGTTACACAGTGAGGGGGAAGGGAAAAAAAGAGTCTAACAAGGCTCTTCCACTTTCCTGTGCCTATTGCTTGTTCAGAAGACAAACACTTGGCTCACTAGTGAAACGTTTTTACAGATAACATGTGAAACCACAGCTTTGAATCATTTCCAACTGTGTCTTTTTGTTGGCTTCGGCTTACTTTAGCTACTTACGCTGGACTGTCACAGTGTCTTAGGGATGAGGAGACGCCTCCCCCGCAGGTCCTGCTGCACTCTCCCCATAGTGACCAGGGACCCCAGCCCCCATCTATGCTCTGGGGCCAAGTGCCAAAAGGAACACAATCTCCCTGATAACACCACTGCAAGATTTCACAGAAAACACAGAATTAGCTTTTAGGCAGATAGAGCTATCAGGTTAGAAACACATAAGGGTCCGGCAATGACCAATTATAGGCATTAGCATTCTCCAACAGATAACAGACGGAGGGTTCTTTAACTGTTTAGACAATGGCGAAGGTGCATGTGATTTGCAAATTATCTTTAGTTAGGCAAAGATTTATAAACCTCTATTATGTACCAGGAGTCTAGAAAAAAAACTTGATTTACTTCCTTTTTTCTTATTTCTCTTCCTCCAGAATCCTAGTGTTTCTCATTAAAGAGACCTCAAAAGTCTTTTTTAGATATTTTAGCATTAAAAATTTTTTCTTTATATTCCACTATTATTAGACTCATGGAATGATAACGCAATATGGAAAGTTCCCCAGTAAGGAATTTTTATGATGGTAATTGCTTTTACTTAAAAAAAAAAAGCTGGTTGAGGCTACAATAGTAAAAGAATGTGTTGTGGCATTTCATCTACACGAGTCCTGCAGACATAATAAAAGTAATGCCAAGATACTAGGGACAGGGTACAAAAAACTCTTACATATGCTGACTAGCCATGTGTATAGTCCCTGCATGAACATGTGTATTGGAATTCTTTCAGCTTTACTCTGCAGTAAACCACACATACTGCATGGAAGTAGAAAGCCAGGAATAATTTATCGAGACACAGACATCACATAATCAGGTCATAACTCTAACATGATAAATCTTATTCACAGAATATGGTAAAAAAAAAAAAAAAAGCAAAGCCTTTTTATTTTTTTTTTAAACCAAGCCTTTCTAGGCCTTTATTGGGGCATTTTTCTGAATTATCAAATTTTGACACACCATCCTGATGCTCTGAAAGTCATTCGTGTATATGAATAACAATAAGAAACATTTATTAGAGTTGAATAACTGGCAGCAATGTCAGACTGTTACATAAAATTCAACTTTATGTTAAAATATAATGGTATTCTAACATTAGATGCTTAGAAAGTAATCAGTTTATTACACTACTTCCACATATCCAGTATTCTTTCACTTTTGACTATTTTCATGGCTACCACCTCAGATGAAACAGGCAAATGGAATAGCTTCTACTTGGCCTCTCTGCTTCTACTTTTTTCTACCTATAATCAAACCCAGTCCTTAGTAAACATTCAGAGTGCTTTAAAAAGAAAAACATATTATCACATCATGTCACTCTTTTGCTTAAATGATTGCACTACTTCCCTACTTACCTTAATTCTGGTCAGTAGTGGCCTTTGTGATCTGACCCCTGCCTCCTTCTCCACTCTTACTCTCTCTTGCACAAATTGGTCCAGACCACTGGACTTCTTTCTTTTCCTCAATACACTAAGTGTGTTCCCACTTTGGGGCATTTGCAATTGCTGGTCCTTCTGGGAATATTATTCTCTCAATTACTTATGTTACTGTTTTCTCATTATTCAGTCTCAATCAAGTGTCCTTTTATCAGAGATCTTTACTTGACTACCCTTATTCTGAAAAGGGTACTCCCCGTTACTTCCCACGCTCCCACTGCTAACTCCAGATGTAATAGAGATTACATCCTCCTGTGTTAGTTCCCTCTTAGCACTTACCATTATTTTAAATTACCCTGTTTATTTTTCAAATTACTTCTTTAGTAATTATCTCTTCTCATCAGTATATAACACCAAGAGATGCACATATGGCTATTTATTTATTTTAAGAATTATGAACATAGCATCATACTCATTTTAGGCAATTCATCTATGCTTTGAAGGGAAAAATTCAGCAACAAATCTAAGTGCACAAATAATCAACTTATTCTAGCAAAATATATCCTGAGAAGCAGGATAGCATGATGGTTGAGAACTGAGACCTGAATAGAAACTGAGATGCTGAGTAACTAATTTGACCTGTCTGCTCCTTAACTTCCTCATAAATAAAAAGCTAAATAATAATACAGCCTATAGCATGTGAGATTAAACAAAGATAATGTGAAGAACAGTACATAGGGAGTAGAAAGTTATCTGATACATGGAAAGAGTTCTGTAAATGTTAGTAACTGTTGGGTAAATTGCTTAAATTCTCTGGATCTCCATTTTCTTACCTATAAAATGGGAATAATAACACCATCCCTCTAGCAGGGCACATAAAGTGATTAGAACAATGGTAGTGTCATATTAGGCCTTCAGCAAAATTAGCTAATATCACTGTTAATATGGAATGCTCACATGTAGGAATGAGGCTTATGCAACTGCAGAGATCTAAATGTAGTGTGGACAGCATTTATAACCTTCCAAAATCCTGGAGAAAGCTAAGTTCCTGCCAGCCCTGGATGATGGTGCAGATACTGAATTCTTGGAAGGACACACAAATCTTCCAGAATGTGGAAAGCAATCAACAAGCACCCTTAGAAAGATAGGTTTCTCTCCACAGTGAATGATGCACATTTATCATCTCTTCCTATAGATGATAGCCCTGAGCATTTTTTAAAAAATTTCTTGTAAGAATTTTTAATACCCTTTATTTTAAAAAATTATCTAAATTAAAAAGACAAAACCAAAAAGAGTTGGCCCATTTCTCCAAACCCTGGCAACCACCAAACTGTCCTCTATTATCTATGAAACTGATTTTTAAAAATACATATATATTTAATTTAATACATTATATTAATAATATAATATATTAATAATCAATACATAGCATTATATAGCAATAATGGGCTATTTAAATTTAATTAAAATTTGAAATTTAGTTCTTCAAACCCAATGGCTACATTTCCAGAGCTCCAAAGCCACACGAGGTTAGTGCCCACTATAGTGGACAGAGTAGATAAAGAACATTTCATCATCACAGAATGTTCTATTAGAAATGTTGAATGTCTACAACAGCATCTAACGTAGTAAAAAAACAACAAAAATTTATTGAACGAATGAGTACATTACTTAAACTACAGAATTCTGTGTTCTATTCTGGTTACTGCAAGTAAGGAAAGAAATAGAGATACTGGAGGAAAAAAAAGTCAAATTCATCTTTGTTTCCATGGTAGTGGCATTCAGCCAATTTTCAGTATTTGTAACAAGATAAAAGAATTTTTATTTATTTTTAAGAGAAGTTCTGGGGGGATCCCTGGGTGGCTCAGCGGTTCAGTGTCTGCCTTTGGCTCAGGGTGTGATCCTGGAGTCCCGGGATCGAGTCCCGAGTCGGGCTCCGGGCATGGAGCCTGCTTCTCCCTCTGCCTTGTGTCTCTGCCTCTCTCTCTCTCTCTCACTCTCTCTCGGTCTATCATGAATAAATAAATAAAAATCTAAAAAAAAAAAAAAAAAAGAAGTACTGGGTGATTATCATTTGTCCAAAAAAAATTAGGCAAGAGGGGGACTGGGGTGGCTCAGTCTGTTAACCATCTGCCTTGGGCTCAGGTCATGATCTCAGGGTCCTAGGATTGAGTCTCACATCAGGCTCCCTACTCAGCTGGTCCCTCTACATGTGCTGTCAAATAAATAAATAAAATGTTTTTACAAAAATTAGGCAAGAGAAAGTAAAAATTTGCCTATAAGGCAGAACATTTTTTTTTTTTTAAGATTTTATTTATTTATTCATGAGAGACACACAGAGAGAGAGGCAGAGACACAGGCAGGAAGAAGCAGGCTCCACTCAGGGAACCCGACGTGGGACTCAATCCCAGGTCTCCAGGATCGGCCCCGGGCTGAAGGCAGCGCTAAACCACTGCCACCTGGGCTGCCCAAGGCAGAGCATTCTGACTTCAAGTCTAATAAATATTAATGTAGGACATTGAAAAAGATAATTAGTTTTATGAAAATTACCATGAAGGAAAAAATCTTTCTGTCCAAGGTGGTGAACCAGAGACAGTTGGCTGAACTGATAAAACAGTATCAACCCTGGGAGCAGGGCTACTGATAATAAAATACACTTGAGGGAGAGATATTTTAGCTAACAGTTTATGGCTTACTTAATTGATTTTGAAGACCACTATTTGTATATTGATATACCAATTGTGTTAGGACTTCACCTATACAAAAGTCACAATTTGGGCCAAATAATCTCCAGTTTCACATTTTTGTTATTACAAGTAGCTGTGTATAATATGTATGCCTGCACTTATTTTCCTATGGGAATAGCTGAGCAATGTATTACTGACCAGCAATTACTGATTTTGTTCCCCCTAGTTTCAATTAATGACAACACTTAAAAAAATGCCAAATCTTAAAATTTACCATTTCAAGTTGGAAATTTAGCATTTTTGATGTAAAATAATATTAAAATTTGATTTTACATTTATTTTATACAATCACAGAGCTGCATCTAAAAGCTCAGAGAGACTTTGAAATTCATGTGGTCTAAGTGCTTCATTTTTTCATGGAAGAAACCAGAACCTTAAGGAGGCTGACTTGCCCAAAGTCACTTACTGGCAGAAAAAGGATTATCTGTCCAAAAATACACAAAAATCAGTGGGGAAAAAAACAATGTAGGAGTAGGATTATGCATTTGAAGTATATTAGAGTATTAAAGTATACTGGACTATATTTATTTCATAAAATACAAAATAACACTGGAGATAAAAACTCTTAGTGTACTGCTACATGTTATTTCAGATTTCTTTGAGTATTCTTATAATTTATAGATAAGACTTTTTTTGCATTTTTCAGGGGACAGAGAAATGGTGAAGGCCATAAGAATATTGAATGACAAAAAAAAAAGAATATTGAATGACATAGGTTCCAAAATATTTTATAATATTGTTATAGATGTTTCTGGGATGCTCACAAAATGCAGTACAGGGAGAGAAGTTACATAAGTTCTCTTGCTTTCCTTTTAAAACGTATTCTTAAGGTAAAAAACAAACAGTATTCAGTTTGTAGGATGCTCCTCGGTTCTCATCATCAATTAACATCTACATTGCAGTAGTATTTCATAAGTGGCTTGCTAGAACCTTTTATTGCATAAATTCCTGCTATTGGATTATACCTATTCCATGGAGTTATAATGTAATAGACAATTGTATGAGAAAAGTTAAATAACAAATATTAATGGCTAAAAAATGAAGAACTCAAAATTGTATTATAAGTATCAGTCATCTAGCAGTTGACAAGAGACTAGTGTCTAGCTTAATAACCAGTTAACAACTTAGACAACAAGTAAATTCAGTCTATGTAGTCTGTTTTATAAAACTGAGTTCTTATTCTAGCAATCAATATCCATGGTCCAAAGCAAGTGATTTTCTTTTTTCAGATTCCCTAATTATAAGATGGGTACTAACTTTAGTTTTTAAATCCAATGTGGTTTGGATTACGACAACTTTAAAAATTAGTCTATGCAGACATGCCTTCAAAAAATTATAAATCTACCAAAGGACTTGGTTGATATTGATCTCTGGCAAAACAGTCTTTTGAGCTTTGTTTAGTTTCCCTCTACTTTATACTTAAGTAAAGGACATCTTTCGGATTCTTGTTATTTCTCTGCTCCAGCGCAGGTAAGTATCTTGATGTAGTACATGATTTTAGAGAAGAAACTTATTTAACTTAATAATAAATGCTTTTAAGGAACCTCCAGGGAACTTTATGTGGATCAAGTTATTGGAGACAATTTTCTAGATTATTACATGAATCGATATACACCAAGATTTTAACGTAAGTCATAAGTAATATAATTAGATTACACAAAATAAAGCAACTTGAGGTATATAAATCCTGTAAGCACATAAAGCTGAGAATTTTGAGTGCCGTATTTTCTACTTTTCTTATTTTTTTTCCATCTGAAGTTGCTGAACCCATAAAAGCTCTATTTCTACAGGCACAGAATTTTACTTAATTTCTTAAACTGCAGAAGTTAAATATTCAGATGGAGACAAGTTTCCTTTATCCTCAAAAATTATATCCAATCTAGTGATTTAGGACTATTCTAAGTATCAGTCTTGTTACTTCAGCCTAAATTTTCTAGATCAATTGGGTAAATTTGGCCTTCTTTTTGCTAATTCAGATACGCTAAACCAGATTCGGACAGGTGATAGAAGTGAAACTATCACATTTCAAAAATAAAATCTCATATTGCTCATTCTTGTTTTTCACATTCCTTCTAAATAAAATAAATATGTTATTAAAACTATCTAGAAAGATGATACATTCCAGTGAGGCTTTAAAAGTTTTCTTAAGAAACACTTACCCATTAATAATCAACATCCTTTGATATTAGACCACTCAATTTCATGATCTACATAGGGAATTATGTTCAAACAAGATAATATTACAAATCAAACAATCTAAATGAGAATTTGTCAGAATTCCACAAAGCAAAATTTCAACATGAGTATAGACATTATTTTTAAATATATATAATATATATATTTTTAGTAAGAATCACTTTAGGATGTGATTATGGTACATCTTGTACCATAGCCAGCACTTTGGGTCCAGCCAGCATCTGGAATGAGAGACCTCTAAGGAAATCCTAAGATTTTGAGGGAAGTGATTTTGGTGATTCAATATGGAACATTCTTCCCAAGTCAGAAAAACTGAGAGTTGGAGCATAGCACTATTAAAAGCTTTATCTTTCTGCTGTGCAGGTGCAGGAATGCAAAAGCTTATTTCAGCCCAAATTCTAAATCAGAACTTGTCATCCCATACTATTTAAATTTCTAGAGCAATTGAAAGGACTATTCTTTTTTCACTTCCTGTGTTTATAGTTTGGGACCCAGTCAAAACAGAATATATTTTACTCTTAAGTGAATTAAGATCTAGGGCTGCAAATGTCCTATTTACATATCTAGTGCTTTCAAAGGGTATATAATAATCCTATTCTAATACAGTCCTATGTCTCTCCCATGCCAAGATTACTAGGAATCAGTGTTATGTATGAATAGGCCTAAATTCTGGGCTATATCTCTAACTGGTCTTGTAGAATCATTAAATCAGCATTTTGGCAATAAACCAAGTATTGGAAACTATTTTGGTCACCATCAGAGCTTGCAAAGATTGAGTTTTGATTTTCCTTAATGTCCTGTTCAGTAACAATGCCAACACTACTATCAGAGTTTTTACAGTCTAAACCGTTGTTTATTATTTTATCACGTATGGCATCCCTCTGATTCCTGTCCAAAGAGCTATTGTTGATGCCACGACTAAGGAAAGTTCTTTTGGCTGAAAGCTATATTGATTGATTTGTAGGAGTGTGACCTGTGGATGCACAGTACCAGCGCACCGTCTGGGCTCATCAAATTTCCTCCTTTGGTTAATGCTACTGTCCCTGAGCACATCCATTCTGACCATATGGTTCTTATTCAATACTTGAATGGCTTATTCAGGCAAACATCCAATGGCTGTAATAGCGATGTCAGACCCCCCAGGACTCACGCAAAGATCAGTTTTTAATTTTTTGGCCATATTTCTTACTCCATCTGCTAAATGTGCATGGAACAGTTCCCATACTTACATGGAACATTTGTGGAACTGCGCCCCCGGGCAGGAATCCCATATCTTTTGCAGCCAGAGTTTGACGAGATCATTGTGGATCCAGTCCTCTGGATATGTCTATGCTATCACTTGAGCAATATTTCTCCCCTCCCCTGACCTTTTTTTTTTTTTTCCTTTTTAAAGGATTTATTCAAAACACAACGAACAGCTTTGGTTTTATCTTGCTGGCTAGACAGGATGTAGGTTTTTTTCTTGTTCCTTCTGAAGACAGTAGTTTTGAAATTCAAAGTTAAGATCAGAGGCCAGTCATGGGTATTCCATTCATGTTTCTGAGACACACAAACTTATGCTTACACTCTTTGATGTTCGTTAGTGCCAGTTAAGACAGTCTGGTGAAGAATTTTCTGCCTATCATCCAAGGTTGGAAAATAACAATGAAATGAATGATGATGCTCTAGTAACATACACTGGCACCTTCCCTCTGAAGAAGCCCACAAAAAGCTCTACTGAGATATTATTTTGTTCTATCCTCACAAGATCTCTACAAATGTAGAAATAGACCTCTCTCATTTTAAAGTAGAGATTCGTTATTTTGCCAGTTGTAACACAATTGTATATTCTTACTTCAATGTTATGCCCACAGTGCTTTCTGACTGTAATTCCTGAGATAACAAATCATTACAGGTAGGTATGTGAAAATTTCACTTAGTATTAAAGGGTTCAATACATTGTCACCCCCAATCTCAGGTTCCGAGACTGTGACAATAAAAATTTGCTTTTTTCTCTGCAATTTCCCATCTGAAGGTAAAGTAAAATCAGAGGCAGTATAGAGGGGCAAAAGTTTCAACTTTGGAATTAGAAAGACCCATCCTAGAGTCTCAGCTCTGCTTTTAAATTGCTTTGCAATCTTAGGCTTTCAAGTCTTACTCTCTTCATCTGTAAAATGGGGTTAAAACAGTACTTACCTCATGGGAATTTTGCCAATACTAAATAGAACAAATATGTGCCTTGCACAGTGTAAGTACTTTAAAATTTTTCATTGTCATCATCATGATCATCATGGTTACTAGTAATGGGCAACTATATTTTAATGCCACACAAAGTTGACTAGACCAAGCAAAATTGCTACTTTGTGTCACTGACTCTTCGCATGGCTATTTTGGTTGGAGTTCTAGTTTAATTTCTTTTTTTTTTTTTTTTTTGAGTTCTGTTTTAATTTCCAAACAGATATAGCCTTAAGAGGAAAATCTGCATTTGGCAACTGTAAACATGCTTCCTTTTTAAGGAAAAAAAAATAACTGAAATCGACAATAAATATTCATAAATAAATAACATGGCAAGTTCAGTTAGTATAAAATAAATAAAAAATAAAGAATGGCTCAGGTCTCATTTCTAGTTCTTTGTATTTTTTCCCCTTAAACTTGTAGGTTGATCTAGTACTTTGAAAGCCTTTTCATAAACTCACTGTTAATAACAGAGATAGTTTGAGGGTCTTCTCATAGCACTCTGCCCTTTTCTTTTCTACGAGTCTGCTACATATTCGTTCTTTTCATTCACTCATTTAAGTTTCGTTAGTGACTTTCCTAAAGCTGTCTGTTGATCTTCCACGTCTCTGAAAGAATGGCTAACATTTGTTTTGTAGATCAATTTTATTTATTTGTTTGTTTGTTTGTTTCAAGTAGGTTCTACACCTAGCATGGAGCCCTGTAGATTAATTTTGGATGGTGAAATCTAACATATTGACTATATGAAACTATGATGTTGTGGATGTTGAATGCTCTCTTGGCACACAAACTTAGCTACACTTACAAAGTTCTTAAATAGTCTTTCTTGGAACCTAAGATGTTCTGTTGAGGTATGTCAGAAGCTGACAAGGGTCCACGGACAGGGTGAGGAGGTAGGCAAGGAGTTCTTTTAGCAAGAGTATATCCATTGTTTCAAATATATATATCAGAATTCTGTAGACTTTGTTTGAAGAAAGCATTTAGAGATCAAAAAGTTGACAACCATTAACTAAGATTAAGAATGTGAATCTCGGGCAGCCCGGGTGGCTCAGCGGTTGGCGCTGCCTTCAGCCCAGGGCGTGATCCTGGAGACCCGGGATAGAGTCCCACGTCAGGCTCTCTGCATGGAGCCTGCTTCTCCCTCTGCTTGTGTCTCTGCCTCTCTCTCTCCTCTCTGTGTATTCTCATGAATAAATAAATAAAATCTTAAGAAAAAAAAAAAAGAATGTGAATCTCTGGGGTGCCTGGATGGGTCAGTTGGTTAAGTGTCTACCTTCAGCTCAGGTCATGATCCTGGGGTCCTAGGACTGAGCCCCACATGCTCCTCCCTGCTCGTGCTTTTTCTCACTCTCTCTCTCTCTCTCAAATATATAAATAAAATCTTTTAAAAAAATGTGAATCTTTAGGGATGTCTGGCTGGCTTAGTCAGAAGAGCATGCCACTCTTGATCTAAGGGTTGTGAGTTGAAGCCACATGTTGAGTGCAGAGATTACTTAAATAAACTCTAAAAACAGAATGGGAATCTTTAGAAATCAAATATGTTTTTGCCCCATTTTATTCACTTTCTCTTGTCTGTCCTTATTTGTGTGTATGCACACAAATATAAAAGTATTATATCTCTGTTTATCTAAATTTAAATTCAATACTGTTAGCTTTAATATTATTGAGAGTTTTTTCTTGGTATTCCTCAAAATTGTCTGTAATTTCCCCCCCAAAATATCACCTCTCTTACACATGTGCAAATAGCTGTAAGATATAACATTTGGGGATTCTACTATTAAGCACAAATGATAAGATATTAAATATGTATCTACACATAAATGATTAGTGGGGTTGAGCTATATGTTTTCAGATAGATAGCCACTACTAATGGTTTCTTTACTTGAAATGATTATATATTTTATATAATTTATAATTTATATAATTTATAGATTATATAATTTATAGATTTTATAATTTATAGATTATAATTTATATATAGAATTTATAGAATTTATAGTGTTTAAAAGAATGAATTCTTTATGCTTGGGATTTAAAAATAAAGTAAAATAAAGAGTCATCAGGCTTAGCGATAGTATTATTCTAGGCAAAAAGAAACTGTGGCCCATGGACTAGATCACAAGAATAATAATCAATCAGGGGCAAATAAAGAAAGGGATTCTCACCGTAACTTTCTCCCCTCACTATTATGTATTTCTTCTAAGTACAGATTGATGTAAATTGCTACTTCTCGTTGACAAGAACTGCTGACTCCAAAATAAACCTAGACTGTTGTTTCAAGAATGCAGTTCTTAATATTTTCTATTACTTCAGTGAAAAAAAAAAAGAAAGAATTTTTGGTAGTGTGTGAAGGTCTCTGTATTTTTATTGGCTACTTACAAAGTCTCAAAAAAAGATCCCTAATCCTTTAAAAATGACCCTATCAATTCATACATTTAGCACAATTTACCAACATTTCCAAACTCAGCATGGAAAAGCCATCAACATGGCACTAGGTCACGGGTCCTGAATGAAGCCGTCAGCAAGGATTAATAAAACTATGACAGCTGCCCAAAAGCTTTCATTCTTTTATTTAAACATCAGATTGCAAACTGAAATTCAGTGTAATCTTTGTTGAAAGTACCCCAACTAACATGGAAGAATTTAGAAATGAGAACAGAAGACAGTAGTAGCTATTATTATAAATTTAGTAGGCAGCAAATAAATTCTAGAATTCATATTTATAGCAATTCCTAAAGAATTTCAGAAATAGTATAAACTATTCTTATCCTTTTGAACAATTCTTAATAATGATATTTTTTCGAAAACTAGACCAATGAAACTAAAATTATTTAGCTATAATTCCTATGCTCAGTAAATTGTCTGATCATTCCTCCAATACTTGCCCTTTCTCTTATATTATAATTTTAAAATAAACTCTAGTTTGACTCTAGTAATAAAATATATTTGTGGGTCACATAATTTTCCTGAGAATTATTTATCAAAGAAACATAAACTTATGTGACTAAACAGACCATATTATATGACAAGATTATTGTTGGATTTTCTGTTCAAATATATACATATATGCACAGAAAGGTGTAACTGAGCCAGAATAATCATCACTGTAATTTCCTAAACATAGCAGATGCACAGATGTCAATCTGTGCCAATTAACTCATTAGGCTAGATATCTACTATTTTCTCATGCATGATTTCCTAGTAGTTGAATACCAACACCAGAAATGGATCAATTTAGTCTACTTGTCAAATAGATAATAAATCATTTGAGCTTACCCCCTTTTCAATATTCCCAGTTTGACAGAGTGTTCCTTCAGCTGCAGGAATACTGTTGGTGACACAGCGGTTGCTTTTGCTGAGACACCAGAGCTCTCTACACACTTCCTAGGAAAGAAGGCAAAAAGCAAGTTGATCAGAAGTAGAGACTAAAATCACGTCCACTTCTTCCATAAAATATACCTATGTGCACTCGGCATTACTTTACTAAGACATCCCAGGTGTTTTCCTGCTGTTAAAGCATAAGAGATGAAAATTTTGGAAGGAGATTCTTATGCAAGATGTGTTACCCATTTGCAGAATCACTTAAATAATTTTCTTTATAATTCTTATTTTAGTGGATAAAGAATATCTTAGTTTTTATTAGAATATTTATTTTATTTTATTTTTTTAAAAAGATTTTATTAATTTATACACAGAGAGGAGAGAGAGAGGCAGAGACACAGGCAGAGGGAGAAGCAGGCTCCATGTAGGAAGCCTGATGTGGGACTCAATCTCGGGTCTCCAGGATCACGCCCTTAGCCGAAGGCAGACGCTCAACCGCTGAGCCACCCAGGCGTTCCCCCACTAGGATCTTTGAAAAGTACTGTGCAGAAATTTCACTGAAACACTGGTGCCTCTGGCTCACTCAGTCAGTAGAATATGCAACTCTTGATCTAAAGGTTGTAAATTCAAGGCCCATGTTGGGTATAGAGATTGCTTAAAGATAAAATCTTTAAAAAAGAATGTTTTTAAAAAAAGAAATTTCATTACTATAGAAGAGTACAGAGAACGAATGAATATGTAGAAAATGAATTTACTACTCTTAAGAATATACAATAGTACAAACTTATCAATTACTAATAAAGTGTTACCAAGTAGATGAATTCCTAGATATATTGTAATATTCAAAGACCATTTTAAAAAGAAAAAAAAGGGGATCCCTGGGTGGCTCAGCGGTTTGGCGCCTGCCTTTGGCCCAGGGCGCGATCCTGGAGTCCCGGGATCGAGTCCCACGTCGGGCTCCCGGCATGGGGCCCGCTTCTCCCTCCTCCTGTGTCTCTGCCTCTTTCTCAATCTCTGTGTCTATCATGAATAAATAAATAAATAAATCTTTTAAAAAAATAATAATAAAAGAAAAGAAAAGAAAAGAAAAGAAAAGAAAAGAAAAGAAAAGAAAAGAAAGAAAAAGAAAAAAAGAGACCACAGGTATGGGCAGTGACTAATTTCTAAAATTCATATACACCTAAAGAACAATCTAGCAATGCTTTTTTGCAGATCATCAGTGTAGCCCACCTGCATGGAAGGAAATGTGGTTTTGAACAAATGCTGCTCTTTATGTGTCATTTTCAAAACAGACATATTTTAGATGTTGTTTGGAGCTGTCCTGTCCTCTTTACTATGATTTCTCATTATCCTACTTTAGCATGGGAGAATTAAAACACTTACTATAATATTGGCAATATAAAAATACTTTAGCTTGTTCATACCATATTAATTTGTCAAATTTTGAAATAAGCTGTCTAACATGTCCCTAAGTATTTTAAGTAACAGGAAAAAAAAAACCTGCTTTGAAGAAAATACTCAAATTTTTTAGTTTCTTTTTATTTATGATCACCAACTGGCATCATTACCAATAATACAAGTTTTTAAGTTAAACTAGAACCATGTAGTACAAAATATATATTTGCAATAAAAATATACTAATCTGGAGTGTGAAGATAAATTTATGTATGACATTCACTTTTATTGCTTCTATTCCCCAACTGCTCTTTTTACTCTCAAAATATCATTATAAAAAACGTATGTCATATAAACACAATTCAGAAATAAAGCAGTAACATTTTAAATTCACTGGTTCACTGTTCCTACAAATGGAAACGCCCTACAGGGTATAACACTGAGCAGATCTCTTTGGGCTCCTCTTTACGATGCTCCCTTCCACCAGGCACAAAAGGAGACAGAATTTCCATTAATTTTTTTTAAGATTAATTATTTGAGAGAGAGAAAGTGCACATATAAGTGGGTGGGCTTGGAGGGACACCAAGAGAGGGAGAAGCAGACTCCCCACTGAGCAGGGAGCCCCACTTGGGGCTGGATCCCAGGATCCCAAGATCATGACCTGAGCCAAAGGCAGATGCTTATCCAACTGAGCCACCCAGGTGCCCCTCTATTAGGCTTCTAAAATGTTTCTGAATAAATCTACTCGATATCTACTTTAAATTCTATTTGGAGAATTATTGAGCTAGAAGAGAGTTAAAACATTATAAAAGAAAAACAACATGTACTTGTAGATCATAATATAAACATAATTTTCCTGTTCTTACAACTTAATTTACTGCAAATTCTACTTTCTTTCAAAGTTTCAGTTTCTGTTTTATGACTATAAATAACTATTTTAGTGTTCCTTTCCTATAGGAGATGGTTTCTTAATATATATGTTCCTAAATATATTATTTCAGTTTGATATTAGAAAAACAGTAGTACTAACATTTTAGGGTCTTAAAATACTATCCCATACATCAAAAACACCCATATTCAAAGAGAAACTGTGTTCGCTAAAACAGAGAAGCATTGCTTAAAAAATGTATTAAGAGATTACAAAAAAAAATCCATAATCCTGGACTATACTACTGATCTTTTATGATTTTATTAGGTCTAAGTCTTAACTTTAGACAGAAGTAAAAGAAGCCTGAAGTTTAGATACACTGTGAAATGAAAATTCTATCATTGAATGGGAAAATGTTCAAAGCATCTATTAGGAAAACATACTACTATGAGGTCAACTTACAAAAACTTTTTTCCAAAAGTGCCTTGAAAATCTCTACCCAAAACAGCAAATGCTCAAGATATTTTTTCAAAGCTTTAATCTCAAGATTCATAGTACAGCCCTTGATAGAGCCTTATTATCCTATAGAGAATAACACATTTTGAAAGGTAGATTCCCACTGCTAAGAGAACTTTATTACCTAGTGGGCTCCTGGGGATTGGAATTTTGCTAGGGCATTAACTTCCCACAAATTACTGTTTGAAGCATGAGACTGTAAATTTATGTAGAGGAAATACTCCCAAGATGTAAAACTAGTCTCAGAAAAGGCTCTGAAGATTTTTCAAATATATCTCTTATCTAGAATGTCAGCTTGAATAATAAAGATCATGACATCTCAATTAAGATTTCCCAAGATAAAAAAAATTCACTTAAAAGATAGAAACTAAGAAAATCTTATTTTATACTAAGATAGCAAGAGGTACACTTCCTGAAAGAACTTGAGAATACTTTCTTCTTTTTAAAAAAGATTTTAATTTATTTAATTTAGAGAGAGAGAAAGTGCATGCATGAGTTGGGAGGAGGGGCAGAGAGGGAGGAGGGGAGAAGGAAAGAACCTCAAGCAGAATCCCTCCTGAGCACAAAGCCCCACATGGGGTTCAATCCCATGACTCAGAGATCACAACCTGAGCTCAAACCAAAAGTCAAATGCTTAACCGACTAGGCCACTCAGGCTCCCGGAGAACATTTTCATACATTCCAAAATACTCTTCTTTAAACTGTTGGATCCTAGAACATGGATGATATATTTACAGAGGTATATGCATAGGTATATCAGTTGCCAAATAAGCATCCTAAGTTAGGTCCCAAGTTTTTCACTAATAAGTTAAATGCATTCTGAAATTTTTTGGCTCCTAGGGAATTTGTATAACCACCATCATATTAGATGGATTAATATTCCTACATAAAATAAATAACATAGAGTATAGTTAGTGAGATAGATTGATGATTTTTGACTACCCGCCAGCTTGGCTCTAGAAAAACATAGTTCTCTTTCAGATACTCCTAATTTTTTACAGGAGAAGTTAAGATTTATTAAGATTATTTTATAACTTCTATGAACTAATAAACTATTGCCTGTGTTAGGGAGATTCCTTTCTCTAACCCTACTCTCTAGGAGAAATTTTGGTCTCTGTGCTTGCTCTAGAGTTTAAGGAAGGTGAGGGAAGTCATCAACAGTCTTCACTAAGGGAAATTTCTGTTACATGACACTGAAAATTGGAAATGGACTCTCTCATTTCTTGGGCTCAACTTGTAACCAGTTGGGAGGATTGCCTGGATAAAACAAAACATTATTTCCCATTCATTCAATAATACTTCTTGAGCGTCTACTATTCACCAGGCATTATATTATGAAAAAATAACACTATCAAAGAATTTATAGAAACCAGGGAGAAAGTAGGGTACAATCAGACATAGATTGGTACTGCTTTATGGAGTTTTCAATATTTGGCGACAAAATTAGAAGAGTGATATCAGTGTGGTTAGATTTTTTTCATGAAACTAAAATTTTTAATTTTAACAGACTCTTGTTATTTATTACTTTTTACTTTTTAGGTATGGTTCTTTTTTTACTTTTTAGGTGTCACAAAAGACTGTACAGTTCCTGAGGGCAGAGTGTATGTGTGTTAATGGCAGTCTTGACAAAATGTTTCTACTTGGCAAAATTAAAAGTTTGCATCCCTGAATCGGTTTGCTAATTTTCAGAGAGAAATTTTCCTGCATACAAAAACCTAAAAGCTTCTGAATCACGCACTGCCCAAAACTTGATAATCAGTGTTTTTTTTTTTAAACATATCGATACGTTGATCAACTCTTTCTTATGTTCCAGCACTATCTTCTGAATTCAATTTCTTTCTTCTTGACATGCATCCTTCCAGAGTGAATTTAGCAAGAGATTCTGGGATTTTTTTAAGATTGATTGATTGATTGGTTTTAGATAGATAGAGGGGGAAGGGACAGAAGGAGAGGGAGACAGAGAATCTCAAGAAGACTCCCTGTTGAGCACAGAGCCTGATGTGGGGCTCAATCTCATGACCTAAGATCATGAGCTGAGCCAAAATCAAGAGCTGGACATTTAACCGAATGAGCCACTCAAGTGCCCCAAAGGACTGTTGTTCTTCGTTTTTTAAAATTTATTTTACCCTCAATTTAAAAATATTTTAATTGAATATGGAATTCTAGGCTACCATTTGTCTTATCTTAGCATTTGAAGGTACTAAGTTCATTGTTATCTGGACTCCATACATGGAGGCTGACTGAGAAATAATTTATCAGTCTAATCACTATTTCTTTGTGATGAAGTTTAGCTGCTTTCAAAAGTTTGTCTTTGCTATACTGCAGTAGCTAGGTGTCCTTTTATTTATCTACTTGGGGCTCATGCTTTGAATTTACATCTTTCTTTAATTCTGAAAAATTATTAGTTATATAATTTATATAATATATAATTATAGCTATATATTTGTGATGTATATATCACAAATATAATATATAATATATTATATATATTAATATATTATATTTTATAGCCAGAAAACTGCACTGTCAAATATATTATATTACTATAATATTATATATTAAGTTATATATAATATATATTATAATATCACAAATATTATATATATTTATATCTAATTATATATATAATTATAGTTCATTCACTTATATTGGATATTGTCATTCTAACCACCATGTCTATTAAGTCCTTTTCATATTTACCATTTATTCTTCCATTGGGGTGCTAATCTTTCTGCTTATTCACATCATGATGGATTGCTTCCTAATGTCTGTTATTTTCTTTTCAAGCTTATCTTCAGGGAACACTGTTTTTTGATGGAGCATCCTGTGCTTCATGAGTTGCTGAAGCTTTGGGCATTTGTTTCTATCATATACCCTAAGGTTTGACTCATTTTTTTTTGTTTCACTGGTTTTTGTGTTGATTTATTTGGTCAGCACCATGTATGGAGACCATACAAAGTCATACTCTGTTCTTATGTGAGGCACAAGCCTAAAGCTTCAATTTCTCATGTGAGCTATTTTTTCCCCATCCAAAGCATAGGATAGACACTTAATTGTCATTTCCGTTTCGCTATTCCTTCACAGTAGAAATGACCCTTACCTCATACCAGGCTGATGTCCCCTATTCTAATGCAGAAAACCTCAGCTTACCAGCTTGCCATTTGTTTTCTGTTTTTTTTTTTTTTTTTTTTTAAGATTTTATTTATTTATTCATGAAAGACAGAGAGAGGGAGGCAGAGACACAGGCAGAGGAAGAAGCAGGCTCCATGCAGGGAGCCCAATATGGCACCTGATCCTGGGACTCCAGCCAGGATCATGCCCCAGGCCAAAGGCAGGCACTAAACCGCTGAGCCACCAAGGGATCTTGACCAGCTTGCCATTTGAACTTCAACTCCTCTCTGTTTCTGCCATGACCCTACCTTCCTTTTCTCGTTCTGATACACACAAGCTTTCTGTTGAAATGTAATAAATGCATTCTGTGAAAACCCCTGCATTGTGTAAAACTACTTATGAAGAAAACACAATTTATGGGGAAAATAGGGTTGGGGCAGACCAATGAAAACTTAGGTAATTTTATAGCCAGAAAACTTTGCACTGTCAAATCTTTGCATTTGATACCAGCACCCTAGTTGATCCTTTGTAGCCTTGAACCTGTAGCTTGTGATGCTTTCTCCTTAGAGACGTAAGTCTTTGAGGATATTTGCCTCCCATAGAGGTCATTTTCATAAAAATTAAAAAATTGGATTCAAGGCATAGCTTCTTTATCATTTTTTAAAAATAACACAAAGGATATATTATAGATTCTTCATTTGCCTTCATGATTTTAATAGATTATTTAAAGCTTTTGAGAATGGAGTCACTAAGTGATCTACTATGTCTAATAAAGACCCTTCTTTGGATTTGCAGGGTTTTTTCTATGAGACTTTCAATAATACCATTGATCTTTTCTTTGTGAGAAAGCTTACCTGGGCATCACATCATTATGCAATAGGAAACAATCATATATGGACAAATAAGACTTACGCGTAACACTGGCATCATTCTACAGTGTGTCAGTGTGTCAATACTCCTTAAAAGTATTCCATGATCTTCCAAGAGACAAGACTTAAAATATTGCCACTTATTTAAAATTTTAATACCAACTCCCAGACTTCTAGTCTATTTGAATTTTCAAATGAATGACACTGTTTGCAAATATTAACAATAAAAAATAGCAAATACAAATAATAATAAAAATACATATGAAGGTTGTAGTTTTAAAGTAATTTTTATAAAGTAAAATAATGTACCTGATATTTAGAAAACAATTTTGTAAAATACTGAACTAGGTCTTTGTTGATCAGAATAGAATAACTGATTCTTTTACACTCAAAAACTCTTTCAAAATAATAAGAGAAATTTAAATTATCTTTTCTAATGTTTTTATAACTATGTGTTTTCATAACTATAGCTCTTAAAAGATACTAAAAATACAAAGGAGAGCCCTTTAATTTACCTGTGAAAATTAAAATTAGCAGTTTACACAATGGGGAAAGAGATATAAAATTACCAAACCATTTTATAATGACTTTGTCAATATGAAAGTAAAACAGTATACAAAGAGAAAATGGCCTCTTTGTTGCTAGATGATTTTTAAAAAAAATTTTTTTTAAACAAATATAAGGATCATAGAAGAAACATATACACATTTTCTGCCCTTGAGAAACCCTAAATCCTATGCCATCTTGGGTCTTTAGTTCTGAATATGAAACATTTTCTTTGTCCTCATTACCCTATCAGTAAGTAACATCTCTCAACAGCTGTTTGCAATAAAGGATCCTGACGGCCAAAGGGGAGAGTAGAGCCTGAAGAGGTCAAAAAGGAGCATCAATGATTAGAAAGGTTACTTATCATGGTATCACACAAAGGAAAATTGAAAACCAACATATGGTGACCCCGTGGCCTGGCTCCAGGTGTTTAGTAGCCATCTGAAGAAAGAGAATAATGCACCCTTATTTCAGCTTTAAATAGGTTAATCCTGTTGTGTGGATAATTTAAATATAAGAGATCCTAGAAAGACATATATTTTTGTTATATATATGCATACAAATATATATATATATACTCACACACATATATTTAACAAAGAACTAATCTAGAAATGCAAGTTAAATAATTATCAATTTGAAGAGGTTAAAAAAATGATTAAAAAGTTTTGAAAAATATCTCTAAGAAGCAAATCCAAAGCAAAAACAAGTGATCTTTAAGAATACAAGTAATTATGGACCTAAAATTTTGGGTTGAAATTTAAGGGAAAATAAAAACAAAATCAATTTCTTATTAAACACATGCCTAATAAGCATATGTGTTTGGACTCCAAAAGAATATTGAATTGCTAAAATAATACCATGAATATTATTTCCATATCAAACCACACTGTAGAATATTTACACCACCTTAAAATCTGCAAGGAAAGTGGTTCTACAATCACCCTCAGTGCAACATTCCAACATTTAATAACTTGAAATTCTTCCTACTGCCTCATCTACAATCTCCCAGCTGTAAAAATTAAGACAACTGTGGTTTTTTTGCTCTTGCTAGGGAAGGAGAACAATTTGTTACCAGCTATCAAACTATAATAAATGTTCCAAAGTCTGAAGACAGTTTTAAGGCCAACATTTAGCCTCCTTTTTAATAGGCTACTCAAACTCTATTTCTTTAAACTTCCCTTATATGTACTTCTAAGTATTTCACTATCACCCTTTCCCAAGCTATCTGCATCTCTTAAAAAAAATTGGTAGGTAGCCAACAATTCCCTAAAAAGACTCATAAAGTCTCTTTATTAGAATGATTCTCAAGTAGAAAGCAATAATGACTTGAATCTTAACTAATTGGTGGTGATAAAATAATAAACAAAAGGGAGTAAGCATGAAAACATTAAAAACTTGAGTCTGAGAGACAAAATATGTCAGACTTTATTAAGTACTCTCCAGAAGGAGGATACCCTGATTAGACAAGTCAACTATCTTATCTTCAGCAGATTACTTTGCCTACAAATAGCTATATTTCAGGCAGATATAGCTTGATAGTATTCTTATTATAGTTATTAGTTGACATATTAATAAAAATAATTTATACCATCCTATATCTTAATTCTATGCTTACCAAATAAACTTTTGATAATTAATTGGCCTACTGAGTAGATTTCCTGAGGTGAGAAAATGTGTACACTTGAGGAGAGTTGACTGAATATCAACTGTACTTTGTTACTACAAATTAATAAATCCAGTTTTGTATATAAACATATATTCTTTGTGATCTTCCATTTCTAATATTAGATCCTAAAAATCTGCCATCATTTAAAGTGTGGAACAAAAAAGGCATACTTAACCACTTCTAGATTATTTTCTCATTAATCCTTAATATAACTAAAACACAGTGTATGCCCCAAACACATTTCCCCTGGAAAGATTTAAAACTAATAAGAAGGCTTAAAATTCCCAAAGTTGTGTCATATTTTCTCTTTGTATGTTCTGTATCCACCACAATACCCATGATTTTGCAAACTTCACATCAAAATTATTGAATTTCTATACACAAACACTTTCATATTAATCTCAGAGTTATGGTGTAGTACCTTCCAGTATGAAAAGCAAGGGCATTGCTACAAGGGAGTATCAACCGTGACAGAGCTGCTTTAAGTACTCTGTGTAGAATGTGTTTGGAGAGGAATAGAAAACAAGAGGGAAGAGGACATAGACCATTTTATATTAAGTCTTTGACTTTCTAATACGGTTTCTCTAGATCACAGAATTACATTTGTTTAGTAAGACACAATATGTCTTAGAAATTCTGTGATTTTCTGCACATCAATATCCTTCTTGGTCTCATTCATTGAAACACCTTCAATAATTACCCATTGCTCTTAAGATAAAAACCTAGAATTTTTAACACAGCCTATTAAGGTGCATACAGATTTGACTCCTAGCCTCCTTTTCTATCTCATTTATATGGTACTTGCTTTGAGAGCTACAGCAACACTAGCCTCTGGCAGCTCTTCAAATACACAAAAAAGCCACAGAGGTCTTCTCCCCACTATCTCTTCACCAGATAATTCTTCTCACTCATTTATTCAGCAAATATTTTGAGCTCATATTATAAGGCAGGCATCATGTAAACAGTCATGAATAAGGCAGGTGGGATTCCTACTCTTATGGAACTTATGTTCTATTATAATTGATCAGTTCACTCTTCCAACAAATATTTACTGAGCACCTATCATGAGCCAGGCTCTGTTCTATGTGTTAGGGAAATTAACAGGGAATGAAATTGGTAAAATCTCTGTGCCCAGGAAAAATCTAGTGGGAAAAGCAGACAAAAACAAGATGAATTAACAAAATATATAGTATGTTTAAAAATAATAAATGTTAAGGAGAGAAATAAAGAAAGGAAAATGACAGGAAGTGCACTTGTGCATGTGTATGTGCACATGTGCACACACAGATTTAGATAAAATTGCTAGGGGAAGCCTTACCTAGAAGATGACATTTAAATAATTATGAGTAATCCAATAGAATGATTATGGCTTGAAATGACTGCTATTTCAAGCATAATGTGAAAGAGAAAAACTGGGAGAAGGCTTTGTCTGTAGATTGACTGGAAGAGGTCTGTCTGAAGAGAAAATGCATTAGAGCTGAGACTGAAGGATGTGCATGAGCTTAGAATATCTTCAAATGCTCCCCAAATACAGATGACTTATATTTTCCTACAGCACTACCAGCATATCAACTATAGAGGAACGGTATCATGGATGACATAATTTATAGAAGAAAGGGAAATCCTTACTGAACGTTTGCCATGTGCCAGGTAAAGGTAAAACACTTTGCATGCTTAATGTACCTTTTGCCATCCGAAGTTTACAAGAACAAGTTGGCTGCTGTTCACTGGAAACAATGCCCAAGTAAAATCTATCAATAATTCAAGGTCATAGTAATAATGATAATAATAATAATAATAATAATAATAATAATAATAATAATAATAGGATAGTAATGAGCAGAATGTTATTTAAAATACTCTGTTTTGGGGCAGCCCAGGTGGCTCAGCGGTTTAGCGCCACCTTCAGTCCAGGGCCTGATCCTGGAGACCCGGGACCGAGTTCTGCATCGGGCTCCCTCCATGGAGCCTGCTTCTTCCTCTGCCTGTGTCTCTGCCTCTCTCTCTCTCTCTCTCTCTGTCTCTCTCTCTGTCTCTCATGAATAAATAAATAAATAATCTTAAAATATTCTGTTTCATTGTGAAACCTTGTATTAGATCATGTGTTCCCTTCTGGGATTCAGAATACATGGTTCATTGATAAAATACTGTTCAGTTCTACATTAAAGTAAGCAACAACAAGGTATAGCATACTATTAGGCATTTATGTGCTAATTTGTAAGTTTATGTGGACAGTGACAGACTTCATAGATAATAAAAACTTCCCATATGTTAAACAAAGCTATTTTATCTATAAAATTTCTCTCATGTTATCCTGGGCATTAAGTCTACCTGTTGGTGAGCAATTACCTCTCTCTCTCTCTCTCTCTCTCTCTCTCCAAACACTTGATTAAGGTATAACTGACACACAAAAAACTTCACACAGTTAATGCATACAATTTGAGGAATTTGGAGATAAGTATACATCCATGAAACCATCATCACAAACTATGCCCTGAACATATCCATCACCTCCAAAGGCTTCCTCCCGTCCTCTATTATTTTGTGTATGTGTCATAAGAAAACTTAACATAAGTTCTACCCTCTTTGGAAATTTTTAAGTATACAATTGATTATTGTTTACTGTAGGTACTATGCTGTACCCCAGATATCTATTCATCTTATATAGATACTTATATAGATACTTATTCATCTTATAACTGAACTTTGTATCCTTCGACAAATTACCTCCTCATTTTTAATTTTCCCTAGCCCCTGGCAACCACCATTTTACTCTGCTTCTATAAGTTTGACTATTTCAGATTCTGCACATATGTGGCATCATTTAGTATTTGTACTTCCTTACTTGCCTTATTTCACTTAGCAGATTCTTCTATCGTTGTCACAAAAGTCAGGATCTCCACCTCCGAAGGTCTGGATAATATTCCATTGTACGTTCTTACATTTTCTTTATCCATTTGTTGTCAATGGACATTTAAGTTGCTTCCATGTCTGAACTATTGTGAATTATGTTGCAATGCATTTGAGAATACACATATCTCTTTGAGATGCTGATTCCACAGCTCAGCTACCATGAATATATCTTTTTGAGATGATGATTTTAGTTCTTTTAGGTATACATCCAGAAGTGGGACTACTCGATGGTGGTTCTATTTTTTTTTTTTTTGAGAAACTTCCACACTGTTTTCCACAGTGGCTGTACCAGTTTACATTCCCACCATCAGTGCACAAGTGTTCCCCTTTCTCCACATTTTTGTCAATATTTGTTTTCTTTTGTATTTGCGTTTATTTATTTATTTTTATTATAAATATCCTAAGAGGTGTGAAGTAATAGTTCATCATGGTTATGATTTGCATTTTCCTGATGATTAGTGATGTTGAGCACCTTTTAACATATCTATGGGCCATTTATAGGTCTTCTTTTTTTTTTAAAAGATTTATTTATTTATTCATGATAGACATAGAGAGAGAGAAAGAGAGAGAGAGGCAGAGACACAGGCAGAGGGAGAAGCAGGCTCCATGCCGGGAGCCTGACGTGGGACTCGATCCCAGGACTCCAGGATCGTGCCCTGGGCCAAAGGCAGGTGCTAAACCGCTGAGCCACCCAGGGATCCCCTAAAGGTCTTCTTTTAAGAAATGTCTATTTAGTTCTTTGCCCATTTTTTAATTGGGCTATTTGGTTTTTTGTTTTGTTTTGTTTCGTTTTTGTTTTTTTTGTTTTTTTGTGTTTTTTTTTTTTTGCTACTGAGTTGTAGGAGTTCCTTATATATTTTGGACAGAAATCCTTTAACAGATACACGATTTGCAGTATTTTCTTCTATTCCATAAGTTGCCTTTTCATCATTGCCAAAATCAAGAAGTTTTTCCCTATGTTTTTTTTCCAGGAGTTTTATGGTTTTGAGTCTTACATTAAAGTCCTTAATTCATTTTGAATTCATTTTTGTGTATGGTGTA
This sequence comes from Canis aureus, assembly GCF_053574225.1. Classification (NCBI taxonomy): domain Eukaryota; kingdom Metazoa; phylum Chordata; class Mammalia; order Carnivora; family Canidae; genus Canis; species Canis aureus. The sequence continues at coordinate 51,844,504 of NC_135615.1, forward strand.
CAATAAGGGTCCAGGTTCATTCTTCTGCCTGTGGCTGTCCAATTTTCCAATACCATTTATTGAAGGGACTATCATTTCCCCATTGTATATTTGACCAAGGGGCCTTGGTCAAAGATCCATTGGTCATATATGCATGGCTCTATGTCTAGTCTCTCTTCTGTTCTATTGGTCTATTATGTTTATTTTTATGCCAGGATCATACTATTTTGATTACTGCAGCTTTTTAAATCAGGAAGTATAATGCTGCCAGCTTTGGTCTTCTTGCTCAAAATTACTTTGGCTATTCAGGGTCTTTAATGGTTCTCTGTGAATTTTCACCCTTCTTTTTTTCTTTTCTTCTATTTCTGTTAAAAAGTGTCATGAGGGCAACACCAATTGACAATTACCAGTAAATTATGTATTGGATATTGCTGACCTATACTGATTCATTAAATATATATGAAAACAATGTTTAGGATATGATTTACAGTGACAGAATAAAGAAATGTGGAGTTATGTTTGAGACTGAGTCTTGAATTAATCTGTGCTTTTTTTTTTAGAGAGCAAAGATCACCCACATCCCTTAAAATATATGGGCTCATTAGTGAGTTCCTTCCAAAGTTTAAGCTTATTATTATTATAAAATGTTCTTGTTAATCTACTTTCGATAATTCCTTTCTGCTAAAGAAAGAGACAAATTGAAATGGAAGAAGAGTGAGACAACAGATCCTATAGAACTTTACAGGGAGTAATTTTCCTCTAAATAGGCAAAAAACCCACATTTTTAAGACTAACTGATACTGTTTTATTTGCAATGCAATTTAATCAACACATCAAAGGCACCCTTAGTATTTGATGATACAGCTAGCAGACTTTTTAGATGATCTAGTAGGATCTTATTTTGTATGCTGCTCATCTGTACTTATACCTTGCCTTGAAGGTCCTAACTATTTACATACGATAAAAAAATATAAAACTCAAACCCAACACTCAGGGTTTCACCACCTGAGAAATTATAACCCTGAAAATAAGTTTAGGAAAGCTCTCTAGATCCCCTATCTCTCAAAAAAGACTGGAATAAGATGGGGAGGTGTTTTGTTTTATTTTGTTTTTAAGAAGATATTTAGAAATAGACATTTGATGAACATTGATAAAAAGTATCTTCTGAAATAGAATATAAGTTATCTTTATCTTAATAGAAAATGGAAGTAAAGTAGACCTTTTTAATTTTTGTTTTTAGGGAATCCCGGGTGGCTCAGCGGTTTAGCGTCGCCTTCAGCTCAGGGGATGATCCTGGAGACCCGGGATCGAGTCCACATCAGGCTCCCTGCATGGAGCCTGCTTCTCCCTCTGCCTGTGTCTCTGCCTCTCTCTCTCTCTCTCTCTCTATATATATATATATATATAGAATATATATATATATATATACATATATAGAATATATGTATATGAATATAGAATAATATAGAATATATGTATATGAATAAATATGAATAAATAAATAAAAAATCTTAAAAGTTTTTTTTTGTCTTTACCCTGGGGTAGGTAAATCACATTCTGTATTTTAGTTTCACCACCTACAAACTATTAATAGATAATTACAATTTTTATCAAATTACGAAAAGGTAGCATAAGCATTTTCATATAGTACATGAGTCTAAGAAAACCATTTTGCTGCAAATCAAAGTGAAAAGATTAATGATAAAATATGTAAAATCGTATAGGATTGTAAGATGCTAATGCCTTTCCTCAAGTTTTCCAAATTTTATTTTATATCTATTATAAAAGTTTTTATAAACATAACACATAAAGATAATATAAAAGGGAGCACCTGGGTGGCTCAGCTGATTAAATGTCTGACTATGGCTCAGGTCATGATCTCAGGATCCTGCGATTGAGCCCTGTGTCCGGCTCCCTGATCAGCAGGGAGTCTGCTTGCTCTTCTTCCTCTGTCCCTCCCCCTGCTCTTGCTCTCTCTATCTCTCAAATAAATACATAAGATCTTTTAAAAAAAAGCTAAATATAAGGAACATAAACTGAAAATATACAATTTTGCAATTACTTATCTTCACTTCAAATCCACTAGTTTATTTATTTATTTTTTTTAATTTTTATTTATTTATGATAGTCACAGAGAGAGAGAGAGGCAGAGACACAGGCAGAGGGAGAAGCAGGCTCCATGCACCAGGAGCCTGATGTGGGATTCGATCCCGGATCTCCAGGATCGCGCCCTGGGCCAAAGGCAGGCGCCAAACCGCTGCGCCACCCAGGGATCCCAAATCCACTAGTTTAAAATAAATGAGATATACAGGTAGAGAGGATGATCAGGTGAAAATTTTTATTAATTATTGAAGAAATAAAAAAATGTATCCATAGGTCCTGCAAAACTGATAATATAAATTATCTAATATAAAAATACATAAGTGCAGTTAAAACTCAATTTCCAATAAAAAAAACTAAAATTAGATAAACTATTTCACTTCTTAATAAAGAAATGAGATCATAGATAAGAATAATAGAAAATCTGTAATCTTATTTGGTCATGAATTTCAACCTACTAAACTACAAATATATAAAAAGACCATGATTGAAATCTGACCAACATTTTCTGTAGGAAAAAACAACCTAAGAAACAAAAAACCTAAAATCATATAGAAATAATAACAGGAGACTCTGTACAGAGAGACAAGAAAGACCAAAGTCTTATTCTAGGCTTTAGATATTTAGATAGTTGCACAAAATCTTTAAATCTGTTGCACAAAATATGCTGTCAAAGCCCACCAAGAATAAGAATATACTTGCCACCCAAGGGATATTTTAAAAAATCATTTTCTTTTGTACTGAACCCAAGGGGAATAATTAGTACAGAATAATGTATATATTATTTAGTATTTTCTACCTTAAAACTTAATTCCTTTTTTGCTACTATTTTTAAAAAGAGATTTAAATAGTATTTGCATAAAAATAGAAATTAAGCTGTTAAACTTATGCTTTATTTTTTTTAATTTATTTTTTATTGGTGTTCAATTTGCCAACATATAGAATAACACCCAGTGCTCATCCCATCAAGTGCCCTCCTCAGTGCCCATCACCCAGTCACCCCCACCCCCGCCGAAACTTATGCTTTAAACCTGAATTTTTCTTACAACTTGACATTTAAAAATCCTCTTCTTTCATTCAGCATGTTTACACTGTGTACCTTCTATGAATATGTCTCTACACTAAACACTGATATTTTTCTCAATAAAACTTATTATTTCTAGATATAATATTATTTATTTGATTTTAATTTATACGTTCTAGTACTGAGTCATTTCAGGTTGCTCCATCCACTGCCTACTTTATTAGGCAGACATGAAGAGTCAATTATGAAACCTACATTTTTTCCACAGTAATTTTCCTTGTTTTTCTATTTGGGTTAATGTCATCTTGTCCCCACTCAGTTGTTGTGTTAGAATGTGGGCAGTGAGTGAAGCAACTTGAAATGACTCAGTACTAAAAAGTATAAATTAAAATAAAGGCTCCTAGCCAATGTGAAAATTCTCTTAAACCCAATTATTAAAGTACCAAAAAAGGCTGGGAGAGGGAAGTTTTCAAAACCATAACATTTCAAAAGACAAACTAAAGTTGGCATCATAAGCTCAGGACTTAAAAAAGAAATAAATCATAAATTATTAAAATTCTACCTGTATCCTTCACAAGATGTTTGAAACCTAAGATTACTCAAATATTTAGAAATAAACAATTTATATCAGAAAAAAAGCAGTGTGCCAAAGGCCATACTTGAATGAATGATGTTATCAGTGGTAAACTACACTCAGTTAAAATCTAACTTAATATTTGTGTCATGAAAGAACACATGTAAGTGACTAAACATAAGGATTAAGACTTCTTACCCCATATTTACATTGGCGGGATGTTGCTCCATATTGGAAACGGCATTGCTCATCAGCATCATACACCTGACCTGGGGCCACAGCTGGATAAAGAAAGTCACGCTTGGGAGGCTCATTATCAAGGCAAGTACCACGGCCTGAACTGTTCAACATAAAGGATCAAAGGAAATTAGGTACACTATGGACTATTTCCATCACAATCATGAAACCATGTGTCGAACTCTTTGTTTTAATAACTTGATGCATGAAAAGCAATACATTCTACCAACAAATACTCACATAGCAGAATAGAATAACTTTACTGAAATGTGAAAAAGAGCCCCAGTAGTTTTTTCCAGCACCGAGACACAATAAAAGCATCTCAGACAACAATCTCAAAATGTCATGTTGGCCTTAAAATACTGATTTAAACTAATTTCTCAAGGAATCAAAATAGAATTTCATATTACTCTAAGCTTCTTGTTTGTTTTCCATGAAAATACAACCACATCTGGTAGTAGAATTAAAAACATAAAATGTGGAAAATTTAAAAAAAAAACAAAGCAAAACAAAAACAAACAGCCACTATGGTTGTCATTCTTAAAGACCTAATCTATATACTCCTCTAACTTGGGCAAAACAATAGATGCTGTAGTAAGACATGTCCAAAGGTTCTTGAAATATTTCAATAATAAATGGGCAGAATGACAGATGAGGCCAAGATCCAAAGTTCTCTCAAGTATATTAGGAGTGTTTAGTCTCTCAAAAATTTCATATTTCATCTAGGGTCATCAGAGTTGGAAAAGAGAATGTTCTCCTCTCTGCAATTTCTGCTTTCAAAGTATGCTCGCACTCAAACATAATATTTTAATTCAGTGGAACAAATAACATAAAGATCGCCAAAATCCAGACGGAATACCTTAGTTTAAAGAGCTTTATACTTTGCTAAAGATAATTGTTCATTTTTTTAGTCAGTGTGCATAAAATAGGACAGATGCTTTTTTACTTTCATTTCACATGTGAGTAACTTAGAATTTTTAAAGAATTCCTATGCCAACATTTAAAAATTTTTTCCAACATTCCTGTCAATTGTGCCAGCACTTGTGTTTTTTTTTCCAAATCTTTTCCATCCACTTTGCCAAAGGAAAATAATTTCACAAGTAGAAGTTCCTCAACTATTATTTAGGACAGTACAAATTTTCATTTATAGATAGGTTAAGAAAGAGCCATGTATAATAACGAGTTTCATATTCACTTACTATTTTGTCATACTTCTTAAAATGTAAAAGTTAATTTGCTATATTAAAATGTGTATTTGCACAGGAGCAAATTAATACCTTTTAAAAATTGAACCATACGACTCACAAGGTGATAGATTCAGAAACCCACGGGCAGAACACTGTCTTCTTTGCACCCTTTCCTTTCCTTTATGCCCCTCTTGATTGGTTTTTCATCAATAAAAATATTTGGATAAAAATAATAAATGTTGCACTAATATAGATGGGTTTATTATTGGTTATTATAATCATTTCACTTGTCACTCTTCAATGTATTTAACAGAAAACAACTTATTTTCACCCTGCTGTCCAGTTTTCATGAAAGAATGCTTTTACTTCCTATTTATTGAACTTTGAGAAATTGACATGCACTGCAATAAGAGAAATTATTTCTAGATGAATTTTTAAAATAGCAAGCTCCTTTTATTTTATTATGTAAAGTATCTTTAATCTATATAGATATGTATATTCAAATTTCTATATTAAGATTAATGATAAAGCAGTCAAATGTGAAAAGTATACTGAAAGAAGACAATTTTGATAAAATGCAATATGCATGAAATAAATCAATTAGCAGTTTAAGCCCATAATTTTTCTTCTAAAATATCAGTTTCAGTTCCATCTACAACAAAATTACAAAAGTCTTTATGAAAGGGTTGAAATATGTAAAAAAAAAAATCAAGCAATAGTATAAATTAATGGGAAAAGTTTAACTACTGAAGGATCTAAGTACAGGGTTCCATTGGTAAAAATATTTGCCGATAGCATAACAAAGCAACTATACAATAAATTCACCTAAGTAGCACTAACTCAAAAATCTATTAAAAATTATTATATATAATTACTTGTAGATATAGAAAATTAACTTAGAAACCTAGAGAAAATACTATACAGACCCCCCAAAAGACTTTGGGAATAGATACCCTGCGGAAAAAAATTTTTTTGATAGCAAACTGAAATTTGGCTCAACCCAGGAGGAAGCAAGAATAATTCATTTGTCTAAAGTTCTTGCTCCAAGGTATTAATGGTGTTCTAACCATGGTTCATGTTCTTTTAAAAATACCAAATTAGACAACCATTGGAAAGGCCTCCAGACAATAAAGAAGGCATGCACTGTGGTCACCTGTGGACAAAGTCTTTTGATAAAGTTTACTCCATAAGTGGATTTTTGTTTCAGTTTTTTAGAATTATTTACTGCTTTGTATTAATGTGGTCTAATTAAATATCTAGACAAGTCTTATTCTTTTCTTTATATTTTTGCAGAAGAATAAAATACTGTATAAATAAAATATAAACAAAAACATATAGATCTTTATCAAAACGAACATGTATTTAGAAATAAGGCATCAACAAAGGCCTTTTTAAATGGGTTTGGCCATACTATCATACAAACCACTAATGGCAAGTCACGTGTCTTATTTTTATCGGTTCTGGGAAAGCAAGGGTAGGGATTATCTTCAAGATTGATTTATTGTTCCTACATTTTGGGTAGAAAATGTAGTATATATATATTTTTACTAACCATATTTGATATATATACCATAAAACCTGGGTTAAACTATTTGGGGTGGGGGGTAGTTTTCATATTTTAATTCTTACCTGAGGGTAAGTGACAAAAATATTTTTTGCATAGTGTTACTAAAATTTGCTATTTTCCTAATACTTTCAAGTAAGTTAAACCTCTAGATCATGATTAATTAATTCTTAGAAAATAATATTTCTGGATATTACCATGCTTCTGAGTCATCAATTGCCATTATGAAATATCACAGATATAAGTATAGAAGGTAGAGGATATGAATCAGAGAGATGTATATTTAACCCTGGAAGTATTTTTTTTCCTCTTATAAAATTCCCAGGAGCTTAACCCTAATTACACCCCTCACTTTCTCTAGAAGAACTAACATTCTGACTTTTAAAATAATTATTTCCATGATTTTCTTAGTAATTATTCATCTCTCAATTATTAATCTGCCTATTTTTGAACTACATAAAAGGAGTCATGCTGTAGATTTTTATTTGTGATTTTATACTTTCGTTCAATATTATGTTCATTAATATCATTCTTTAATATTCCATTTAAGACTATGGCATAATTATTTATCCATTCTTCTATTAATAAGCATTTACATTATTCCTAATTTCTGAAAATTGTCAAGTATGCTGATATGAACATTTTTGTACAGGTCTCCAGGCACAAATGTTTTTTCCTTTCTCAAAAATATTAGATGAGTTATTTTCTTACATTTTGTAATTGAGTCTATTTAGCAAAATGGAAATTAGGAGTAACTATTATTAAATCTGGGGTTCTAGTTAGTTGATATAACCATACAATTCTTATGATGCTAAACCTAGTATTATATATGCTACTCTTATCAAAATAATAAGAGTAGTATAAATCTACTTGAGTTTTCTCATCATATGGCACTTTTAAGCACAGATGGTCTGTGTTTTGGTCATATGCAAATTTTTCCACTAAGAAAACATAAACCTCATTCGTTAATAAATAAATTAAATGAAAAGCACTATCATTTTCCATCTATGAGATACTATTATAACTTATTGTTATTAAGCACTGATATATTGGTCCTGAGCAAAACCATATACATAAAAACTAGAACTCTGAGAATTTCTCTAGCAACATACATTTCACTACTAAAAGCTCAATTTTTGTTAATATCTACAGCAATAAAGATAATAACACCCTACTTTTGTTTATGCATCTAAGACAAGACAGAAAAAAGAATGTGTATTAGCTTGAGAACATGCTTTTTTCCTAGATTATGAAATTCTTAGTAAATCAAAGTACATTTACATTTCCAGAAATCTTTGCAGCATGATAGCAAAATCATATTTTATGTAGTCTACCTCTAATTTAGAGAACTCTGATTTACATAGTTTGAAAATTAGCCTTGAAATGGGAACATGAGCCAGAGTTGAGTCTTCAGCTAAAATTTACAGATCCCTATATAAAATATGTACCCTTGGCTTTGTTTCCAGAACATGTGAGCACATTCTCTTAATTGCAAATTTAGATTTATTTTTTATTTAAACAATTATACTATATAGACCTTCAGCCTACAACACAGTGGGACAATCTAAAAAAGAAATCTTTCTATATAATCCTATATATATCTTAACAGTCTTTTAACAACAACAACAAAAAGTTAACATTTAATGCCAACTCCTATTTTTACCACAAAATAGTGCTCATACACTTAAACAAAAATGAATTAGATTGTATTATCCATGGCAAGTCAAGTGTCTTACCTACTATGTCATTGTAAACTTCTTTATCAATCTTCACAAAACAAATAATAACTACTTTCTAAAAGTCCGACTGTAAGTAAGACCTTTCTTACTTAAAAGTAAGACCTTTCTCTCTTGCCATCTATATGATTAGGATGCTTGAATAGAACTGAATTTGAGGCTTCCAACAAACAAACACTGTACTACAAATGACTTACTTGGTTATGTTCTTCTCCATATGTAATTATGACTTAATCAAAGATTTTTATGGGTTAAGGTGAAGTCCCCAAAATATGCCTGATAAATGGAAAGAGGAGAAACCTGTTTTGCTGTTTCTTGGGCTCCATATATAAAGAGGGTCCCATCTATGAAATCGTTTTCCATTTAAAGATTATTGATACTGACTTTCAAAGGTAATTGGTATAGAGGAAATGTGAGTGTCTTAGTCATCCTGTTCATCTTATATCACTTTCCTTGTAGCTCTTTCTTTCTAGTTTACCTTCTACCATAATATTGCCTTTCTTTTATTCAGCTTCCATCCTTTCTGTGAAAATGGCTAGTCTGTATTTAATTTGGAGCTGTAGGAAATTTTGCTATGGATCTCTGACAGTTCAAACAATTTAACAGACTTTAATTTAAAGAGAGCAAGAATTGATTCACAGAGGCTCCGGAATTTTTGAAAACTATATGAAATTACTCTGTACTACCACTAAGTGGTGGAAAATGTATGAAAAACTGGCCTAAACTACTGGCTGCCTTCCACTGCCTGGTAAATTAGCCCATAGTCATCAATGAGTGTGAGCCATAATACCAGGTTCATCTTTCTCTATTTTCTAAATAAATAAGTAAATAAGTCCCGCAGGCAGATAGGAAGGACACTACCTGCAAAGCCGTCGTCGAAAACATCAGAAGCTGGCATAACACGTCCATTTTAACGGAAATGGGTTCTTTATTATTTAATCAGGACGGCTTCTGGGCGATTCATGAACCACTTATTGAATCACCGAGTTTAAGAAATCTGAAAAAAAATATTGGGAGTTGGTAAACACCATCTCCTGATTGGTCAGTAGCACCTAGTGTTTCAGAAAGACATGAGAGACTTTTACTCTATTGGCACTTAAAGGCCATGGAATTGTTTTCAGTTGAACATAGTGAATAGTGATTCTCTATAAATCATAGAAAGCTCATTGTTGAAATCCACCATCATCTTGGGCCTATACAGTCACTAAGTAAAGAAAGGTATGCATTTTGTTGGCTGGGCTACAGTTCTTAAACAATTCATCTTTCAAGATTTCTTCTTCTTGAGAAGAGAAACTAAAATAAAATGTTATGAGTCTTTTTGAGCCAACTATAAAACATAAATGTAACCTCAATTCCTGATCAAAATATCACTGGATTTTTAAAAATATCACACATAGCTGTTAAAGCAATTAAGCCAACTGCATTAATAAAAAGGAACAAAGAAATTCAAGAAAGTTACTATTATGTCTTTGTGCTCCAGTGAACTGACCTTTTTAAAGGGTCCTGTGTTTAAAAAAAAAAAAACAACAAAAAAAAAAAACAAACCTTATTGCTTGGTCAGATTATAATCAGAGTTGTTTAGTTTATTATCAAAAAAGGAAAAAAAGACAACTTTCCCCAAATTTCTACCCTTTGTCTTTAATATCTATTTTTTTACTAATGGATTTAACTTTGTGAGCATTTCCATGATGATGTACAACAGAAATATTTTTATAAAATACAGGATAAATAAGACTTTTAAACCCTGTCAACACTAATCATGCTTACATACAAAATGCAAAGAGGCAATAAGGCTTAAATAATGCTCTGTGGATTAATTCTTTTAATTAATTCAATGGAACACTTTATTGCAATTAGTAATAATTTTACATCTCTCACCAGATCTGTGGTGATTTCTTTATAGTATTTTATTAGTAATTTAGGGATTTCCTTTCAGAGTATTTTAACAGCCTTAATATAGTTTCATCAAGGCAAGGTCTGGCAAGAGATCAAAATGGGTCTTTGTTAGGTATACAGAGATGGTCCTAGCAAATAGGCTGTACAAAATAAACAGGATAGGGGAGAAAGAAACTTGGTACTTGCAAAAAAACAAACAAACAAACAAAACAAAACACCAGGAGAGAAGCCTTCAAAAATGCACAGGATTACTAAGCATGTTATACAGTTTGTCTTTCTGGTGATAGACACTAAGATTCCATTATAAAAACATGAGCCAAGTCAAAGGAGAAATTCCAGATCTGGCTTGATTTCTGGGGAAAGCAGATCCTCAACAATGCTTAAAATTTAGGTAATATGATCTCATTAAAAACATCTTGGAAAATGATAATACTAGTGCTTTGTGTGAAAAACTACCAAAAGATGTCAAACAAATGCACTGTGGTCTATCTTTACAGCCTTCAACCCAGTTTAGGCACTAGGCAAGTATAGTATTATAATTACCTGTTACTAACATTAAAAATTTTAGATTATAGCATAATTATTCAGAGAAACTACCTTCTAATATGTATTCCCAATTCCTTCTATTTCATTATTACATTAATTAATTCAAAAAAGCCAATTTTAAACATTTATCTTTTGATCTCTGATGAAATCATTGTGCTAGGTAATTTAAAATCTCATTTGGGGTTTTAAAAAATTCATAATTTTAAGTTTTCAGAAGTTTCAGTGATTAGCAGATATGAATCAAAGCTTTAATAAATAATATTACCTTACATAACCTATCTGAATTTTTAAGGTTTTAGACCACAGTAATATAAATGTGAATTTTGAAGAAAGACAGTTTTTAAAAAAAATTTGTTGTTCACGTGTGCTTTTTCTATGATTCAACTTTTCACAGAGCATTTAATCTCTCCTCCCAAAGAAAACAATGGCTCAAAACAGTTAAAAGTAATGATAGAACAATAAGGCTTAAAGCCTTCATATTATTTAAAATAACATATACCATTTAATGAATGTTTACTGTTACATATACATTATAACATTGTACATAATTATATATGTAACAACCTTACCATTTAATGAATGTTTACTGTTACATATACATTATAACATTGTACATAATTATATATGTAACAACCTCATGATGTGTGTATTATTACCTAATTCATTTAACAAGTGAGGTCACTGAAGATTATGAAAGGTTAAGTAACATGCCCATGGTAACACAGTTAGAAAGCGAGACCTAAGTCTATGAGCTTCTAAAGTCCAATCCTAAAGTCCTATGCAGGTAAGATGTGAAAGGAAATCTGCTTTAATAAACAGTTATACCTCAGCTAATTTATTTATTTCACACTTAAATAACCAGACTCTCAAATATACATTAAAAGATCAGCAAAGAAGTTCTCAAACTGCAGAAAAGATGAGTCACAAAATAAACTTTCAAAGACAAATTTTCATTTTCTCATTTTCATTTCCTAGGTATTTGGTTTTTTGTTGTTGTTGTTTGTTACTATTAGATACTTCAGCATTCCTGAAAAATTCAGTTTTTTCAACAACAAAATGAAATAGATAATCACCGAATTAATGTTCACCTATACTCTATTAAACTGTGTAAATCTAAATTCTTTCTGACATTGTTTCCCATTTATTGAACATTTCTGACACTCACATCATCAACTCCACTTATAGCCTTGCTCCAGTTTCTCTAATCTACCAAGTTCTGTTGGAGTATGAAGGAAAAAATTTGCCACAATGATATATTAAAATATTTTGGGAACAGCCTGAAATATCACCCTATAAAAGTTACTCATTATGCAGTACGAAGCACTACATATTAGGCTTCTACCAATGGCTTACTTCTGGAGCAATTCATCATCACTCTCCAGAGATTACTTACTCTAGAAAGCTGGTGATATAGTCTCGACTGCAGGCAGACCAGGAAAAAGGATTGGTATTTGCAGTAATGTGAGCTGCCATAAGTTTTGCTGCTTCATGACCTTTCGTCCCACAAGAATTTCCAATTCCATCATGGTTCATACCAAAACTGTTTTAACAAGGAAGAAACATAAGAAATATAAAAGAAAGAAATAAAAAAAATAAAACAAATGAACCCCCAATATGTCCTTTATTTCCTTATTTGATCATTTATTAGCCTTATCAACATATATCTTCTATCAAGATCCTCTAAGGAAATACAGGATTAAAGAGACTACAGAACAATTCTATGATAGAATTTATTTTTAAATCTCTTTAATTGATCGTATACTTTCAAATGTTAACTTAAATGATACAATCTTTCCTTGAGCAGAAAGGGAATATATATTAATTTTCACTTTATGGGTATGAAAAACTGCGATTTAGCAAAGATAAATGACCTATCAAAGATCATAAAGTTAGTAAGTGTTAGTAGAACCTGCCTTTCAACATCCTAGAGTTCATGCTACCTCACTATGCTGAATCTAAAAGAGAATTATAAAAAGATAGTTATAGTCCGTTGAGTTCTAGGTTAAATCTCAAATGCAAAAATCATTTGTTTTATAATATAAAGGAGAATTAAATACATATGCAATTTATGTTTGTATGTGTATGTGTGTGTTTTCAAAACACCTTTTGAAAAATCTTGATACATTCAGGATTATGATTATAGTTTTTCTTTACGTCGGTTTCCCTTCATTGTTCAAAGCTTGTCTTTGCCATCCCCCCCGCCTCTGTGTCCTATAGCTATGCTTAGTGCTATTATCAATGTGATATAAAAACAATATTGATTATAAATCATAAGTTTTAGTCTCTCTTCACAGGTAACCAAAAGCTTATGTTGACTATTAGTGAAAAAATAAAGTTACGTGTCCATAGAGACATCTAATAAATGTACTATGATATGTGTTCAAAGAAATAAGAATTTTGTGTGACAAGAGTATAAAATAGATGAAGATAATTGCTGGAGAAAAAATTGGAAAGGTAGCTGAGAACAGAGAATTACAATAAGTTAAAGTAAATATTAATACTTTTGGCAGGACACAAACACTGAAGATTTGTGAGTAAGAGCAACTTAAGATTTCAGAGAAGGAGAATGTTAGAATTGTATGTGTATTTTAGGCAGGTCATTATAATAATTCTATGGTGGAGACCCTGGAGTGGGAAGAGAATGGAGGCATGGAAAGCAGATAGAAGATAATTACCAAATGACAAATGGTGTAGGTCTGAATGGGGCACTGGATAGAGAAGTGGGATTAGATCTGAGACGTGTTTAGGAAGCTGAAAGGATTGGTTTTCATAAATACAGTAAGAGTCATAATAAAGTCATATCATATGTGGGACAAGGAAAAGAAACTAGTAATTCACATGGAGGAACTAACATAAGCAAAGGAAGAGAAATACAGAAGAGTATATATCCAGAGCCTTAAATTAAAACACCAAATGACCTTCCATGAACACCAGTATTTAGTTTTCTTGTTTGACCCCAACACACTGGAATCAGTCTCTTTGAATGATCTTCTAGGAACATGATGGTAGAGTTTACAGTTTATAGAATTAGATATAATTATGTCAAAACAATCAGCCATGGAGTTACATAAAAAGCTCCTTAATGTAAATTTATAATTCAATAAACAATATTGTATACTTCTCTCAAAGGCTGATGCTACCATGTGAATACTACTATGATTCTTTTCAAATGATGATAGCTTTAAAAAATTATTTCCTTTTAGCAGCAGCCTTATTACATATTCCTGAGTCATATGAAGATGGGTATAGGCAAACACAGAAGACTTTAAGAAAATAATTTTCAAGATCTTCAGCTTCCTTATGTACTATCTTCTAAGAAAAAAAGCAAAGCTTCTCCATTTTATATCTTATTTCTCCCACCTTATAAAAGAAAAACTTATCCTTTACCTATCTGTAATTTTACATTAATTAGTTCACTGTTTTGTGGTCTAAAAACATGGGTGTCAAGAGATACTTAGAAGCATTTCGTATCAATGTTGAAAAAGAGAATTATTTTAATGACTAAATAGCATGTAATTTCTAGTTTTCATCAAGTTTAGAAGAGGATATAATCAAATGAACAGTTGATGAGTTTTTTAAAAAAATTTTTGATCCTATACATATATGTTTTGCTAATCAATAATTGACTAACAATGATTGTAATGTAATGAATATATAATCCAGGGAAAATTTTTTCCTTTATTATCAAAGGAATTTTTGTAAATGTAATCACAATATATACATTTTTGTGATAGTGATATGATATAATTAAAATACTTTTAAGTATAAAAATATATCTTAGAATATACATCAGGATAGTATTCTGGTTGAGAAAGAAGGAGCAGATATATTGAGTTAAAGGAGGGAAAAAATGATGTAAATTTTGACTATAAAAGAAGAGCCTTTTTTTTAAATACATATTTTTAAGTGTATAATGAAAGTTACCAAAATACTATGGCATTTAGTTTCAACTGATATATTTAAAGATGCATATAAAATTTTATTTTTTTGCATGCTAATATTTACAGTACTTCAGAAATTTTATCCTTTGCAATTAAAAGATAAATATTGTGTAATTTATAACAACATGGATGGACCTAGAAGATATTAGCCTAAGTGAAATAATTCAGACTGAGAAAGACAAAACTCATTTGATTTCACTCATGTGAAAAAAACAAATGAATAGATAAAAGCAGAATCAGGCCTATAAATACACAGAACAAAATGATGCCAGAGGGGTAGGGATATGGGCAAAAAAAGTGAAGAGAGTGGGAAATGCAGGCTTCCAGTTACAGAATGAATAAATCATAGGAACAAAAGTCACAGCATAGTGAATACTAAAACAGTCATATTGTAATAGCGTTATATGGTGTCAGATGGTAGCTATGCTTGTGGTGAGCATTGCATAATGTAAAAACCTGTCAAATTACTATGTTGTACACCTAAAACTAATGTAACATTGTATATCAACTACACTTGAATATTTTTTTAAAAAAATTCTTGAATTCAAGTATATGAAGGTGAAAACATTACAAGTTCTATTTCTACCAACAATCTTTAGGTGTCAGATGCAGATAGTTATCTTAAAGGACTTAGATTTCAGTTGTCTAGGAGAATGTATACTTTTGTAGCTTGTATTTCACATATAAGAAATTCCAGCAATGGCCTGACCAATGTTAAAGAGTTCACTTATGGTGATGGGAGTTTACAACTGCTATTCACGACATCAACTTCAAAAGATCCCTCTAATAGGCTGATCAGGCTGGAGTAGTTAACACACACACATATAAATATTTAAAGATAGGTTTCCTTAATCAGTCAGTCAAGAAAGAAAAATACCATATGACTTCACTCATTTATGGAATTTAAGAGACAAAACAGATGAACAGAGGGGAAAGGGGAAAAAAGAGAAAGAGGGAGAGAAAAAAAACATAAAGTCTTAACTACAGAGAATAAACTTGAGCATTGATTGGGGGAGATGGACAGGGGATGGGCTAGAAGGGTGATGGGAATTAAGAAGAGCACTTGTGATGAGCACTGGGTGTCAGACGTAAGTGATGAATTACTAAATTCTACAGCTGAAACCAATTTTACTGTCTATGTCAACTAACTAGAATCTGAATAAAAACTTGAAATTAAAAAAAAAAAAGATAAAATAAAGATAGGTTCCCTCCTGGGGAAAGTCTATCTCAGGGAAGAGTTGGTAAAAGAAGTGAAACCCATTAATGATCAGAAAGAATAAATAACAGCCCACTTTAGAACCATGATACTGGCAAAAATTTAGAATGTTACCTAGAACTAAGTGTGGACAGTGGTGTAGAGAAACTGGGAGCTTAGTGTACAATAGTTTTACTGAGGTCCAGGCAGCTATTGTGGAGAGCAATTCAGCAGTACTCTGTCAAATTAAATAGGCAGATATTTTATAACTAAGGATTCTATTCTTGAATATGTATCCCAGGAATATCCCCAAAGGGAACATGTCTGAGATGTTCATGACAGAGTTATTTATAATAGCGAGTTGCTAAAGATAATCTAGGTGTCTGTCACTGGGGAATGGATAAATAAATGTTGGAAGATGCATATCACGGGATACTAAGCAGAAATTGGAAGCAGCAAACAAAATAATGTCTACATATAAATATGGGTGGATCTTAAAAACACTGGAAAAAATTAAGAAAAGGGAAAAGATCTATAGTATTATATCTATATCTATATCTATATATATATATATGCAAAAATTACATACACACTCAAATAACCAAAAAAAGCCAAGAACTTGGTCCAGATTAAAGACGAAAGGGAAACAACTAAATGCTATGCAAACTGGATTAGGCAGGGGGAAGCTATAAAAGACATTGCTAGGACAATTGGTGAAAATTGAATATGGACTGCATATTTGATAATAGTATATCAATGTTAAATTTTCCAGTTTAATAGTTATACTGTGCTATAGAAGACATTATCTTTTCTTTTAGGAAAAGGACTGAAATATTTAGGGATAAGACACATGTCTACAAATTATTCTCAGGTAGTTCAGAAAAATAATACATGTACATATACAGGAAGAGAGATATAAAGCAAACATGGTAAAGTATTAATGATATTTGAATCTGAGTAAACGGCACGTGGGAAATCTTCCTACTCTATCAATTTTTCTATAAGCTTGAAATCATTTCAAACTTAAAAGATTAAAAAACAGATGCCCATCGAAAGATGAATGGATAAAGAAGATGTGGTTTATGTATACAAAAAACAGACGCATACATATATAAACAATCTGTGATATTTTACAAGGATACATATGGATTCAAATATACATATCAAATATATTAGAGTAGCTATCTATGGAAGAAAAGAAAGTGGAATGGGAAATGGGATTACAGAAACAAATACATATTTACATATGTTAAGTAAGAATGGTCCTTGTGGGACTGATAATGATGCTGTGCTAAGAACTAAGGATACATAGATAAATGATAGATAGATAGAAATAGATCAACAAATATAAAATAAACTCAATGCTCTCCTCTTGAGTTTCACAAATAATATTTTTTAAAAAGAAAGAGAATGAGAACAAAAACAAGAACAAGAACAAAAGAGACTTTGGTGAACATGGGGCCCACGCTCACAAGTGAACAGCAGTAGCAAGACAACACTTCCATGGTTGGTTTTATGTATTTAATAAAACAGTTCATATTACATAAAGGTAAAGATTCTCATTTGAGGAGGGTTTTATGAACATACATTGAGAGAGAGAGGATAGACACAGAGAGATAGAGAGATTGAGACATTGGGAGACAGTCTCCCTGGGCTTCTTGTGATTCTCCACATTTTGCTGGGTATTCCAAGTCTGCAAACCTTATGCTTTAACCAGTCCATTTCACAGGATAATTTTTGAGAAATGAGGAAACATTCCCCCCCTGGACAAAAAGCAGGTTTACTTACTACTTGCTCTAAAAGTGGTAGATTTCCCCAAGCTCAATGTTTCTCAGTTGTGATGCAAACCCACTGTGTATGAAGCATTCACCTAGGCCATATTGTGTTGCCCCTGTGGGATTAGGGGCCAAGAGAAACCAAATAAACATGCTGATGCTTATGTTGTTTACTGCTGCTGTAATAAAATCCTTTGTCTCTGAGGAATTTCATGTCTTTTGCTAGCATCCATTTGACAGTTATAGGCCAATTTATTAGCTTATAAGTAGGGTAAAGTTAAATCTCAAATCTAATAAGAGAGCGAAGATTGTAGTTGATTAGGATAACCTACTCAATTATGAAAACCTAAGTAATTCTACAAGCAAATTACTTCAAATTAGTATAAATTTAAAACAAACTAACTAAAGCCCAAATTCTCAGTTTCTACAAAAATAAAGTAGGCTTTTCGTTTTGTCTTCCTACTAGGAGATAAATTGAATGTTGAAGATCTCATCTAAATCTAGTGGATACAAGAAAAAACCAAAAATTTCTTTTCTCATGTCTTATTGTTTCTGTTCCTATCTCAAAATTTTAAAAGAGGCATCTTATTTCGACATTGTTAAGCAAAAAGTTTCCTACCTTTTTTCTCTAAGATATCACCCAAAGGCAGTAAGGAAAAATAAGAAAAAGAAACAAAAATTCTGCACTTAATGAAATGTAGAAAACCACTAAAACCATAAACCACAACATTATAATGAATGGGAAAGGATAATTGAATTCAGAAAAATCAGAGATGAATGCAGCAAGACACAGACAGAAAACAACAATAACTGAAGATCTCAGCACAAAAGCCAGGCATATTTCTCTAAAGTTATGTTCAACAATCCGGGGGGTTAAACCAGCAATACCTTCTTGTGAACGACTGGAGTAAGGATGTAAACTATTGGAATATACACCCTTGTTCTAGTCGTCAGAAGAAGAGGGGGCTGGGCTTATTTGTATTGGGAGTCACAGAAATCATATCTGTAGGAAGGAATCGGTCAGTAAGGAAAGGCAAAAGAGAGATTCTATCTTGCTAAAAGTTTTATAAAGGAATACAGTGTTAAAGAACTTGAATCACATGCACCACTCTACATCACTAATAAATTCCTAATGAGACAATAGCTCTGGTCCCTGCCCATCATAAACTTACAAATAGTTCATCCAGAAAAATCTAACTTGTTCAAAGACATGAGTCCAAAGGACAAAAAGTGTATCTACAAGTATATTGAATAAATAAGTAATCAGAACAGAAAAACACAAATAGACATTTAGCAGGAAAAAAAAATGTTGGTACAGGAAAGATAAAAACTGGACACATATTATTTCAAACAAACTTAAGCTATCATTTTTTTTTATAAAAACAAGTATTTAATGCAGAGATACAAGCAATCAGGGAAGATATGACAAGACAGGGGACGAAATGAACTATGAGAGGAAATAAGTGAAAGGAAAATAAAACTATCACAGGAAAAAGGCCATGCTGAAGTAGCAAAAAAAAGAAAAAAAAAATTAGGCAACTGCTAAAAGCATTTCTCACAGGAGTGAAAAAGCAAGCAAAATGAAAACTGACAGAGTTTAAAAGGGTCAAAGTAAAGAAATCCAACATATTATATATCATTGTTGTCCCCCCAGAAAAGAGACAAAATAATAAAACAGAAATAAAAGTGATTATAAAAAAATGCAAGAAAACTTTCGAGAAATAAAAATGGCTAAAAACTAATCAAAAGTAAACTATTTGATGTCCTGGGAAAAACTGACATGGAATGAGTTCACATAGAGCCACAGTTTAGTTAACTTATTGGGCTTCAAAATTAAGATATATTTTAGGCAACTGGGGCAAAATAACAAATTACCAAAATGGTAAAACAATCAGATTACCCTCAGGTTTCACCATGGTGACATTTAATACCAGCTTACCGCAGAGTAATGACTCAGCCAAAGTGAGTATAAAAATCATTTTGAACAAAAACTCAAGGAATAGAGGTCTCATGAATCATTCTTACAAAAACTGCTACAAGATAAACCTCAGCTTAGTTTAAAAATAACATAAAAATTTAATGGCTTATTGACACTATTTGAGTTCCATAACAGGCAATGCATCCAACACAAATCAAATTTGTAACCAGTCCAATTAACTCTCTTTTCATACTTTCTAATGATATTTTTCATTTGTTGTTTTGTTTTGTGAGTTTTAGTCTCACATGCGTACTATATGAAACATATCCAGCAAACTTAAGAGACAATCAAACATATTTACATTTTAAAGGTTAATTATAAAGAAGCATCCTCATTATCTTTCCTAAATCTAAGAAATAGAATGTTTTCAGAATAAAAGTTTGCCTCACCTTCATATTCTTCTTCCTCCCCTAAGAGAGAGAACCATTATCCTGACTTTTGTGATAGTCATTCTCTATGAGAACTCTAAATGACGTATGTTAATTTTCCCTGGTTTTGAAATCTATAGAACTGAAATCACACGTAGATGTCCTTTTATAACTTGCTTCTTTCATTCAACAATTTTTAAAGAGAAGGTCATCTCTGCTGAACTAACATTGTGTATCACTCATCTTCATTTACAGGTTTCCATTGCAAATACACTATTTAATTATTCATTCTGTGGTAATGAATTTAGGATGGTTCCTCTTACGGGGCTATTATAGACAATGCTGCTATGAGCATTCTTGAACACATCTCCCAGTCATGGATAGAAGAGAATCTTCAGAACAGTTTTTAAACTATTGGTCTGAGGATCTTTTACATTCTTAAAAATAGTGGAGACCCCAAGATCTTTTGTTTATGATGTCATTTGGAGTGATATTTGCCATCTTAAAAATTAAAAATGAGAAAATAAATATTTTATTATAAACAATGGAAGAATTTCAGTGAAAACAGCAATGTTGTTTAATTATACTTTTGCTAGTCTCTTTTTTCTATAAAAGACTATTTATTCATGAGAGACAGAGAGAGAAAGAGAGAGAGAGAGAGGCAGAGACATAGGCAGAGAGAAAAACAGACTCCATGCAGGGAGTCTGATGTGGGACTCAATCCTGGGAACTCCAGGATCACGTCCTGGGCCGAAGGCAGGCGCTAAACCGCTGAGCCACCCAGGTGTCCCCTTTTGCTAGTCTCTTTAGTGTCTGGGTTACTCACAAATAGCTGGGTTCTCATATCTGCTGCTTCATTCAACCTTCTGTGGTATTTTGTTTTGGTTGAAATATATGATGAAAATCTGACTTCACGCTAATATGTAGGTGGAAAGGGGAAGAGTATTTTTATAACCCTTTCAGATAGTTGTAGGAGTTTTTAAACTTGGCAAATAATTTTTTAAAGGTTAGTTGAAATACTTATTCTGAAACCATACCAATGGTCTTTTTGAATCTGGTTTTACTAATATCACCCAATCTCATCAGAAAAGTCTTAA
This sequence comes from Canis aureus, assembly GCF_053574225.1. Classification (NCBI taxonomy): domain Eukaryota; kingdom Metazoa; phylum Chordata; class Mammalia; order Carnivora; family Canidae; genus Canis; species Canis aureus. Next base: position 51,865,701 of record NC_135615.1, read on the forward strand.
AAAGAGAAAAAAAGAAAAGTCTTTTTTTTTATTTTTATTTTTATTTATGATAGTCACACAGAGATAGAGAGGCAGAGACACAGGCAGAGGGAGAAGCAGGCTCCATGCACTGGGAGCCCGACGTGGGATTCGATCCCGGGTCTCCAGGATCGCGCCCTGGGCCAAAGGCAGGCACTAAACTGCTGCGCCACCCAGGGATCCCAAAAAGTCTTTAAATATTAGGAAGCTGTCAAATTTATAATGACAAATATAACTTTTCCCAAATTCTGATTTTTGATCAAAAGTTCAAATTTTATCATTGGTAATAAACAGTATAAGTTGTTTTCCTTGAATAATAAGCTCATTTGTTTATTTTTAAAGAGAATTTCTGCCAACTACCCATAGTTTCTCATTCCTTCTTTCAAATAAAAATTGTGTTCCAGGAAAAAAGCAGCTAGTTCATCTCAAACAATGGCTCAAGTTCTTTTCTTTGTGACAACCATCAGACAAAGATACGGAGCAGAGTGCTTTATGCTTTACATAATTCCCATTCTGTGACACAGATTACTTTATAAAAGATATATATATATGCTTTAATAAAATTAATAATTATTAATATTATATTAATAATTATTTCTTTTGCATCAAGAACAATCTTAAGTAAAAGTGACATGGCAATAACAAATATAATGACTAATGGTATGGTTGCCTTGACTTATGCTGGGGTGCCAGTACTTATACTCACCATCGATTTTGTACAATCAGTGTAAACATCAACACAGTTTCAATGAAAAAAAAATAAAAGGCACATTAGGCCTTAGTGTTATGAAAATAGTTTGGTCCAAAAGTGCTTCATAAATCCCAGAGATCAATGGACTGCAGTTTGAGAATCACTACTTTAGGATATATATGGAAAGCAAATTGTTGGGTCATGACTTAGGTTAAATTTCAATTTTACTAGATAATATCAAACATCTTTTCAAAATGGTTACACCAAAATAGATTCTTACCTGTGGTGCATAAGAATCCTGGTTGTACCACATCTCCACCAATAGTTGATACTATCAGACTTTTAAATTTGTGCTAATCATGGTGGGTATACTTTGTATTTCCTTTATTATAAATTAGGTTAAACATATTTTATATTTTTATATGTTTTATATGAATATTGACCATTTGGATTTCTTCTTTTGTAAAATGTTCAAGTACTTGTATATTTAATACTTGAACATGCTTATATGATCATGATGTGAAGAGAAACCAAGAGTCAGACACTTAACTGATTACATTAGCCAGGCGCTCCTTTTATGTCTTATTTTTAAAAAATCCTTCTTTAACCTAAGTTCATGGGGATATACTTCTATAATATGTTCTAAAAGCTGTAATAGTTTGCTTTGCACATTTTTAGGTATTGTTGGATCCTATGATAGGAGTACATTTAGTTTTGTTAGAAACTGCCAAACTATCTTCCAAAGTGACTGTTAATAATGAATCTTTAAGCCTAAGTATGGCTTGACACCAGTATCCATTTTTACTAGTTACTCAACAAACAGAAAGTATTTTTTATATTTAATTTTATTCACAGTATTTAGCATGTAATCAGACTTTAAGGATTGGTGATGAAGGCTTAGAGGCTTAGTGAAATGGATGAAAAATCTATCAGCAGAGATTTAATTTGGATAAACTGGGTAGATTCACAAGGTTAAAATGCAGATCTAATAAACATTCTCTTGTAAAGCATGGGATCCAAAGAATCTGACATGAGTTCCATACTCAACTATGATGAACTTTACTTTTCTCTGCCCCTCTTTCTTGTAATTACCTAACTGGAGTTACATAATTCACAGGAAGCCACAACTCTGCTCATGGGTTCTGGGACCAATTTTGTTCACTGTTAGGGAGATTTTAAAGACCATAGCTTTGTGAAGCAGTATTAAAACATGGCATACCGTTGATCTGGTTCTCTAGTTTTTAAAGTAATTGGAATCATTAGCCTCTGGTCCTATTTCTAGTGAAGAAGACACTACCTTACACCCAAGTTTTAGTAAATGAATCCCTTGTTTCTTTCACCTGCTCCCCAGACTCTGAGATCCTGACCAGTATTCCATTTCTTTTTGAGCAGAGATCCATTTGGCTTTGGGGTGTTAAAGTCCTGAGTAGGTACCCCAGGTTCTCTTATGCTCCTGGGATACTCACAGCTATCTGCAGACTTTCATGATATTGACAATTTCCTGACTGATTTTCATCCAAGGACTGCTGCGAGACTAAACTACTAAAGTCCTAATGATGTGAATTGAATATAATGTGCTAAATTAATTAGTTAGAATAATTCGCTTTAAATAGACCCAACTGGGGTGCCTGGCTGGCTCAGTCAGTAGAGCATGTGACTCTTGATCTCGGGGTTGTATGTTTGAGCCCCACAATGGGTGGAGAAATTACTTAAAAATAAAACCTTAAAAAATAAAATAGACCTAACTAATCAAATGGGAGAGGGAGCAAGCCCTACATGTCTACAGCACAGGAACAACCAGTTACATTATTCAAGTTACTTTTTATACTATAGTGTTATTTTGTTAAAAGATTTTATTTATTTATTCATGACAGAGAGAGAGAGAGAGAGAGAGAGAAAGAGACAGGCAGAGGGAGAAGCAGGCTCCGTGCAGGGAGCCCAACATGGGACTCGATCCCGGGTGTCCAGGATCGTATCCCGGGCTGAAGGCGGTGGTGCTAAACCACTGGGCCACGGGGGCTGCCCTAGAGTGTTATTTTATTCATACTTTTGTGTGCTTTTAAGAATTACTGACACTTATGCTTTGTGCTCCAAGCAAAAATACAATGTTAAGGCCAAAGGGATGGAGAAGACAGCAGCTGTGGAATATGGCTTAAAAGGAAAAAGACGATGCCATTAGGCTTGTTCTGTCTTGTTTGACCAAAACTTTTAAATTCTGTAGGAAAAATAAATGAAATTATGAGTTTGAAACTCTGATTGCTAACCATTTCTTTTTTTCATAAACAAACAGTATTTTTAAGTTGTTCATAAACAACTTAAAATAACACAGGGTCTTAAAAACTGCAACTCACCCATCAGAGAGAGGGCAAAGGCCTAATTTCACCACCTGCCCTATCCAGCAGATTTCTCTTCTCTGGGGCATAACACTCCCTGGATTGCCCTTTCACTAAAGTTCAACCTAGGTTCTGGACTTTACCCTATATAAGAACAAGTATTGATTCAGTATATGGAAAAACACTCAAGAATCATGCAAAATGCTTATTAACATATCAATGCCATTTTTAAAAAGTTAATGAACATCCTATTAGGTATTTTTCATAGGAACTAACACTAAAATTCCAAAATTAATATTGCAAAGTATAGGGTCAGAAAGAGCCAAGATGATTTTGAAGATGGAAGAAAGAACTTCAGTATCTGTAGAAAATTATGATAATTTGGGGTGCCTGGGTGGCTCAGTTGAATAAGCATCTGCCTTCAGTTTAGGTCATAACTCAGGGTCCTGGGATGGAGCCTCAAGTCGGTCTCCTTGCTCAACGGAAAGCCTGCTTCTCCCTCTCCCCTCTGCCGTTCCCCCAACTTGAGCTCTCTAGCTCTCTCTATCTCTCTGTCAAATAAAAAAATAAAATCTGAAAAAAAAAAAGCCCCAACCTATGATAATTAAAGCAACATGATATTGGCACACAGAATATTTGAAAATAACAATACAAGTCCCCAAAACAAATGTGGGACAATATTAATATTTGTTAAATCTGAATGATGTATACATGTATAACACACACACACACAAAACATTTCAAAGTAAAACATTTTAAAAGAAAATATCTCTTTAGTTAATTACAGGAGTCTGAATATATGAAGAATAGTTTGTTCTAAAACTTGGCAATTAAATTCACCTCTCAAACCAGTCACACAAGATACCCAAACTGGCTTTGTAAATTGACTTAGTTCTAAAGTTTAAAAGCTGATTTTATGAACCTTGAAATTTTTACTACAGAAATAATGGTATAAATTATTATTTGTCCAGGGTAGCTCACATAAGCTTATTTAATCTATTTTACAGACTAAACCTGTGTCTCTGAAATGAAAAGTGGTATATAACAATACTACTGGAACTGGCAATTAAACAAAATGGGATATATTTTGAATTTTTCTACAGAATTGATAGTACTGGAGGAAAAGTACATTTATTAAGGAAAAAGACAAGTGAAAGCTACTGAAGATGTTCTAAAAGGGACTTGTAAGTATGACCAAAAAGTTCTACAGATAAATGGTTAGGAATCTATTATGTCTAAATTTAAAAATTGTGTTTTTCTTATCTTCTTTTATAAAGATATACCCTGAATCCCAGCCTATATAATCCCAGCCCAGCAGTTGTGCTTTTGTTTTGGCTTGAAGGAGAGTGAATTAGAAGAAGATGTTCATGAAGTAACTAATCCAAGAGTTGGAAAGTTATTCAAGAATAGGAAAAGAAAAAGTTTAAAAAAAAAAAAAAAAGGACATGTTCCATTAGGGCAGGAACTTTGCTTTCATCATCAGTGTATCCACAATACACTCTATGTTGGCAAATATAATAAGTACTCAGTAAGTATTTGTGAACAAATTGTGCAAGAGTGAGAGACTCCCCATTGATCAAATATATATAATGAAAGACAGAATTTGGGAAGTATCATTTGGATATACTTCCCTTGATGGTCAGTAATGTAACAAAAATATGTAATACCATATAATAAGCAATAAAATAAAAAAAAAGTGAGAGTGGGTCAAAATAAGTGACATAACTAGTCAGAGACAAGGCAGTTGCTAGAGACTGAGAGATTGTGCAATAAAGGTTATTCATTAAAGTATCTGTAACTCAGAGTATATCATATGCATCAATCTCCCAACACATATGCTTTTCTCAAATATTTTTCTACACTAAATTACAGTTTTCTATGCAAATGAGTTTCTCCTTTGAAACTATATTTAACAAAACAAAATGTCTTTAAATATGGCAAATATTTATATACTTGCATGGTGAAATATAAGAAGAGGATTTGTGTCTTTTTATTTTTTAGGATATATAAGTGGTAACTTATTTGTGATTACATTGTACATCATTACATTGTACATTATTACACCGTATATTACATGACTAAACATTTTGACAGTAATATAATTTGAACCACAAAATAGTAGCTTTCTCTTGATTTTGTATACCAAAATTTTTATTTGTTTTTTTTCTTTTGGAAGATTTGCAAGAATAGAAAAGAGTAAGCATAGACTATAAGAATAAATTAACTGCATTTAGTCTGTACATCCTTTTAAAATCATAACATGTTTCAAACCAAACAGAAGATCTGTATATGGCTAAGGAAGATCTTAAAATGCTTAATTCAATTTTTGTATCTAAGCAACCTTAATTCTACCATGTTGCCAATAAATCAACACCATTGTTTCTGTTAGATAATCATGACACTTTAAACTCCATCTTGCATTTTTTTAAATGATCACCAGTACATAGAGCATGTACTTTTAAAATCTGCCATTAAAGGAAAAAATAAATAGATAACACATTACACAATTACAGATTTAAAAACCAGTTTTCTAATGATTCTTAATATGATTAAATTTCTCTTTAAAAAGTGATGAGGTAACTATAGCCTAACTTGTGACAACTACAAGAATCTCCAAACTAAGCCCTCCCATTGTGGCAGAAAAATACAAGGGAATAAGGGGACATCTTTCTTCAGAAGTATTTTCCATTTGAGGTCTCTTTAATCTGTTCTTATTCATAACTGATCTTGACTATGAATCACTTGTTACAATAAAGCAAAGATGAAATTTAAGGGATATACTCAGAGACTTCTATACCCACATCTGGCAAATATTTTTAGATTTAATAGTTAATAGTATAGTTGTTACCATTTGCTCATGAATTTTCTAAAACAGTTTGAAACTCAATTCTATTTTGGACTTTATATACAATTTATTAAACTAAGTGAACTCAAGATTCTGAACTTATTTAGAACAATATTTAATGAGGGGAGTGCCTAGCAGAATCTAAGACCTAGATTCTTTATATGCCTGTATATAGCCATGCTCACATTTAGTATAATGTGAATAATTTAGTATAAACACTTCTGAGTTGGAACTTAGGCTTCCAAAGGCAATAAAATCACTGTAATACATTTACAATCTTTTCTACTACTACTTTATGCTTTTTTCTTTCATTTAATTACAAAGATGCCAGGGAGCAGAGGAAACAAGCTATTAAATATACACCAAGATTTTGGGTGTGGTGTATATGTATATTTATGTGCATATGTATAATAATCACAGCAAAAATAGGGAAGGTAATTGGAACAAAGAAACATTTGCCATTATAATCCTCCTTATAAATGGGCAAAATGTAATTGAATTGGTTTATGGCAGTTGAAATTTATACCAACAAATTACTATGATGGTATCTGCCTGCAAATCCACTTCTTTGTTTTTCTAGAAAAATGAAGGTAATGTCTTCTCAAAGTTTCTAAAGTTGATTGTAACTGAATTCTACTTTGTTTAGTAGGTTTATTATTTCTATGACACATGCAAACATAAATATACTTACTTCTGCAACTTAAGTATCTACTTAAGGTAGTAACTCTGACAGGTCTTTTTTTTTTTTAAGATTTTATTTATTTATTCATGAGAGACACAGGCAGAGGGAGAAGCAGGCTCCCTGTGGGGAGCCCAATGTGGGACCTGATCCCAGGACCCCGGGATCATGACCTGAGCCAAAGGCAGATGCTCAACTGCTGAGCCACCCATGGGGCCTCCACTCTGACTGGTCTTACCTACTTTTTGCCTTAATGTATATCATGGCAAAGGCTTAATTATTGAAATAATTTGTTTGATTATATTATAGTAGCTTTTCTAAACTTTATAAAGTCTTTATAATATTATCATTGTTTTAGCTACTATGGGAACACATCTACATATGTGACTGCCTATATATGAAAATATATATGGTATACATGTGTGTGCATACACTTAATGGCCTGACCAAATGTAATTTTTATGAAAAGATAATAATTTAGTACCATTTAAATAACAGTAGCAATATGTTCTAATTTGAAAAATATAAAATATTATAATGGATTCACAAACCTAATTTAAATGAGAAACAAGAAAATAATATTATCATGAATAGTATTACTAGTTTGGGTAAATAACAATGGCACCATACAACTTTGAAGCTTCATCAACTGACAAAGTAAAATGTTTCAGTCATGTTTCATTGACTAAATATGTTTCTATACCAGAAAAATATAAGTTCACTTGCTTCTCCAAGGGATATAAAGCCTCCAAAGAACCACAATTTTCATTTTAGAGTTAGATCGTACAATACAACCATCCAGCATTAATTCATTCATTAACAATTACTGAAAGAATGCCTATTACTTTACCTTAAAGGATTATTTACCTCAGTCTCTATTACACAATACATCATGTCTGGCTTTAAATAAAAAATGGCAGGGCATGCTGAAACATAATTAAAAGAGACAAAACAAGCATCAAAACTAGGTTCAATTGCTTCTTGGCCTTTTGGCTAAGATTAAGTGCAAAACTAGTTTCAGATATGACACAAACTTTGTAATTAACAAACAGGGCATTTAAAGTAATTATGATTAATTATGTTAGGGGTTCTAGTGGAAAACGTAGACGATATAGAAGGGCAGATAGGTCCTGTAGGCTGAAAGATGAAAATTCTGTGGAAGAATAAAAAAGGAAATGCCAGAAATCAAAAACACCATAACAGAAATGTCAAATGCCTTTGATGGTCTCATCCTTAGACTGGTCACCAAGGAAAGAATTAATGAGCTTGGTGATAGGTCAACATAACCTTCCCAAACTAAAATGCAGAGAGAAAAAAGAATTTTAAAAAAATCCCACAAAAAACAGAGCATAACATCCAGAAACTTTGGGACGATATCTGAAGGTGTCACATATATACAATTTTAATATCTAACGTAAAATAAGGAACAGAGTAAACTGGGTGCCTAGGTGGCTCAGTTGGGTAAGAGTCTGCCTTTGGCTCAGGTCATGATTCAAGTGGCATGGAATCAAGTCCCACATTGGGTTCCCTGCTCAGCAGGAAGTCTGCTTCTCTTTCTCCCTGTGCCCCTCCACCCTGCTTGTGTTCTCTCTTTCTTTTAAACAAGTAAAATCTTTAAAAAAAAAAAAAAAGAAAAAAAAAGAATAGAGCAAACTAAGGATTAGAATAATGGTCAAGGATTTTCCAAAATTAATGACAATCAATAAACCACAGATCTAGGAGGTTTCAATGCCAAAGAGGATAGTATCAAAAAAATCTATACATATGCATAACCTATTCAAACTACAGCTGATAAAAGATACAAGACAATTTTAAAATAAGCTGAGGGTGGAGGTGGGGAACTGCTTCACCTCTAGAGGAATAAAGGTAGGAATAACAACAATTTCTAATCAGAAACCATGTAAATTTTATACCAAGTAAAGTTATTCTTCAAAAGTAAAAAAGGAGTCTTTGGGTGGCTCAGTCGGTTGAGCATCAGACTCCTGGTTTTGGCTCAGGTCATGAGCTCAGGGTAGGGACTGAGCCCCACGTTGGATTCCTTGCTCAGGGGGATTGCTTGAGATTCTCTCTCTCCATCTGTCCCTCCCCCCATTCATGCTTGCTCCCTCCCTCTCTCTCTCTCAAATAAATAAATGAAATCTTTAAAAAAAGTGAAAAAGAAATATTTTTTCAAACAAACCAAAGCTGAGGAAATATATTATTATCATCAGATCTGTACTACAAGAAATGAAAAGAATTTCTTCAGGAAAAAAAGAAAATTGTATTAGAAAATTGGATCTCCATTAAAAAAAAAAAGACATCAGAAAAGGAATAAACAAAACAAACAAAAATCTATCTTTTTTAATAATACAAAGGATAACTGTTAAAACTAATAATAGGAAAACATATTGGTGATTATATTAAAAGGCTAAATGAAATGAAGAACAGCAACATCATAATAGGCAGAAGTAAGGAATTAAAAGGATGCTATTGATTTTCATTTTGTTTTGTTTTTAAGTAAATTCTACCCGTGACATGGAGCTTGAATTCATGACCCCAAGGATCAAGAGTCCCATGCTCTACTGACTGAGCCAACTAGGCACCCCTAAAAGTCTGCATTCTTTCTTTTTTTAATTTTATTTAGTTTGTTTCAATTTTTTAAATTTAAATTCAATTTGCCAACATATAACATAACATCCAGTGCTCATCATATGTGCTCTCTTTAATGCCATTCACCCAGTTACCCCAACCCACCCGCCCACTTTTCCTTCAGAAACCCTCTGTTTGTTTCTCAGTCAAGTGTCTCTCATGGTTTGTCTCCCTCTCTAATTTTTCCCCACTCAGGTTCCCCTCTTTCCCTTATGGTCCCTTTCACTATTTATTATATTCCACATATGAGTGAAACCATATAATAATTATCTTTCTTCAACTGACTTATTTCACTCATCATAATAACCTCCAGTTCCATCCACATTAATGTAAATGGTAGGTATTCATCCTTTCTGGTGGCTAAATAATGTTCCAATTCATATATATATACGATATATTTACACCACATATATATATAATATATATATAAATATATATAATATATTTACACCACATCTTCTTTGCCCATTTATCTGTCAAAGGACATCTTAGCAACTTCCACAGTTTGCCTATTGTGGAACATTGGGGTATAGGTATCCTGTCATTTCACTACATCTGTCTCTTTGGGGTAAATACCTAATAGTGCAATTCCTGGGTCATAGGGTAGCTCTATTTTAAACTTTCTGAGGAACCTCCACACTGTTTTCCAGAGTGGTTGTACCAGTTTGCATTCCCACTAACAGTGTAAGAGGGTTCTCCTTTCTTCAAAAGTGTACTCTTATAGGCACCTATACTACATATGAGGCAGGATACTATTATTTAAAGGTGGACTTAAGACTAGTTATAACAGACATAAAAATTTATTAATATACTGAATACATATACATATGTATATGTTATTAAATAGGTTTTATATAAAATTTTCTACTAATACTGAAGAGCAAATACTAACATCTTTTAAAATAACTATCATTGAGGGATGCTTGGGTGGCTCAGTGGCTGAGCCTCTGCCTTTGACTCAGGATGTGATCCCAGGGTCCTGGGATCGAGTCCTGCATCAGGCTCCCCGATGGGAGCCTGCTTCTCTCTTTACCTCTCTCTCTGTGTCTCTCATGAATAAATAAATAAAATCCTTAAAATAAATTAAAATAATAAAATAACTATAATTGATGAGCTATGAGAAGAGATAGGATAAATCATATAAAATGTTTAATTAAAACTAGCAAATGTACAAAAAGGGAAAAGAAACAAAGTGCAAAAATAGAAAACTGTTATAAACATAGTAGAAATTAATTTGAGTATATCAATAATCATTTTAAGTATGAACAGTCTAAACACATCAAAAGACAGAAATTGTCAGAGTGAATAAAAATACAAGATTGAACTATATGTTCAAAATAAGAAATCAACTATAAGTATAAAGATCTCATTGAGTTAAAAATAAGGGATGAGTGGAAAAAGACATGCATGATAACATGAATCAAAGAAAGTTGGGGTACTTATATTAATTTCAGACAATTCAGAAAAAAATTATCAGCAATAAAGAATGACATTTCTTAAAAAATAAAGCAGTCAATTCTCCAAGAGAAATATCCTTACTGTATGCATTTAACAACAGAGTGCTCAAATATTTGAGCTAATAACAGATAGAAATGCATGGGGAAATACAAAATTTACTATTAATAACATATGTGTCAAGGAAATTTCAAGAGAAATTTTAAAACATTTTGAACTAAATGCAAATGAAAATATATCTTATCAGAATTTGTGGGATGGGGATCCCTGGGTGGCGCAGCAGTTTGGCGCCTGCCTTTGGCCCAGGGCAGGATCCTGGAAACCTGGGACGGAATCCCACGTCAGGCTCCCGGTGCATGGAGCCTGCTTCTCCCTCTGCCTATGTCTCTGCCTCTCTCTCTCTCTCTCTCTCTCTCTCTCTCTCTGTGTGACTATCATAAATTTAAAAAAATAAAATAAAATAAAATATTTCTTAAAAAATATAATCTTAAAAAAAAAAAAAAGGGATCCCTGGGTGGCTCAGCGGTTTGGCGCCTGCCTTTGGCCCAGGGCGCGATCCTGGAGTCGCGGGATCGAGTCCCACATCAGGCTCCCGACATGGAGCCTGTTTCTCCCTCCTCCTGTGTCTCTGCCTCTCTCTCTCTGTCTATCATAAATAAATAAATAAATCTTTAAAAAAATAAGAATTTGTGGGATGCAGTAAAGCAACGGTTACAGGGAAATTTATACTATACTACTGTATGCAAATATTAGGAGAACGATCTAAAAATCAGTCATCTAGGCTTCCATCCTAGAAAAACTAAAGAAATAAATCTAAAACTTATACTTAAGATATCTTAATTCTAAAATTTAGAATTAAGTGTAAAACTTGTAGAAGAAAAGAAATAAAACTTAGATATGAAATTGAAAATAGGAAAACAAAGAAAAACCAAAGTTGACTCTTTAAAAAAGATCAGTAAAATTGGTACATTTCTAACTTAGCTGACCAACTAAAACAGGAAGAAGATATAGATTATCATTATTAGAAAGATGGCTCATGGGATCCCTGGTGGCGCAGCGGTTTGGTGCCTGCCTTTGGCCCAGGGCGCGATCCTGGAGACCCAGGATCGAATCCCACATCGGGCTCCCGGTGCATGGAGCCTGCTTCTCCCTCTGCCTATGTCTCTGCCTCTCTCTCTCTCTCTCTGTGTGACTATCATAAAATAAAATAAAATAATTTAAAAAAAAGAATTACAAAAAAAGAAAGATGGCTCATCATTACTGATCCTTTGGACAAAAAAAAATAATAAAGGAATATTATGAACAATTCCATGTTGACAGATTTGATAACCAAAGTGGACCAATTTGTTGAAAGACACAAATTTCAAAAACTCACACAAAGAGAAATTTATAATCTGAATAGGCCTGTGTATAAAGAAATTAAGTAAAAAATTAATAACCTTCCGAAATAGAAAACACCAAGCCCAGACAATTTCACTGGTGAATTCCAACAAACATTTAAGGAAGAAATTATAGCAATTTTCCACAATATTTTCCAGAAAATAGAAGCAACGGGAACATGTCCTAACTTGTTCTGGGAGGCCAGCATTACCCTAATACGACAATAAAATAAAGATATTACAAGAAAGGAAAATAAAGACTAATACTTCTCATTCAACAGTCATCAACAAAAGATTAGCAAATCAAATCCAACAATGTATAAAAAGAACTATCTAGTGTACCACATGGATTTATTTCAGGTTATTCAAAGCTGATTTAATATTCAAAAAACAACCAGTGTATTCCATCATACTGATGTAGGAATGAGTTAGGGACAGATGGGGCTCAGCAGGGAAAGGCCCAGAGTCAGGCTTCCAGAAATCTGTAGGGTTCCCATACCTCCAAGGACACTGAAAGGTCCAGAGTCCAGCTCCTACCCATCCCAAGAAAACAGATAAGACAGATAAGAAAACAGATAAGAGAAAAATAAAAAACCTGGCTCCCAAGCTCCAAAATGTCAGGGAGTATCTCCCTTTAAAGGCTACTAAGTAATCACAGAAACTCACCAGACCACTAAGAAATATGTCATTAAGATATTATCAATAGCCCCTGCTCAAACCAAGACTGCATAAAAATCTCAAGGCTGTGGGCTCCTTTTCTAGGTTCTCAATAAAAGACTGTCATTAAAAGCCCTCAGTGGCAACCCTGCCAGGACTCCTCTCACTTCTGAGAGCTTTCTCCGTATCTCTGCTTAATAAACTTATATGGCTTTGTTCACTCTCTGTTATCCGCAAGATTCATTCTTTGATTCCATGAGACAAGAACCCAGCTCTCATGTATCAAAATCCCCAGGTCAAAGAAAAAATCATATAATCCTATCAATTGATGAAAAATCATTTGACAAACTCCAACTCCCAGTCATGATAAAGACTCTGCAAACAAGTAAAAAAATAAAAGACAACTTCCTCAACTTGATAAATAATATCTACAAAATAACTCTCTATTTACCACACTTAATGATGAGAAACTGGACAATTTCACTCCTAAGACTAAGAACTTTCAAGGAAACTTTGTCCTCTCACCATATCTATTCAGCATCATATTAGAAATCTTAGCTAGTGCAGTAAGACAAAAGCCAATAAATAAATCTGATAGTATAGCAAAGTCACAAAATGTGGGGTTGAGAGTAAAAAGTCAATTGCTTCTCAATATACTATCACAGAACAATTGTAAACTCTTTTTTTTTTTTAAAGATTTTACTTATTTATTTTGAGACAGAGCGAGCAAGTGGGAGAGAAGGGCCAGAGGGAGAGGGAAAGAAAGAATCTCAGGTAGACTCCATGCTAAGTGCAGAGCATGACATGGGTCTCAGTCTCAGGACCATGAGATCATGGCCTGAGCTGAAATCATGGCCTGAGCTGAAATCAAGAGTCAGACGCCAAACCAACTGAGTCATCCAGGTATCCCTAGCAAAGAACAAATGTAATTGGAAGTTTGAAATACAATACTATTTAGAATGGTCCCCCACCAAAAAATAAATCCCTAGCTACTACATATCTAACAAAATATGTACAGGGATCCATACATAGAAAACCACAAAATCTGATGAGAGAAAGCAAAGATCCAAATGTATCACAGAGAGATACTCTGTGTTCATGGAATGAAAGACAATATTGTTGATACTGAATATTGATACTGAATATTGAAGATGTCAATTCTTCCCAATTTAATTTCTAGATTCAATGAAGCCTCACACTGTTCTTCATATACAGACATACTAGATATATTTTAGGTTTCATTCCAAACCACCACAATAAAGAGAATGTGTATTATATTTAAAGTTAAATACATAAATATGTATTACATACTTGTAGAGTAAGTACAAGAATTATTATGTTTTAATGCTTAACACAAATATCAAACAAAAAATTGAAACAATCTACTCAAATATTAGAAAGTACTGAGTTAAAAAGTAGTATTATGGAGTGTTTCCCTGACTGCAGACATTGCATAACATAGTAGGCTACTCCACACACATACCTAGGCATACACTCAAAGATTTTGTTCAAAATTTGATTTTAAAATTAAATTAGGCACCTAAAAATTTATTAGACATTTAAATAATATACATTTCTCATGCTCAATACAAAAAGGAGTATTACTATAAAAATTAAAGAATTCAATAATTACTTTATCAATTTCTCAACTATTTAAAAATGATTATATGTTTTATTATATTAATATAATACATGTTAAGATATTTTCTATATTAGTTCAGAATTAAATATTCACAGTAGCATCAAAAGTTAAGTATGATGTTAAATACAGAAAACAAACTAATGATTGTGAGAGTAGAGGGAGTTGCAGGTGAGTGGAAGGGCAAAATGAGTGAAAGAAGGAGGGAGATAAAGGTTTCCAGTAATGGAATGGATAAGTCACAAGGATCAAAAGTACAGTATAGGAAATATAATCAATGGTATAGTAATAGTATTGTATGGTGACAGATGGTAGCTACCCTTATGGTGAGCATAGCATAATGTACAGGCTTGTCAAATCACTATGTTGTGCCTCTAAAACTAAAGTAACATTGTATGAATTATATTTCAGTAAAAAAAGATACCAATGAAATGTAAACACACACAAATACCAAAAATTTAAGTATTATATTAATTCAAAAGACAAGGTATGCAGAGATAAATTATGAGGTTTCCATTCCTTTTGGATTTAGTATTTAAAGAGCTGTTTTTCCACCAGTAAAGACTGAGTATATAGTAGACACTGGGGATGCAAAAACGAGTAAGTAATATGGTCCTTACTCTAAAGGAGACAGGTGTTAAAAGAGTAGAGAATTCCTAACCGTCTTAAATATATTTACATTTTCATCCTGAAATACTTCTTACTATTATAATTTCATAAGTTTAACCACTGTGGAAAAAGCTAAATATAATTTATTTGTCTTAAAATTGTATCTTTCAAGATTTAGACTACAAAGGTTTAAGTATCATATCTAAGTACATCTAGATTCAATTAGCTTTATTATGTATCTGATTCCTTAGTGATAGCTATTTAATTACAGTTTATAAAAAAACAATACTTGGGACATAAAGCAATTTAAATAGCACTACCGAAGCTTAAAATTTAAATGATTACTAGGTATTATTTATGCAGTTCTTTGCACTTTATGCCAGTTCTCTAGGACTTTTACCTTTATGGATGAAATCCAAATTTATATATTTAGACCATACCTATCTCATTAATGTCAGACTTGTACATCCAATTGCCCTCCGTATATTTCTACCCGGATATCCTACAGGCTTAACCTAACGTAAAAACAACTCATTGTTCCTTCAATTAAACTGGTTCAACTTTTATTTCAGAGGGTGGTACTGAGGTGTCTCATTCACTAAGGCTTAAAGATGAGAGTAATCCTTAATTTAACCTCTCTCATCACTCCTATTCAATCAAGCATCAAACTCTGCTAATTTTATCTCTTCAATATATCTTTAAACTATCCAAATGCTACCATTCTATTTTCAGCCTTCATTATCTCTAACCTGCACATTAGGAATGTTTAGAAGCCATTCCAGAGCCAGAGGGTTTGCCTTCAACCCAAGTTTAACCATTTAATTTCTGTCTCATTTAATTTATCTGTCTAATGGGGAAAATACTTATTATTGTGTGCATTCACTGCGATTAATATACTTCTGGAACATGACAATGACCCTGTAAAGTAATATTAGTACTATTAATCTACACAACTGCAATAGCATGCTTTCCTCTGTGAAAGTCTTTTTTTTTTCCTCTGTGAAAGTCTTAACTCATGCAGTGTCACAATAGATAAAAAGATAGATAAAGGAGGTATAGTTAATAAGCCAATAGTGAAGATACAATGACAAATTTTAAACTATTTAATTAACTGAAAGAGAAAAATGAAACAACAGGTAGGAAAAACTAGACAAACAAGCAGCTAGATTAATGACCAAAACCCACTAATTACATTAAATATAAATGAATAATAAAATACAAGAAGACAATTTCTACTTTTCAATTAAAAGCAAATTTAAGAGCAAAACCCAACTACAAGTTGCCAAAAAGAAATTCTCTTAAATATAAAGAAATAGGTAAATTCATAGTAAAAAGATTAAAAAAAGATACACCATGCAAACAATAAGATGAAAGCTAGAATCACTATATTAATAATACAAAGTAGATTTAAGAAAAGTAATGTTAACAAGGATAAAAAGATATTTCATAATGGTAAAGGATCAATTAATTAGGAAGAGATGTTCTAATTGTGAATGCATGTAATTATAAAATTTTTAAATATATGAAGTAAAACAGTAATGAAAAGAGAAACAGACAAATCTACACATTGATTTAGATTTCAAACTTCTCTATTAAAATGGATAGATCAACTATAAAGAAAAGCTGTAAGAATAGAGGAGACTTGAACAACAGTATCAGACAAATGGATCTAATTGTAAATGTTAGACCACTCTACCCAACAACATTATATAACACTTTCTTTTCAAAGGTACAAGACACATTCACCATGATAGAAAATATGATGGACCATAAAGCATAGAAGGATATAAGTAATGGAATATATTAATTGACCACAATCTAAGAAGAAATCACAGAAAAAAATACAGTGTTAACTAAATGAAAATAAAATTATACAATAACGAAATGTCATATGCTGCTAAAAAAGACACCCCCTCCCCCAAAAAAGAAATGTACAGCTTTAGGTCTTATGAAAGATGGGAGATGCAAAATCAATGAACTAAGCTTCTACTTTAAAAGGATAAGGGCAAAAAATAAAAATAAATAAATAAATAAATAAATAAATAAATAAATAAATAAATAAATAAATGGATAAGGGCAGCCTGGGTGGCTTAGCAGTTTAGCACTGCCTTCTGCCCAGGGCATGATCCTAGAGACCAGGGATCAAGACCCACGTTGGGCTCCCTGCACGGAGCCTGCTTTTCCCTCTGCCTGAGTCTCTACCTCTATTTCTCTGTTTTTCATGAATGAATAAATAAAATCTTTAAAAAATAAATAAACAAAAGGATTTTAAAAAAGAGGAAATTAAACCTAAGTAAGCATAAGAAAGGGAAAAAAATGAAGACCAGAACAATTTTTAAATGAACATACAATAGAGAAAATCAATAAAATCAAAAAAAATTTTAAAGAAAATAATAGCACTTAAAAACCTAAAGCTATATTGATCAAGAATAAAAGAGACATTGGCAAGATGGCAAAATAGGTAATTCCTGATTTTAGCCCCCTTAACAGAAGAAGCAACTAGCAAATAATCCTAGGTAGGACACCTTTGTGAAGATCTCAGAACTCAGTCTGAGACAGAAACACCTCCATAACAAACAACAACAAAAGAAAAGCCATATTAGAGTGGTAAGAGGAACAGTTTTACTTTGACTACACCATCCTTCTACCAAGCCTATGCAACCCTACACCAAGTCCCCCTGAGCCTACAGATTCTCCAGTGGAAAAAAGAGAGCCCAACATGGCCATCCAGTTCCCCCAGCATTCCAAGACATTCGCTAGGAGAACCACTTAAACATTGTGCCATTGGGATCACTAGGAGAACCATCCAAAACCATAGAGAGAAAGGACACAAGTTTATTAGCAATTAGCACTTCACATTCCTGCTAGATACAAGTGACCCTTCAGCAGAGATCCCAACCAGTCAGGCTCAAGACAAGTGCACAGCTGAGCCAGTGGCCTATTCTGGCCAGGCAACTTGATCAATAGTTCTATTAGGTTTGGGTCTCTACCAGTTGGTCTGTCCCAGCCAATGGACCCACTCTAGAGATCCACCCACACAAGTAAGCAAGGCACCGGATCTGGCTACTGCTGAGCACAGCCTCCAGCACTGACCAACCAGGAAGCCTGAACAGTGGTTCTAGGCAGCCATGCAGCCAGCATGGGCAAGAAAGCACATCAGTAGCCCCACAACACAGCTGTCTGTGAAAGACTGGAAGAGGAAATGGCTTCCTCAAACTCACAGATACCAATGCAAAGATACATAGATCACAAGGAATCAAGTAAATTTCTACAATCAAAGCACACTAATAACTAACCCTAAAGAAACAGATGTTTATGAACTGTATGACAAAAAACTCAGAATAATTCTTTTAAAGAAATTTAGTGAATTGTAGAAAAACACAAAGAGATAACTAAATGAAATTAGAACTAGAAAAATAATTTGTGAACAAAATAAGAAATTCAACAACAAATAGAGATCATTAAAAAGTAAACAAACAAAAACCACAGAAATCCTAGAGCTAAAGAACACAATAACTCAAGAATTGAATAGAGAACTTCAAAAGCAGACTCAACAAAGCAAAAGAAAGGACCAGTGAATTCAAAGAAAAGTATACTGGAATCCCATTAGAGAAGAAAAAAAGAAAAAAGAATGAAAAAGAGTGAAGAAAGCTTATATGAATAACAAAATACTACTAAAAGAATCTATCTAAGCATTATTGGAGTCTCAAAAAGAAAAGAGACAAGTGGGAGAAAAGGGCAGCAATCTGGAGAGAGATTAGACATCAAAGGTCATGACACTCATAAGTGCCCAAATAGTTTCAAATGAAAAATACCTACACCTACAAAAATAAAAATAAAAATAAAAATAAAACTGTCTAAAATCAAAGACAAAGAGGGGGACTTTAAAAGCAGTAAGGGGGGGTGCCTGGGTGGCTCAGCCAGTAGAGCCAATGACTAGTGATTTTGGCTCTGGTCATGATCTTATGGGTTGTGGTATTGAGGCCTGCATCAAAGTTCTGCTTGGCATGGAGTCTGTTGCTGGTTCTCTGACTTTCCCTCTGCTCCTTCCCAAGCTCACACTCACTCTCTTCCCTTAAATCAATCAATCAATCAATCAATCAATCAATCAAATCTTAAAAAAAAAAAATGGTAAGAAAAAAATGTCTCACATACAAGGGAACCCCCATAGATTATCCAATTTCTCAGGAGAAACCTTGGGACCAAGAAAGACTGGATATATTTAAAGTGCTGAAAGAAAAAAACTGCCAGCCAAGAACACTTAACCTGGCAAAGCTGTCTTTCAGAAATGAAGGAGTAATAAAAACTTTCCAGGCCAAAAAAAGATGAAGTAGTTCATCATCGCTAGACCTGCCTTTCAAGAAATGCGTAAGGGAGTTCTTCAAACTGAAAATGACAGAATGATGGCAAGTAACATGAGAACACTATAAAAATATAAAACACACTGGTAAAGAATATAGACAACTTTAGAATATTACAATATTATAATATGATGGTATGTTAACTCTGTTATAAAGGTTAAAGAATAAATATAAGTATAAAAAGAACTATAGCTACAGTAATTTTAATTGATATACCATATAAAATATATAAATTAGGACATAAAATGTAAAATATGGTGGGAAATTATTAAAGGACAGTTTTTGTATGTAATGAAAGTTAAGTTGCTATTGTCTTACAACAGACTATTATATCTATGTTTTATGCACAGGTAATGGTAATCACAAAGCAAAAACCTACTGTAGATACACAAAAGACAAATAAACGGGAATCAAAACAAACCACCACAGAAAACTATCAGTTCACAAAGACAGCAAGAAAGAAAGAAATTATATTAAGAGTCAGCAAACAATAAGATAGCATTACTAAGTCCTTACATAACAATAATTACTTTAAATGTAAATGGATTAATTTTTCTAATAAAAAAACCTGGAGTGGCTAAAGAGATTAAAAAAAAATAAGGGATGCCTGGGTGACTCAGCAGTGGAGTGTCTGCCTTTGGCTTAGAGCATGTTCCTGGGGTCCTGGGATTGGGCTCTCTGCATGGAGCCTGCTTCTCCCTTTGCCTGTGTCTCTGCCTCTCACCCTCTGTGTCTCTCATGAATAAATAAATAAATTCCTTAAAAGAAATTAGATTGAACTATTCACTGCCTATAGGAGACTCATCTCAGCTTTAAGTAAACAAAATAGGTGCAAAGTGAACAGATGGAAAAGATATTCCTACAAATGTAAACCAAAAGAGAATAGAGATAGCTAAGTTTATACCAGACAAAACAGACTTTAACTCAAAAGCTGTAACAGGAGACAAAGCAGGTTATATATAATAATGAGGTCAATTTATAAAAAAGATATAAAAATTATAAATATGTACACACCCAAAATTGGATTCCCTAAATATGTAAAACAAATACAAACAGAACTAAGACAAGAAATAAACAACAATATAATAATTGTTAGGATTCTAAAATCCCACTTTCAACAATACATCACTCAGATAGAAAATGAAGAAATATCTGACTCGAGCTACACTTTAGGCAGTATACAGATCTTTCCATCCAACATTAGCAGGATACATATTTTTCTCAAGCACCTACATAACATTAACCAGGAAAAATCACACAATAGGTCATAACATAAGTGATAACAAACTTGAATTTATAATAGAATATTATATTATGGAAGCAGCCCAAGTGTCCACTGATAGATGAATGGATAAAGAAGATGTGATATATAAATAATATCCCATTATTTACCCATAAAAAAGAATGAAATCTTTCCATTTGCAACAACATGAATGAAGCTAGAGTGTAATGCTAAGTAGGTCAGAGAAAGACAAATATCACATGATTTCACTCATGTGAAATTAAAAAAACAAAATGAACAAGCAAAGGAAAAAAAGAGAGAGAGAGACAAACCAAGAAACAGACTCTTAACTATAGAGAACAACTGATGGTTATCAAAGGGGAGGCTGGTGGGATAATGGGTGAAATAGGTGGTAGGGATTAAAGAGCATACCTATCATGATGAGCATGGAGTAATGTATAGAATTGCTGAATCACTATATTGTACACCTGAAACTAATAAAACACTGTATGTTAACTATACTGGAATTAAAATAAAAAACTTAATAAAAAATAATAACATATATAGTACATGTGCATACATCCATTAACAAAAATAAACACAATGAAATAGAACAATTTCAATTTCAGTTATGATGGGATTGGTGGGTGTTGATATTTTTTACTTCTATAGTTGGCACAATGATAAACATGTGCTAAAATGAGTATGGATTATATATATTTATAATAACTGTATCCCCTAAATTTTTTTTTTACATATTGAAATCCTTTCAAGACCCTTATGACCACAGTACTATGATACTAAGAATCAACAGGAAAAGGGCACCTGGGTGGCTCAGCTCGTTAAGCATCTGCCTTGGGCTCAGGTCATAATCTAGAGGTCCTGGGATCAAGCCCTGCATTGGGCTCCCTGCAGAGTGGGGAGCCTGCTTCTCCCTCTCCCTCTGCCACTCTCACTCTTTCTCTGTGTCTCAAATAAATAAATAAAATCTTTTTAAAAATCAACAGAAAAATTCACAAAAACATGGAAATTAAATAACACACTGCTGAACAATCAATGGGTCAAAGAAGAAATCAATAGTCTAATAAAAAACTACTTTGAGACAAATGTTAATGGAAAAACAACATACCAAAACTTATGATAGTAGCAAAAGCAATTCTAAAAGGGAAGAGTATAGTGATAAATGCTTTTATCACAGGAAGAGTATAGTGATAAATGCTTTTATCACAAAGAAAATAAAGATTTCAAGTCAACAACCTAATTCTGTGCCTCAAAGGAACTAGAAAAAAAAGAAAGAAAAGAATATGGCCAAATTTTATACTAAAAAATAACAAAGATCAGAGAAGAACTAAATGAGTAAGAGACTAGAAAAGCAATACAAAAGATCAATGAAATCATGAGGTGCTTATTTGAAAAGAAGCTAAACTGACAAAATTTAGACTAAAGTAAAAAACAAAAAACACTTAAAGGTAGCCAGAAATGAAAGAAAAGACATTACAATTGATATCATAGAAATACAAAAATCATAAGGGACAATTACAAACAATTATACATGAACAAATTAAATAAGATAGAAGAAAAGGAAAAATTCTGAACAGACCTGTAAGGAGATTGATCAATAATTAAAAGCCTCCCAAAAAAGAAAAACCCAGGGACAGATAAATTCACTGGTGAATTTTACCAAACATTTAAAGAATTAATGCCAATCCTTCTTAAACGCTTCCAAAAAACTGAAAAGGAACAAATACTCCCAAAGTCTTTTACAAGGAACCAGCATTACCCTGATAGCAAAGCCAGAGTACATTCAAGAGAAGAAAACTATAGGGCAATGTCTCTGATGAATATAGATGCAAAATTTTTCAACAAAATAATTGAAAATCAAGCTTAACAATACATTAAAATGATTGCATACCAAGATCACAAAGGATTAAGCCCTGAGATGCAAGGATAGCTCAAGACATGCAAATCAGTGCAAATCAGTGTGATACATCACATTAATAGAATGAAAAATAAAAATCATATGAAAATCTCAGTAGATGAAGAAAAAGCATTTAACAAAACTCAACATTCTTTCATTATAAAACTCTCAACAATGTGGGTGTATAGAAGGAACAAACCCTGACATCATAAAAGCCATTTTATGTGGGACTGCCCCACAGCTACATTATTATCAATGGTGAAATTTTAAGCTTTCCCTCTAAGATCAGGAACAAGACAAGAGTATCTTCTATACTCCCATCTCTCCTATTCAAGCATACCAATCAGACAGCAAAAATAAATAAAAGCCATCCAATCAGAAAGGA